>NC_136061.1:768797520-769500097 GCF_964261635.1 Lissotriton helveticus | reverse complement strand
ACCCTCACTCACCCTCACTCACCCTCACTCACCCTCACCCTCACTCACCCTCAAACCCTCACCCTCAACCCCTCACTCACCCTCAACCCCTCACCCTCCCTCACCCTCACCCTCCCTCACCCTCAACCCCTCAC
The DNA here is from genome assembly GCF_964261635.1 of Lissotriton helveticus. NCBI lineage: Eukaryota > Metazoa > Chordata > Amphibia > Caudata > Salamandridae > Lissotriton > Lissotriton helveticus. Next base: position 769,499,963 of record NC_136061.1, on the reverse strand, counting down.
CCTCACCCACCCTCAACCCCTCACCCACCCTCAACCCCTCACCCTCACTCACCCTCACCCACCCTCAACCCCTCACCCACCCTCAACCTCACCCTCACCCTCACTCACCCTCACCCTCACTCACCCTCAAACCCTCACCCTCAACCCCTCACTCACCCTCCCTCACCCTCACCCTCCCTCACCCTCAACCTCACTCACCCTCAACCCCTCACCCTCACTCACCCTCAACCCTCACCCTCACTCACCCTCAACCCTCACCCTCACTCACCCTCAACCGCTCACTCACCCTCAACCCCTCACTCACCCTCAACCCCTCACCCTCACCCACCCTCACTCACCCTCACTCACCCTCACCCTCACTTATCCTCACCCTCACTCACCCTCACCCTCACCCTCACCCTCACTCACCCTCACCCCTCACCTCACCCTCACCTCACCCCTCACCCTCACCTCACCCTCACCTCACCCTCACCCTCACCCACCCTCACCCTCACCCACCTCACCCTCACCCACCCTCACCCTCATCCACCCTCACCCTCATCCACCCTCATCCACCCTCACCCTCACACCCTCACTCACCCTCCCTCACTCACCCTCAACCCCTCACTCACCCTCACCCTCACTCACCCTCACCCTCCCTCACCCTCACCCTCACCCACCCTCACTCACCCTCACTCACCCTCACTCACCCTCAACCCCTCACTCACCCTCACCCTCACTCACCCTCACCCTCAACCCCCCTCCCTCACTCACCCTCACTCACCCTCACTCACCCTCACTCACCCTCACTCACCCTCAACCCCTCCCTCACCCTCAACCCCTCACCCTCAACCCCTCACCCTCACCCTCACTCACCCTCACCCCTCCACCCTCACCTCACCCTCAACCCCTCACTCACCCTCACCCTCACCCTCACTCACCCTCACCCTCAAACCCTCACTAACCCTCACTAACCCTCACTCACCCTCACTCACCCTCAACCCTCACCCTTACTCACCCTCAACCCCTCACTCACCCTCAACCCCTCACCCTCACTCACCCCCTCACCCTTACTCACCCTCAACCCCTCACCCTCACCCTTACTCACCCTCAACCCCTTACTCACCCTCACCCTCTCACTCACCCTCAACCCCTCACTCACCCTCAACCCCTCTCACCCTCACCCCCTCACTCACCCTCAACCCCTCACCCTCCCTCACCCTCACTCACCCCCTCACCCTTACTCACCCTCAACCCTCACCCTCACCCTTACTCACCCTCAACCCCTTACTCACCCTCAACCCTCTCACTCACCCTCAACCCCTCACTCACCCTCACCCCCTCACTCACCCTCAACCCCTCACTCACCCTCACCCCCTCACTCACCCTCACCCCCTCACCCTCCCTCAACCCCTCACCCTCCCTCAACCCCTCACCCTCACTCACCCTCAACCCCTCACTCACCCTCAACCCCTCACTCACCCTCAACCCCTCACTCACCCTCAACCCCACTCACCCTCAACCCCTCACCCACCCTCACTCACCCTCACTCACCCACCCTCACTCACCCTCACTCACCCTCAACCCCTCTCACCCTCACTCACCCTCACCCACCCTCACTCACCCTCAACCCCTCTCACCCTCACTCACCCTCACCCACCCTCACTCACCCTCAACCCCTCACTCACCCTCACCCTCACTCACCCTCACCCTCACTCACCCTCAACCCCTCACCCTTACTCACCCTCTCACCCCTCACCCTCAACCCCTTACTCACCCTCAACCCTCTCACCCTCAACCCCTCAACCCTCACTCACCCTCTCACCCTCAACCCCTCAACCCTCACTCACCCTCAACCCCTCACCCTCACTCACCCGCAACCCCTCACTCACCCTCAACCCCTCACTCACCCTCAACCCCTCACCCTCCCCTCAACCCCTCACTCACCCTCAACCCCTCTCACCCTCAACCCCTCACCCTCCCTCCCTCACCCTCACCCACCCTCACCCTCACCCTCAACCCCTCACCCTCCCTCCCTCACCCTCACCCACCCTCACCCTCACCCTCGCCCCCTCACCCTCACTCACCCTCAACCCCTCACCCTCCCTCACCCACCCTCACCCACCCTCACCCACCCTCACTCACCCCCCTCACCCCCCTCACCCTCAACCCCTCACCCTCAACCCCTCACCCTCAACCCCTCACCCTCAACCCCTCACTCACCCTCACCCTCCCTCACTCACCCTCACTCACCCTCAACCCCTCACCCTCACTCACCCTCACTCACCCACCCTCAACCCCTCACCCTCACTCACCCTCAACCCCTCACCCTCAACCCCTCACCCTCACTCACCCACCCTCAACCCCTCACCCTCAACCCCTCACCCTCAACCCCTCACCCTCACTCACCCTCAACCCCTCACCCACCCTCACCCTCAACCCCTCACCCTCACTCACCCTCAACCCCTCACCCTCACCCTCACCCTCACCCTCAACCCCCAACCCCTCACAACACATTGTGTTACAATAGGTGTCACATTTGCGAAAGATAAAACTATTGGCATTGTAAATAACAAAGCTATTAATTTAGCTATTTTCAAAACAAGCACATAAATAAAAAATGTGTCCTTTACAATACCAATAGCTCAAACTTTCCTAATGTGAGACCTATTGCATTGCTGTGCTTCTCTCCCCTGCTGCACTCTCCTGTTCTCTAGAGATGTGGCCTAACGACCAGAGCTGCCATCTAAGTGACGTAAATACAAAACATGTTGCATTCCAAATGCTATAGGTGTCACATTCGCGAAAGTTATAACTATTGGCATTGTAAATGACAAAGCCATCAATTTAGCAATTTTAAAAACCAACAAATAAATAAAATATGTCATTTACAAGACCAATAACTCCAACTTTTCTAATGCGAGACCTATTGCATTTCCAATGCTTGTTAATATTATCAGGGTGACCACCATTACATAAATACATTTTGATTACACCCTAGATAAGTGTAATTAAATTTTATAAAGTCCAAAAGGTACATAAGCTCCTTCTTAGTATCAGATCTAAACTTTGTAGCATGTGTATTTAGGTTATGTGTACTGGAAATAGGAGTCAAGATATCCACTGGGAGCTATTTTAAAAGTATGCAAAGCTAGTCAAAAACTACATCACAGTAGACATAAGTGTTTTTTATACTATCATGTGCAATATTTCACATGACAACACAAGTGCCATATGAAGTTTAAACTATTAGTGCTGTAACACCTTCGTTGGAGGTAGCTGTGTGCTCTATAAATGTAATTTACTTTATTCATACAGACAATAACATTTCTTTTCTGCTATGTTTGATTATCAGTAAATACATGATACAATGGCTAGGGGGGGGGATTACTAGCCTCCTAGTATGTGTTTGATTACAATTTGTGACATTTTGAGGTATTAGGTGTCAACCTCAAGCTTTCCATCCAAGACCATGGGGCTCACAGTCAAGTTGCTTTTTTAAGTATCAAGCCTCATGACTGTTTGTGGGTCCCTGTGTCCACCAGGACACCATAGTATCTCTCAGGTGATATAGCAAGAGTGGCTAGGGCCCATTGCCAGCCTCCAGGTACAAGTCTGACTCCTATTTAGGACATTTCGAGGTGTTTGGGGGGTCACTCATTTTTTCCATTCTAGGCCATAGAGCTCAGTCACATCACATTTCTAGTTCTGGACCCAAGGACCCCATAGTATACCTCAGATGACATAGCAGGAGTGTCTCAGACCCATTTCAGACCTTCAGGGGTGACTGACATTTTGAGATTTAAAGGGGCAAAGTCACTTCTTCCACGCAGCCCAAGGTTCTCAAAATCAGGTACAATATCAGGTTTTTCCCTTGGCTGGAAGCTGGAAAAAACTTCAGATAATACCAAAGGTATATAGATCACATGTTATGTTATGGGTTTGATTAAGCGCGAACAGCTGCCCCAGCAATGAGGCGTCCCGGCGCTAAAGAACCTAGAAAACCAGCTGAGGGGAGGGGGTGAAAACAAAGGCCTAACACAGAGGGAACAAGTGAGTTTTAATAGCCTTCCTGAAGGCAGTCAGATTGTTAATGGAACGGATGTTCGGTGGAAGGGAGTTCCACAGTTTGGCCCCTAGAACTCTAAAGAAACGGCCCCCAACCCGACAAAGTTTCGTTCGGGGGACAGTCACAAGATGCTGGCCTAGGGAGCGCAGATTTCGCTGAGGGGTGTAGGGTACTAAGAGAGGACGCAGAAGTTCAGGGCATTCAGATTTGAGAATTTTAAAAGCAATGGTGAGGGTCTTAAATTTAATTCTGGATTCAATGGGAAGCCAGTGTAGTCTTTGGATAGTAGCTCTGGCGGAGCACCTACGGGGGAGGCCTACCATGGCCCTTGCTGCTGAGTTTTGTACCCGTTGCAGGCGTGCAGTTTCAGTTTTATTAGCGCCCAGAAATAGGACACTGGCATAATCCAAACTGGATAGAATAGTGGATTGGATTATCAGTTGCCGTGTTTTGGAGTCAAAGAATCCAAGTATTGGATTGAGGCTCCTCAGCAGGCCCACACAAGTGGCTGCCACTTTCTTTGTGTGGGCCTGAAAGCTGAGTGATGAATCCAGCCATACACCCAAGTTTTTCACCAGGGTTTTTGGGGGCGGTATGGGTCCCAGCACAGAAGGCCACCTGTGGTCACTCCAGAGACTGGGGTTCTTACCGAGGAGCAGCACCTCCGTCTTTCCTGCGTTCAGCTGGAGGCAGTTGTCCGTCATCCACTGGGCAACTGCCGCCAGGCCATCCCTAAATCTCGTAGCCGAGTTTGAGGGGCCCTCAGTGAGCATGATGACCAGCTGTGTGTTGTCTGCGTACGACACCAGCGTGAGGTCCCACTTCTTGGCTACTGCCGAGAGAGGCTGAACATACAGATTAAAAAGGGATGGGCTGAGTGCAGAGCCCTGGGGAACCTCTTGTCCGATGGAGTGGGACCGGGAAATGAACGGAGGAGCAGAGACCCGAAAGGATCTGTCCTTCAAGAAAGAACGGAACCAGTCAAGGGCGAGATCACAAATCCCTATAGCCTCAAGGCGTTTTAGCAGGATGTTATGGGACACTGTGTCAAAGGCTGCGCCGAGGTCAAGCAGAATCAGCGCAGCACTCTGACCGGTATCTAGTATCTTTCGGAGGTGTTCGGTAGTGGATAGAAGGGCAGACTCGGTGCTATGACCAGGTCTGAACCCATTCTGGGAAGGGTCCAAGATGTTATTCAGGGCCATGTGGTGGGACAAGACATTATTTACATGGGCTTCTGCTAGTTTGGACACCCAGGGGAGCAGTGAGATGGGTCTGAAATTTTCCAACTTTGTGGGATCTAGAGTGGGCTTTTTAATAATGGGGGTGACCCATGCCTGTTTCCAGCAGTTTGGGACTACAGCCGAAGAAAAAGAGAGGTTGAGCAGTGTGGCCAGGGAAGGAAGAAAAAACTCCAAGGACTCAAGAAATTGAGCCGGTCTCATGGGATCGGTAGGGGAACCAGACTTAACCTTTCTACAAAGTTTGGCTAGATCATCATAGGAAATCGCAGGTAAGTGCGACATCCTAATGCCAATGATAGATGGGTTAGAAGGATTGGTGGGATCGGAAGAGTCCTGTGGGAAGGCACTATATATTTTCCTCACCTTATCTATAAAGAAGGCGGCGAGATCTTCACACTGTTGGGTGGAGGTAATACAAGAAGCTGCATTGCCGCAGTTTTGAAGTTTATGCACCAGTTTAAAGATAGTTTTAGTGGGATTAGTGCTCAAGCTGATTTCTTTGGCGTAGAAAGACGCGCGTGCAGCGCGTATGGCTTTGTGATAAAGTTTCAATTTGGACATGTAAAGAGCTTTGTCCCTGTCCTTGTATTCCTTTCTCCAATTACGCTCCGCTACTTTACACTCTTTCCGCATAGTTTTAAGATTTTCATTATACCATGGGTTACTGGGGGAGCTCCGTCCTTTTAGCTGGAATGAGGGTGTCAAGTCCTTTAGTAATCCAGTTCTGGAATGCCGCGTAGGACGAGTTAATGTCTTCAGTGGCATTATAGCGAAATTCTCCCAGAGTGGTGAGAAAGTCATCAGTTTGCAGTTTATGCCATGGTCTCTTGAGACGAGAGGTAGACACTTCTTTCTTGGGCAGTTCTCTTACCATAGTTGTAAATCTGATTAAAAAAGTTGTCAGTCCATCCCATGGGTTTGGGTGGGTAAGCCCTGGCCTCCGAGATGTTGGTGAAGACGGGGTCTAATAAGTGACCAGCCGAGTGTGTGGACGTGTGGATAAGTGGAGTTAGCTGTAAGGCGGTGAAGTCCGCCAGAAGATTTTTAACGGTGGGGTCTAGGGTAGAATCGAAATGGAGGTTAAGATCTCCCAAAATAGTGAAGTTAGGTGAGGTCACTACTAGAGCATGGGCCGTCTCTAGAAGTTCCTCAATGAACTTAGAGGAGGGACCCGGAGGTCGATAAATATAAAGGCCGGAGAGGGAAAAATGAGGGCCAGTTATGATTTTAAAGCGGGCACTTTCACATCCCTTGATGCCTTCCTTCGAGAAAGAGCAGGTGAATAGCAATCGGTATATGACAGCTATGCCCCCTCCCCTGGTGTCTCTATTGATGGACTTCATAGAGAAACCTTCTGGCAAAGTAAGGCATGGGATGCTGGACATATCGTCCTGTAGCCAGGTCTCACATAGGAAGAGAAAATCCGGATTCTCATCGATTAGGAGAGTTGACTTCCGGGTGATGTTTTACAAGGGACCTGACATTCAGCTGGAGGACCGTGAGGGGAGTGTGTTTAGACACACTGGCTTTATGTCCAGACAAACAGGGTTTGGGGGTGTCAAAATTGCAGGACTTACAGTGTAGGCCAGTCTGTCCAAGGCAGCCGACTAGCTTATTGCATTTTTGGGCCGGGTTCAAGGCAAGAAGATACTCCCTATCGTATCGGTAGGCATCCCGTGAATTTTGAGCAGGGGGACAGGCGAGAGGCGATGTCCTGGCGCAGACTGGCTTGCCTTCGGCGCGCAGACGGCGCGCCCGTCCGCTGCGCGTACGGTGTAAGCACATATTATAAAGGGCGGGGGCGTGGCCTCGAGGCTCGCCGTCAATGGCGGCGTGATTTGTTTGTAAACTCGATTCTGCAGCCAGCGCATGAACGCATCAGATCTGACCTTTCTAACAAGTGTATTTACATCTTGTGCAATCAGGGTCTCTGATATCCAGTCTGAGCTATTTGACAAATCAGCAACACTCACTAGAAGTGCTCACTATTAGCGAGTTTTTCTAATTTTCAGTATAAACCCTAATGACTGTTTGCAGGTCCCTGTGGCCACCAGGACCCCATAATATATCTCAGGTGTTATAGCAAGAGTGGCTAGGGCTCATTTCCAGCCTCCAGGTACATGTCCGACTCCTACTTGTGAAATTTTGATGTTTTTGATGTCACTCATTTTATCCATTATAGGCCAGAGCCACGTCATATTAGGTCTTGATCCCAAGGACCCCTAATTATCCCTCAGATGACACGGCAAGATTGCCTTGGACCCACGAAGCATCCAGTAACAGGTTATAGTAATTTTTATAACATGGATAGGTGTTCAAGGGGCAAATTAACTTCTACACAAGACTACAGGACTCCAAGTCTGGTATGATAGCATGTGTATCCCCTTGGATGGAAGTGAAACCGATCTTCATATCTCCAAAAGGTACATACACCTCTGCATAGTATCAGATCTAAGCTTTCTAACAAGTACATCTAGGTCCTGTGTACTCACAAAGTGACTCAGATATCCATTATGAGCGGTGTGGAAAATTAGCAAATCTTGTCAAAAACGATTTTTGGAGAGCTTTTGCTAACTTTCAGTATCAACTCATGACAGTTTGTAAGTCCCTGTGGGCATTAGGATAGCATATTATACCTAAGGTGATGTAGCAGCAGCGCCTAGGGCCCAATTCTTGCACCCAGACACATGTTTTAGTAATATGTGTCACATTTTTAAGTGTTATGGGGAGAGAGTCACTTCTTCAACAGAAGGCTATGATACTCCATGTGCTCCGAGAGGTCAAAAAAAGATTTAATACAAAATAATTTTTAAAGTATAGGTACAACAGCAGTGTCCTGAATGCTATATAAATGAATTTGCATTGATCAGTGCACCTCCAAAATTAATTTTCAAAACTTTTGAAGTCTTCATGAAGCAAAAACTGACTAAGTCCCAAGACATCATTGATGTATCAGTGTTCAAAAACTGTAAAAAAAATAGATAAAAATGAAAAAAACAAAGTGCTACAGTGGCCCAATAGCATGCTAAACACATAATGAATGACACAGAATAGTTTTACAAAATACTTTAAAAATGCTATTTTAAATTTCAGGGGGACAAGGTCACGGAAGTCATGGAACTCAGAGTAGGGTAAAAGTTAAACCTTTACCCTCTTATGGAGGTCTAAATTTTAATACATCAAAATCATTTTAAAACTATATAGGTGTAATTGCAGTGTCATGGATACATCCCACATGAATTTTAAACACATTAGGAGTATCTCGGATCAAAATAATCATCAAATTTCCAAAGCTGCACCAGTGTTTCAAAGTGCTCCAAAACGCTCAAAAATGGTGGAAAGTGAAAAAAGACATTAGAGGCTTTATAATATTCTACAGATAATGTATATCTTCAATTAGTTTTAAATCCCTTTATTAAAAAGTTTCTCTTTTGTGCAACGCCTCAAGTCTGAGAGGCTGCACCAGTGGTGCAAAAGCTACTGGTGCAGCCGAAGCTGCACTGGTGTAACGGAAGTCAAGCTCTTACGTTTGATGTGGGTGCAGTGCCTGATTCAAACTGGATGTTAAGGTTAAATGTGGGAAGACACTAGTGATTACTATAGTGCACGCCTCAACGCATTTCGCCATATTGAAAATACCACATGGCATTTTGGGTCAGTTTGCAGTAATGCAAACAGTAACTACTGAAGACCCAGAAACGTTTACCCCACTGGCTAGGGAGTGCCAGAGTCACCCCACCCACAAGTTGGTTCCAGTCATATGTGGCACCTGGACATGCAGAAGAGTAGAGGACTGAAGTTCAAGACATGAGGGGTGGCTCAGTAAGTTGCCCCATGATCCATTCCCAGACTCTGAACGCCAAACTTCAAATAGGCTTAGTCGCCAACAAGAGTTGTGGTCAGTAACTGTATTAAAATCTCCAATGCCCACATGCATCAAACTCAATTGCATTCGCATACGGTGCGAATCGCAATTTTCGGCCATTTGCGAATCGCAATTGACTAATTTGGAATGCATCATGCATTTCGCAATTTTAGTAATCGCAAACCATGTTGCGATTTCTAAAATTGCGATTGCATTTAAGAAATCGCAATTTCAGATTTCCTAAATGCAATGCATGAACATTTTGAAATTGCGAATTCGCAATTTGGAAGGGGTAAATTAAGATGAAGTTGAACTTCATGCTAATTTACCGAAAACTTTCAAATATGCACCAATTACATTTTTGAAAGTTTTAAGTTACACACACACCCACACACATGCCCCTGGGGCATGTGTGTGTAAATTTCATTTAAAGTTACATTTCAGGGGTGCAGGGAGGGGTTCTTTGGACCCCCCTGCACCCTTGAAATTGCATTCACATTTTGCGAATCGCAATTTGAAATTCGCAAAATGTAAATGCCTTCCCATTCATTCCCATAGGAATCAATGGGAAGGGTTTTCCTTAATTGCGATTCACAAATTGTGAATCGCAATTAAGAAAAAATACCGAATCGCAAAAATAAATGCGATTTGTTCATGCATTGCCGTTTGAGATATCTAAATTGCGATTCCTTAATTTTCGCAATTTAGGAATCGCAAACTGAAACGTTGATGCATGTGGCCGCAAGTATCAAATTATGCCCGTAATCCAGCTTGCTGACAGGCATGTTTCCATGGATAAAGTTTGAGTTTATACTGGGCCCAAAAATATATCATACAAGTTAACGACAAAGCTAAAAAATTTCCTTTACAGGTTGAATAAAATGAAACAGTTTACGGTTGGCAGATATAGGGCTTACGAAACCATCCAGAGTTCATTTGAACCACAAGGATAAACCAATCATGCACGCCAGCAGTTGAAGGAATCGTGGGTGTAAAATAGGAAAAGCCATCAAACAAGACTTAATAGACTGGGTTTCCTGGAGTAATAGAATATCCCATTTCTTAATTTCTTTGCTCAGACTACTGGAGATTGGCAATGTTCCAGCTCAGAATGCTGATTGTGTGGGTAATACTGCTAGCTTGGTGCACTGGCCCCTGGTTCAACACTGCCCTTGTAAAGTAAAACCCAATCGGCCTCAATGGGATTGCTCTCAGGCCCATAATTAACCTAGCCAGAGCATTTAATAGTAGAAACCAGAGAGCTGTCATGCTTAACAAGTTCCAGTCAGTCACTCTTGCAAATTATGTAGTGCCCAATGCAGGTTAGGGGTTGAGCCTGGGGTGTCCACAGGGGGAAGATACAGATTGACGCACATTATGTACAAAAGCCCCTGGTGCCCCCCTCAGGCCCCGAACAAACACACTGGTAACCCCCATATAGATACTGTCCCTTGCAGGCTGAAATTGGATGTGTATTAGCTCGCCAGCAAGGTGTGGCTTCCTGAGTCACAATAAGGCCCCTTTTAAACTCCTTAGCCATGGGTCCCATCCATTTCATCATACGACTAAAAGGATGCCATTAAAAAGCCATGCAAGACTGAAAGTTTCTGTACAGCCAATGGGTAACTTTGAGGAGTTGGTTTGTGGTTTCAACTACCTATGCACTTAGTATTGATGCAGTCACAAACACTAGAACATATGGGAAAGAGCAGGTGCGGATAGGTCATCAGGCCAACGAAACTTGACATTTGTGTAAGATGTGGGAAATTAAAATGCAGATGGGTGGTTGTCCTGAATGATTCTTCTTTGCCCCGAACTTTCCTCACACGAGATTTGTTGACATTCCTGCCCTTTTCCTAACATCAATGAGACGCACTCTCAAGAAGAGAAGTCTTTCTTGAAACAGAAATGCCACCCTTGTGTGATCAGAGGGTTACTAGTTGTCCCAAACAAACCTAAACTATACGGCATCATAGCGACTGGAAGCCTCATGGTCCGCTCGTCCCCAGCTTGCTGCGCCCAACAGGAAATACTCATTTACTTATATCATACTAACCACCTTGACCCGGCCAGCATTGATCAGTTCAATCTTCACACATTAAAACAAAATGGCTTGGATACTTTTAAATATACTTCTCTTTGCGGGGCTAGAGTGCTTTGGGCTTCATGTAAGGCAAAGTGTGACAAACATAAGGCAAACACAATCTATACAGAACCTTTCTTTATTCAGACCCAACTCAAGTAGTCAACACCTATGCCATGAGAACACAAGCTCCCCCAACACCCTTAATCTTCTCTTCTGCCCTTCTGCTGAAAAACTTGGCTTTTACAATTACAGGCTGTTTTGGTAGCTTGCCTTTTCCCAAGACTTTGTAGTAGCCCTAGAAAAAAAAAAAAAAAAAAGTTAGCCGAAAATAGAAGACTTCAGTAGCAGGATAGTCACATGAAACAGTTCAGTCATGTCTACAGTTTTTATGCAGAGGATTAGGAATTCCTAAACTCTAGAATACCACTGACTTCAGAGCATTTTACAATGCAACATTAAAGAGTTGACTTTAGCCTTCCCAACAGCCAGCACTCACAGGTCAGAGTAAGCTGGGTGCGACCTGCAAATTACAAGTTTTAATTCAGACAATTCAGACAAGTCGACCCCGTCCTGCCTTTAAGTAATAGTAGTACCATTAGGTGCTAAGAAAAATTTATTTTCGGTGGGTGCCACACAAGTTGTGAATAGATCAGTACCAAGAAAAGATAGCAACCCACTACATCAACAAATAAAACATTTATTGTTGAGTCAATCACATTACTAGATATATTTTGATGGGCATTACAAAGAAACAGAGGGTACAGAACTGTTGCTTTGTCAATTCAAGCATGTGGTAGTGTTTTTCGAAATAGTGGGAGAACTTTAACCCCTTCGACGCTCATGACGAGCTGAGCTAGTCATGAACCGCGGGTTTTTAAAAACTTCAGCACACAGCGGGAAAATGCGCTGCGCAGATGGAGTTAAGTATTTCACATGTCAAAAATAACGACTCCAGGCATTTCATGTCCCATCTTTTAAAGAAACCACTTCTATATTATGAACAGTGCCAAGAAGGTCACAGTAAAGGTACACAATGTTCTCGCACATAAGTTATTCAGCCTTTGATTTCAGAAAGCTGTATTTTAGTCTCACCAAAACATTCTAAAACTAGAGTATCAATATTCTATAAACAAAATGCCGAGCAGTTCAAAATATATTTCAAATGCAGCGGGATGGAGAATATGAGTTTGAGGGAGTTAAGTGCAACGCTTTTGGTGATGCAATATAAAGTTGGTATGACCACTAAGAAGATTATAGGTTAATGCAAATAATTTCCATGAATAAACATGAAGATATTCCAATGCATTTGTGGTATCTACAAATTCATTGTCTCTTTGTAGAGGGGAAGGGACAGCCACAGCCTTCAGCTTAAGATCTCTTCCTCTGGACCGTGGAGACTGAAGGAAATAAGCCCAAGAGGTGGGTTTTTAGGTAAGAAAAGATTTGCTTCACAAGACAGTCAATAAGCCATTGCTACTATGTGTACTCCTAGTACTTGCCTAATCCAAAGCAGCATCAAACCACCCACAGCCTCCTAAAGGGCCATACCAACAAAACAGTATCAGGCAAGTGGTGTTAGAGGTGGTAAAAAATGTAAATATTACTCAAAGTTTAAATCAATGGGGAATTAGATTAACTGCATCGGTGCGGCGCATTTTCCCGCTGTGCGCTGAAGATTTGAAAATACCGCAGTTCGTGACGAGCTCAGCTCGTCATCAGCGTATGAGAGGTGTACCTCATGACGAGCTCGTCATCAGCGTCTATGTGGTTAAACCCAATCTCATTGTTCCTAGTGCTCAACGTATTCTACACGAATACAAGCCTTTTCTCACAAAATGCTTATTTGTAATAGCCCGTAGGATAACTACAATGTATTCCATGGATTCAGCAAAAGCAAAATTCCTCAAAGAAAAAAAACATTTAAAATCCAATTAAAATATACCTGTGACTGAACCGGTGACTGGCTGGATTACAATAAAGCGCAGCCAGTGAATAAAGATCAGCAATTAATTTTCGAGACCGTTAGCACACCAAGACAATGAACAGTGCCAGGATGCGACTCTATAGTCTCGGTGCTCACGTGAAAAACACATTTGCCAAGTATAACACAGATGCAAACCGAAGACTTAAATGCAGGTAGAATCCATACAGAAAAAAAACTGCATTGGAATGACCCTCAAACGTACCGAGTGTACTACATCGATGATAGGAGCTGGTCCTTCAGGATTCTTCGCATAGTTAAGCCTTGTCTGCTCACTCACTAGAGTCCAGAGTTTATCCAGGTTGATTGTGGGACAGAACTGCTGATTTTTCTTCAGATGGAAATATCTCATACCGACTTTGCCAAAATACCCTGGATGGCTAGACATTAAGAGAGAAAAAAAATAAGTTAAGAAAACAAACCTTGAAGCAAATGAATACATACCGAAAAAGCAGTTCTCTGCTTTGAAAATTATGAGCAGCAGGAAGGAATCTATAGATTCAAGCTGCCAACTACAATTACCTTACATTGTCACACAATTTGCAAACATTTTATTCAATACTCAGATTGCGCCAACCACTTGCAACCATGTCAGCTCCTTCATAGGAAGCTTGTGCACAAATATGGGTACTTGCCACATTGAATTACAGGGTGTAAGAGAAGCCCCCAATGGTCACCAACGAAATCTGGCAGGGACACCATGCAGGCGCCCAATACCGAGCCAATCCTGCAAATTAGCTGAGGTGACACTGAAATAAATCGTTACGGATACTAAAGGTGCTGTGAGCCCATTTTCAGAGCCTCCCATCTTTTCTGCCAGCCATTTCTCCTGGATTTCTAATACTTGGGCATTTCAGTTTAGACTCAACTTTCAGCCACTGTTAAACCTGCAGGGCAGATAGATGGAACCAACTTTGGAACAGTCTTTCCTTCAGTTTGCCGCAATTCTAGCAGAATACGAACTTGTAAAGATGTTCAAAATATTGTGGCTAACAAAAATTATAAATCATGAACACATTATTTGTACTCTTAGGAGTTGCCTCATCCAAAGAGTTATTGAACCACCTACAATGACTGCAGGACTATACCAATAAAACAGTAATGAGAAGAGGTGTTACAGAGGAGGTATTGGAAATTTTAACTTGAGTTCAAATTCTGGGGACATTAAATTAAAAATATTCTCCGCTGCTCCTAGCGCTGGGTAGTCTAGATAAATAAAGGCCTGTTCTCCTTAAAATGCTTATTTGTAATACTGCATAGGCTAAGTACAATGAATTCCATGATGCAGCAAAGTCCCAAAAACTAAAAAAATTAAAACACCTTTGAAATCCAATTACAAAATACCTGTGACTGAACCGGTGACTGGCTGGATTACAATAAAGCGCAGCCAGTGAATAAAGATCAGCAGTTAATTTTCGAGACCGTTAGCACACCAAGACAATGAACAGTGCCAAGATGCGACTCTATAGTCCCGTTGTTAGTGTGAAAAACAAGATTGCTAACAATGACATATGCGAACCGAAGACCTTAATTGCAGGTAGAATCCATACAGACAAAAATCTGCATCAGAATGACTCAAACGTAACAAGTGTACTAAATCGATGGTCCTTCAGGATTCTTCGCATAGTTACGGTTTGTAGGCTCACCAGAGTCCAGAGTTTATACAAGTTGATTGTATGACAGAATACATCTCATCAAGATACATAGTGGAGTTAACCCCATGCGTGCGGCGGCTTTTCCCGCTGTATGCGGCGTTTTTAAAAACGCGCTCAGCATCAGCGTGCGAGCGGCGCAACTCATGACGAGCTGAGCTCATCATCAGCGCCGAAGTGGTTAATAGTAAATTTATAAGCTCCTACTTCTAGCTACCTTCATAATATTTTGCCCATGATATTCTGCAGGATCTTTTTCTCGTTCAGTCACAAGCAACTGGAGAATTTAATACACAAATTTACACTAGATGTAATAAATTTACTCTCATTGCATAAACATTGTCAAAGGAAAGACACTAAAGTGGCAGAAATGATACAGTGGTTTAGAGAATAGCCCCAAGGAGGAAAAAAACTGGTGCGTAAATATCTAAAAAAACACCAAAATAATGTTAAACAGCATAGTACGCACGTGCGTCACAATTGTTTAACGTCCTATGTATTTCAGTGTTTCGATGAGTTATTTTCAGCTAAGCAAGTTAAAAGTAGCTAACCCAGCACATTAAGTAGACCAGACAAGTTGGGTCTCTATTTTGGGGAGGTGTGAAATCAACCACCATTACAGTACCTTCTAAATGTACTAAAATAAACAAGTAATTTAAGTTTATCTGGTCACTTTAATCCAATCTATATGCCATACTTTCAATAAAAGCAGCGAGCGATGACTAATAAAAGAATCTTTTGCAAGATGCAACTCCTCAGGTCATTGATACATAGGTGGCCTCGCGGCACACCACGAAACAAACTATCTATACAAATCTCAATCAATGTACACAGTTTGACATTAACCTTTGAATATTCAAAATAATTCCCCTTTAACACAACTATGAAAACAGATACCTTAAATATTGCGCTTCTAGAATATCCTGCAAATACGGTGCACATTAATAGGACAAAGACTTTTTCCTGCATAGTTCCTACTCAACCTCTTTGGGCTTTTGCAAGTTATCCGTAAGTAGAGCCCGGCATTTCCATAATTAGACTACTAAGGTTAGTACATCAGAAACTTACTATTTGTCAAAGTTGATTCTATGATGATGCATGCCACCAGCATTTCCTCGACCACCAGGGTGCTTTCTGTGTTTACCTGAAATGAAAAAAAACATTATCTTACAAGCCATTACCACACAAACTGCCTTCGTGGAAAGCAATCGCACCCTGGTTTATCAGAACACAGTACAGATGACGTCATTATAGTGACACATTTTCACCTTGTAGAACTAAGATGGCAAAACACACCAGATGCAGGTTTCCAGTAAGTCTATAGTACGACCCTTAACTGCCCTAAATCTATGGCAGCAGTAGGACATTACTTGTCGATTTCCCTGCTATGTGCTGAACCCTTATGGTTTAACTATTTACATTTATCAAGGTTTAGACAAGATTCTTAAATGTGATTTTGCAGACGTGCATAAGTAGCATAGCAGGTTACACAAGCAGACAAATGTGCAGAAAGCAAGTAACAGATTAGCTAGAAAAAAAGTTCATAAAGCTCCCAATTAAGAGTTTGAGATAGTATTAATTCTGGCGTACAATTTCTGGAACAATGCCTCATGTTAAATTTTCTAACAACTCATGGTAGGCCACACGTGTTTCACCCTTTGTGGTCTGCTGGCCCTGGGCTTTTTCATGGTTTAATGTAACAGTACAGTAAACAGTTCTGCTCATTACGTCATAGAGGATGGCCTGATTTTGAGTCCATGATAGATGGTCAAACAGGGAAGTCAGTGCAGTCTAAGCGCCTCATTCATCTGGTCTCTGCTATAGTTTCTATCGGATAAAGTCATGGAACTTTGACACCATTTCTGCAATGTGGAGTTGTGCACTGTAGTGGTTTATTCTTTGTAGTGTGCTGGCATGTGCTGTAGAATGGTTATTGGAATTGTTATATGTCATCTCAGATGTTCACATGTCACATGCGTGATGTTTAGAGTGCTGGTCAGTCCTGAATTCTCCTTCAAGCTGGCAGCACCTTTTAAACTACTGCTTTACTTCTTTTCCAATAAAGCATTAAATCTATTCTACCTGTGTTGGAGTCACTACAGATTTGGCGACGAGGGAAACCTTTCAACTCATTTGGAAATCCTTTTCTACAACTTAATTGGATTTTTTTTTTTTTGGATTTCATTCAACCGAACAACTGAAATTTTATTAACAACTCCGCCTTCAATTTGATTTGCATCAGAACTCCTTTTCATCATTTGCGGTGAGAACCTGTGTGTTTTCTTTATTCCCTACGTTTATTACCTCTGCATCCTTTGAATCGTGTGCGGTTAAATATGCCTGACACTAATGAAAGTACTGCAAGTGGAGAAAAGTCTATTCATGGATTGAACTTAAATCCTCCCAGAGAATTTTTAATTATTCCTGGTGATCCTCCTGTTGCTTGGCTAGATTGGAAGGAGTATTTTCTAAATTACGTAGCCAATCTTGAGGATGTCAGTGGTGCTTTTACACCAGAAAGGAAGAAAAGAATCTTATTAGGTCTTGGTCTTGAAGGATTAAGAATCTATAACCAACTTGATAAAACAGACAGATCTTCTGGAGATGTTGATGTGTTCAATGCAGCACTATTGGATATGGAGGATTATTTCTCTCCTTGTGTCTGCATTGCTGTCACCAGACATTCTTTTTTTCAACGCAAGCAAGAAAAAAATGAATCAGTTGAGGATTACGTTTTTGCCTTAAGAAAATTAGCTGTCAAATGCAAATTTGCCCAGCTGCATGATTATCTTATTCGTGATCAAATTGTCATGTACACTAAAACCAAAACCATACAAAACAAGTTGTGGGTTGAAGGTGATGGAACTTTGAAAGAAATTGTTGCCATGGTCAAAAAGGCAGAACTTTCTGAACGCTGTGCTAAAGCTTCTCTTTCCAATGACAAAAAAGAAACTGAAATTGTTAACAAAATTTCTGAGGGTAAAACTTGTTAAACATAACAAAGATTTCAAATCAGGGAGTATGAGAAGGGAAACCTTTGATTCAAGAAAAGGTCCTGATCCTGTGTGTTACAGATGTGGGAGTTATTCTCATCTTGCTCATTATCCTAAATGTCCAGCCAAAAATACTAAGTGTTTAGTTTGTGGTGTTATGGGCCATTTTGCAAAGGTTTGTAAAAAGAAAATGTATAAGAATTTCAAAAGCAAAATTGCATGTATCCAAGAAACTGAACATGATGTTAGTTCATCATCTGATGATGAAGTATTACAGGTACAGAACATAGTTTAAAAAAAAGGTTGTTTTGAATATTTCTGATGTTGATTCAAGCAAACCTTTTTGTCAAGTTTCCTTAGGAGGAATTCTAACAACTTGCTGCAGATTCAGGTTCACCCTATACTATAGTTAAGCATGTATGGGAGGAGAAATGTATTAACCAAATTGGAAATTGGTTAGAACCTTCTGATATTTCACCTGTTAGCTACACAGACAACACTATTGAAATTTTAGGTTTTAGAGTTTTAATTTTTAGATTCAAAGGGAGGCATGCTACGTGTAAATTATATGTCTCTAAAGATGGACCATCTGTTCTTGGTTGGAGGGATCAGAGGAGTTTACATATAATTCTGGATCCAAACAGCAAAGAACAAGTTTTGGTTTCTAGACACTAAAAAGTGGGTAATGGATGAATTTCCGTCTGTGTTTACAGGGAACATGGGTAAACTGAAAGGTTTTACACACCAAATCAGATTAAAAGATAATGCTATTCCTAAAATTCATAAAGCTAGGAATATTCCTATCATTATTAAGGATGAGGTCAAGTCTGAATTGGATAAATTACTAAATTCCAACATTATTGAAACTGTAGAGGCTGCTGAGTGGGTTTCTCCGTTGGTCGTCGCACGTGTGGATTTGAGATATTTGAACAGCCAGATCTTGGTTGATCAATATCCACTCCCACGTATAGACGAGATGTTGTCCCTCACCAAAGATGCCAAGGTATTTTCCACCTTAGACCTATCTGCAGCCTATCATCAGGTAGTCCTTGATCGTGAGAGTAGACATCTAACATCGTTTGCCACTCCTTTTGGTTGCTTCAGGTTTAAAAGAATGCCTTTTGGCTTAGCCTCTGCCGCGGCAGTATTTCAAAGGTTAATGGCTAATCTTTTTGGACACAAAGGTGTGATCTTCTTCCAGGATGATATTTTGATCATGGGGAAGGATAAGACTCACCATAACAATCTCCTGAGAAAGGTTTTAAAAATTCTAGCTGATAATGGATTAGTGGGGGAACTTAGCAAATGTAAATTTTCCGAAAGGTCTGTTACGTACCTCGGACATGAAATTTGTGATGGAGGTATTAAACCCAAAGCAAAGTTAGTGGAGGCTATTGTAAACTCACCAGAACCTAAGTCCAAGGATGAGCTCAGATCATTCTTAGGATTAGCTGAGTTTTACTCAAAATTTGTTAACCAGTTTTCACAGAAAACCTTTCACATGCGTGTCTAATGAAGAACAAATCACCTTTTTTGTGGGAAGAAAAGTATAAATGTGCGTTTAAAGAAATTAAATCTGCAATAATTAATGCACCTATGCTGCAAGGATTTGATCCCTTTGCAAAGACGTATCTGACCACTGACGCTAGCGGGGTTGGTTTGGGCAGTGTTCTGTCACAGGTTTCTGAGCAAGGCAGTGAAGTTGTCATAGCTTTCGCTTCTCGTTCTTTATCGCCTTGTGAAGAAAAATACTCTGTGATCGAGCGTGAAACCCTGGCTGTTGTGTGGTCAATGGAACATTTTCGTAAATTTATTTGGGGTAAACAATTCATCTTACGCTCTGACCACAAACCCATAACTAAGCTTCTTACTACGGAAGGTTTGAGCAGGGCGTCAGCCAGGATTGCAAGGCTGTCAATGAGGCTTTAGGATTATATGTATACCATACAATATGTACCCGGGGCAAAGAATGTGGTAGCTGATTTCTTAAGTAGGTTACCTTTACCCATGAAAGAAGTTGATCTAAACTCATGGAATGATTGTTATGTTGCTGGAGTTTTTTTCTAGTTCTCAAGGTTTATCAAAAGAAGAATGTGAATCTAAATCTATCAAAGATGTTACACTTGAAGCAATCAAGACCAAAATCAACCACGGTTGGTTTGTCCAATCTAAAGCCGATGTCCAGTATAAGCCATTCTGGGAAGTCAAAGATGAACTCAGTGTTGATGGGGATTTCTTATGTCGTGGTGATAAACTTGTGCCACCTTTAGGTGTGCGTCAGAAGATTATATCTTTAGGGCATGATGGACACCCAGGTATTTCCAGAACCAAAAAGAATGTAAAAGCTTTGTACTGGTGGCCTGGGATTGACATGGAGATTGAGAGGTCAGTTCGTGATTGTGTTCAGTGTGAGTGTTCTGACAAAAGTCAAAAAACACTCAATCCCCCAATGTCATCTCTTAATTGTCCTAAATTGCCCTGGGAGGATTTGGCTTTAGACATTATGGGGCCAATCATGTGGCAAGATGACTGTCAAGCATATTCTGGTTTTAGTTGATTTATTCTCGAGGTGGATTGAACTGAAGGTTGTTGATAGAGTAAACACTGACACAGTTATAACCTTTTTAGATGAGTGTTTTATCAGGGAGGGTCTTCCTGCCTCTATATTAACTGACAACGGTGTTCAGTTCAAGTCTGACGCTATGAAAGTCTTTATGGATTCTACAGGCATTAAACAAAGATTCAGCGCTATACCATCCTCAAGGTAATTCAGTTGTCGAGAGAGTTAACAGAGTCATTAAGGGGACTTTACAACTTGCCAGTAAGAATAGAAAAGATTTGTACAATGAATTAGATAAAATGTTGGTCGTATAGAATCACTGTTCATGAGACTTGTGGTGAAAGCCCTTTTGGTTTGATGAGAGGCAGATTTCCTTATTCCAAGTTAAATCCTGTGTGGATGGGCAGGAGTAGAGAATATATTTGGAATGCTGACAAGGTCATTAACATCTGCAAATCTCAGAACAAGAGTAAATCTTACTATGATAGAAAACATGGGACTAAGGAAACTCGTGTTGGTCAATTAGTTAGAGTCAAGTTGACTAGGAAGGTTGGTAAACTGCAGCCTCGTTTTTCGGATCCTAGAACCATAACTAAAGTTATGCGTAACACTGTCATGTTGGATGATAGATCCATTCATCATTTAAGATTGCTTTGGCCAGGGTGTCTGATGCTATTAAAACTAAGAAGGAGGATGTGGGTGATGTTGGTGAATTTTGGTGGTTGTCTCCAGTTGTGCTTTCTGACTCAGGTTCTGCTTCTTCCAACTGTGATGTTCCTCTCAACGGTATGGGTTGTCAACCTTTGGTTCCACATGGTGACTGAGGTCCTGGCAGATTCATCTGAGTCATTACTTCCATATCCTCAATCTTCTCCCCACACTTTTTCAAATTCTTGTGCTGACCTTCCACGGGCTCCCAGTAATGTGGATTCCTCTATTGATAAAGAGCTACAATTCCAAACTTCCACCAGAAGTGGAAGGAAAATTGTGGCTCCTAAATTCTTAAAGGACTAGGTTTGTAAATAAGTATTTTTTCCTGTTTTATTTGTGTTTTTTATTCTTTTGTCTTTTCATTAATTGTATATTTAAGGAGGGGGATGTGTAGTGATGTTTATTCTTTGTAGTGTGCTGGCATGTGCTGTAGAATGGTTATTGGAATGGTTATGTCATCTCAGAATGTTCACATGTCATATGCATGATGTTTAGAGTGCTGGTCAGTCCTGAATTCTCCTTCAAGCTGGCAGCACCTTTTATACTACTGCTTTACTTCTTTTCCAATAAAGCATTAAATCTATTCTACCTGTGTTGGAGTCACTACATGCACACAAAACATATTTGGGAAAGGTACCCCAGCTGTACAAGCGGGCATGTTCTTTTTCTCTGTGGTAAAACATTTTTTCATATGGATAATCATTTCTTTACTTCCGCGCCATGTTTTGGAGGGTGGAAGATTAAGGAAAGCCGGTTTGAGTTCCACTTCCCACCCAAAGATATTTCATCCTGAACGTATATGTTCACTGTAAAAGTGTAATGAGAACAATGCACATCACATTCACTCGTGTGATGTGAATAGCTTGAAAAGAAAAAAAATACTGAGCCACAGATTTGATAAGCCACCACAATAACGGTATGCAGTGCAGAGCACTAATGAAAAGTACTAATCATCAAAAACACACAGCATTAAGATAGATTATGAAAAATACAGTGGCCATGTTACTGAACCGGTGACTGGCTGGGGTACGAAACAAAGCAGCCAGTGAATAAAGATCAGTAATTTCTGTTCGAGAACTCTAGCACACCAGGACAACAACAAAAATGTCAGATGTGACTCTAGTCTCGGCACTAAAAGCTCAGCAGTAATATAGACTACAAGCATAAGAACCAGGCCGTGAAGACCACTGGCAACTCTAAATCACTGGCAAACCAGCACAATCCCGTAAGCGCCGACAAATGCTCCGCTATTTGAACCATGAGGATGAAAATATCTATGAAAGTTAATGTAACCGAAAACTGTTAAAAAAGGCTTATAAACAAACCTGCTTTATATAAAATTCTCTTGGGTGTGCTTAACAAAATAAATAAAACCAGGCTCAGCGGTTTTGCTCACTCAGAGTGGCTGAAATAAAAAGTATTGGCAAAGCCTAAAGGTCTCGCCTTAACAAGCCACTGCTTTTTATTTTACCTGTACAACATGGCAATCGACCCTGTTGAAAAGGCAAGGTAAAAAGTCAAAAATGGACACTGCACCTACAGAAACATGGCAATGTCACAATATCGAACTAAATTCTTGAAATCTTGGTACTTACCAATGATGCTGAAGGGTCACAATGCAGCAGGAGAAAAGTTAAAGCAATCTCTTGCACAAGCTGTAAAACTCTAGCTGGCAATGCAATGGTTGGAACAGGGCTGCTGACAGGTGTCGCAAGAGCAGATCAATTTGATTTCAGCCCTCGGATGTAGGTGAGGTGACTTGAGAGACTGGGACCAAGATGACAGTGAATGATGCAAATCAGACGAGTCACCTTGCAAGTTGGTTTTGTGGGGTTGATCCGTTTTGTAAACTGCGGCCCAAAACAAATCCAGGTTTACTGTATGGTGTTCTTTACACATGCCTCGATAAATCTACTTGTGCGCTCGCTAATAGCAGGTAAAATGTTATCTAGTCGATCTATTTTTAGCACCTACTAATCTCACCTGGCGAGGAAATTTAGGCAGAAAAGTAACAGGTGTTCGGTTTATTTAAAAGTAAATGAGCAATAAAAGATGCCATTAAATCTTCCTTTTATCTGGACACATTTGATTGACTATTCACAACATGAGGTCAAATGTCATTCTGCCTTTTAACTGATTCCTCCTTGGAAAATTAGGTTTATTTTTCTCTCTAACTAGAGTAAGAGGTTTTTTTCAACTGAGCTGTCTGGAGATGTTTTTTCTCTAACAATTAGATAAATGCTAGTAAATTAATATTTCAAATATATCAGGAATTACAGAAGCACATTTGTTTGTAATTAAGTATGATGCAAACGGATAAACAGGAGCAAACCTAAGCAGAACAGTATACTTGATGTGCAAATGACATTTGCAGAAACTATTTCCAAACATTGATATTTTAACACTATATAGATTCATCAGTAAATCTGCATGTCAGTGGGAAGGTCTGTGGCCATTTCATTGTAAAATCTGCTGATTGCAAGTGCCAGTGTGCTACCACGTCATGCTTTAATTAAAAATTGTCCTCTTAAACAAGATTTGAGCAACATTCCTGCCCCCACCTCGATGAAAATGCTGGCAATGAACTAAGAGGCAAGTCAATGGTCATGTGTATCCCATATGTGGCTAGATTTGTATCATATATGGAAATAAGTTTAGTCTATTAAATCAAGCAAGAGTTTTTGTACAGCAGAAACGCTGAACTGGCAGATTTGATGGTGCTCTCATTTGGAATGGAATATTTAGCATGCCATATTTTACTTTTCAACTGTTTTGGTGCATGCTTATTTTGAACTTTTTCTTCAAGTTAAGCATGAGTCTTCTCTGACATAGCTACTAGGGGTTGAGCTCACATTCAAATTATTGAAACCTTGTGTTGGACCTAACAAGCTGGTGACTATTACTAGTGGTAGACTGTTTAACCCAAATAGTTTTTCATGTTTATACATAGCCATCACAGCACCTGTATACCAAGAAGGGCAAAGTAAGGTGCCAAACCACCATATTCAACAATTCTCCTTTATTGTCACAAGTAGGGTCGCTACTGCCAGCCGTCATGTCATATTATGCACACAGACCAAATAATTACATTACCCACCTATGCGGCCATGACCATGGCTCACGTGGCCTCTGAGCTTTCTGGTCTTACTGGTTCGTGCTGGCTGGCGAAAAAAAGAAAAACATGGTTATAGAAAAGTAACATTTAACTGATGATCTTTCACGTGACAAAAGTCAAACTTAAACATTGTAAATCACAGCAAATGTCACTGACCAGGTGACTGGCTTGGTCCAAAGAAACAAAAACCAGTGAATAAAGATCAGTAGTTATTCTACGAATGCTCTAGCACACCAAGACAATAGACAGTGTCAAGATGAGACTCTAGCTTCGCTTTAACATACGAAACTGTACATCTACTTAGTTCAATAAGAACAGGGGGCGGGGTTACTTGGGTACAGGAAAATACTGGGTTCAGGAAGACAGGGCTGGGCAAAACTACGGACAGCCCATTTTAATTCCCAATACCTGAACCTTCTACTTAGCCATCAATGAAAAGAACATCAAGAACCTACAGACAACATAGTTCACAGTTAGAAAAGTTAAGTGGAAGGCACTTCATTCAGCAAAGCCAACACCTTGGTCTACTGCTAGCAGTCTACAGTTCGAACCCTCAAATCTCTTTAGGAAGGAGAAACATATTCAAGATTCTACAACCAACAAATGTTCCGAAACAGTCTAAACAGTCCAAATTAAGCTCATTACAGGGTACCCCATTTCTGGATATTTACTTTCATTTTAGGCAATTCAGTTTGCACTTACCCGCAATTTTTTTGTGCTACTCCTATAGTGTTTTCACATATTAATTGAATGAACATATACGGCTGCAACTAATTTCTACATTTGCTTTTTGATAAAAACACTTGCACTTCAATAGCTGATGGATATCAGCACGCATACAATTCACAAGTGAAAATATCAGCACTGCGGTACAATCACATGCACATACTAAGTTTTTTTTAAAACATTAGGTGCTCTAGTCTTTTACTCCACTCCAATATCAAAAGTCTGAGCCTTGGCTGGCAGCACTGAGAATCAGAAGTCTACCAATCTTCAGATTCTCTCATGTTTCTAAATAGAGAAACAGGTGATTCAGTCGGTCTCAATCGTAAAAACTGTGTTTTTATTTTAATGCACGCCACTTGCTACATTATTCAAATGGAAGCCTAGAGCAGGGCATTAATAAGGAAAATAGTAAAGGGAGGAGAGACCTAGCCCTGCATAACTCAACATGTAAAGCATTTTGAGGTGGACTACAAGCGCCAATCAAGAGCTTGCTTTTCAGTAAGAAATAAAAGAATCCTGGATTGAGTAGCTCCTGCTGTATTGATACTCAAAGTACGGCTCGTGAGCTTGTAGCCCTTTTGACCTTTACATGCGCCCTCTGGTGAACAGCGTTGAGCACGAATATCCAGGATAACAATGTTAAGATGGCTAGCATTAATTAGCCTGCCAATAAATGCTAGCCAATTTTTTTTAGACCTTACACAATCTCCGACCCAACCAGACCCCCTACCGCCACCCTGCTGGCATCAATGCAGCCCTCAGTCGCACCAGACCGTATTTTGTGGCCCCTGGGCAAGTGTTTGCGAGTACTCATGTCCTACAGCCTAAGAGACTCTGCATCACAGTAATCTATTAAATATAACCTTCAAATATCAGTATTACAAATCACTTACTCCAGGGATGGGCAATCTACCGCTACCCAAGAGGGCCAAGAAAAATCTACTCGCACACTCACTATGACGAGGAAGATTTTATCAGGTCGAGCTATTTATAGGACCAACTGGTCTGTTCTAGGGAGTGAACTTATACAGGAAAGAACAGGCACTGTTCATTCAGAAAATGAATGACCAATAAAGATTCCTTTAAACTCATCTTCAGGGGTCTACATTGAGTCCAACTCAAATGTTTACATCACTTCCCTGGCTCAACTGATTAGATCCGTCAGGTCCTCAGTGAGCCCTCACTGCAATGATAGCTAATTGGTGATAGGTTATCCGATTCTGTTAAAGGGACTGCTCATTTCAAGGCATGCATGAATATCATTGCAAGAATGGATGAACCTAAATTTTGTAAAACAGAGGTCTTGCTGTTTGGTAACAATGGCATTTTGGAACAGGACCTGTTGGACACCCAACTTAGGACCCCCACCGCTAGAATGATCTAGAAATCAGGTTGTTGGTTGATGAATACCAACAAGGTAATGCCTTCTCTCTTCATATGCGGAGCTGAAGAAAGCAGTTCCCAGCACTTCTCTAAAATAGATTACTGCAATGCATTCTTTGTAGGATCTCAACAAGAGTACTCCAACTTCAGACGCTCCTAAATGCAGCAGCCAGAGGGACATTAATAGGGGCTTTATACAGCTTGCAAATAGTATAAAGTTCCAAAATATATTTAAAAAGTGTGTGCAGCTGCCAAGCTGAATTCCATCATTAGTGATAAGGAGGAAAATGGCTGCTCGGCGACTTAAAATATTTGCCCTGAATTGCATAAATGTAAACTAATTAATGGGTCAATAGCAGTTTAATCGGGCGGAGTAGATCATTTAAGTCACTACACCTGCAGGTCTAGTAACTTATTTTTCAAGGCCCAAGATCCTGGCAATTTGTTACACACAAGCAGCCAATAACCAGTCACGTATATCGTTCAATACCTAATCTGCGGGAAAATACTGCAGTTAGAAATCCGAGATACGGCTTGCTCCAAAATACTATATTGTCCAATAGACCTTTAGACTATGAAGTAAGCAGAACGTCATTCAATGTTGCCTCTTCACGCAGTAAAAGACAAATCCAGAATTGAGCAAAAATACACAAAAATGTCATTTAGTGCTATGCGTAAGTGAGAAACGCATCCTTGCATACATTTTCAATCTAAGCTCATATTGCTCTGAAAACAAAATAGCGCGAAAAAACACAAGTGATACAGACAACCAGTCGTGTTCTGGTCATTCGCAGTCTCCCCCTACTCCGGGGCTAAAATGTTGCCAGAAATGTAACACAGGATTAGACCTGGTCAACAAGACACGTCTTTTACGTGAATGTTTTGGCCAAGAACGGTCAGGGGGCTCCACGTTTCACGTCCCGTTTGCCTTTCGATTCCATTTGAAAGCACACGCAATGAAATTGCCAAGTATATGTGTAAAGAAAGAACCCATGAATACACCACCACAATTTGAAGCAATACTGTAGGATCCCGCTAAATACTAACATCCTCAGTTCCCCCGTGACTATAAATCATTCTCAAAATCCAAACTGCAAAACGTGCACGATTCCTCCCAATAAGACTAGCTTTGCCAAACAGCAAGTTCGAATTATGTATAGGGGCTCTCCATAACAAGAAACCCCATGCAACCATTACTAAATAAGCTAAAAAGAACAGAGCTCCCCAAACCCACACCTACCATCTCGGCAGCCGCAGGAAAAAGAGGAAACTTCGGTCTGAATCTCGCGATAGCAAGAGCACAGGAAGTGCTACAATCCCCGCCCAGTGATCAAGGCCGTTGCCACGTGCTTTTATTAATTTATAATATTACGCTTAGTTTTACCGAATGACTCTATGACGCGTAAAAGTCGCTTTCTCGCCTTCAAGAAACAAAGACTCTGTTCCAATTAGTTTTTTAAAAGCCATTTTCATCGGCAAAATATTGCTCCGGTAGATAACGGAGGTGGGGAGGTGGAGTTTGAAAGAGGGGTATCAACCAATCGGACTGCCCAGCAAACAAGCAGCTACGTTATTCGAGAGTAAGGCCGAAGCTGTTATCAAAAAGAACGGACAAGAATCATGACTAACGTGGTGGACATCTTTAAATAGGAATCTTTTAGGGAAGTTCATATTAGTGCCGCCATAGAAGGGTATAATACAGAACGATTTATTGTTTCCATTAAAGTTAAGAAGCAGGCCAATTACTTACTTTGATGCTCACTAGAATAGCAGTAAAAATAATTAGAAAAAAAGTTTAATTTGACGTACGATATCCAGAAACTAAATATACGTAAACAAAACATTATCAGCGGTAGATGATTAAGATATATCTCTGTCGCTGATAGTCAGCGGGTCAGCTAACTTTGCTGGTCAAGGAGTAGAAATTTGAGGCTCGGACACTTCTAGTGCGCGAAGACAAGGCTGCTGACATCTCGCTTCTTTTCTATTTCCGGTGCTCTAAGACAAGTGCGCTAACCCCGGTAGCGTTTCTGTTTTTGGTTTAGTTATCGCGAGATTCCATTTAGCCCTTCTCCTGCCTCCATTCAAATGTTTAGGTTTAGGACTTCGAGTGGTTAGGTCAGAGTGTTTAATGAAGGTTTAGGTGACTGGTAACACTCTAAGGTCTGGTTATGTTGACTGCGCGTGCTTTACCGTCACTAAAACCAAGAGAGTACGACCCACAATGAGTATGTGACGTGCGCAGCCTGGTGAAATACCTTTAGCCAAATTTGCAGTTGCAGTTTTATTTACTGACATTAATAGTTGGCTTATGTATAAGGTCACTTTAGTACTATGGGCTGTTGCAATAACACATTCTGGTAACTCATGTGGTATTTGTACGTTGACCTTTGTGTTCTGATAATAAACTCTTGCCTGACTGGATACTAATAATACACCGTTTTTTTTTTTTTTTTTTAAACGATCCCTTAATGCATTTTAATGCCGAATGCCTGTCTGGTCTGTCTTACATTTTTTATAACACATTATATAGGATGTTACTTATGAATCAGTATTTGTACTCCAGTCATTTTCATATTTGCTGCTTATATTGTATGTGATGGTTTTAATTAACTAATACATTTGTCCTGCCTCTAGGTGTTTCACAGCTTTCCACCTGTTCTGATAAGTAAGGTGGTAATTAAACTTCGAAAGAACATCCCAATTCTATGTCAGGAAGGGGAGGCGAGGATTATGCATATGAAAAAACAACAAATAACTGTGGGTCTCAAATGGAACTATGTGTGTAAAAACTAGCCGTCTCTCTACTACAAGAAGACAGACTCATGGACAGAAAACCACTGTGAAAAATGTCCATCAGTTACACGATATGTACCGCCCAGTACATCATTTGGTCTACTTCACAGTAGGTAGCCCAATGTCTATCTTCAGTTATAGTTAAAGGAGACACATGACTGGTGGGTGTTGTTATTGTTGTAACTGTAAGCAGTGCATAGGTGATTTTAGTGAAAAAAAGTGAAAACGTGTTCAGAATAAAATTGGATAAGGCATGCAATTTAAACTTTATTCTGGAGCCATGCCCTTCCAAATATAAAAACAATAAAGTGCAATGTAGTCAGATGTTTCAAACAAATACCTTCTGACTGGGTTATCTGGTCGACATGTTTCTGCGGACTTACACGGTCAATGATAGTACCTGCCGCTTCCTCAGGACCCATAGACTAAATTGCTACTGCTTATATGTGCAAAAAATATATATAAATGAAAAATATTTTTTCAATGGGACATCTGTGAACACAAATGCTGTAAGTCACTTGTTCACATACAGTTTTCCTCCTTCGGTAATAAATTCGCCAGGATATCCACACATAGATACAGATAAAATATAATAACACAATCATTAGAGGATTATGCATAGCCTTTCTCTATTCGACAGCAAGTTAGAAGAAACAAAAAAAACACAGACTGCCAACTACATATCCCATGAGGCATGGCAGTAACTATAGTAACCAGTCCACCAATCACAGTCCATCTGAATATATATAACAGCTCCCGCGCCGAAGTCCGTCCTCTTTCTTCATTGCTGCCTTCATCTTTACTGCATACTCGGGACTTGTGGGGGCAGTTTATTGTTGTGACGGCTTGTTTCTGTATTGTTCTGGTTGCGGGTTTACTCCCGCTGTGTGGCTGACGCGGTAGGCTTGGCTTGAGCGTCTGTGGTTAGCGCGTGCGCCGTGCGGTGCTGTCTGTTCTGATGTGCCCCCGGAGCATCTCCTTCACCACAGCGCCCTTTGCGCGCGTGTGGTGAAACGCACTGAGGCTTCTGGCGCTTCGACTTTCTTGTTGCTCTGCCTCCACCCCAGCACTGACACCGCGTTGCGGTCTGTTTTACGGGCTCTGCCCATTATTTACAGTGATTTGGTTATTGTGAGAATTAAAAAAAACGAAAAAAAAAACAATTTCTGTATCAGTGTTCATTGCCACTTCTGTTTTAAGTTACAAGTACTATCTTTGGTTGAACGCCTGTTTTCTTGAGGCACTCGTGTTGGAGGGAACCCTTTGTAATTAGTAGGGTGTTTATGTTTATGGGTGCCTGACCCTCATTAAATATGCAGTCACATTCTGACCATGACTATGTATCAGCTCATTCTGCTGACGAGCAGCCCTCCAAGGCACGCACTTCTGCAGAGGTGGACAAGCTCCTTTCTTCGGCCATTGCCCAGGCGCTTGCACCTCTGCAGGACAGCGTTAACAAGTTGTCTGCCCATGTATTCAAAGGTTCTGGAATACTGGGAGACAGTGGGGCTGGGCCTACTGGCATTCACACTGTGATGCCACGTAAGGCCATTAAGCGTGACGCAGGGCACCTGGAAGGCTTCAGCAAACATGCTGAGGTCTTCCATAAGCGTGCCCGCATGCTGAGAAGCGCACCCTACCGGGAGGAAGACTTACCCGGATATACTGGTGGCGAGTCCACCCCAGACTTCGACCCTGAAGAAGGGTTACCCGAAGGCGGATGAGGAAGTGTTTGAGGATGATGACAATTCCTCCGATGATATGTTTGATTCAAGCAGGTCTTGGCGTCCACGCTCTTCTTGTTCTGATGTTGGTGATGGACACCAGGTTCATTCGGATATGTTTGACCCTACCTGTACCTTCCTTCCACGAACTTCTGATTGGGTACCTGATAAAAAGACAGTGGATTATGTTGCCGCAAAGATTAGGCAACCTCTTTCTCAAGAGGTGAAATCTCGCCTTCGATCAGAGTGTCCTAGTCCGTCTCTCCCCAATGGTGTTGCTAGTACCCCTGAGTTGGACCCCAAACTTTGCAACTTTTTCGCAAAATACATGAAGGACCCAAAAAAGGGGATTGATCGTTCCTGGAGATCTTGTCAGGACAAGCTTCTTGACGTTGTAGGGCCCCTAACAAATATCATAGAACGGCCCCGAGAGTTAGGCGTTCCTCTCCCAACGGATGATGTAGCGGGATGGGCACAAAGGGCAATGTGTTTCTTGAGCAATGCCAATTGTGCCCTCTCCGCCGAGCGTCGCCGTTCATTGCTTTTGAAAATGGATCCCAAGCTGGGAGAGCTGTCTTCCTCCGAAGCAGGTTCTGTAGCTCAAGGTACGCTCTTTGGTGACCCCTTCGTTAAGGAGTTAGGGAAATTTGTGGCCACTTTTTCTGCCCTAGATAAGGCTCAAGCATGCATGAAGAAGATTTTTCCCAAGAAGGTTTTTGGTGGGGCCGGGCAAGGCAGGGTCGCTCTTCCAGCCGCCAGTTCAATCAAGGTCCCAATAGAGCCCAGACGAAAAGAAATAATGGATGGAACGATGGCAGACAAGGAACCTTCTATCCTTCCCATGGAGGAAAGGGACAAGGCAGATGCCGTGGTGGCAACCAGAATTCACGAGGCTACAACGGTAAGCTTGAACATCCTCTCACCTGTTCATCTGGGGGGCAGAATTTCTCTGTTTCTGGCAAACTGGGCAGATTTAACATCGGATCCTTGGGTGTTAGAGACAGTTCAAGGTTTTCACATAGAGATCTACGGGTCCCCCGTCCAAACATCTTGTCTGGTTTTTTCGGCTTCAGAGACCGATCTGATAGACCACGAAGTTCTAGATCTTCTTTCAAAAGGCGCTATCGCCCCCTCCCATCTTCATCCGCGCAGATTCTCAAGCAATCTATTTCTGGTAGAAAAGAAGGAAAAGGCTTCCACCCGGTAATCGATCTCAAATCCTTCAACGAGTGGTTGGTTTACCGGCACTTCAAGATGGAGGGAATCCATCTGCTCAGAGACCTTATTCTACAGAACGATTGGTTGGTCCGGTTAGACCTCAAGGATGCGTACTTGTCGGTTCCCATTTTTTCCCCTCATTGCAGGTTCCTGCAGTTCCAATGAAAGGGTCAAACTTACGAGTTCAAAACTCTTCCCTTTGGTCTCTCCTCAGCTCCTTGATGTTTTACCAAGCTTCTTCGCCCAGTGGTGGAACATTTCCGCCTCAAGGGGATTCGGCTGATAATTTACCTGGACGATATCCTGCTCATGGACCAATCCAGGGATCATCTTCTCCTTCACTTACAGATTACCATTTCCCTATTACAGAATCTGGGGTTCACCATCAATGTCCAGAAATCGGACTTGGTTCCCCAGCAGAGCAAGATCTTTCTAGGCTTCCGCATCGACACGAGGGATGCCACCTTCAATCTTCCATCTCAGAAGATTTCCAAAATCAAGAAGGAAATTCGGCAGGTTCTCCGCAGAGACAGGATCTCCCTGCGACAGTTAGCCAGAATTGTTGGCTTGTTATCATCCTCGATTCATGTCATCTTCCCGGGTCCTTTACACTACAGGGCCCTGCAGAGGCTGAAAGCCTCGCACCTTAGGAGGGGTCTCACTTATTCGGAGTTGATCTCCCTTTCCTCGGAGGCCAGGTCGGAACTTCTTTGGTGGATGGACCATATGGAAGCCTGGAATGGGAGAGCGATCTTCGGCTCCAGTCCGGATCTAGTAATAGAGTCGGATGCCAGCCGTCTGGGCTGGGGTGCCCGATGCGGCTCTGTTTCGGTGGGAGGTCGGTGGACGGAGGAGGAACTCCTTCTCCACATCAATTGCCTGGAACTCCTAGCAGGCTCCTTTGACATCCGCTCTTTCACGACCAACAAGGTGTCCTGTTGTGTCCTTCTCCGGATGGACAACACGACGGCGGTGAGGTACATCAATCGCCTTGGAGGCACTCATTCCCCAATTCTGGCGGATCTCGCCAAGGATTTCTGGCATACTGCCTCCAACGTCAGATTTCAGTGACGGCAGAATATCTCCCGGGAGATCAGAATTGTGTGGCGGATTGGAACTTCAGGAATTTCAGGGATGCCAGCGACTGGAGACTGGATCCAGGAGTGTTTTCTCAGATTGTGTCCCTTTGGGGGCTTCCCCAGGTGGATCTTTTTGCCTCCAGATGGAACGCTCATGTTCCCCCGATTCTTCAGCTGGAAACCGGATCCGGGAGCGGAGGCGGTGGACGCCTTCCTTCAGGATTATTATTATTATTATTACTTAGTAATTTGTAGAGCGCACAGCTACCTCCTACGGAGGTGTCACGGCGCTGAAAACCGTATCTCATGGGGTTCAGGGGGATGCAGGTAACAGAGGGTAATTAAATTAGGGAAAAAAGCCAGGTCTTGAGTTTTTTTCGAAATAGAGGCTCTGAAGTCAGGAATCTCAGTTCCATGGGTAGGTGATTCCACAGTCTGGAGGTGGCTACTGTAAAGGCCCTTCCTCCCGTTCGTACAAGGCGAAAACGCGGACAGATCATAAGGCGGAGATGGTTCGATCTGAGGTTTCGCGATACTTGTGAGAACTTCATTCTGCGTCTCAGGTAGATAGGGCCACGATCATTAAGAGCTCTAAAAGCTAGGATGAAAGATTTAAATTGGATTCGGAGTCTCACTGGGAGCCAATGAAGTTTGATCAGGTGGGGTGAGATGGAGTGACGATAGGGAATGTTGCAAATCATCCTGGCCGCTGAATTTTGAACTGTCTGTAGTTGATTTACAAGATACGCCGGAGCTCCGACATTTAGACTATTTGCATAGTCCAAATGAGCAGTGATAAGGGCGTGGACTACTGTCTTGCATGAGTCCAATGACAGGAAAGGGAGAATTTTTTTTATCATCCGGAGCTTTCCAAAGCAAGATGTAGTGACTTTATTAATTTGGGTCTTGCAGGAGAGGGCAGTATCAAATTGGAAGCCTAAGTTACGGGCAGCTTGGACTGGTACTGGTGAAGGGTTTAGCTCAGTCGGCCACCAAAGACTGGGAGAGATGGGAGATTTCTGGTTAAAAAAAAGGACTTCCGTCTTGTCTGTATTAAGTTTTAAATTATTAGAAGACATCCATGCGACGATATGCACCATACAGTGTCGGAAGTTGTGAAATTAATTTTCAGAATGGTCCTTAAAGGAGAACACCAACTGAGTGTCGTGAGCGTAAAAATTTACTCTGACGCCCCAGGATTCTACCACTTTTGCCAATGGTTTTAGGTACACATTGAATAAGAGCGGGCTGAGGGCAGATCCTTGTGGAACTCCCCAGATCAATGGTTTCTTGGTGAAAAGGAAGGAGCCCAGCATCACCTGTTGAAATCTGTCCGTGAGGAAAGATTTAACCCAAGCGAGGGGAGTTCCGCCGACACCTACCTCTTGCAGGCGAGTGAGTAGTATGTCATGGGAGATGGTGTCGAATGCAGCGGATAGGTCGAGGAGAACCAGCATGGCCTCCTCTCCCCTATCCGTGCACTCCCTGATTGACTCAGACACCTCAAGTAGGGCTGACTCAGTGCTAAAGTTCGGTCTAAATCCTAACTGAGAGTCATGGAGCAGCGAGTTTGACTCAAGATAGTTGGACAGCTGCTCTTGTACCGCCTTCTCAAGCACTTTGGCTGGCTTGGGTAGGAGTGAGATTGGTCGGTAATTGGTCAGGCAGGAGGGATCGATACCTGTTTTTTTTTAATGGGAATTAGCATTGCGTGTTTCCACGCGGAAGGAACGACACCTGAAAATAAGGAGGAGTTCCAGATTTCAAGTAGGGGGTCAATAGCTAATGGGGCTATTACATTCATAACCAGGGCCGGGGCTGGGTCCAGTGGTGAGCCTGATTTACATTTCAAAAATAAATTCAGTGCATTCTCCTTAGTGAGTGGTTTAAAAGTAGTAAATGTATTCGTGCAGAAGGCAATAGGGACTTCAGTAATCTCTGTTCCATTTTGAAGAATAGTTGCCGTGATGTTGGCAATTTTGTTAGCAAAGAAATCTGATAAATCTTCGCTAAATGCTTGGGAAGGGGAGACTGATGCGGATAGAGCAGAGGGATTGGTAAATTCTTTAACTATGTTAAAGAGGGCTTTAGTGGAATTTTTTGCATTGGTAATAGTTTCAGCAAAATAGACAGTCATAGAGTTACGTTTGAGTTTATGGAACTCCTTGAGGGCCTGTCTATATAGTAGCTTGGCAGCGGGGTCATATGTCCGACGCCAATGTCGCTCCAACTTTTTACATCGGCTTCTGTTTTCCCTTAGTTCCAGGGTAAACCAGGGAGCTGATGGTTTTTGTCTGCGGAAGGTGAGGGTCTGTAACGGGGCAACTTTCTCAATGGCAGTCATAAGATCATTATTGAATGTGAGGACCGCTTCATTGAGATCGTCAGGGGAAGAATTTAGGCTGTTATTGTATGATTGCTCTAGGGCAGTGCAGGAAACTTTGTCCCATTTTCTGCCTTGTGTTCTGATGGCAGATTCTTTTTTGACAATTTGAGTTAAAGATACCTCGAATGGGATCAAAAAATGATCAGACCATGTCAGGGGTGTGGAAGGGAGGATTTTTTAACTTCGGCCAGTTGGAAAAAATAAGGTCTAGGGTGTGTCCTGCCACATGAGTAGGACCCCTTACCCCTTGAGTCATGTTTATATTTTGCATGGAGTCTAGGAGATAAGTGGCGCGGTTGCAGCTACTTACATCAACATGGTGGTTGAAGTCTCCTAGTACCATGAAGTGAGGATGTTGAAGAGAGAGGTCTGCGGTAACTGCCAATAGTTCAGAGATACAAAAATGAATTGGTGGTTCTGCACACCTTAGTAAATAAATCAACAAAAGTGTGAAGGTATATACTCAGATTCGTGAGAATATATGCGTACAGTGCAATGGGAGGGGTACTAGATCCCTGCTTATGAATAGAAAATTGAGTCCTAGGGAACCCAGGGCTATGTACTGCACAGCTTTAGGGCGTTCCGCCTCTGGAGAATTTTTTTTGAAAGTTAATACATTATAAATACATGATTTTTCACATTTTATTCATGCGTTTACTAGTGGTTCTCAAAGATTATATGCTAAGTGCAAAAACAAATTAGAACGAAAATCCAATATAATGCATAAATATCTGAAATGCATATGTCAATCAAAAATACATATTGTATCTACAAGAGTTTCAAAAGGTTCAACTAAAATCAAATTTAGATAACCCAATGCATTTCGAGTTCAACCTGAACTCTTCTTCAGGGGTTAGTTGAACTTCACATGAATTATGAATGTACAATAATATTCGTGTTCAAGTCCTTGGGAGAGGTGCTGTGGTTCTGAAAATCTGGATTCGTGTAATCGTTCTGGACTCGAGAATTAAAACTTCGTCGAAACATGACGAATTTGGTATCAAAAGACCGAGAATGACGAGTACATCATGTACATATATTTTCAGCATATTCGAGTGACGATTTCACCTCAAAATCATCATTTGCGTTCTGAACCCTTGGCTTCCATTTATGTATTGCCCTTTACATAGGCCTTAATCCAGTTGAATTCAATTCCACAAGGACACATACTCCTTAATCAACTTTTCCATGACCTGTGCAAGTTGGAACCATTGCCCCAGGCCGAACTCGTTAGGTCAGTTCCCCTCTCAGTGGCCGAGCAAGATAGCATCAAGGCTCAACAAGCCATAAAACCATTTCAGCGCGCACACCTGCCGTATCTTGCTCACATCTGTCTCTACTCTTTTGCTTCACTTACTGTATGATGGGGAGATGCCTGTTTTATTGGGGGTCCACTGATATCTGATGAAATGTTGGGCCTTGCCAGGTGATTTGTTATGGGCAGCACGACGTGAAATATGTACATGTCATCATGACTCTGCTTTTCTTTTGTAAACCAATAACTGTAAATGACATACTACAAATTCGAAGAATGTTTGCCGGAAGCTGAATAGTCTGTATAAAGAGAGAAGCCTGACTTTGTAAATTCGAGCAGTCTCCTGAGAATATACTTCCCCGTGTTGTACTTCTAGGACACTTGTTACCTTGGTTGCAGCCAATAAACTAATCTTTGACTTCACCTAGAAGACTCTGAGTTTCTGTGGTCTGGATCAGGAAGAACCAGAGGTCTCTGGGTGTACCCTGACACCGCTGGGTTACCGGTGTCTGTGCCGGTTCTGAAAAACCCAGTACCTCAGCTGGCGCCCAACGTTTGGGGCGATTCCAGTGGTACCAGTCAGCCAGAGGATCATGAGGAGCTTCGTGTGAAAATTCCAGAGGACGGCCAACCACCTCATCGACCCCTGCATGTCGACGTGGTCCGAAGGTCTTTGCTGCGAGGTTCCCCGCTTCCCGACGGCTACAAGGACTGCTGCCCTGGCTATCACCCTGATTTGGACCCTTGAAGTTTGGTAGAGCGAAACACTAAGAAGAGTCTTCTGGTGACGTCATCGATATTTCAGTTAAGTATAAGCGGAGCGTCTCCCAGTCCTTAGTTGGTCTTAGTCTTGGGTATCCTTTTGGATAATTTGTTGGTACTTGCAAGCACCAAAACCGAAGGACTCGTGTATTCACGAGAAATATCGTAATCGATAATCCTTTGAAGTTTGGAACTAGACTAGAGAGCGAAGATGCCTAGTCTTAGACTTGGAAATTTGTTTTGTCTTGGTTATAATAATAGGGACTCCCGATTGGAGGACTCATGTCCGGTTCCTCCAGTTGGAACTCCAACGTACGAGCTATATGTGAAACATGAGGTAGGCCCCATCACCTACAACGAAGTATGGATTAAATACACCAGGAAAGATGGTGTTCTAAAATGGCCCCAATATGGTAGTTTTGATTCCGAAATCTTAGACAACCTTGAAGTTAAACTCTTTAAAAAGAAAGCCCGGCCGGCGATGTTTGACTCTTTCCGCTTATGGCGTAAAGAAGCCAAACAAAAAGAAATCAAATTAGCTAAGAAAAATAAGAGAGAAGAGGGAATTTCAGTAATGCAAGCTGCTATGCAGTTTAAAGATAATGAAGAAGAGCAGATGAGTGAGCAGTTGCACAGGCAACGTAAAATGGCAATAGATAAATGTTATCCAGTTTTGCCGTCTCCTCAGCAAGAGGCAGCAAAAGAGCGTGAGAAAGACCCATTAATGTCGCATTTACTAAATTCGCCACCCACTATGCGCAAAATGCCACGGCACCCCCGCAACCTTTAGTTGCGCAAACTACGCCTCCTGTTCCTCCACAGCACCCTCCAGCTGTTCTCCAGCTGACTCCTGTCTCTATGGTGCAGCCTGCTCCAGGCCCACCAACCACACTCGCTTCACCTGTGTTTTCTACGATTTCGCCTAATGTACCTTCTATTATTATTATTATTATTATTGGGACATTTGTAAAGCGCTGAGTTACGCACACCGGCGTGTCCCCGCGCTAACGGTGGGAGTGCATAAACAGAAAAAAGACTGTGGCTGCCACGGGGGCCAATTTATCTAACATAGAGGTGGGTTTTTAATTTGGCTCGGAACCTAGTTTCTACTGGTTCCAAGCGAAGAGCCACTGGCAGTTTGTTCCAATGATTTGGTGCTAGGTGCCTGAAGGATCTGCCTCCCATGCGAGCCTTCTTCACCTTAGGGATCCTCAGCAGTCCCCCCCCCCGCAGATCTAAGCGCTCTGGCAGGTTCATAGGCTTCGATCAAACTCTGCAACGGACGGGGTGCCCTGCCATTCAAAATCCGATGGCAGGTGCAGAGGGCTTTATACTCGACTCTGCTCCTCACAGGCAGCCAGTGTAGTTTTTGCAAAGCCTGTTTCGAAGGCGCTCTTTTAGGTAGCCTGAGGATCAAACGTGCTGCCGCATTCTGCAGCACTTGAAGACGGCTAACACTTTTACTCGGCGCTCCCAAATACTGCAGGTTCGCATAATCCAACCTTGCGGTCACCAGAGCATGTACCAAAGTTTGACGAGCTTCCAGCGGCAGTAAGTCAAGGACTTTCCTCAGTCTTTTCAGAATCCCAAAACATACTCCGACCACACGATTGATCTGGGGCCCGAAGGTAAGACCCGCGTCGAACCATATGCCAAGATTTTTTGCCTCCTGACAGGGGATAGGGGTTGGCCCGAGACAAGATGGCCACCAGGCCGATGACCAGGCCGACTGGGCTCTCCCTACCACCAGCACCTCTGTCTTGCTGCCGTTAAGCTTCAAACAATTCATGGCCATCCAGTCGGCAAGATCTTTCATGCACAGACGGAAGCCATCCGCAGCAAGACAGGGCACGTGTGACAGGGAGATGACCAGTTGCGTATCATCTGCGTATGATACCAATTGGAGGCCATGACTCTCCACAATAGATGCCACAGGCGCCACGTACAGGTTAAACAGGGTCGGGCTCAGGGACGAGCCCTGAAGCACGCCCTGGCCCAAAGGTACCCCAATGGAGTAACAGTCACCCTGCCTCACCCGGAAACTCCTTCCCGTCAGGAACGCCTGGATCCACCTCAGCGCGGTGCCCGCAATGCCACCTTTACTCAGACACTGTAGCAAGGTTGAATGTGCTACAGTGTCGAATGCCGCGCTGAGGTCGAGTAGAATTAAGGCCATGGTGTGCCCCTCATCTACACCCTGTCTCAGGTGTTCTGTTGCCATTAAATGGGCCGACTCAGTGGAATGACGCGGTCTGAAACCAAACTGCGTGTCGTGTAACAAACCCACCTCCTCTACATGGTGCATAATTTGAGTGTTTACCACCTTTTCAGCTACTTTGGACAGAAAAGGTAGTACTTCTCCTAATGCTCCCTCTACGATTTTGCCTAGTGCCCCCTCTATTTCCCCTGATACCTCT
Organism: Lissotriton helveticus; assembly: GCF_964261635.1. Classification (NCBI taxonomy): domain Eukaryota; kingdom Metazoa; phylum Chordata; class Amphibia; order Caudata; family Salamandridae; genus Lissotriton; species Lissotriton helveticus. The sequence goes on along the minus strand of NC_136061.1, from coordinate 769,459,962 downwards.
TCTGCTATCTCTGCCCCTGCCTTATCTCACCCCGTTTTTCCATCCGTTCTTCCTTCAGTTTCACCTTCCATTCGGCAGAAAATGGCCAGCACTGTTACTAACCTTCTTTTACCTCTTTTCGGGTCGCCTACTACGACCCCTAACATGGGAAGAAGACAGTTGCGAAGTCGACTGCCTGACTATCAAGAGAGAGACTCACTGAATAGTTTAGCACGAAAATGGGTCATGGACACTGTAAAATATGATGTACAGTCTGTCATGGAAGTCTTCCATCAATGGGAAGCAGCGACACAGAGATATGTTTTCGAACAGATGTGTGTTTTTCTTTGCGAGGATTTAGAAGACAATGATCTGGAATGCATCCCGCAAGAGATGTGTCGTGTACGGTTTAAGTTCGGAGAGGGTATGATTGTAGGTTCAGATGTAGAGGAAGCAGTTGAAATGTTGTTATCATATCGGAGTAAGGGGAGCAGTTCTGGGTCACAATCTGAGCCTAGTAGGAAAAAGGCGCGACAATACCCTATGAGAGACGTTCCCCCACAATGGAGAGAGGGTGACACAACTGCTAACCCACCTATTCTGCCACACTTTCAGCGTGTATGGGTACATGTCCCATGGAAGTGAGCTGAAGTTTTAGCACTTAAACAGACATTACCTGATCCGCGTAAAAATCCTTCAGGGTATTACAAAGAGTTGTCGCAAACTGCTGGGTCATGTATAATGAATTTAGCCGATATCGATATGCTATTTGGGAATGTTGTTCCACAGCCTTTATGGGGTAAAATTCGTCATATAGATCATGATCAGGAATTAGGTGACTCATGGGCTAATATTGCCGCTGCAGATGCCCGACAAGTTGGTGGTGCTAAGCCTGAGCCTTTGATAGCAGAACTCCCTGGTAAAATAGTAGATTACATGAAAACGATAATGCCTGCAATACGTGTAAATTGGGATAAGTTGTCTGCATGCAAGCAAAAGAAAGAAGAAACTGTTTCAGATTTCTTCACCAGGTTTGAAGAAACATTCGTTGACCACAGCGGTCAAGATATAACCACAGAAGGTGGTCAGAGATTGTTTGTCGATAAATTCGTGCACAATCTGCTTCCAGAATTGTGTAAAAAGTTAAAGGATTCAGAAAGTTCTTGGGCAGTCTCATCTTCAGCCCAGATATTGGCTACTGCACAATATTACGAAAATAGAGACAAGGATGAGAAAGATAGAGTAGAAAAGAAAACTAAAGAACTAAAAACGAAGGTTTTGCTACAGCAAGCCTATCCACCACGTGGTGGTGGTAATCAAAATAATAATGGTCAGAATCACTACCAAAGTAATTTCCAGCAGCCTCAACAATATCAGAGGAACTCGCAAAGAGTCGAGTATACTCAACCCCGTGTCCCTGTAGGCCCCAACCAGTGTTCATATTGCAGACAAGAGGGTCATTTCAAGTATAATTGTCCTATTCTATTACAACGTGCAAATGGAGTTTCTGGTGTGAAGGGTCGTGGCAGTCAGCAAGCACCTAGAGGTAGAGGGCGTGGAAACGCCCCTCAGAACGCACGTCCCCTTCCACCACAAAACTCTATGAACAGGTTTGATCAGCAAAATAACGTATCTGACAGGACAGCTCAATACTACGTTGATGATTACTATACAGAAGATGAGTATTTGGAGAATAATGATTGTTAGGACAGCCATAGACAAAGAGAGGGAGTTGTTTCAGTTCCAGTAGATCAGAGTGGACCTTACGTTGAGGTGATTACATCAGGTGTGTCAGAGCCTTTTCTGTTGGATACTGGTGCTACAAAGAGTTCTATTATGCACTCCAAACTCCCTGGCGCACCTTTGTCTGGCGAAATGAACGTTTCTGTAGGTTTTTCTGGCGCCCCAGTTAGTAATCCGATTTCTGACCCTTTGTCTCTTTCTGTTGGTCCTTGTGAATTCGAAGCACCCCTCATTCTGACAACAGGTTGTGGTGAAAACTTGCTAGGATTGGATTTGTTAAAGAGATTGTATGCAACTTTGTACTGTTCTCCGTCAGGAGTACAACTCACTTTAGGTAAGAAAGTGGTTTCTCCCATGTATTTGTCGAGGGATAAAATTCCTGCAGAATTGTCGTTTCTCCCAGATATTCTTTGGGCCACTGGTCCTAATGATGTAGGTCTTTTAGAAATTCCACCATATGTTGTAACATTGAAAGCCAACGTTAAAATGCCACGAATTCCCCAATACAAAATCTCGAGTGAAGGTGAAAAAGCTGTACTAGCTATAGTTTACGAATTGATTAAAAAGGATGTGATTGAAGAAACACGGGGAAATGTTTGCAATAGTCCTGTTCTGCCTGTCTTAAAACAAACTGACCCTTCTCAGCCACCTGTGTACAGATTCGTGATTGATCTGAGAGAGGTCAATAAAATAGTTGTGCCACAATTTCCAGTTGTCCCCGACATTACCACATTATTGACTATGATTCCAGCCTCTGCCTCTTGGTTTTCGGTGATTGACCTGAAGAATGCTTTCTTCAGTATCCCAATTGCTGAGGAGAGCAGGGATATTTTTTCCTTCAGTTTAGGAGGTCGAAGTTTCCGCTTTAAACGCGCTCCTCAGGGCTACTGTGAAAGTCCATCAATATACAGTCAAGCTCTAAAAACACAGCTTGACACGATTGTTTTACCAAAAGGTGCTACTCTTGTGCAATATGTGGACGATTTGCTCATTGCTGCAGATACTAAGAAAATTTGTAAAAAGGCCACGTTGACATTATTGCGTCATCTGTGTGATCTGCATCACAAGGTGTCACTTTCCAAACTGCAATATTGCCGACAAGAAGTGACCTACCTAGGTCACCTCTTATCGAAGGAAGGAAGGAAACTGACGCCAGAAAGAATTCAGGCAATAGCAAAATTGAATGTGCCAAGAACACAGAGAGAAGTGCGTGCTTTCTTGGGCATTACATCGTACTGTAGACAGTGGATTCCTAATTTTTCGTTATTGGCCAAACCCTTGGTGGCACTAACGTGTAAAAATACACCCAATCCCATTCCTTGGTCTGAAGAGTGTCAGAAAAGTTTTCTCGAATTACGCACAGCATTATGTTCGGCTCCTGTGTTAGGTCCCCCAACTACAGTAAGCCTTTCACATTGTATGTCCACGAGAAGGAGGGCTGTGCATTGTCTGTGTTGACTCAGTTATTTGGAGGTAGGCAGCGCCCATGCGCCTATTTTTCGTCAACTTTGGATCGGGTAGCAAAAGCATTGCCAAGTTGTTTAAGAGCCACAGCAGCAGCAGCTGTTTCTATTCGACAGTCTGCTGGTCTAGTAATGAATAATACACTAATCGTGATGGTCCCACATGCAGTAGACACATTGTTAAATAGAACCAAGACACAGTACTTAACTAGTGCTCGACTGTCCAGTTACGAATTGACACTGCTAGCGAGCCATGTGCACATAAAAAGGTGCAGTACCTTAAAACTAGCCACGTTATTACCAATTGCAGAGGAATCAGATGCTTTAGAACAGCACGATTGTTTTCTCACAACAGAGGAAGAGACAAAAGGGAGAGTAGATTTATCTGACACTCCTCTTGCTGAATGTGATGGTACATTATGGGTGGATGGTTCATGCTTCAAGCTCCCAAATGGTAACGTGACTGCAGCATATGGTGTCACGACTTTGCAAACAGTCGTTGAAACTGCACGAGTGCCACATGGTTCAGCTCAAGCTGCAGAATTAGTTGCACTCACGAGAGCATGTGTATTGTCTAAAGGAATGAGAGTGACTGTCTACACCGATAGTCAGTATGCGTTTGGAGTGGCTCACAGTTTTGGACGATTGTGGAGAGAACGTGGGTTCCTGACTTCGCATGGAGCTAAGATTCAGCATGGTCAGTTGGTGAATGAGCTTCTTGAATCACTGACCTTGCCCCTGCAAATGGCGATTGTGAAATGTAGTGCTCACAAGAAGGTGACTGATGATGTTGGTCGTGGGAATGCATTTTCTGATGAGATCGCTAAAGAAACGGCAAAGAATGTGATGAGCCGAATGTATGTTGCAGGCCCTGAAAGATGGACTGGTGATGTTGGAATATGTGAGGCCACGATAGAGAGTGTGAAGTCCATCCAAGCTGAGGCCACAGAGAAAGAGTTGAGCACGTGGAGAGAGAGTACAGGTAGAATGGATGCAAATGGTTGTTGGATTGAATCGACAGAGCATCAGAGATGGTTGTTACCAGATGCATATGTGCTTGCAGTGGTTACAATGGCTCATGGAATGGCTCATATCAGCGTGAAAGGGATTTGCGAGTTGTTGGCCCCAGTGTGGAAGAATTCAGGGATTCCCAAGTGTGCAGAGAATGTTGTCAAGAATTGCATGGTATGTCTGAAGCACAATCCTGGTAGGGGAACCCCAACTCCAGCTGGTCATTTTGCACCTCCTACGTATCCGTTCGAGGTTTTGCAGCTAGATTTCATACACATGGAGAGGTGCAACAACTTAAAATACGTGCTCGTTGTCGTTTGTGCTTTCTCAAAATGGGTAGAAGCATATCCCCTGAAAGACAATACTGCCTTGTCCACAGCAAAAGCCCTTGTGAAAGAGTACTTCCCCAGGTTTGGAATGCCTAGAATGGTCTGGTCTGATAACGGAAGTGAATTTGTGGGCCGTGTGATGAAAAGAGTGTGTGAAGGGCTAGGCATTAGGCAGAAGTTCCACGCTGCAAATCACCCCCAATCAGCTGGATTAGTAGAATGTTACAATGGCACGCTTAAACTTAAATTGGCCAAGATCCAAGCGAGCACAGGTCTTAAATGGCCTGATGCTCTACCCTTAGCACTCCTATCCACCAGAATGACTGTGCATTCGCGAGTGAAACTCAGCCCTTATGAGATTGTCTTTGGCCGGCCAGCCAACATATGGGGAGTGCCTAGGCCCACAAAGTTCAGCGAGCTAGAACACCCTATTTTGCTTGATTACCTGTATGAATTGACGGCTAAATTGCGTGTTAGGCATCAACAGGTACATGACTCCCTGCCTCCGGCCTCTGATACTCCAGGACACCCCATAAACCCTGGATCCTGGGTGTTGATAAAGAATTTCCAAAGGACTAAAAACGACCAGCCCAGGTGGACGGGACCATACCTCGTCCTTCTCTCTACCAGATCGGCAGTTCGAGTAGAAGGGAAGAAGGCCTCGATCCACGGGGTCCACTGTAAAAGGGTACCCTTACCTCTGCTCTATGACCAGTGGGTCCAGGAGAGTGTCGCTGACCCAGAACCTGATGCCTTGCCAAATACTGTCCCTTTTAATGATATGCGTGTAAAAGGAACTGACTCTGAACAAGAAAACGAAAACATTTTGCACAAGGATGTGCCACCATCCAAGCGAGTGAACATTACAGAGCCTGACCTTTTGTTCCCAGATCAGACAATACCTGGGAAGCAACGGTATAATTTGAGACCGAGAAAAATGAACTAATAAAATCATTTCTTTTGCCATTTGAGACAAAGACCCATGGACAAATAAAAAGATATTTCTTTCTCCCCCAAGTACTATTTTTGAAAGTGCCGCTCTCCCATCTAAGAAACGTGCTCATTTTTTGTTTTTCGAACCGCCATCCGGGTTCCGCTGCTAGGGCCGCGGTTGATTAAAGTCTTTGGGGTGCAGCTGACGACGTTAGGTCGGTAGTTCTGGTTGGTCCAAGGGAGTTGCCCTAGACTGACGGAAGCATCCCTTAGCAGAGGCAACCTCCCACCGCGGGCAGCACTTTAGAGAGGATGGAGTTTCCCGATGTCGAGAGAGCTGCCAAACAAATGAACTTTAAGCAGAGACTGTGTAACACGATGACAAAGAAAAGTTTTATAATATTGTGTATTTTTATACTATTCAGCGTAATGATCTTTTTGATAAGTTATGTTTTATTCTCTTTCCATGTAACATTTGCGCCCACTGCATCACCCATACCTCCTCCTACTGTTTCCGCTCATTCTTTCCACCCTCTGCCCGACCACGAATCAAATAGGAGGTTGGAGTTCATTAATAACTCCTTTGTTCAGTTGTTACACCAACACCAACTTGTAATGAACACGACTAACTGTTGGGTGTGCGGTCTTATGCCTCACACAACGGATAAAGGTATCCCCTATTTGGTCCTGCCATTTAGTCACAATTGTTCTGTATGGGCATATAGGAAAATGTTCATATATGCACACGAAATCTACCCCCTGCGTTCTATAACAGACAATCCTAGAAAAAGTGCTCTAGTCAAAGGTATAGTTGACATGATTAAGGAAGGTATTTCTTATGAGACTATCCCTAGAGATGAGACACTATTATACATAGGATGGAACATGACTGGGTATGGAACTACTCTAAGTGAGAAACAGCAAGCTAAGAGATCGTCCCCGATTTGGATTGTACCCCATCAGGGTCATCTATGTCTGCAAGGTAATGGCACGAATCCCAGGGCTCAGTTAGGGAAGAGTGTCTGTACTGAAACGTATATGTTTGGATCTCAGACTTCCCCAGCGTTTTTAGCAGCTAAAGGTACTTATTTCATCTGCCACGATAGAGCCTATACATGGTTGCCCCCTGACTTTTCGGGCTCATGTTTTGTTTCCTTCCTGTTGCCTCCCACCTACACAGCAGCGGCAGACTACCACCGGACAAGGATAGCTAGAGGTGTTTTGAGTGAAGAAGACACTGCAGGTCAAGAATTTGGGGACTTTGCAAAGGGTTTTCTGCGGTTCTGGGGATCCATGGCTAACAGCAGGAACATAAGGCAATTGACAAGGGTAGCTGAGTCCACCGTGATTGAAACTGCTGGTGCCCTTAGTAATTTGACTGCTGAGCTCCAGTCGGATCGGCTTATGACCCTTCAGAACAGGGCCGCTTTAGATGTCATCCTTGCAGACCGAGGTGGGGTATGCAGATTGATCCAATCTAGTTGCTGTATCTTCATCCCTGGTAACGCTCCAACAGTGTACCAGGCCATCTCCAAACTACATAAGATTTCCGAATCTATTCATGTGGATAAAGGAGATTGGTCGCTAATGGGATGGGTCTGGGAACTAATATCCGCCTGGGGATGGAAAATTCTAATGGTCATTGGGATGGTCTTAGCCATTCTTTTCCTGTTCTGTCAATGCATACAGTGTGCTCCTGCAATATGTGGCCTCTGTGTTACATCATGTGTAAGGAAACCTGTGTCAAGAGATGAACTAAGTACTAGAATGATGTTACAGCAACATCTCAATGACTTTAGGAATATAGATGTGGACTCAGACTAACATGAGAATAGATTAATTGCCTATGTAAGGGCAAAAGGAGGGATTGTGGTTCTGAAAATCTGGATTCGTGTAATCGTTCTGGACTCGAGAATTAAAACTTCGTCGAAACATGATGAATTTGGTATCAAAAGACCGAGAATGACAAGTACATCATGTACATATATTTTCAGCATATTCGAGTGACGATTTCACCTCGAAATCATCATTTGCGTTCTGAACCCTTGGCTTCCATTTATGTATTGCCCTTTACATAGGCCTTAATCCAGTTGAATTCAATTCCACAAGGACACATACTCCTTAATCGACTTTTCCATGACCTGTGCAAGTTGGAACCATTGCCCCAGGCTGAACTCGTTAGGTCAGTTCCCCTCCCAGTGGCCGAGCAAGATAGCATCAAGGCTCAACAAGCCATAAAACCATTTCAGCGCGCACACCTGCCGTATCTTGCTCACATCTGTCTCTACTCTTTTGCTTCACTTACTTTATGATGGGGAGATGCCTGTTTTATTGGGGGTCCACTGATATCTGATGAAATGTTGGGCCTTGCCAGGTGATTTGTTATGGGCAGCACGACGTGAAATATGTACATGTCATCATGACTCTGCTTTTCTTTTGTAAACCAATAACTGTAAATGACATACTACAAATTCGAAGAATGTTTGCCTGAAGCTGAATAGTCTGTATAAAGAGAGAAGCCTAACTTTGTAAATTCGAGCAGTCTCCTGAGAATATACTTCCCCGTGTTGTACTTCTAGGACACTTGTTACCTTGGTTGCAGCCAATAAACTAATCTTTGACTTCACCTAGAAGACTCTGAGTTTCTATGGTCTGGATCAGGAAGAACCCGAGGTCTCTGGGTGTACCCTGACACCGCTGGGTTACCGGTGTCTGTGCCGGTTCTGAAAAACCCAGTACCTCAGCGCAGGTGCGGAACCTACAACAAAAAATATCAATAATCACAAATTGGTCAATGCGCTATAAGTAATGCACCTTCACCTGTAACCTCAGGGTTTGCATTCTCAAGAAGAAAGAAGTGAATTACAAAAAACGATATAGAATAAAGATAAAATTAAAAATAGTAGTGATAGCAAAAGTAATGGTGTCCACGTGACAAAAAGCTTGCAAATAAGTTTGCAAAATGTAATTCCTTACTCCCCTGAATTCAACACCAAATGAAACAAAAATAGTGCAGATCACACTAATGCACCAAAGTAAAAGATGAACCGGCCCTGAACCTAAAGTGGATGTGCCAATACCTAGCTGGCTCTTGCAGTAAAGGTAGCCTGACGTCTGTTCAGCAGTGAAATGAGACCTGCGACCATTAATCTGTGAACAAAATCACAGTTGTTATCATCAAACAAACCTCTGTGTATGCAAAATCTACTCAATTAGTAGCCAAATGTAAAGATAAGCAGACATACCCCATAAATCCAAAACCGAAGGAAATGGCTTCCGATATCTTCATTTTACATCTTTCAAAACACTCAGTGCAACGTCTAGATAAAGAAATATAGACCTCAATGTCACCCTTATCACTGCTATCAGATGAATCAAATGTGTCCTCAATATTAAATAATGCTTACCCAAGAGTTCAAGAGTGGACCTCGGCGTCCTAAATGTTTTGACAAAATCGTGACTCGACCCCTGGAAACACCCAAAAAAATCTATCACTGCCTTCATTTACACTAAAATGATCCTCTCATGCCACAAATAGCTCGTAAAGAACTTACTCATACCTGTATGTTCTAGTCTAGCACTCTCTCCTGACCCATAAAGACGCTGTAACAAGCTCAAAACTTCGGCGTCTTCCAATTATAGGTGCACTGTGTTCACCTGTAATAGTCATAGAAGAGGGACTACAGTGGAAGTATACTGTTCTAAGATGGCGTCTATATTTCTCTTCAGTATTCTCAATGAAAAACGGGTTAAAGACTGCCCTACACTACAATTCCAATAATTCCACGACAGTGAGAAATAATCAATACTAGAATATCTAAATAATCAAGGAAAATAAGAGGAACTCAGGTGCAAAGAGAAACCCCTAGTTAATAGCTATAACAAAAAAGTGTTGAAAGAGGATGCAAAGGACCCCTTACAGTCTAAAGGACAAGAAAGTACATATTTATAAAAAGCACAACATTTCATAGTGGTCGTTAAGACCCCCCGGGATTACTGTCCCCAGTTTTTTGATCCATGTAGTTTCTTTGCGTGCTAGTGTGGTGTTGATATCCATGCCTGTGTGTGTGATGATATGCTCTAGTATGGTGAAACGTAATTGCGGAATTGTATGCGCAGAATTCACCCAATGTGCCGCCAATGACGAGTTCATGTTTTTGTTTCTGATGCGGCTCTTGTGTTCTACTATTCTTGTTTTTATCTTTCTACTTGTTCTGCCCACGTAAACCAGTCCACACGGGCACTTGATTGCGTAAATGACATTTTCAGTAGTTCAATCAGATGTATGTCTCAAAGGTATGGATTTTCCAGTTTTAGGATGTTGAAATTCATTTCCTACGATGACATTGCCACACTGGCCACAGTTGTAGCATTTTCTCATTCCTTTATATGCACTCTTTTGTTGCGTATTCCTCGCAGTTTTCAATAGCTCCCTTAGATTTTGCGCCCTAGTTTGTGCAAACAGCGGTGGTTGTGTAAAACTGTTCGGAAGTCAGGCTCATTGTCAATCAACTCCCATCTTTTACGAATGATGGCTTTAATTTTCGGTGCCTGTGCTAAGTATTTCATCACAAAGACTTCTCTTTTTTCAGTGGATTTTTCATGTTTTGTCAGAAGGTTCTGTCTAGTTTTTTTGGACACTGTCCTTTTTGCTTCTTGTAAAGTAGTTTCTGGATAGCCTCTTAGTCTATATCTTATCTCTTGCTCATCAATTTCTTCATCACACACTTTGCTATCTGATGTAATTCGCTTTATCCTCATCATCTGGGAAACCGGTAAATGTTTCTTCAATGATAGTGGGTGCGCCCTTGAGAAATGCAAGGCACTGTTTACGTCAGTAGGTTTTTTATAAACCTTTGTTGCTAGACTTGTGCTGGTTTTTGATATTTCAATGTCCAAAAAATGTATTTTCTCCTCATTTATTTCAAATGTAAACTGAATTCTGTTGTTGAAGGTATTTAATTCTCCAAGACATGTTTCCAACAGTTGACGTGAACCTTTCAAAATTACTAGGATGTCGTCGATGTATCTGACAAATAGAATGCAATGTTGTTTCCATTCAGGGTGACTCAATATATGCTGTTGTTCAAAGTGTGCCATAAATGTATTCGCATATGCGGGTGCCCCCGGAAAACCCATGGAGGTTCCTGTCCTTTGTACATAAAAGGAATCCTGCCATCGAAAGTAGCTGTAGTACAATGAAAAATGTAAAAGTTCCAGTAGAAATACGCATTTATCCTGTGGTAAATCTGATTCAAGTAGCCTCCATTCTGTAGCTTCCAATCCCTCGTTGTGGGCTATGGACGTGTACAACGCCACGACATCAATTGTGCATAAAAGTATGTCCTCTCTGAATGCTTCTTTGATGGCTTCAAGTTTCAGTAAACAATCCGTAGTGTCCTTAAGATACGTAGACCAGGCCTGGACGAGTGGTTGAAGGTTATAGTCCAAAAAATAACCTAGATTTTCATGTATGGATCCACATCCCGCAACGATGGGGTGGAAGGGCGGATTCTCTCTATTTTTATGCACTTTGAGCAACATGTATATAGATGGAATTTGTGGATACATGTTGAAAAGAAATTGTCTAGTTTTAACATCGATTACTCCCATTTCCATTCCTTTATCCAAAATAGCACTTAGAGTTTGTTGGAATCTCTGGGTTGGGTCATCAGACAGTTGAATGTATGTATCCTCATTTTGAACATGCAAATTTACGCTGTGTTGACAGAAATCAGTATCAAGGACCACCAGGGCCCCTCCCTTATCATGAGGTACTGGGTTTTTAAGAACCGGCACAGAACCGGTAACCCAGCGGTGTCAGGGAATCAACACCCAGAGACCTCGGGTTCTCCTGAGTCAGACCTACAGAAACTCAGAGTCTTCGAGGTGAAGTCAAAGATTAGTTTATTGGCTGCAACCAAGGTAACAGGGTCCTAGAAGTACAATACGGGTATATTCTCAGGAGACTGCACACTTTCACGAAGTCAGGCTTCTCTCTTTATACATGATATTCGGCCTTGGGCAAACATTCTTTGAATTCGTGGTATTTCATTTATAGTTACTGGTTACAAAAGAAAAGCAGAGTCATGATGACATGTACATATTTCACGTCGTGCTGCCCATAACAAATCATCCGGCAAGGCCCAACATTTCATCAGATATCGCTGGACCCCTAATAAAAACGGTCACCTCCCCATCATAAAGCAAGTAAAGAAAAGGAGTGGAGGAAAGATGTGAGCGAGATATGGCAGGTGTGCGCGCTGAAATGGTTTTATGGCTGGTTGAGCCTAGATGCTATCTTGCTCGGCCACTGGGAGGGAACTGACCTAACGAGTTCGGCCTGGGGCAATGGTTCTAACTTGTACTGAGGTCAGGGAGAAGTCCATTAAGGAGTATGTGTCCTTGTGGAATCAAATTCAACTGGATTAAGGCCTATGTAAAGGGCAACATGTAAATGGGAGCTAAGGGTTTAGAATGTAAATGACGATTTTGAGGTGAAATCGTTACTCGAATACGCCGAAAATACATGTACATGATGTACTCGTCATTCTCGGCCTTTTGATACCAAATTCGTCCTATTTCGACGAAGTTTTTATTCTCGAGTCCAGTACTATTATACGAATCCAGATTTTCAGAACCTCAAACCCTCCTTTTGCCCTTACATAGGCAATTAATCTATCCTCATGTTAGTCTGAGTCCAGATCTATATTCCTAAAGTCATTGAGATGTTGCTGTAACATCATTCTAGTGCTTAGTTCATTTCTTGACACAGGCTTCCTTACACATGATGTAGCACAGAGGCCACATATTGCAGGAGCACACTGTATGCATAGACAGAACAGGAACAGAATGGCTAAGACCATCCCAATGACCATCAGAATTTTCCATCCCCAGGCAGATATCAGTTCCCAGAACCATCCCATTAACGACCAATCTCCTTTATCCACATGAATAGATTCGGAAATCTTATGTAGTTTGGAGATGGCCCTGTACACTGTTGGAGCATTATCTGGGATGAAAATGCAACAACTAGACTGGATCAATTTGCATACCCCACCTCGGTCCGCAAGTATTACGTCCAAAGCGACCCGGTTCTGAGTCGATCCGACTGGAGCTCAGCAGTCAGGTTACTAAGGGCACCAGCAGTTTCAGTCACGGTGGATTCAACTACCCTTGTCAATTGCCTTATGTTCCTGCTGTTAGCCATGGCTCCCCAGAACGGCAGAAAACCCATTGCAAAGTCACCAAATTCTTGACCTGCAGTGTCTTCTTTACTCAAAACATTTCTAACTACCCTTGTCCGATGGTAATCCGCCGCTGCTGTGTAGGTGGGAGGTAACAGGAATGAAACAAAACATGAGCCCGAGAAGTCAGGGGGCAACCATGTATAGGCTCTATCATGGCAGATGAAATAAGTACCCTTAGCGGCTAAAAACGCAGGGGAAGTCTGAGATCCAAAAACATACGTTTCTGTACAGACACTCTTCCCTAGCTGAGCTCTGGGATTCTTGCTAATACCTTGCAGACACAGGTGACCTTGATGGGGTACGATCCAGATAGGGGACGATCTTTTGGCTTGCTGTTTCTCACTTAATGTAGTGCCATATCCGGTCACGTTCCAACCTACATATGCAAGTATCTCATCATCCGGAGTATCTTCATAGGAAGTTACTTCCTTGATCATGTCAACTATACCTTTGACTAGGGCGCTAGTCTTGAGGTTGTCTTTTACAGAACGTAGGGGTTGGATTTCTCGTGCATATATGAACATTGTCCTATATGCCCAGACTGAACCATTGTGACTAAATGGCAGGACCAAATAGGGGATACCTTTATCCGTGGTGTGGGGCATGAGACCACACACCCAACAGTTAGTTGTGTTCATTACAAGTTGGTGTTGGTGTAACAACTGAACGAAGGAGTTATTAATGAACTCTAATCTCCTATTTGATTCGTGGTCAGGCAGAGGGTGGAAAGAATGAGAGGAAACAGTAGGAGGAGGTATGGGTGATGTAGTGGGCGCAAATGTCACATGAAAAGAGAATAAACCATAGCTTATCAAAAAGACCATTACACTGAATAGCATAAAAATACACACTATTATAAAACTTTTCTTTGTCATCGTGTTAAAAAGTCTCTGCTTAAAGTTCATTTGTTTGGCAGGCCTCTCCACATCAGGAAACTCCATCCTCTCTAAGGTGCTGCCCGCGGTGGTAGGTTGCCTCTGCTAAAGGATGCTTCCGTCAGTCTAGGGCAACTCCCTTGGACCAACCAGAACCAACGACCTAACGTCGTCAGCTGCATCCAAAAGTCTTTAATCAACCGCGACCCTAGCAGCGGAACCCGGATGGCGGTTCGAAAAAACAAAAATAAGCAAGTTACCTAGATGGGAGATATGCACTTTTTTTTAAAAAAAGGATTTGGGGAAAGACACATTTTATTAGTTCATGGGGTTTTCTCTCGAATCACAAAAGGAATCACTTTTAATTAGTCTGTTTTTCTTGGTCGCAAATTGTAGCGTCTTTTCCCGGGTACTGTCTGGTCCAGAAATAGTAGTTCAGGTTCCACAGAGTTCAATTGTTCTGGTGGTGGCACAGTTTCTCGAAAAATGTTCTCGCTTTCACAGTCAGGGTTAGTTTCTTTTACACGTTCATCAGTTGTGCGCTCTGAGTCAGTGCCTCCTTTCTGGACCCATTGGTCATGTGGCAGAGGGAAGGGTATCTTCTTACAATGGATCCCGTGGACCCAATTGGCCTTCCCCTCCACCCTAACAGCCGACCTTGTAGACAGGAGGACGAGGTGAGGCCCGGTCCATCTGGGCTGATCGTTTCTTGTTCTTTGAAAGTTGCGGACTAGGACCCATGAACCGGGTTCAATGGAGTGACCCGGAGTCTCAGTGACAGGAGGCAAGGTGTTGTGGACCTGTTGATATAAAACACGCAATTTAGCCGTCAATTCATACAAGTAATCAAGCAAAATAGGGTGTTGCAGCTCGCTGAATTTCGTGGGCCTAGGCACTCCCCATATGTTGGGTGGCCGACCAAAGATGATTTCATAGGGGCTCAGTTTCACTCGTGAATGCACAGTCATTCTGGTGGATAGGAGTGCTAAGGGTAGAGCGTCAGGCCATTTAAGACCTGTGCTCGCTTGGATTTTGGCCAATTTAAGTTTAAGCGTGCCATTGTAACATTCTACTAATCCAGCTGATTGGGGGTGATTTGCAGCGTGGAACTTCTGCCTGATGCCTAGCCCTTCACACACTCTTTTCATCACACGACCCACAAATTCACTTCCGTTGTCAGACCAGACCATTCTAGGCATTCCGAACCTGGGGAAGAACTCTTTCACAAGGGCTTTTGCTGTGGACAAGGCAGTATTGTCTTTTAGGGGATAGGCTTCTACCCATCTTGAGAAGGCACAAACAACCACGAGCACGTATTTTAAGTTGTTGCACCTCTCCATGTGTATGAAATCTAGCTGCAAAACCTCGAACGGATACGTAGGAGGTGCAAAATGACCAGCTGGAGTTGGGGTTCCCCTACCAGGATTGTGCTTCAGACATACCATGCAATTCTTGACAACATTCTCTGCACACTTGGGAATCCCCGAATTCTTCCACACTAGGGCCAACAACTCGCAAATCCCTTTCACGCTGATATGGGCCATTCCATGAGCCATTGTAACCACTGCAAGCACATATGCATCGGGTAACAACCATCTCTGATGCTCTGTCAATTCAATCCAACAACCATTTGCATCCATTCTTCCTGTACTCTCTCTCCACGTGCTTAACTCTTTCTCCGTGGCCTCAGCTTGGATGGACTTCACGCTCTCTATCGTGTCCTCACATATTCCAACATCACCAGTCCATCTTTCTGGGCTCGCAACATACATTCGGCTCATCACATTCTGTGCAGTTTCCTTAGCGGTTTCATCAGCAAATACATTTCCACGACCAACATCATCAGTCACTTTCTTGTGAGCACTACATTTCACGATCGCTATTTGCAGGGGCAAGGTCAGTGATTCAAGAAGCTCATTCACCAACTGACCATGCTGAATCTTAGCTCCATGCGAAGTCAGGAACCCACGTTCTCTCCACAATCGTCCAAAACTGTGAGCCACTCCAAATGCATACTGGCTGTCGGTATAGACAGTCACTTTCATTCCTTTAGACAACACACATGCTCTCGTAAGTGCTACGAGTTCTGCGGCTTGAGCTGAACCATGTGGTATTCGCGCAGTTTCAACGACTGCGTGCAAAGTTGTGACAGCATATGCTGTAGTCACGTTCCCATTTGGGAGCTTAAAGCATGAACCATCTACCCATAATGTACCATCACATTCAGCAAGAGGAGTGTCGAACAAATCAACTCTCCCTTTCGTCTCTTCCTCTGTTCTAAGAAAACAATCGTGCTGTTCTGAAGCATCTAACTCCTCTGCAATTGGTAACAATGTGGCTAGGTTCAAGGTACTGCACCTTTTTATGTGCACATGGCTCGCTAGCAGCGTCAATTCGTAACTGGACAGTCGAGCACTAGTTAAGTGCTGTGTCTTGGTCCTATTTAACAATGTGTCTACTGCATGCGGGACCATCACGATTAGTGTATTATTCATTACTAGACCAGCAGACTGTCGAATGGAAACAGCTGCTGCTGCTGTGGCCCTTAAGCAACTTGGCAATGCTCGTGCTACCGGATCCAAAGTTGACGAAAAATAGGCGCATGGCCGCTGTCTATCTCCGAATAACTGAGTCAGCACAGACAATGCACAGCCTTCCTTCTCGTGGACATACAATGTGAAAGGTTTACTGTAGTTGGGGGTACCTAACACAGGAGCCGAACATAATGCTGTGCGTAATTCGAGAAAACTTTTCTGACAATCTTCAGACCAAGGAATGGGATTGGGTGTATTTTTACACGTTAATGCCACCAAGGGTTTGGCCAATAACGAAAAATTTGGAATCCACTGTCTACAGTACGATGTAATGCCCAAGAAAGCACGTACTTCTCTCTGTGTTCTTGGCGCACTCAATTTCGCTATTGCCTGAATTCTTTCTGGGGTCAGTTTCCTTCCCTCCTTCGATAAGAGGTGACCTAAGTAGGTCACTTCTTGTCGGCAATATTGGAGCTTGGAAAGTGACACCTTGTGATGCAGATCACACAGATGACGCAATAATGTCAATGTGGCCTTTCTACAAATTTTCTCAGTGTCTGCAGCAACAAGCAAATCGTCCACATACTGCACAAGAGTAGCACCTTTTGGTAACACAATCGTGTCAAGTTGTGTTTTCAGAGCTTGACTGTATATTGAGGGGCTTTCACAGTAGCCTTGAGGAGCGCGTTTAAAGCGGAAGCTTCGACCTCCTAAACTAAAGGAAAAAATATCCCTGCTCTCCTCAGCAATTGGGATGCTGAAGAAAGCATTCTTTAGGTCAATCACTGAAAACCATGAAGCAGAAGCTGGAATCATAGTTAATAATGTGGTAATGTCGGGGACAACTGGGAATTGTGGCACAACTATCTTATTTACTTCTCTAAGATCAATCACGAATCTATACACAGGTGGCTGAGAAGGGTCAGTTCGTTTTAAAACAGGCAGAACAGGACTATTGCAAACATTGCCTCGTGTTTCTTCAATCACATCCTTTTCAATCAACTCGTAAACAATCGCTAGCAAAGCTTTTTCACCCTCATTAGATATTCTGTATTGGGGAATTCGTGGCATTTTGACATTCGACTTCAATGTTACAACATATGGTGGAATTTCTAAAAGACCTACATCATTAGGACCAGTAGCCCAAAGAATATCTGGGAGAAGTGCCAATTCTGCTGGAAGTGCATCTCTCAACAAATACATGGGAGAAACCACTTTCTTACCTAAAGTAAGTTGTACTCCTGAAGGAGAACAATACAAAGTCGCATACAATCTCTTTAACAAATCCAATCCTAGCAGATTCTAACCACAACCTGTCGTCAGAATAAGGGGTGCTTCGAATTCATAAGGACCAACAGAAAGAGATAAAGGGTCAGAAATCGGATTTCTAACTGGGGCGCCAGAAAAACCTACAGAAACGTTCATTTCGCCAGACAAAGGTGCGCCAGGGAGTTTGGAGTGCATAATAGAACTCTTTGTAGCACCAGTATCCAACAGAAAAGGTTCTGACACACCTGATGTAATCACCTCGACGTAAGGTCCACTCTGATCTACTGGAACTGAAACAACTCCCTCTCTTCGTCTATGGCTGTCCTAGCAATCATTATTCTCCCACTGCTCATTTTCTGTGTAATACTCATCAACATAGTATTGAGCGGTCCTGTCAGATACGTTATTCTGCTGATCAAACCTGTTCATAGAGTTTTGTGGCGGAAGGGGGCGCGCGTCCTGAGGGGCGTTTCCACGTCCTCTACCTCTAGGTGCTTGCTGACTGCCACGACCTCTAACGCCAGGAACTCCATTCGTACGTTGTGGCAGGGCAGGACAATTATATTTGTAGTGACCCTCTTGTTTGCAATATAAACACTGGTTGGGGCCTACACGGGGTTGAGCATACTCGAACCTTTGCGAGTTTCTCTGATACTGCTGAGGCTGCTGAAAAGTATTTTGGTAGTGATTCTGACCATTATTATTTTGATTACCACCACCACGTGGCGGGTAGGCTTGCTGTAGCAAAACCTTCGTTTTGAGTTCTCTAGTTTTCTTTTCTACTTTATCTTTCTCATCTTTGTCTCTATTCTCGTAGTATTGTGCAGTAGCTAATATCTGCGCTGAAGATGAGACTGCCCAAGAACTTTCTGAATCTTTTAATTTCCTACACAATTCTGGAAGCAGATTGTGCACGAATTTATCGACAAACAATCTCTGACCACCTTCCGTGGTCCTATCTTGACCGCTATGGTCAATGAATGTTTCTTCAAATCTGGTGAAGAAATCTGAAACAGTTTCTTCTTTCTTTTGCTTGCATGCAGACAACTTATCCCAATTTACGCGTATTGCAGGCATTATCGTTTTCATGTAATCTACTATTCTACCAGGGAGTTCTGCTATCAGAGGCTCAGGTTTGGCACCACCAACTTGGCGGGCATCTGCAGCAGTAATATTAGCCCACGTGTCACCTAATTCCTGGTCATGATCTACATGACGAATTTTACCCCATAAAGGCTGTGGAACAACGTTCCCAAATAGCATATCGATATCGGCCAAATTCATTATACATGACCCAGCAGTTTGTGACAATTCTTTATAGTACCCTGCAGGATTTTTACGCGGATCTGGTAATGTTTGTTTGAGTGCTAAAACTTCAGCTCGCTTCCATGGGACATGTACCCATACACGCTGAAAGTGTGGCAGGACAGGTGGGACAGCAGTCGCGTCACCCTCTCTCCACTGTGGGGGAACTTCTCTCATAGGGTATTGTCGTGCCTTTTTCCTACTGGATGTATTACATTCAGATGGTGACCCAGAACTGTTTCCCTTACTCCGATATGATAACAACATTTCAACAGCCTTTTCCACATCTGGACCTACGATTATACCCTCTCCAAACTTAAACCGTACACGACACATTTCTTGTGGGATGCATTCTTGATCATTGTCTTCCAAATCCTCGCCAAGAAAGACACACATCTGTTCGAAAACATATCTCTGTGTCGCTGCTTCCCATTGATGGAAGACTTCCATGACAGACTGTACATCATATTTTGCAGTGTCCATGACCCATTTCCGAGCTAAACTATTCAGGGAATCTCTCTCTTGATAATCAGGCAGTTGACTTCGCAACTGTCTTCTTCCTATGTTAGGGGTCGTAGCAGGCGACCCGAAAAGAGGTAAAAGAAGATTAGTAACAGTGCTGGCCATTTTCTGCCGAATGGAAGGTGAAACTGAAGGACAAACAGATGGAAAAACGGGGTGAGATAAGGCGGGGGTAGAGATGGCAGAAGAGGTATCAGGGAAAATAGATGTGGTACTAGGCAGAAACGTAGAGGGAGCATTAGGAGATGTAAAAAGTACAGTAGGCAAAATCGTAGAAAACACAGGTGAAACAGAAGTGGTCGGTGGGCCTGGAGGAGGCTGCACCGAAGAAGTAGGAGCCAGCTGAAGAACAGCTGGTGGGTGCTGTGGAAGAGCAGGAGGCGCAGCTTGTGCAACTAAAGGTTGCGGGGGTCCTGTGGCATTCTGCGCATAGGGGGCTGGTGAAGTTAATAATTGCGACATTAATGTGTCTTTTTCACGCTCTTTTGCTGCCTCTTGCTGAAGAGACGGCAAAACTGGATAACACTTATCTATTGCCATTTTACGTTGCCTGTGCAACTGCTCATTTATCTGCTCTTCTTCATTATCTTTAAACTGCACGGCTGCTTGCATTACCGAAAGTCACCCTTCTCTCTTATTTTTCTTAGCTAATTTAATTTCTTTTTGTTTGGCTTCTTTGCGCCATAAGCGGAAAGAGTCAAACATCGCCGGCCGGGCTTTCTTTTTAAAGAGTTTCACTTCAAGGTTGTCTAAGATTTCAGAATCAAAGCTACCATATTGGGGCCATTTTAAAACACCATCTTTCCTAGTGTATTTAATCCATACTTCGTTGTAAACGATGGGGCCTACCCCATGTTTAACATATAGCTCGTAAGTCGGAGTTCCAACTGGAGGAACCGGACATGAGTCCTCCAATCGGGAGTCCCTATTATTACTACCAAGACAAAACAAATTCCCAAGTCTAAGACTAGGCATCCTCGCTCTCTAGTCTAGTTCCAAAACTTCAAAGGATTTATCGATTACGATATTTCTCGTGAATACACGAGTCCTTCGGTTATGGTGCTTGCAAGTACCAATACAAAACCTTTTGTATCCCAAAGATACCACAAAGTAAGTCCAACTAAGGACTGGGAGACGCTCCACTTATACTTAACTGAAAATATCGATGGCGTCACCAGAAGACTCGTCTCAGTGTTTCGCTCTACCGAAAATTTCAAGGGTCCAACATCAGGGCGATAGCCAGGGCAGCAGTCCTTGTAGCCGTCGGGAAGCGGGGAACCTCGCAGCAAAGACCTTCGGACCACGTCGACATGCAGGGGTCGATGAGGTGGTGGGCCCTCCTCCGGAATTTCCACACGAAGCTCCTCACGATCTTCAGGCTGACTGGTACCACTGGAATCGCCCCAAACGTTGGGCGCCAACTGAGGTACTGGGTTTTTAAAAACCGGCACAGAACCGGTAACCCAGCGGTGTCAGGGAATCAACACCCAGAGACCTCGGGTTCTCCTGAGTCAGACCTACAGAAACTCAGAGTCTTCGAGGTGAAGTCAAAGATTAGTTTATTGGCTGCAACCAAGGTAACAGGGTCCTAGAAGTACAATACGGGTATATTCTCAGGAGACTGCACACTTTCACGAAGTCAGGCTTCTCTCTTTATACATGATATTCGGCCTTGGGCAAACATTCTTTGAATTCGTGGTATTTCATTTATAGTTACTGGTTACAAAAGAAAAGCAGAGTCATGATGACATGTACATATTTCACGTCGTGCTGCCCATAACAAATCATCCGGCAAGGCCCAACATTTTATCAGATATCACTGGACCCCTAATAAAAACGGTCACCTCCCCATCATAAAGCAAGTAAAGAAAAGGAGTGGAGGAAAGATGTGAGCGAGATATGGCAGGTGTGCGCGCTGAAATGGTTTTATGGCTGGTTGAGCCTAGATGCTATCTTGCTCGGCCACTGGGAGGGAACTGACCTAACGAGTTCGGCCTGGGGCAATGGTTCTAACTTGTACTGAGGTCAGGGAGAAGTCGATTAAGGAGTATGTGTCCTTGTGGAATCAAATTCAACTGGATTAAGGCCTATGTAAAGGGCAACATGTAAATGGGAGCTAAGGGTTTAGAATGTAAATGACGATTTCGAGGTGAAATCGTTACTCGAATACGCCGAAAATACATGTACATGATGTACTCGTCATTCTCGGTCTTTTGATACCAAATTCGTCCTATTTCGACGAAGTTTTTATTCTCGAGTCCAGTACTATAATACGAATCCAGATTTTCAGAACCTCAATCAGCAGGCTGAAAGGTTATAGTCTTGTCTTGTCTCATCTTGTTGAGAATCCTCCGTTCATGTATCGTGAAATTAGAGTACCGAGATTGTGAGTATTTAATTTGTTCCAAGTCTTTTTTGATCAAAACCTCAAAGTTATCCAGTGTTTTATGGGACACAGGTGAAATGAACTTGCTTTTAGGTTTAAATTGACGTTCAGTTGTGAGTTGTGTCTCCGATGTATTTTCGTTAGAAAAGAACCATCTCAATCTCAATTTTCGCATGAATTTGAATAGGGACACTTCCGTCTCCAGTTCATTAGAAATGTATGTAGGAACAAATGTCAATCCCTTGTTGAGTATCTGAAGCTCTCTATTCGTCAAAACTTTTCGTGAAATGTTTATCACTAGGGATCCCTCTTTGATTATTTCTTCAGGTCTCTTCTCGGTCTCCCCGTGTCTGTTAGAATAGGGTCTCTGACTTTTTTTGCTGCTTTTTCCCCTGCGGGTCCTCCGTTTCCTGATGGCGTTTTGTCTGGGGGTTGTTTGTCCCCATGGCCTACCTCTAAAAAAGGGTGTCCCGTTGATGAGCTTGTTGCAGTTTCCTCTCTTGGTCTTACAATGTTCTGTGATACTGATGTAGCGCTCGGCCTATGCATTAGCAGATCTTGGTCAGTGGCCACACTTTCTTCTGATGATGAAGTTCCCGGTTTTCTGAAAGCTCTTTTTTGGGCATAATTTTCTGCCCAAGTGTAAACCTCATCCAACTTATAATCGATAGTGTCTCTTCTGAATTTGCGTGTCTTCCGTTCATGTACCTCACGTGCATTGGCATCCAATGTTTTATTGATGTTCTCCAAAATCTTTGTCCAATCCTCGTCTTCTAGTTTACTTGATAATTCGTCCTTGAGTTTATCTATATCCAATGTAAGTTCCCTCAATGCAGATGAGATTTCTTCAATTAATAGCAATATCAAATCCAGAGAACACTTGTTGAGGATTGCGTACCAACGTGCCATGAAGGTTTTATCAAATTTAAAGAGCATCGGACGAAGGGCAATGCGTAATCCTCGGGGTGTCCTTTTGACCTTATGATACTCTATGAGTGTGGTAGCGTGTAAGCGCTGATTTATCTCTTTCTTCATGAGGTATTCTAATTGTTTTGTTGTAGATCCGGTCGCTGAACCAAACTCCCTTACTCCTCTAACTAATGCATAAATAGTGTTGGCTTCTTCTGTAGAATAGGCTTTTGTTTCAGCCTGGTTGGTTGTGAGATTAGATATGTCCTGCCACATTTTTATTCCTGGGTGCAAAGTCCACGAGTTGGTACCAAAGGGTAAAATACAAAAATGAATTGGTGGTTCTGCACACCTTAGTAAATAAATCAACAAAAGTGTGAAGGTATATACTCAGATTCGTGAGAATATATGCGTGCAGTGCAATGGGGGGGGTACCAGATCCCTGCTTATGAATAGAAAATTGAATCCTAGGGAACCCAGGGCTATGTACTGCACAGCTTTAGGGCGTTCCGCCTCTGGAGAATTTTTTTTGAATGTTAATACATTATAAATACATGATTTTTCACATTTTATTCATGCGTTTACTAGTGGTTCTCAAAGATTATATGCTAAGTGCAAAAACAAATTAGAACGAAAATCCAATATAATGCATAAATATCTGAAATGCATATGTCAATCAAAAATACATATTGTATCTACAAGAGTTTCAAAAGGTTCAACTAAAATCAAATTTAGATAACCCAATGCATTTCGAGTTCAACCTGAACTCTTCTTCAGGGGTTAGTTGAACTTCACATGAATTATGAATGTACAATAATATTCGTGTTCAAGTCCTTGGGAGAGGTGCAGGTGCGGAACCTACAACAAAAAATATCAATAATCACAAATTGGTCAATGCGCTATAAGTAATGCACCTTCACCTGTAACCTCAGGGTTTGCATTCTCAAGAAGAAAGAAGTGAATTACAAAAAACGATATAGAATAAAGATAAAATTAAAAATAGTAGTGATAGCAAAAGTAATGGTGTCCACGTGACAAAAAGCTTGCAAATAAGATTTTATTTGGTGTTTCCAGGGGTCGAGTCACGATTTTGTCAAAACATTTAGGACGCCGAGGTCCACTCTTGAACTCTTGGGTAAGCATTATTTAATATTGAGGACACATTTGATTCATCTGATAGCAGTGATAAGGGTGACATTGATGTCTATATTTCTTTATCTAGATGTTGCACTGAGTGTTTTGAAAGATGTAAAATGAAGATATCAGAAGCCATTTCCTTCGGTTTTGGATTTATGGGGTATGTCTGCTTATCTTTACATTTGGCTACTAATTGAGTAGATTTTGCATACACAGAGGTTTGTTTGATGATAACAACTGTGATTTTGTTCACAGATTAATGGTCGCAGGCCTCATTTCACTGCTGAACAGACATCAGGCTACCTTTACTGCAAGAGCCAGCTAGGTATTGGCACATCCACTTTAGGTTCAGGGCCGGTTCATCTTTTACTTTGGTGCATTAGTGTGATCTGCACTATTTTTGTTTCATTTGGTGTTGAATTCAGGGGAGTAAGGAATTACATTTTGCAATCTTATTTGCAAGCGTTTTGTCACGTGGACACCATTACTTTTGCTATCACTACTATTTTTAATTTTATCTTTATTCTATATCGTTTTTTGTAATTCACTTCTTTCTTCTTGAGAATGCAAACCCTGAGGTTACAGGTGAAGGTGCATTACTTATAGCGCATTGACCAATTTGTGATTATTGATATTTTTTGTTGTAGGTTCCGCACCTGCACCTCTCCCAAGGACTTGAACACGAATATTATTGTACATTCATAATTCATGTGAAGTTCAACTAACCCCTGAAGAAGAGTTCAGGTTGAACTCGAAATGCATTGGGTTATCTAAATTTGATTTTAGTTGAACCTTTTGAAACTCTTGTAGATACAATATGTATTTTTGATTGACATATGCATTTCAGATATTTATGCATTATATTGGATTTTCGTTCTAATTTGTTTTTGCACTTAGCATATAATCTTTGAGAACCACTAGTAAACGCATGAATAAAATGTGAAAAATCATGTATTTATAATGTATTAACTTTCAAAAAAAAATTCTCCAGAGGCAGAACGCCCTAAAGCTGTGTACATAGCCCTGGGTTCCCTAGGACTCCATTTTCTAATAGTTCAGAGATGGCAGACTGGGGGGTATTAGGGGGGTTGTAAACTAGGATTCCTGAAAAGATGGCTGTGGTGGAGTCCGAAACTGAAAAATATAATGCCTCTATGGGCTTTATGTTAGTAATTTTCCTAGACGTGAATGCCAAGTGAGTCTTTAGAATTATCGCAATTCCTCCACCCGTTTTGGAACCCTCACGGTTTATTCCTGTGAGGCAGTAGTCGGTAGGTAAGGCCAGGGAAATGTCTGGGTTGGAGGAGTCTTTAATCCATGTCTCAGTTAGGAACAATAAGTCCCAGGACATGGTAGACAGTAGCAGCCAAATGTCACTAGCGTGGCATGGTAAAGATCGACAATTCAGCAATCCCATAGAGTATGTTTTCAAGGGTGGGGGCAGGTTAATTGCAGAATTATGGGGGCAGTTCGAATATGGGGAGAAAGCAAAAGGGCAGTTGTGACATTTAAACCTAGAGGGACTGGACAGAGAGAGGTTACACGGTGTTGGGGAAGTGCAAGATATCTTACCTAGGTCTATTAGCTGTGATCTGGTCCAGATCAATCTCTGAACGGGATGAGAACTGGCAACATGGCTGGCCCTTGGCCCGGAGCTGGCGCGGACGGGCGCATACGGGGTTGCCTTAGGCGCGCCTTTGGCGCGCAGACGGCGCGCACGCTGCGCGTTCGGAAGAGGCACATAATTTGTAGAGGTAGGATGACAACAAGGGAGGGCATGGCCTCAGAAAAGGGGCGTGGCCATGGGGCGCGCCGGTAATGGCGGCAATGCGGTTTGTTTACGTTCCCGCGGCAGCGCTAGGATCCGCTGCGTGGGCTTTGGCAGGAGCGTGGTTGCAGGTAAGGAGGAGGTTTAAGAACAGCACACAAATAGTGACACTCAAAGTTTAAAATATACAGCAGTCAAGCTCCCGGCTTCCGCCTCAGGAGATACCAGGATTGGTCGGGGATAGCAGCTTACGCTTTTCCCCCCCTTCCTTTTCATCCAGAGGGTTGCAGCCCAGGTCCGCAGACAGAGGGCCATTCTGATCCTGATTACTCCAATCTGGAGAGCCCAGATTTGGTTTCCGGCCCTTCTTGAATTATCTTTGGACAGACCTCTTCGGTTGCTGTCTTTTGACAACATTCTCTCCGATCCTCTAGGACTTCCTCACCCCCTGGTTCTCCCCTGGAGGATTTCAGGAGACGATGGTCTGACGTCTCGCTTTCACGAGAAGCTGAACTCCTTATCCAGCAGGCTTGGGCCCCGGGTACCACCAAGCGGTACAGATCAGTTTGGAGACAATGGGTTCGTTGGTGTGTGGCGAAACACCTGGATCCCTTGGGCGCCTCCGTTGCACAGGTTGTGAACATCCTGTCGGAGCTTTTTCATCAGAAATTGGCTTATTGCACTATCAACTCTTTTAGGTCAGCCATTTCTGCTGGTCACTCTCATGTGGATGGGGCTCCGATTGGAGAATATCCATTAGTATGTAAGCTTTTGAAAGGCATTCGTCTTTCACGTCCTCCGGAGCCTCGTTACTTAGGCCTCTGGGACGTTAATGTGATCCTTTGTTTTCTTTTATCTTGGCAAGATAATGACTACCTCTCCAGATTGCGGCTAAACTTGCTATTCTCTTGTGTCTTATTTCTTGTAAGAGAGTGTCAGATGTCATGGCCCTTGATATTTCCGCCCGTGTTTTTTCCCCGGATGGGGTTACCTTTACCATTTCAAGGAGAACTAAATCAAGTACAAGATCAGTAACCTATCCTGCTTTTCCAGATTCTCCAAAATTGTGTGTTGTTCGATGTCTAAAATCTTATGAGAATATGACTTTGGAGGTTCGACCTCTGGGTGAATGGCAGCTTTTGATTTCCATTAAAAAAACGTTTCATGCGGTATCCTCACCTACCATTGCTAGATGGGTCAAATGGATCATGACTGAATCCGGTATTGATGTCAGGCACTTTGGGGCTCATTCTACTTGGGCAGCTATGGCCTCCAAGGCTGTCCAGGTAGGTGGCAGATTGGAGGACATTATGAATGTGGCTGATTGGTCTTCGGAATCTACTTTTAAAAAGTTTTATTTTAAACCAATTCATGAAGCCGCTGCGCTGGTGGGGAGTAAGCTTTGAACTTGCATAATCCTCGCCTCTGCTTCTTGACATAGAATGAGAAATTTCCTAGTTATCACAAAGGAAAGTTTCAATTCTATTAAGGACTCGGAGGCGGGGATTATCGCCCCCTGGCTTTTTTTGCCTCCCTCCCTTATGCTTGGAGGTCTTGCTGGAGGTCATTCTTTCTACCTTTCAGGAAAGTAATGTTTTCTTGTGTATATTTATGGTCTTGTGCATTGATTTTGTTATGTATTTTTGCACAGTATTTTGAATTCTGTTTATGCTACTGATAATGCTTGCATTTGCATTTTATCTTAATTCTGTGGTTCTTCTATTGCATTCTGAGATTCCATGGTCAAGAGATTATAACGTTTTCTATTCTCCTAGGATCCGATCAGAAGACGGATTAGAATGGGGACGACTTAACTTCCTGCAGCGATGAAAGAGGACGGACTTCGGCGCGGGAGCTGTTATATATATTCGGATGGACTGTGATTGGTGGACTGGTTACTATAGTTACTGCCATGCCTCATGGGATATGTAGTTGGCAGTCTGTGTTTTTTCTGTTTCTACTAACTTGCTGTTGGAGAAAGGCTATGCATAAGCCTTGCCTCCGCGTCCTTAACAGAATTGAAACTTTCCTTTGTGATAACGAGGACATTTCTCAATATAGTGATTCTAATGTTCCCTTTCAGCTGAACATGGTCTCATTTTCAGGCATCGTACAGGTGGCCATGGGTTCAATAGTTATCGCCAAATTGGCTGTCGGTTTTCCCTTGTTAGACAGTTATTTGACCCGTCGCATCTTTGGACGCACCTTCCAAATATATTAAGTGCTGTTGTGTTTTTCCAGTTTCTTCCTTCTGTGATGAGTGGGTAAATGAAACCTGCTGGCCGATCCTGTGTGAGGGTTGAGTGTATTTAGGATTGTTTCTCTGCGATGTATCATACTTGGGGAGCCGGTCATTTGACCCTCTACCTAGCCCATGTCAGCTGTGGCAGTCTGCCTCAGTTCTTGGTGGTATTTAGACTGTATAGCAGAGTTCTCCAAAGTCTGTCCTGGAGAGCAAACCGCCATAACAATGTTTAGGTAAAGGCTCATCACCTTAAGGTCAGCTTTACACCTACATACAGCCATCAGCAACTGAAAAGTGCCCATCCTGTTCATGAGAACAGGTCTGCCACTGCACAACAAAATGAGTGGCAGCATTTGTAGTAACATTTGATCAGTTTGAGCTGGAAACAGTTTTATTTGGTAAATTATGCAAATCACGCAGGAGATGCTGTATCATGTGGAAAATGCTGCAAATCCATAATTATGTGGAAAATGCTTCAGCTGCAGGATTGCGTAATTCAAATCGCCCTGTGCCTATTTAATATGCCTGTTTTCATCAACCAAAATGAAACTACATTACTTCTCTATCACGTTGAGCAGCAACACACTTTGAAGCCACAAGAACTCAGATTCATGTGGTGGGTGAGGCTCCACATTTTGGGTTTACATGAAATTCCAACAATCCTAACTGTAATAATCTTGCAATTGATTCACTTGCAAACAATCAAACGGAAAGTGGGACCCGATATAGATGTCTTTGAAAACCTCAACATTTAAAAAAAAGTTTTAAATATTTTTGGGAGGGACCCTCTCCCACCGTTATCGTCCAGTGGCATGCTTCATCATCGGGTCAGTAAGATTACCTACAACACTCAGAGTTGTTTCTTTAATGTGTTTTAGGGGTTTTGGCAAGGATAACAAGCATTTGCAATGCAATAGGTCTCGCTTTATTAAAGTTTGAGCTATTGGTGTTGCATTATTCAGCAATGCCAATAGCTCAAACTTTAATAATGCGAGACCTATTGCATTGCAAATGCTTGTTTGCTTTTGGTGGAGGAAGGAGTATTGCAAGAGTCAAGTGCATGAAAGGGGGAAATTGAGAGGTGACATGTAATTTGGTCAATGTCCATCAGTTTTAGCCAGACGAAAACCAAGTTTTATCTCATGTGAAACAATTCAGGGACGAAACAACACTTTACCACGCTTGCCTAGTACTTAATATACAAATAAGCTTTACATTAGATTTTTGTGGCTATTGACTGGAAATGCAAAACTCACAGTTGTTGCATAAACTGTTGCATTATTTTATGCAAAAACGCTTCAGTGAGGCTTTACGTTATGCTGGAAGGATACGATACATGGAGACTCTTAACTTGCACAGGGCCATCAGTAGACGTTTATTGGATGCAAGACATAATATGGAACTTCTTAGTGTGGTGCAGCGTGGCATGCCTTCGCCCACTCCTGCGCACAAGGTCACCTTGTTTATGTTTGATAGGCATTCAATGTTCTGGGGTGGAACATTTTTTTTTCTAGCTTACGAGTCAAGATTTTTCAATTTTATTCAAGACGGAGCCGAGGATTGTGCTTCTCATTTCTTACTACCAAAATTTCAGCAGCCAATCGCAATAAAGTAAACAAAAAATGACATTACCCATCTTTCCCTGGACCTCTCAAACAAATCACATGCCCCAATATACGAGCCACCCATATAAATATAGATGTCACCATTTTGTGTTCTCTTTCTTTGTTAGATAAGCCCATAAGTGCAGAATATTCTAAAGGGAAACAGGGTAATGGTCACCAAAGTTCCATTCAGCCCAAATGAAGACTTAAAGCTTCCAGGAGGTCCAACGGATGTACACCAAGCAACCAGGGCCTGCGTCTGAATTCCGAATTGGGCTTTCAAGATTGAAGCAGAACAACAAGTCATACACAACTCCTCTCCAGAGAATATAATCCAACAAATCAGGGTGATTATCTTAACTGTTCTTCTGTCCGTTTCCTGAAATAGAAAGATAACTCTTGTAAATTCTGGCATCATAAATATATATATGTTTCAGAGTACTGCCAACAATTATCGGGTGGGAGAAGAAGAAAACAGAACACAATTGTATATCAACATATTGTTATAACATTACTTTTTAAAATTGTATCTATGCATCCCCGACTATTGCATCTAATGGGTGGGGATAATCCTCGGGGCAAAGCTCTCAACTTGACGCTGAAGGCAGAAGGGGCACTCTTTGGTATCTACCCTTCAGCTGCAGTCTGTGTTATGTTTGTGGGCTGAGCACCAGTCATAGAAGGCTGTAAGGAAAGTGAGAAAGAGCATTCAATAATATAATAAATAGTCCGATTTTCCCCAGGAGGCAACCAAAATATTCTTCACCCTCTGCAAAAATACCCAGAAGTGCAGGTGGGAAGCACTACTACACCCAACGTAAACATAGTAAAATGAATGTTTCTTTCCTGCTATCCTCCCACTACCTCACCTTTTGCTAGGCCCTTTCGCTCCCCTCTGCCACAGTTTCCTCCCCTCTCTCCTTTGCTCCCTCTCAATCTGTGTTTTATATTGGCAACCGCTGCCTCTGTAGCTTGCTGAAATGTTGCCAAAATTATGAATAATGAAATGAAATGCGAATCTTTCATTTCATGCAATTTGTTTTTTTTCAAATCTGTTTTATTGTTTTTTAGCAAAACACCGACAAGTATATCAGAATGTATATATGCACTTAATAGAAATACAATAGAAAACCATTCAATCAGGTCTACAGCAGATCGCACTCTAGCTTGGCTGATGTCATTTACCCCATTGAATAACCCCCGTGGCACACCACCCCCACTACCGCCCCGAGTTCATCATCAGTGCTATCATCATCAAATTCTGGTACTGGCTCACAAATGTCCCCTCTATAACGGTTCCATGCCGCCCATATCTTAGTCCATTTCTGGGGGCATTTCCGGCTTATATAAACTATTCTCTCCGTTGACATAATGAGATCCATATCTGTACACCAGTTCGTTAGTGACGGAACATCCATTGCTCCCCATTTTTGCGCGATGTTGCGTTTCGCTACTATGAGTCCCAATGAAACCCAAGTCTGCCCGAATCTCGTGAGGTCATTGGGTTCCCACACATTCAGGAGGCACCTGCGTGGTTCTGGTATAAGCGAGACATTCAGTGCCTGTGATATTGTACGCAGTACCTTACGCCAATAATCAGCTATCCTGTTACAGTCCCACAGTGTATGAAAGAATGTCCCTTCCTCCCAACACCCTCTAAGGCAATATGGATGTTGTGCTCTGCCCATTTTAAATAATGCGCTTCTAGAGTAATATGTGCGGTGGAGGATTTTAAGTTGCACAAGCCTGAACCGCGAGAGTATACCTATTTCTTTGGGCGAGGCCAGGGCTTCTTGCCACTCATTGTCGTCCATGTCTCCTACCTCGGCCGTCCATTTTTCTCTCAATGTGCCCATGAGGTCTGGTAGGTTGTTCATAAGTTTGCGGTAAGTGAGGGACGTAGCGCGCTTTGGCATGTGGTCTGTAAGTAGGCGCTCTTCCAGCGAGGAAGCCTCAGGCACGTCCGAGTCTGGTGGTAGGATGGTCAATAGTGCGTGACGTATTTGAGCGTACCGAAAGGTCTCAGTGGGGGCCAGGTCATATTGCTGCTGCAGTTGGGCAAACAATATTACAGTCCCTTTGTCCCACATGTCCCCCACTGTTGAAATACCTATATCATCCCACTGATTAAAGCCCTTGCTGTTCCTCAACTGCCCTAATCGCTTTGTGTCGCAGAGTGGAGTCAGTCTAGTGATTCATGCTATTTTTTAGCGCAAAATGTGTCCTACGTCTATTTTGACACAAGGACGCATTGAATAAAAGCACTTTGAGGAGCTGCTCACGTTCTGTAGTTTGCAGTACATCTCTACTATGAATGGCACGTTCACTGTAAATTTGTACAGCAGAGGTCGGGTAATTACATGAAGTGGATTAACTGCTGGAATTTCACATAACAGGCTTGTTAGACCTGGCATCCTTAGAGTGGTGTTCCCTACACTTTTTGCCTTTTACCTCCTGTTTTTGCTGATTCTTTTTGTTGCCTTTGGACTCTGAGCACTTTGGCATTGCAAACCAGTGCTAAAGTACATGTTCTTTCCCCCTAAACATGATGACATTGGTGTATAGCTGATTGGCATATTTGATGTACTGGTAAGTCCCTTGTAAAATGATGAACCATATACCCAGGGCCTGTACTTAATATGCTCTAGTGGGCCTGCAGCACTAATTGTCCCCCCTCTATAAGTAGCCTTTCAAACCTTTTAAAGACAAACAATGTGGCTGACCATGGTTAGGCACCTCAGTTTCAAAGTTAATGTATGAGTCCTTAGTTTGTGCAAAGCGCATCCGGAGCTTGCCTCACGTATGCTCCACTGTTCAACAGATACCAGAGGTTTTGAGGAAAAGGACGGTGCACCAAATGACCAAATTCAAAGAGCTTCCAATGTATCCAAAAAAATAAGTCCTTTATTCTTTTCAATCTTTAAAAAGCCTCAGCCAACGCGTTTTGTTCCATTGGAACTTCCTCAGGGCTCAGTGATATCTTGAGGTTTCAGAAAAGAGGTCCTAGACCGGATTTCGCAAACGTATTTCTGGTCTCGTTCTGTTGAGCAATCTTCCATACAATTGAAGGCAGTAAAGGCAGTATTCCTTATCTTAAGATCACAGGTCAGAGACAGGTCTAGTGGTGCCTCATAGGTGGCCTTTCTATAAAAAGATGAGAACTGGTATATCGCATGGTCAGCAGAGATCCTAGTGGCCCAAGTTTCTGGCACACGTACCTCTATGTTCAAATATGAACTAAAGACAGGCTATGGCTCGAGTTCAGCCTCAGACAGTCCAATCGCATGTATTTTGTAATTCAGCCCGTGACCCTTAGAGGGCAGTAATACCCCTCAGTCAAAGTAGTAATGTCGGCAGCCCTGAGTACCGGCCGTTCGTCCTCAAAGGGCAATGGGGCATGTATAACCCCTAGTCACAGTCAACCGGACGACCCACCCGTCGAGTGGCCGTCCGTCCTTATCGTCAGGATGCCCACCGTCACCTAAGGTCCCAGGTCTGCCACTGCAGTGCCTGCGTGTGCAGTTTACTGCCACTTCGATTTGGCATTTAAAACTACTTGCCCAGCCTCAAACTCCCCTTATATTATATATGTCACCCCTAAGGTAGTCTCTAAGTATCCCCAAGGGCAGAGTGCTTTGTAAGTAAAAGGTAAGGCATGTATGTTTTACATGTTCTGGTAGTGACAAACAGCCTACTTTGTTTTTCACTACTGTGAGGCTTCAATTGGGAATTCCTTAGTACACTTTTATGCAGTAATTCCTGATCAGAGAGGAGTAGCTTTTTCATGTTTCATATGCTTGGAATGGTAAGGGTAACTGCTCACTGGTGAAGTTGGATGTAACATTGCTGTTTTAGAAATGCCACTTAGAAAGTGGACATTTCTCTGCACCAAATGGGCTATGTGCCTTTACAGCCTGTCTCCATTTGGGGTGGGTGACAGCTACACTTTGTGCATTCCCTCCAGACAGCCACAAATACATGAAGGTGAGCCTAATCTGCATTCTGAGCACTCATCTGCATTCATCTGCATTCTGATGGGTCTTCCTGGGCAGGGTGGAATGGGAGGGGCTGACACTGACACTTTAATAGGTAGTGTTCTGTCCATTCATAAAGCACTGATTTACCCTCCATGTATAGCCTGGCAGATATGCCTGGGTTGAAAGGGATCCTTGTGCACTTCAGAGGGCTGCTTTGAAGTCACCCCTTACGTAAAAGGCACTTTAGGTATAAGTACAGGGTGTCGGATACCCTAAAATCAGACACTTCTAGATTTTGAACTGAACTTCTGTCAGAAGGACTGCTGTGCTGCTTAAATGACTGGACTGTTTTCCTGGAAGCACTGCTTTTCTTCCTGTTACCCTCCTGCCTGATTCTGCTGAAGGAGAGCTGGACTCTGCCTTCCCTCCAAGTGATCTCCAAGAACTTGAAGGCATGCCACCTGTTTTCGGAAGTCTCAGGGACACAAAATACTTCCTACAATTCTACTGGTGCTGCTGGACTCTGCCTTCTGTGAGTCCTACCCTTGCCTGAGGTACCCTTTCCAAGTTCTGGACCTCAGATGTGGGTTCTGCAGCTGTTGGGCAAAACGGATTTTGACGCATCTCCTGTCTACATGTAATAGAACTGGCGCATTGACCCTGTTGCAGGAGTAAAATCAGCACATCGATTCGGAACCAGTGTTATGCCTCCAGTGATTGACACATCGGGCAGCGTATTGCCGCAACTGCAGCTTGGTGAGATTGACGCATCCCCTCGACTGCGAGGTAGAATTTGGCTCATCGCTTGATGCCACTTGTCTTCAGCACTCATCTTCAAAACTGATGCATTGCCCTCCATACGCGGAGAAAATCTAAGCATTGTGCGCCTGCGGGACTCGACATTGATGCATCTCATTTTTTGCGACAAGGAAAGGTACTTTGTTAACTGGGGACTGCGTTGGTCATGTAAAAGGCCGGTGCCCCATCGTGGTCGTCCCAAACTTTGACTTTTCCTGGGACTGGAGTGACCTAAAGTACCCTTTTTAGTGTTGCTTGCTTCTAAGCGCTTTACAGCATTTATTCCATTAAAATTCAATATCTCAACTTCTGTACATTGGATTTTTGTCGTATTGGTCTTGTTTTATTTATAATATACTAATATATATATATAAACCAGTGTGGAGTCTTTTTGTGGTGTATTGATTGTGTTATTGTGTATTGCAAAAATACCTCTTATCAACAAATTAGAGTGTCTGTTCCCATAAAGAGAAATGGATGGTAAAAGGTTGGAGTATACTACTTTGAGGGGGGTCTTCCTTACTAGGAAGTGTTGCACTCACATAGCTATATGAATGTCATGCTTCATCATCTGGCTTTTTCTGCTTGTGGGGCCGGCGCTGCAATGCCCCACCGGCCCCCGAGAGGTCTCTTTAATGGAGATCTTTTTATTTCAGCCATGATGATGCTTGTGGGTGTGTGGCTATAGTAGAAAATTGTGGTGAAATGTAAAAGTGTACTAAAACTACCTACCCAGGAATATGTTTATCAAAGGGTCCCTTTGGGAGGTTTAAAAACAATGAAGTGTAGATGGTTAGCAGGAAGTTGTGAAGCGTGACTATTTGATATGTGATATATAAAAAACTTCAGGTCCAGGATGATTGTTTCTGGTTCAGCGATGACCTGGCGTGGCAGTTCGGGCTGGACTGTTCCCATGAGGAGCAGAGTCAAGACTGATTTGCATATGGCTGGGTCCAAACTGGAATGGCATGGTGAGTAAAAAAGCAATGGATTTAGAACAAGATCCCTATAATGGGGTTGAATGTTTGACGTTGTTCAGCATTCCGCCCATCAATTGTTTTTTTTTGCACCCGCTCAGTCTTTGGCAGGGGGAGTTAGGATAGACTCAATCTGGATCTCAAAGAGAAAAACACTGCCATGTAAAGGCTTAATTGAATTAAAAGTGTATGTGTACTCCTGGAATGTAACTGTGCTGTAATGTGAGGAGCAACGCGACCATTCAGGCACACACTTTAGAGGGAACATAGCTAATTCGTTTCTACTGTATGGTACTTCATGTACTTAGGGGCCTGTAAATTAAATGTGCTACTAATGGGCCTGCAGCACTCATTGTGCTACCACCTTAAGTAGCCTTTTAAGGTCTCGCCTACGCAACACGCATGCGTTGCATAGGAGGGGACCTCATGTAATCGACTTGCTTTGTGGGCCAAAAAAGTGCACATGTTGCATTGCTATCAATGGCAACGTGTGCAAGTGAGGCGATCTACTTGCGGGAGCGTGCGCCGCCAAATGGCAGCCGCTCCCGCAAGTGCAGGCCCCCCTCCTCCCCCATACTGCTGCGCCTCCTCCTGCGTGCGAGCTTGTTTTTTAAAGCAGATGATTGCTTTCACGGCCGCGCGGCTTTACTGCCGCGCGGCCAATGCTTGTTTACCTCACGGAGTCCTGGTCCAATGCAGGCATCTCGTGCTTCCAGAAACAGCCCGTGCGGAGGTGAGTGGACTATTCCTACCGGTGACGAGAGCCATTGCTGGCTCACCATTGGCTCTCACAGGGTATGGGCCGGCCGAGCCATTGCTGGCACGCCATTGACTTTCACAGGGTATGGGCCGGCTGGTGCCTGAACTCTTAAACCCCGTGAACACAGGCACCGGCGTTCTCCGAACAGATCGTGTCGTGACTTGTTGGAGAACCCGCGCAGTACATGGCTGATCCCTGCATGAACTACCGCTTCATAAAACCGGTAAAACTGAGTCCTGGCTTTTTACCTGCAACCTGTCCGCAGTGTCTTTCCTGAGCCCTGTGTATAAGGTCACCTTACGTGTGACAGAGGACATCGCGTTTCAGCTTTCATAGAACATGATAGTGTATCGTGAGAGTTGTAGTCTTAGTTAAATCGGATGCCCTCACTTGATTTTAGCTCTCCGTGTACAGTGTTTGGTAAAATCGAAAACCAGGACTGGAACATGGTAGTGTGATGCACATGGAGATACACCAAGCAAGGGTAATATTTTCATTGCTTTGAAGCGTCCCAAGAACAACCCATTCCTGCTTCAAGGCAACCTGGGGTGACCAGATGACTCCTTGTCACTGGGTAACAACTTTTCCGGTTTTCGGTTATGCTTTAACAAAGTGCATTCTGGGAGTTGTAGTCTTGGTTAGTTTTAATTGGACCAACACACCTGCTGACAAGGATATGTAAAGAAAAAGTCCAGGAATAGATAAGCGGTATCAGGTGACCTGGAGCCATCCGGTTACCCTAAGAACCCCATCTCTCAATGTTTCCCTGCTTTGAAGTATCCAAAGCGTCTCCCCAAATGTAATTTTGCTTTGAGCGACCCCATTCATTAGCACCGTCCCAATAAACTGAAAAAATTACAATGCAGCTCTGTGCTCCAGGTCTAGAATTTCTGTTTGACATCCTTGTGCTTTCTGGGAGTTGAGGGACTGGTTATCTCAACTGATCCTATTAAACCAAGGCGCCTTATAAAGAAAACCCTAGGATTGGCGCATTGTGTTCTTAGTGACATGGAGCCATCTGGTATCCTTTTATTTGATACACGAACCTCTCTCTGCCTGCTTTGGAGCGCCTTTACTGTTGAAACGCTGTCTGCTTTTTAGCATCTTTCACCGCCTTTATTTAATCCCTGCACATTTTTCAGAGCTCTGGCGTTTCCCAGTTTCAAGTGTAACGCATTAATCCAGATTTTGTTACTTTCCATTCTGGCACTTGTATATTTGTTTATCCTATTAACAACAAACGTGACTGCAAGTATCGGAATGAAAAGAAAAATACATGCTGGTTTAGATACTCGTATAGCAATCCTGTACACTTTAATTATAGCCTCACCTTTGATTCATGCCTGTTCTGCAGCACCTTTCGTCTTAAAATCCCTTGCTGTTTAGCTGCAATTTTGGCAGATTTGGCTCCAGCGCCGTGTTTGCAGAAGGAAATCCTCCATTTTCAGAGTTGTACTTTGGGGTAGGGAGGGACATTTCTTCACCAAAGTGGCTATATTTGCTTTGGAAGCTGCCCCTTTGGGGTATAAACTCTGACATGCCTGCCCCTGGCCAGTTGTGGCTACTTTACCCAATCATGTCATTTCAGCATACACCAGGTTGGTTTCTGGGACTAGTACTTTCCCGTTTTATACTGGGTTAAAAAATCCAGCATACAAAGTCCTGTTGGCTGCAAAGCAATGCCCGTCTCAAGATGTCACGTATGACCTTGGGGCAGCCTGGCAGCTGCCCCAACAACAAAAGTCCACTGCACTTATTACCACATAATTACTATTCACAATTCCATTGCAGACAAATGCTCTGATCCAGCATTTCTCATATTGATCCAATTCAGGTCTTTCAGCAGTTTCTGTACTATAACTTTTCAAAAAATCCAAACCTCAAAAACACACTCTCCTCCACTTCTTTCGATGTCTTCTGCGTAAACAAGCGTAGTCCCTTTATGCGTCTATAAACTTCTCTGCCCTTCATTCTCTTTTTAACACACTCTTTCTACTACTCTACCTAGATTTCACGGTTGTATGTCAGAATCACGCCTGTCTTAATAGTGCGGTCCGAACAACGAATGCGTCTTTACAACACATTCCCTTACCACGCAAGTTGTTACAAATATGATGCCACAAATCTCTCCTTTCCCTCCACTGCTGGATTTAGAAAAATGGATTATAAGAAGGAAAACAAGCATTGGCATAGCCAATAGGTCTCGTCTTTGGGACCTTATAAGTGTTTAGCCATGCAACATTTGATGTTGTTGCACCAAGGGTATTGTGCTGGATAACTAAACACTTGTAAGGTCCCAAAGGCGAGACCTATTGGCTATGCCAATGCTTGTTTAAACATGTCTCAGACCTACCACTGCAGATTGTATTGCAGTTTTAAAACTGCCAGATCAACTTGCCAAAATAACCCTTTTGTCAGGCCTAACCTGTTTTTTTAAAACATATAAGTCACCCTAAGGTAGGCCCTAAACAACCCTATAGGGCAGGGTGCATTGTATTTAAAAAGTAGGACATGTTTTTTAAGTTTTATCTCTCCCATTGGATAACATCTGGCTACCTTATTACATTTAATAAGTGCTAACCTTTGATTGAGAGCAGATAGGAATGTCACGTTTGGACTCAAATGAACTTTAATGGTAAAGTCACAATTCTTAAGTTGCCGCTTTTAGAAAGTTGGGATTTTGTTGTCCTAACCATTGGTGCTTGTGTCCTGCGTCACATGACTATGATTAGCTTGGTAGCTGGCCTTTGTGTATTCCTCCCAAACAGTGAGACAAATGGGGATTAGGTGTTGGCAGGATGGTTGGGGCGGTGCTGTTCCCTTCACCACTTAAAATTTCAAAGGGCTGCCTCAAGGACACACACAAAGAAGCCTTACACCGGTCTTTTGTCACCCCAGATTATTTAGAGCCTTGGCAGGGGAAGCAAAGATCTTTCCAGAACCATATCTGGGGGAAGCTATGATATCACTCCCACTTCAAAGGCTGACACCAGATATAAGTATTGGACCTCCTGAACAAACTCCTCAGTACACTTTTGGACCTGGGTATATTACAGAGGGGGACTGCCCTGATGCTTGAGGCATGTCTTGTTTCTCAGAGGAGTGCCCTGCTGCTTGATGCCTGCCCTGCTCCTTGAGAAGGAAGACTGGACCTGTTCCCTTCGTCTCAAGCAAACCGGAGTCCCTACCAGGATCAATAGGCTGATCCCCTGTTCTGAGGTACAGGGGCACAACAAGCTCCGGACACCTCCCTGCAACAACTGCCTAGCCAACCTGCTGCAACTACACCTGGCTGGATCTGCAACTGGACCTGCCTAAGCCCTGCTGGCCTCTGCTAGAGTGAGTCCCTGACCCCCAAGCGGTGCCTTCCCAGGTCCTGAACCATTGGCTGGCATCAGAGTGCATTTGTCTGTGAAGAAATAAAAAATCTTGAAATGTTGGCCTCTTGGTGGCAGCGAACAGGCCTTTTCGCACCAAGACTCTCTTGCAACAACTGTCAACGCAAAGCTCCAGTGAACCCAACTCTTTACTTTACAGCGACCGCCTGCAAAATACTGGCAACACAAGATTTGCACTTTGCGCTAAAGGAACAACAGAATGCAGTGATCGCTGATGCAAATCTCCAGCAATGAACATCTGCAATGCCCAACCGAAACGTTGCGCGACAGTAATGTCCGTCCACAATGCCAGGCCCACTCTTCATGCCACAGTGACAACAATCCACAATGCTAGCCCTGTTCTTCGCGGCCTTCTCCACTCTGAACTGGACTCTTTGTGACAGACTTTTAGAAGGTAACGTTTTCAGTGGGACTAACCTGGTCCCTGTATATGGCACACGGTCCATCACAGTTGGACTGAACTTGTGACTTTCCCCCGGTCTAGCACAACCCAATGTCCAAGAGTTGCGCTTTGTGCTTTTAGGCTTTATACATACATGAAACCTTAAAAATGCATATCTCCGTTTCTACTTATTGTGTGTTTGTTGTTCTGATATTATTCACTCTATTGTTTTCTAAATTGGGTTGGAATTTTTCTTATCATGTTGTGTCTCACATCACTGTTTGAGAGCTGCATAAATGCTTAACACTGTGATCAGCCTGACTGATGTTGTACCAAGCTACCAAAGAGTTAAGCACAGGTTAATTTAGTGACTTTGTAATTCACGCTGACAAGGATTGTGGTTGTTGCTTCCTCTCAACTAAAAACCCAATTTCCTATACTGGGTGTTGCTCAAACCCTGTTAAAAAGGTTATAGTGCATACAGAATGCATCCGCCAGTTTGCTAATTCACATTACTAAGCGAAAACTTGTGTCCACCCATATAGCTCATCTTGATTGGCTGCCGATTGGTCTGCACAATACGTTTAAAGCCCTTTGTTTCACCTTCCGATCCTTTCATAACACAGGACATATGTATGTGAGGCATCTGGTCAAGCTGTGTCTTCTTACTAGACCCCTAGTATCTTCCAAAGGCATTTTGGCGTACATACTGTAGATACACCGAGTTAGACAAGGAGGACAGTTTTTTTCCTACTTGGCATCCAAGCTGTGGAACTCACTTCCTCCTTATATACGTTCTTCTTCCTTTGAAACTATCTTCAGGAAAAACTTGAAAACTTGACTGTTCTAACTGCCTGATCATTTCTCTGAATCTTCACTCTGGCCTTGTCGCTGGGAAGCCCGTTCTGGCCTGCCATGCACTATACAAATCATATAAACTCAAACAGATAATGTAAACTATTAGCACAGTGACTTGGCATTAGTCAGTGACATGCAGCCATCATTCCTTAATAATTGTGAGCAAGTCACAGTTAATTTCACACAATGTCACAAATACTACAATCTGCAGTTTCCAGGCATAACCAGTAGCAGCTCAAGCATTTGTGAACTGTGATGTGGTTTCTTTAAGCAAACTTGAAAAGAAAGCATTTAAAACATACTGTTAAAGATTTCACTAAATGTACGTGGGTCAACAAAACCGAATTGGCTTCCAACTGATGGGTGTTATTTGTGCATCTTTTTCTTTGCACAGAAAGCTTAGTAGGCAGACTCAGACCGGGTGTCGCTGGTCACGATGGCATATTAAGCTTCTGCTGGCTGCACTGTGCTTACTAAAAAAATCATGCTGTAGAATCAACAGGTGCAGATGCAAATTCTCAGTCACGCGAGTACAAACTGAGGTCCTAGATGATGGCGAGAAGGGGTTGCAGCAACAGGAACAATAAAAATGAAGCAACAATAAGCATTGGCAAGGCC
Source organism: Lissotriton helveticus (assembly GCF_964261635.1). Taxonomy (NCBI): domain Eukaryota; kingdom Metazoa; phylum Chordata; class Amphibia; order Caudata; family Salamandridae; genus Lissotriton; species Lissotriton helveticus. Next base: position 769,418,932 of record NC_136061.1, on the reverse strand, counting down.
AATAGGTCTAGCCTTAGCAAGAGGTTCTATTTTTGTTTTCTTTATTCTACAATATTTGAGTGAATAGTAAGTGTAGATTGTGTTAATAAAATAGTTTTTAATGTTTTGCTGATTAAGTGATGTATGTTAAATATTTGTCTGCCAGAGTAGAGTTTTTTTGGGCGATGTTAGCCAGCTAAAGCATTAATGCCCTGCACTACCTCAAAGGCAATGGAAGCCATTACTGTGGATTACATAAGCTCCTCTTGGCATCTGTTCAGGGAGCTGTAGCCAATGCTTTTGTCAAGTCATTTTTATCACAGCACACAGAGGCTTGGTTCTTTTATTAGGCGAGGGGGCCTTATTTTAGCCTCCATTCAGTACAAAAGGTGTATGTATAAAATATTTATATATAAACCTAATTAAAAAAGGCAGCAGAGCTCTGTATATTGTCAAGGCAGAGTCATCACAACATATAATGGAAGAGGTAGCTAGTTTGTGAAATACTGCTGATGCAGTTTGACGTAAAAGTGAGAATCTCAATGTCTGTAAATCAATCACATCTTGAACCTCCATTTAAAAATGCAGATGCTTTGAGTAGCTTGTTGAAGTTGGTATCTCCAACAGTGGAACAGCCAAAACTTCTCTTGTATATATTTCACAATTTCTGAACCAGAAGGCTTACGATGGATTTGTCACTATACGCGTAAAAACAACAAAGCATAACACTTGTAGCAGAACAAACCAACCTGCTACAAGTAATTGATATCAGGCATGAAACCCTAACAAGTAACAAAGAAGCACTGTGGAGAGGTGCCTCTATTGGTGCTGCTGAACATTACAGCAGTGGCGTCACTAGGGGGGTGCGGGGGGTGCGGACCGCACCAGGTGTCACCCCATCTGGGGGTGACACCAATCTTAGTTACCTGCTGCAGCAGCTTTAGACAGCGCGCCACACACGCACCGCATCGCACCAAAGACCACCTCCCCGATCATACTGTGTATGCGTGGGTGATGACCGTCATCACTGGTGTCTGGTGTGGTGGTGCGATGCCTGCGGATGCGTGCGGCGTACCCACTGGACAAGCTGGCACTGGCAGTCACTGTCTGGCAGAAGCATGGGCAGAAGAACTGAATTTAGTGCAGTGTGAATTATTGCACGCACGGCCGGATACCGCTATTCAAAACAGTCAGTACGACCCCAGCAGCAGCAGTTTGGGTCCCAGGGCCGTCAATCTTAGCCTACTCCAATGACGGCCCTGGGACAGCCCCCGCGCGCTGTGCGAACTTGACTTGCCCTCTGACGCGTCACGGCGGTCACGCGCCCGCCAGGGAGAGTGCGTGCGCGGTGGTGGTGCGGCGTGAGAATAAAGAAGAAATTACGACGACACCACGGGTCCGGTCCGGCACTATCTTTTGTGTCTCCCCCAGTTTTCAAATTGGAACGGTGAGAGTCTGAGAGACTAGAGAAATAATAAACTGATAATAATTTTATAATATATGAATACTTATTACTGCATGTCATGCATGTCCATGAAGTAAAGTACGTAAAAAATATGGCACTGGCATTGCAGTGGCACACAAATGATGATCAGATTCAGTACATACATGCTTTGTTTCTTTCAGTTTTATTTTGTAATGGCACGAAACCAGTGGCGTTACTAGGGGGGTGCGGGGGGTGCGGACCGCACCAGGTGTCACCCCATCTGGGGGTGACACCAATCTTAGTTACCTGCTGCAGCAGCTTTAGACAGCGCGCCACTCACGCACCGCACCGCACCGCACCACAGACCACCTCCCCGATCATACTGTGTATGCGTGGGTGATGACCGTCATCACTGGTGTCTGGTGTGGTGGTGCGATGCCTGCGGATGCGTGCGGCGTACCCACTGGACAAGCGGGCACTGGCAGTCACTGTCTGGCAGAAGCATGGGCAGAAGAACTGAATTTAGTGCAGTGTGAATTATTGCACGCACGGCCGGCTACCGCTATTCAAAACAGTCAGTACGACCCCAGCAGCAGCAGTTTGGGTCCCAGGGCCGTCAATCTTAGCCTACTCCAATGACGGCCCTGGGATAGCCCCCGCGCGCTGTGCGAACTTGACTTGCCCTCTGACGCGTCACTGCGGTCACGCGCCCGCCAGGAAGAGTGCGTGCGCGGTGGTGGTGCGGCGTGAGAATAAAGAAGAAATTACGACGACACCACGGGTCCGGTCAGGCACTATCTTTTGTGTCTCCCCCAGTTTTCAAATTGGAACGGTGAGAGTCTGAGAGACTAGAGAAATAATATACTGATAATAATTTTATAATATATGAATACTTATTACTGCATGTCATGCATGTCCATGAAGTAAAGTACGTAAAAAATGTGGCACTGGCAGTGCAGTGATTCAGAAAAGGGGGTGGTGATGAACAGAGTGCCTGAATTAAGCAGACCACTCTTACCCAGTCCAAAGATCAGGGCTTGATCCATCACCGTTTTTTAGCTCACTGCACCATCCCAGCTCAGAACTTGGCTATATGCAAATTAGTCTGTTCCTGTCCCAGTGCATGATGGGAACAGGGCAACCCAAACTACCAAGCCAATTCTTGTACTGGGAAGGAAACAAGCTTCCGGAGACCGGTTTCTGCCATTTCAGGCGTCGTCGGCCCGGCTTGCTTGAATCCTGATGGTGCAATGAGCAAGGGACTCACATCTGAGTATACCCTTCCACGCTTATGGTGGACAAAATGATTCAAAAAAGGGAGTGGTGATGAACAGAGTGCCTGAATTAAGCAGACCACTCTTACCCAGTCCAAAGATCAGGGCTTGATCCATCACCGTTTTTTAGCTCACTGCACCATCCCAGCTCAGAACTTGGCTATATGCAAATTAGTCTGTTCCTGTCCCAGTGCATGATGGGAACAGGGCAAACCAAACTACCAAGCCAATTCTTGTATTGGGAAGGAAACAAGCTTCCGGGGACCGGTTTCTGCCATTTCAGGCGTCGTCGGCCCGGCTTGCTTGAATCCTGATGGTGCAATGAGCAAGGGACTCACATCTGAGTATACCCTTCCACGCTTATGGTGGACAAAATGATTCAGAAAAGGGGGTGGTCTGCCCTGTTCCCATGATGCACTGGGCCAGGGACAGACTAATTTGCATACAGCCAGGTTCTGAGCTGGGACTCTGTTCATCACCACCTCCTTTTCTGAATCGTTTTTGGCCACTATAGGTGTGGCAGGGTATACTCAGACATGAGTCCCTTGCTCACTGCTCCATCAGGATTCAAGCAAGCCGGGCCGACGAGGCTGAAATGCCAGAAACCGGTCCCCGGTAGCTTGTCTCCTTTCTGGTGAAGAATTGGCTTGGTAGTTTGGTCTGCCCTGTTCCCATGATGCACTGGGCCAGGGACAGACTCATTTGCATATAGCCAGGTTCTGAGCTGGGATGGGGCAGTGAGCTAAATAACGGTGATGGATCAAGCCCTGATCTTTGGACTGGGTAAGAGTGGTCTGCTTAATTCAGACACTCTGTTCATCACCACCCCCTTTTCTGAATCGTTTTTGGCCACTATAGGTGTGGCAGGGTATACTCAGACATGAGTCCCTTGCTCACTGCTCCATCAGGATTCAAGCAAGCCGGGCCGACGAGGCTGAAATGCCAGAAAGCGGTCCCCGGTAGCTTGTCTCCTTTCTGGTGAAGAATTGGCTTGGTAGTTTGGTCTGCCCTGTTCCCATGATGCACTGGGCCAGGGACAGACTAATTTGCATATAGCCAGGTTCTGAGCTGGGATGGGGCAGTGAGCTAAATAACGGTGATGGATCAAGCCCTGATCTTTGGACTGGGTAAGAGTGGTCTGCTTAATTCAGACACTCTGTTCATCACCACCCCCTTTTCTGAATCGTTTTTGGCCACTATAGGTGTGGCAGGGTATACTCAGACATGAGTCCCTTGCTCACTGCTCCATCAGGATTCAAGCAAGCCGGGCCGACGAGGCTGAAATGCCAGAAACTGGTCCCCGGTAGCTTGTCTCCTTTCTGGTGAAGAATTGGCTTGGTAGTTTGGTCTGCCCTGTTCCCATGATGCACTGGGCCAGGGACAGACTAATTTGCATATAGCCAGGTTCTGAGCTGGGATGGGACAGTGAGCTAAATAACGGTGATGGATCAAGCCCTGATCTTTGGACTGGGTAAGAGTGGTCTGCTTAATTCAGACACTCTGTTCATCACCACCCCCTTTTCTGAATCGTTTTTGGCCACTATAGGTGTGGCAGGGTATACTCAGACATGAGTCCCTTGCTCACTGCTCCTTCAGGATTCAAGCAAGCCGGGCCGACGAGGCTGAAATGCCAGAAACCGGTCCCCGGTAGCTTGTCTCCTTTCTGGTGAAGAATTGGCTTGGTAGCTTGGTCTGCCCTGTTCCCATGATGCACTGGGCCAGGGAGAGACTAATTTGCATATAGCCAGGTTCTGAGCTGGGATGGGGCAGTGAGCTAAATAACGGTGATGGATCAAGCCCTGATCTTTGGACTGGGTAAGAGTGGTCTGCTTAATTCAGACACTCTGTTCATCACCACCCCCTTTTCTGAATCGTTTTTGGCCACTATAGGTGTGGCAGGGTATACTCAGACATGAGTCCCTTGCTCACTGCTCCATCAGGATTCAAGCAAGCCGGGCCGACGAGGCTGAAATGCCAGAAACCGGTCCCCGGTAGCTTGTCTCCTTTCTGGTGAAGAATTGGCTTGGTAGTTTGGTCTGCCCTGCTCCCATGATGCACTGGGCCAGGGACAGACTAATTTGCATATAGCCAGGTTCTGAGCTGGGATGGGGCAGTGAGCTAAATAACGGTGATGGATCAAGCCCTGATCTTTGGACTGGGTAAGAGTGGTCTGCTTAATTCAGACACTCTGTTCATCACCACCCCCTTTTCTGAATCGTTTTTGGCCACTATAGGTGTGGCAGGGTATACTCAGACATGAGTCCCTTGCTCACTGCTCCATCAGGATTCAAGCAAGCCGGGCCGACGAGGCTGAAATGCCAGAAACCGGTCCCCGGTAGCTTGTCTCCTTTCTGGTGAAGAATTGGCTTGGTAGTTTGGTCTGCTCTGTTCCCATGATGCACTGGGCCAGGGACAGACTAATTTGCATATAGCCAGGTTCTGAGCTGGGATGGGGCAGTGAGCTAAATAACGGTGATGGATCAAGCCCTGATCTTTGGACTGGGTAAGAGTGGTCTGCTTAATTCAGACACTCTGTTCATCACCACCCCCTTTTCTGAATCGTTTTTGGCCACTATAGGTGTGGCAGGGTATACTCAGACATGAGTCCCTTGCTCACTGCTCCTTCAGGATTCAAGCAAGCCGGGCCGACGAGGCTGAAATGCCAGAAACCGGTCCCCGGTAGCTTGTCTCCTTTCTGGTGAAGAATTGGCTTGGTAGCTTGGTCTGCCCTGTTCCCATGATGCACTGGGCCAGGGACAGACTAATTTGCATATAGCCAGGTTCTGAGCTGGGATGGGGCAGTGAGCTAAATAACGGTGATGGATCAAGCCCTGATCTTTGGACTGGGTAAGAGTGGTCTGCTTAATTCAGACACTCTGTTCATCACCACCCCCTTTTCTGAATCGTTTTTGGCCACTATAGGTGTGGCAGGGTATACTCAGACATGAGTCCCTTGCTCACTGCTCCATCAGGATTCAAGCAAGCCGGGCCGACGAGGCTGAAATGCCAGAAACCGGTCCCCGGTAGCTTGTCTCCTTTCTGGTGAAGAATTGGCTTGGTAGTTTGGTCTGCCCTGTTCCCATGATGCACTGGGCCAGGGACAGACTAATTTGCATATAGCCAGGTTCTGAGCTGGGATGGGGCAGTGAGCTAAATAACGGTGATGGATCAAGCCCTGATCTTTGGACTGGGTAAGAGTGGTCTGCTTAATTCAGACACTCTGTTCATCACCACCCCCTTTTCTGAATCGTTTTTGGCCACTATAGGTGTGGCAGGGTATACTCAGACATGAGTCCCTTGCTCACTGCTCCATCAGGATTCAAGCAAGCCGGGCCGACGAGGCTGAAATGCCAGAAAGCGGTCCCCGGTAGCTTGTCTCCTTTCTGGTGAAGAATTGGCTTGATAGTTTGGTCTGCCCTGTTCCCATGATCCACTGGGCCAGGGACAGACTAATTTGCAGCCAGGTTCTGAGCTGGGATGGGGCAGTGAGCTAAATAACGGTGATGGATCAAGCCCTGATCTTTGGACTGGGTAAGAGTGGTATGCTTAATTCAGACACTCTGTTCATCACCACCCCCTTTTCTGAATCATTTTTGGCCACTATAGGTGTGGCAGGGTATACTCAGACATGAGTCCCTTGCTCACTGCTCCATCAGGATTCAAGCAAGCCGGGCCGGCGAGGCTGAAATGCCAGAAACCGGTCCCCGGTAGCTTGTCTCCTTTCTGGTGAAGAATTGGCTTGGTAGTTTGGTCTGCCCTGTTCCCATGATGCACTGGGCCAGGGACAGACTAATTTGCATATAGCCAGGTTCTGAGCTGGGATGGGGCAGTGAGCTAAATAACGGTGATGGATCAAGCCCTGATCTTTGGACTGGGTAAGAGTGGTCTGCTTAATTCAGACACTCTGTTCATCACCACCCCCTTTTCTGAATCGTTTTTGGCCACTATAGGTGTGGCAGGGTATACTCAGACATGAGTCCCTTGCTCACTGCTCCATCAGGATTCAAGCAAGCCGGGCCGACGAGGCTGAAATGCCAGAAAGCGGTCCCCGGTAGCTTGTCTCCTTTCTGGTGAAGAATTGGCTTGGTAGTTTGGTCTGCCCTGTTCCCATGATGCACTGGGCCGGGGACAGACTAATTTGCATATAGCCAGGTTCTGAGCTGGGATGGGGCAGTGAGCTAAATAACGGTGATGGATCAAGCCCTGATCTTTGGACTGGGTAAGAGTGGTCTGCTTAATTCAGACACTCTGTTCATCACCACCCCCTTTTCTGAATCGTTTTTGGCCACTATAGGTGTGGCAGGGTATACTCAGACATGAGTCCCTTGCTCACTGCTCCATCAGCATTCAAGCAAGCCGGGCCGACGAGGCTGAAATGACAGAAACCGGTCCCCGGTAGCTTGTCTCCTTTTTGGTGAAGAATTGGCTTGGTAGTTTGGTCTGCCCTGTTCCCATGATGCACTGGGCCAGGGACAGACTAATTTGCATATAGCCAGGTTCTGAGCTGGGATGGGGCAGTGAGCTAAATAACGGTGATGGATCAAGCCCTGATCATTGGACTGGGTAAGAGTGGTCTGCTTAATTCAGACACTCTGTTCATCACCACCCCCTTTTCTGAATCGTTTTTGGCCACTATAGGTGTGGCAGGGTATACTCAGACATGAGTCCCTTGCTCACTGCTCCATCAGGATTCAAGCAAGCCGGATCGACGAGGCTGAAATGCCAGAAACCGGTCCCCAGTAGCTTGTCTCCTTTCTGGTGAAGAATTGGCTTGGTAGTTTGGTCTGCCCTGTTCCCATGATGCACTGGGCCAGGGACAGACTAATTTGCATATAGCCAGGTTCTGAGCTGGGATGGGGCAGTGAGCTAAATAACGGTGATGGATCAAGCCCTGATCTTTGGACTGGGTAAGAGTGGTCTGCTTAATTCAGACACTCTGTTCATCACCACCCCCTTTTCTGAATCGTTTTTGGCCACTATAGGTGTGGCAGGGTATACTCAGACATGAGTCCCTTGCTCACTGCTCCATCAGGATTCAAGCAAGCCGGGCCGACGAGGCTGAAATGCCAGAAACCGGTCCCCGGTAGCTTGTCTCCTTTCTGGTGATGAATTGGCTTGGTAGTTTGGTCTGCCCTGTTCCCATGATGCACTGGGCCAGGGACAGACTAATTTGCATATAGCCAGGTTCTGAGCTGGGATGGGGCAGTGAGCTAAATAACGGTGATGGATCAAGCCCTGATCTTTGGACTGGGTAAGAGTGGTCTGCTTAATTCAGACACTCTGTTCATCACCACCCCCTTTTCTGAATCGTTTTTGGCCACTATAGGTGTGGCAGGGTATACTCAGACATGAGTCCCTTGCTCACTGCTCCATCAGGATTCAAGCAAGCCGGGCCGACGAGGCTGAAATGCCAGAAAGCGGTCCCCGGTAGCTTGTCTCCTTTCTGGTGAAGAATTGGCTTGGTAGTTTGGTCTGCCCTGTTCCCATGATGCACTGGGCCAGGGACAGACTAATTTGCATATAGCCAGGTTCTGAGCTGGGATGGGGCAGTGAGCTAAATAACGGTGATGGATCAAGCTCTGATCTTTGGACTGGGTAAGAGTGGTCTGCTTAATTCAGACACTCTGTTCATCACCACCCCCTTTTCTGAATCGTTTTTGGCCACTATAGGTGTGGCAGGGTATACTCAGACATGAGTCCCTTGCTCACTGCTCCATCAGCATTCAAGCAAGCCGGGCCGACGAGGCTGAAATGCCAGAAACCGGTCCCCGGTAGCTTGTCTCCTTTCTGGTGAAGAATTGGCTTGGTAGTTTGGTCTGCCCTGTTCCCATGATGCACTGGGCCAGGGACAGACTAATTTGCATATAGCCAGGTTCTAAGCTGGGATGGGGCAGTGAGCTAAATAACGGTGATGGATCAAGCCCTGATCTTTGGACTGGGTAAGAGTGGTCTGCTTAATTCAGACACTCTGTTCATCACCACCCCCTTTTCTGAATCGTTTTTGGCCACTATAGGTGTGGCAGGGTATACTCAGACATGAGTCCCTTGCTCACTGCTCCATCAGGATTCAAGCAAGCCGGGCCGACGAGGCTGAAATGCCAGAAAGCGGTCCCCGGTAGCTTGTCTCCTTTCTGGTGAAGAATTGGCTTGGTAGTTTGGTCTGCCCTGTTCCCATGATGCACTGGGCCAGGAACAGACTAATTTGCATATAGCCAGGTTCTGAGCTGGGATGGGGCAGTGAGCTAAATAATGGTGATGGATCAAGCCCTGATCTTTGGACTGGGTAAGAGTGGTCTGCTTAATTCAGACACTCTGTTCATCACCACCCCCTTTTCTGAATCGTTTTTGGCCACTATAGGTGTGGCAGGGTATACTCAGACATGAGTCCCTTGCTCACTGCTCCATCAGGATTCAAGCAAGCCGGGCCGACGAGGCTGAAATGCCAGAAACCGGTCCCCGGTAGCTTGTCTCCTTTCTGGTGAAGAATTGGCTTGGTAGTTTGGTCTGCCCTGTTCCCATGATGCACTGGGCCAGGGACAGACTAATTTGCATATAGCCAGGTTCTGAGCTGGGATGGGGCAGTGAGCTAAATAACGGTGATGGATCAAGCCCTGATCTTTGGACTGGGTAAGAGTGGTCTGCTTAATTCAGACACTATGTTCATCACCACCCCCTTTTCTGAATCGTTTTTGGCCACTATAGGTGTGGCAGGGTATACTCAGACATGAGTCCCTTGCTCACTGCTCCATCAGGATTCAAGCAAGCCGGGCCGACGAGGCTGAAATGCCAGAAACCGGTCCCCGGTAGCTTGTCTCCTTTCTGGTGAAGAATTGGCTTGGTAGTTTGGTCTGCCCTGTTCCCATGATGCACTGGTCCAGGGACAGACTAATTTGCATATAGCCAGGTTCTGAGCTGGGATGGGGCAGTGAGCTAAATAACGGTGATGGATCAAGCCCTGATCTTTGGACTGGGTAAGAGTGGTCTGCTTAATTCAGACACTCTGTTCATCACCACCCCCTTTTCTGAATCGTTACTGGCAGTGCAGTGGCACACAAATGATGATCAGATTCAGTACATACATGCTTTGTTTCTTTCAGTTTTATTTTTTAATGGCACGAAACCCCCCTAGTGAAGCCACTGTTGGGGGCAACAGGCAGTAAGAGGGTAAGAAGATTATGTGTGGGACGGTGGCAGTGGGGACGCTTGGGGTGTATCCAGGGAGGTCCCCAACAGAAGCTGGGGCTCCTTAGTAAAACAGAGCTTTGGTTAACCTTGAGGGGTCTGTGAGCTCGGCCTCTAAATCTGGCGTTTGATGCCACGGGCTGCAGAAACGAATGTTCCAAATGGTTTGTTTGTAGGAGGATGGGCACCTCGGCGTCACGTTAAGATGGATGGATGAGGCTGGTCCAAACACCCTCCTACAGGAAGAACAGGATGACCTCCAGTGCCTGTGTGGTTAACCGCTCCTCTGTGATGCTGCTAGAGCAGAAGCGAATGTTCCAGGCAGTTGGTTTGCCAGAGGATGAGTCCGACTCCCACGGCGCCACATTGAGATGGATGAGGCGGGTCCAACGAAAGAATAGGGTGACCCTCCGTGCCTGTGGGTATCCTCTCGTATTTGATGCTGCTAGTGCAGGAGTGAATGTCCCAAGCGGATGCTTTGTGTGAGGATGGGTACTACGGTGCCAGGTCAAGATGGGTGGATAGATGAATGGATGGATGGATCGATGGGGGTGGCCCAAACACCCTCCTACAGGCTGAAGTTACACGGTGGGCCCGGTGCCTGTGGTTAACTGCTCCTCTGTGATGCTGCTAGAGCAGGCAGGAACAGAATATAGCATTCGCTCATCAGCCCAGTTTGCTGGATTAGTTTAAAAAGGCACATGAGAAGGAATATTCCTTAACACCAATATTGCGCAGTCCTAGGTCTTAGGCTACTGCTGCTTTGTGTTGTATTTAATAAAGGAAGCCTGCCCATTTCTCTGCAAGGTCTTCCTAACATTGCACCGGAGACCTCTGCAGCACTACTAATTCTTTTTCAACGACGCATGTGCCTAGAGTCACCATAGCACCTTGTTTCTTGATGACCAGACATCAAGAGTACTTCCTGTTGTGGCACTAAACTGGTGCTTTTTGTACGTGATCCCCAGTGCATTGTATCAGACGTGAAGGCCATTACCTTACAACACAGCCTTCCATGCGTTTAGGGGGTCTTGCTTGATGGTCGTGGGTGTTTACTTGAAAACAGTGACAGCCTGCACTATGACAACCTCACTGCACTTTGTGCAGCTTCCAGTGATAGTGCAGTGGGAGCTGACTTGCTGCCTCCTTATCCTTCCAGCACACTTCTCAGAATGATGCCTCAGAGACTCCATGTCTTCTGTGGGGTATGCCCCCACAGACAGATAACCGAGTGCCCTCCTTACCAAGGTGTGCAGCAGGTATTTGTGCCCATTCGTGACCCTTGTCATTCAGTCCTGGTGCATCTAGGTGGATGAAGATTCTTTGTCAGGGTGGCTAGATTGTATGGCCCTGGGTCTCGGAATGTGGTTTGGCTCATCCTGGGTTTGATGAAAAGTGGAAACCTTGTCATTGGTCAATATTCGTGCTTTTCCTTCTAACTAGTAGTAGCACGTGATGGTCAAAACTTTAAATAGATAGATTTTTTTTGTATTCCTTTTCCAGTACTAGGCATAATTGTTTCATTGCAAATTAGACTAGAACAAGTGACCCAACATCTTTTACACAGAATGGCTGGTTCAGAGCAAGTGAGTAATAGTGAAGAACTGAGCCTCATGGTGTTCAGTATGAAATGGGCAACAGGGTCGTAGGCAGATTATCTGTAAAGGTGCAGTTTGTGTCCACCAAAGGTTGTCTTGTTGCACTGCAGCGTGCAGGGGGCTTCCATCCAGATGCAAGTCTGGGATGGAGTAGCAGGCCTTTCCTGTAGCTATTGAGGCCCTCACTGACTACTTTAGAGACGGGCACTACCACGGTAAAGAGTAGAGTGATGCACTACAGTTAGATCCTCACCACTACCCTGCTCCTCCGAGCAGGAAGATCTCTAGCATGGGCAGGTGCTTAGGACCCCTGCAGCTCCACTCTGTTTTTTGCTTGAAGAATCAGCCCCCCCCCCCCAATGTTTTCTTAGGTTCCCCCCCCCGGTTGAGACAGTCCACTTCCTGCTTGCTACAAAGGATGGTGTACTGGGAAGACCTCTAGCATACTAATAAAGCAAAAGGGAACCCCTGAGGAAACTATAACTAGGCAGAGTAGCAGGGAAATCAAAAACACTTAAGACAGACAAGAGATCTGCCTAGGTGGGATAAATCTATGGGCTCATATAGAGTCCCAAATTTGTACACACAGTCAGAAGCCCACTATATTCACCAGTGTCATAACATCAGATGGTGCAGGCGGAGGGGAGATGGTGCAGGCAGAAGGGAGATGGTGCAGGCAGAGGGGGAGAAGATGCAGGCAGAGGGGAGATGGTGCAGGCAGAGGGTGAGATGATGCAGGCATAGGGGAGATGGTGCAGGCAGGGGGAGATGGTGCAGGCAGAGGGAGAGATGGCGCAGGCGGAGGGAGAGATGCTGGATGCAGAGGGAGAGATGGTGCAGGCAGAGGGAGAGATGGTGCAGGCAGAGGGGAGATGGTGCAGGCAGAGGGAGAGATTGTGGATGCAGTGGGGAGAGAGGGTGCAGGCGGAGGGGAGATGGTGCAGGCAGAAGGGAGATGGTGCAGGCAGAGGGGGAGATGATGCAGGCAGAGGGGAGATGGTGCAGGCAAAGGGGAGATGGTGCAGGCAAAGGGAGGGATGGCGCAGGCAGAGGGAGAGATGGCGCAGGCGGAGGGAGAGATGACGGATGCAGAGGGAGAGATGGTGCAGGCAGAGGGAGAGATGGAGCAGGTTGAGGGGAGATGGTGTAGGCAGAGGGAGAGATGGTGCAGGCGAAGGTAGAGATGGTGCAGGCGGAGGGGAGATGGTGCAGGCAGAGGGGAGATGGTGCAGGCAGGGGGTGAGATGGGGCAGGCGGACGGGAGATGGTGCAGGCAGAGGGGACATGGTGCAGGCAGAGGGTGAGATGGTCCATCTGGTAAGTTGTGAGGGGGTGACACCATGAGTTACCCGCACCGGGTGACACCAGCCCTAGTGACGCCACTGCATTACAGGGCTTCATCTGGAGGATACGCCAGCAATGCCACAAACAGGAAGCTATATATATAGGAAACAATGGTTCTTGTGTACAATGGGAGAATACTTAATAATAAACATGCACAACGGCAAATAATACTGGAAAAGAAGATGTTGAACGACAAACATTAATACAGAACGCAATCAGGAGACCAAATACTGTTTGCACAAAATATCATCTGTATTGAAAAAACATGTAGAATGTGCTCAGTGTCCCAAGTGAAAATAGAACCAACACAATATACATGAACAAATTATCACATACAGCAAGGCTTCTTGCGCCATAATAATGACCCTTTTTGAATAAAAAAAAATGTCTACAACAGCCTTCTTGTTAATTTAGAGAGGCCGGAAACGGTTGGTTTATGATGGGAGCCAATGACGTTTCGACCCCAAAAACAGTAGGGCGGTCTCATCAGGACCTAAAAATGGGGAACACCTGATGAATCACAATGATCTTAAGCCAGAGTTGGTGAAGTGCATACTAATAAAGTGATGAAAAATGTGGTATTATACTCACATAGGGCCGAGCCAGGCTCCCAGTAAGGGGAAGGGAACGATCGGGTTCTTAATCTGGCAATGAGTAAATGAGCAAATTCCAAATCCCTAACAAACCAGCAATACTGAGAACCTTACGAGCCTTTGGAGTCCTGCAAAACAATGTTAAGCCACCAAGGGCTATTTCTGTCCCCAAGAAAGCGATTTTAAGACACTCAGTGCTTGGTCTGACACAATATTAATTATGGTAGACACTTTGAATTGATCCTTTGGAATGACCCAAGAACTATGTAATAATTTGTCCAAGGAAATTGAGGATGTATACAGTATTTTTTAGAAGCAGCATAATCCTTCCTTAACTGATTCATCTGATCCAGTGGCAATATCTCCACCGGAAAGCTCCTTAAAAGTGCTCAAGCTATGATTGGAATCTGACACACTATCAGTCCCAAGCTTCTATTCAATCTGGGTCACCACCTCAACCATGTAGTCCAGGCATTTTTCATATGAATTTTTGTACACTATGGCCCCCCCCAACACCCACACCTCCCAGCTCACCCACTTGACCATGAAACCGCTCGAAAGTAGCACTGCTTTTCATTACTTAGTGGTACAAAAGGGGGTGGTGATGGATGGAGCATCCAAACTAATCAAACACTCACACCCAGTCAAAAGATCTGGGTTTGATCCATCACCGTTCTTTAGCCCACTCTGCCACCCCAGTTCAGCCATGGCTATATGCAAATCAGTCTGACCCTGTGCCTCATGGGAACAGTCCAGACCGAACTGCCAAGCCATGCCTTACCTGGACCGGAAACAAGCTTCCGAGGACCCGTTTCTGGCATTCCAGCCGTCTTCAGCCCGACTTGCTTGAATCCAGTGGCAAAGTGAGCAAGGGACTCACGTCTGAGCATACCCTGCCACACTTATGGCGGCCAAAGCGGTACAAAAGGGTGTGGTGATGGACGGAGCATCCGAACCAATCAAACACTCACACCCAGTCAAAAGATCTGGGTTTGATCCATCACCGTTCTTTAGCCTACTCTGCCACCCCAGTTCAGACATGGCTATATGCAAATCAGTCTGACCCAGTGCCTCATGGGAACAGTCCAGCCCTAACTGCCAAGCCATCCCTTCCCTGGACCGGAAACAAGCTTCCGAGGACCGGTTTCTGGCATTCCAGCCGTCTTCAGCCCGACTTGCTTGAATCCAGTGGCAAAGTGAGCAAGGGACTCACGTCTGAGCATACCCTGCCACACTTATGGCGGCCAAAGCGGTACAAAAGGGTGTGGTGATGGACGGAGCATCCGAACCAATCAAACACTCACACCCAGTCAAAAGATCTGGGTTTGATCCATCACCGTTCTTTAGCCTACTCTGCCACCCCAGTTCAGACATGGCTATATGCAAATCAGTCTGACCCAGTGCCTCATGGGAACAGTCCAGCCCTAACTGCCAAGCCATCCCTTCCCTGGACCGGAAACAAGCTTCCGAGGACCGGTTTCTGGCATTCCAGCCGTCTTCAGCCCGACTTGCTTGAATCCAGTGGCAAAGTGAGCAAGGGACTCACGTCTGAGCATACCCTGCTACACTTATGGCGGCCAAAGCCCTGATCTTTGGACTGGGTAAGAGTGGTCTGCTTAATTCAGGCACTCTGTTCATCACCACCCTCTTTTCTGAATCATTTTGTCCACCATAAGCGTGGAAGGGTATACTCAGATGTGAGTCCCTTGCTCATTGCACCATCAGGATTCAAGCAAGCCGGGCCGACGACGCCTGAAATGGCAGAAACCGGTCCCCGGAAGCTTGTTTCCTTCCCAGTATAAGAATTGGCTTGGTAGTTTGGTTTGCCCTGTTCCCATCATGCACTGGGACAGGAACAGACTAATTTGCATATAGCCAAGTTCTGAGCTGGGATGGTGCAGTGAGCTAAAAAACGGTGATGGATCAAGCCCTGATCTTTGGACTGGGTAAGAGTGGTCTGCTTAATTCAGGCACTCTGTTCATCACCACCCCCTTTTCTGAATCATTTTGTCCACCATAAGCGTGGAAGGGTATACTCAGATGTGAGTCCCTTGCTCATTGCACCATCAGGATTCAAGCAAGCCGGGCCGACGACGCCTGAAATGGCAGAAACCGGTCCCCGGAAGCTTGTTTCCTTCCCAGTATAAGAATTGCCTTGGTAGTTTGGTTTGCCCTGTTCCCATCATGCACTGGGACAGGAACAGACCAATTTGCATATAGCCAAGTTCTGAGCTGGGATGGTGCAGTGAGCTAAAAAACGGTGATGGATCAAGCCCTGATCTTTGGACTGGGTAAGAGTGGTCTGCTTAATTCAGGCACTCTGTTCATCACCACCCCCTTTTCTGAATCACCAAGCTTCTATTCAATCTGGGTCACCACCTCAACCATGTAGTCCAGGCCTTTTTCATATGAATTTTTGTACACTATGGCCCCCCCCAACACCCACACCTCCCAGCTCACCCACTTGACCATGAAACCGCTCGAAAGTAGCACTGCTTTTCATTACTTAGTGGTACAAAAGGGGGTGGTGATGGATGGAGCATCCAAACTAATCAAACACTCACACCCAGTCAAAAGATCTGGGTTTGATCCATCACCGTTCTTTAGCCCACTCTGCCACCCCAGTTCAGCCATGGCTATATGCAAATCAGTCTGACCCTGTGCCTCATGGGAACAGTCCAGACCGAACTGCCAAGCCATGCCTTCCCTGGACCGGAAACAAGCTTCCGAGGACCCGTTTCTGGCATTCCAGCCGTCTTCAGCCCGACTTGCTTGAATCCAGTGGCAAAGTGAGCAAGGGACTCACGTCTGAGCATACCCTGCCACACTTATGGCGGCCAAAGCGGTACAAAAGGGTGTGGTGATGGACGGAGCATCCGAACCAATCAAACACTCACACCCAGTCAAAAGATCTGGGTTTGATCCATCACCGTTCTTTAGCCTACTCTGCCACCCCAGTTCAGACATGGCTATTTGCAAATCAGTCTGACCCAGTGCCTCATGGGAACAGTCCAGCCCTAACTGCCAAACCATCCCTTCCCTGGACCGGAAACAAGCTTCCGAGGACCGGTTTCTGGCATTCCAGCCGTCTTCAGCCCGACTTGCTTGAATCCAGTGGCAAAGTGAGCAGGGGACTCACGTCTGAGCATACCCTGCTACACTTATGGCGGCCAAAGCGGTACAAAAGGGGGTGGTGATGGACAGAGCATCCAAACCAATCAAACACTCACACCCAGTCAAAAGATCTGGGTTTGATCCATCACCGTTCTTTAGCCCACTCTGCCACCCCAGTTCAGACATGGCTATATGCAAATCAGTCTGACCCTGTGCCTCATGGGAACAGTCCAGCCCGAACTGCCAAGCCATGCCTTCCCTGGACCGGAAACAATCTTTTGAGGACCGGTTTCTGGCATTCAAGCCGTCTTCAGCCCGGCTTGCTTGAATCCAGTGGCAAAGTGAGCAAGGGACTCACGTCTGAGCATACCCTGCCACACTTATGGCGGCCAAAGCGGTACAAAAGGGTGTGGTGATGGACGGAGCATCCGAACCAATCAAACACTCACACCCAGTCAAAAGATCTGGGTTTGATCCATCACCGTTCTTTAGCCTACTCTGCCACCCCAGTTCAGACATGGCTATATGCAAATCAGTCTGACCCAGTGCCTCATGGGAACAGTCCAGCCCTAACTGCCAAGCCATCCCTTCCCTGGACCGGAAACAAGCTTCCGAGGACCGGTTTCTGGCATTCAAGCCGTCTTCAGCCCGGCTTGCTTGAATCCAGTGGCAAAGTGAGCAAGGGACTCACGTCTGAGCATACCCTGCCACACTTATGGCGGCCAAAGCGGTACAAAAGGGTGTGGTGATGGACGGAGCATCCGAACCAATCAAACACTCACACCCAGTCAAAAGATCTGGGTTTGATCCATCACCGTTCTTTAGCCTACTCTGCCACCCCAGTTCAGACATGGCTATATGCAAATCAGTCTGACCCAGTGCCTCATGGGAACAGTCCAGCCCTAACTGCCAAGCCATCCCTTCCCTGGACCGGAAACAAGCTTCCGAGGACCGGTTTCTGGCATTCAAGCCGTATTCAGCCCGACTTGCTTGAATCCAGTGGCAAAGTGAGCAAGGGACTCACGTCTGAACATACCCTGCTACACTTATGGCGGCCAAAGCGGTACAAAAGGGGGTGGTGAAAGACGGAGCATCCGAACCAATCAAACACTCACACCCAGTCAAAAGATCTGGGTTTGATCCATCACCGTTCTTTAGCCCACTCTGCCACCCCAGTTCAGACATGGCTATATGCAAATCAGTCTGACCCTGTGCCTCATGGGAACAGTCCAGTCCGAACTGCCAAGCCATGCCTTCCCTGGACCGGAAACAAGCCTCCGAGGACCAGTTTCTGGCATTCCAGCCGTCTTAAGCCCGGCTTGCTTGAATCCAGTGGCAAAGTGAGCAGGGGACTCATGTCTGAGCATACCCTGCCACACTTATGGCGGCCAAAGCGGTACAAAAGGGGGTGGTGATGGACAGAGCATCCAAACCAATCAAACACTCACACCCAGTCAAAAGATCTGGGTTTGATCCATCACCGTTCTTTAGCCCACTCTGCCACCCCAGTTCAGACATGGCTATATGCAAATCAGTCTGACTCTGTGCCTCATGGGAACAGTCCAGCCCGAACTGCCAAGCCATGCCTTCCCTGGACCGGAAACAATCTTTTGAGGACCGGTTTCTGGCATTCAAGCCGTCTTCAGCCCGGCTTGCTTGAATCCAGTGGCAAAGTGAGCAAGGGACTCACGTCTGAGCATACCCTGCCACACTTATGGCGGCCAAAGCGGTACAAAAGGGGGTGGTGATGGACGGAGCATCCGAACCAATCAAACACTCACACCCAGTCAAAAGATCTGGGTTTGATCCATCACCGTTCTTTAGCCCACTCTGCCACCCCAGTTCAGACATGGCTATATGCAAATCAGTCTGACTCTGTGCCTCATGGGAACAGTCCAGCCCGAACTGCCAAGCCATGCCTTCCCTGGACCGGAAACAAGCTTCCGAGGACCGGTTTCTGGCATTCCAGCCATCTTCAGCCCGGCTTGCTTGAATCCAGTGGCAAAGTGAGCAGGGGACTCACGTCTGAGCATACCCTGCCACACTTATGGCAGCCAAAGCGGTACAAAAGGGGGTGGTGATAGACGGAGCATCCGAACCAATCAAACACTCACACCCAGTCAAAAGATCTGGGTTTGATCCATCACCGTTCTTTAGCCCACTCTGTCACCCCAGTTCAGACATGGCTATATGCAAATCAGTCTGACCCTGTGCCTCATGGGAACAGTCCAGCCCGAACTGCCAAGCCATGCCTTCCCTGGACCGGAAACAAGCTTCCGAGTACCGGTTTCTGGCATTCCAGCCGTCTTCTGCCCGGCTTGCTTGAATCCAGTGGCAAAGTGAGAAAGGGACTCACGTCTGAGCATACCCTGCCACACTTATGACGGCCAAAGCGGTACAAAAGGGGGTGGTGATGGACGGAACAGCCGAACCAATCAAACACTCACACCCAGTCAAAAGATCTGGGTTTGATCCATCACCGTTCTTTAGCCCACTCTGCCACCCCAGTTCAGACATGGCTATATGCAAATCAGTCCGACCCTGTGCCTCATGGGAACAGTCCAGCCCGAACTGCCAAGCCATGCCTTCCCTGGACCGGAAACAAGCTTCCGAGGACCGGTTTCTGGCATTCCAGCCGTCTTCAGCCCGGCTTGCTTGAATCCAGTGGCAAAGTGAGAAAGGGACTCACGTCTAAGCATACCCTGCCACACTTATGGCGGCCAAAGCGGTACAAAAGAGGGTGGTGATGGACGGAGCATCCGAACCAATCAAACACTCACACCCAGTAAAAAGATCTGGGTTTGATCCATCGCCGTTCTTTAGCCCACTCTGCCACCCCAGTTCAGACATGGCTATATGCAAATCAGTCTGACCCTGTGCCTCATGGGAACAGTCCAGCCCGAACTGCCAAGCCATGCCTTTCCTGGACCGGAAACAAGCTTCCGAGGACCGGTTTCTGGCATTCCAGAGTCTTTCATTACTTAGTGCCAAGGGGGCATACCATGGGTGGTGCATGAGCGTTCCAATGCAATCACCAAAGGTTTCTGATGCCAAGACTTATTTACTTAAAAAAGTAGACAATGTTTAGCATCAGAAAATAGTGGCCAATTCATCCAAGCACTATCACAGATAAATGCTTTAATTTCTCCTTTCTTTTCTTTTCCAACTCAGGACACATGCAAGGTGGGAAAAGGTTTAAAGTGAGTCTAAGCATAGTATTTTGTGCTGGAAAGGAATCCTTCAAGTACAACACCTATTCTAGACTCACAGAGGCACCCTTGCACTACGGCGCAAAGGTATGTCCGTAGATCACTGCAGCACATTTACGCGCCGGTGCTAGGGAGCAGGGAGGAGAGTGCCATATCTCTGAAAATTTGGCACTATCCCGATCTCCTGCATGGCAGAGCAGCATTTGCAGATGCTGCACTGCGCTGCATGAGAAACTAGTAAATTTGGCCCCTGGAATCTTATCTGTCTGGTTTTAGACGAAAGTATAGTACGTAGTCCAATTTGTTTGCTGGTATTGATTATGTGAGAATGATATTTGACTAGGGGGCTCTGTTACCTTGGTCCTATTGGATGTATCAGCTGTTTTAATTCTGTACTTCATAAGATTCTATTAGTAGGTCCTCAGGGAGTTGGCATTAATAGTAGGGCCCTCAAAGGGACTGATTCATTTTTCACAGGCCGCTCCTCTGCTGTGTCCTCCCAATCTTTTCATGAACCTTCCCATTTATAGTCTGTGGGGTATTGCATGGCTCACCCCTGAGCCTTACACTTTTCACTGTATGTATGTGTCTCTTCCAATTCTTATTCGGTCTTTTTGTTTCAGTGTAGGTTTGCAGGCAGACGATGCACAAATTATCGTCTCTATTTCAAAATAATTTTCTTGGATAAAGGTGGCAAGGCTATGCTGATATTGTTAGATCTCTCAGCAGCCTTTGACACCATCCCTCATAGTCGACTCCTGAAGAGACTCCAGGAGGCCGGCTTTAGAGGGATGGTTTTCAAATGGTTTGCTTCTTTCCTGTCTGGGCGCCAGCAAACTGTGTGGGCTCCTCCTTTTTCCACCCTAATTCCTCCTTTGGAGGTGGCCGTACCCCAGGGCTCGGTGCTTAGCCCAACTCTATTCAATCTTTTTACATGCGACAAAGTTTCTGAGTTTAAGGGGGAAGCTATTATGGCCTGCATGTCGGCGGTGTTCTCCTGGCTTCAGTTGATTGAACTGAAATGTAATTCCGACAAGTCGGAGATCATATTCTTTGGTTGCCCTTCTACCAACTTATGGCGGAACTGGTGGCCGCAGGACATGCACCCTCCAGCTAACCCACTATCGTCTGTAAAAAACCTTGGCATAAATATCAATGACTCTCTGAGTATGAAGCTATAGGTCCAGACAGTGGCTGGCCAGTGCTTTGGGTTTTTGAAAATGATTAAACAGTTTCTTCCATTGCTCTCGATCCCCTGCAGGAAAATTGTGGTCCAGGCCTTGATTTGATCCAGGCTGGACTACGTTAACATTCTTTATCTGGGGCTTCCAGAGTATTTACTCACCCGCCTCCAAGCGGTGCAAAACACGACAGCTAGAGCTATTCATTCTCTTGGCCCCCGGACCCGATGGTCTGCTCATATGAAGTCTCTCCACTGGCTTCCGATCCGGAAGCGGATACAGTTCAAAGCCCTGGTGCTGGCTTTTAAGGCTTTACATGGGTAAGGTGCCCCCTACCTTAGGAAGAGAGGGCAATTTTATCATCCACAGCGCTCCCTTCGCTCTGCCGTATTGGCCCTAGCCTGCACTCCGATGGTGAAATACTCTCAAATTGGAGGCCGCTCTTTACGGCTGAAAGTGGCAAAGCTATGGAATGATCTGCCACTTGCAGTGAGACTCCTTCATGATCTGCTTCCTTTCAGATAAGCCCTAAAAACGTGGCTGTTTCAGCAATAATGTAATACTTTGCCCATTGTACTGTTGGTTCTAACTGTCTAGTTGAGTCATACTCATCCAGCGCCAGGACCCTCAGTAGAGTAACTGTGCGCTTTATAAAACCCCGGATAACATAACATAATATAATTTTGGTAATTGATTGAAAGCAATATCTGTGTACATGAATGAAAACTATCTTCACTTAAATTACGATAAAGCAGAAATACTGCTGTTTGGCAAGTTTTGCTCTGGTATGAACTCTTCTTAGTGACCTTAAGAGCTGGGACCTATATTTATCTGGTTGCCTCTACTTGGAATTTTGGTTTCCTGAAAGACCAGGATCTCTCCACGATTTGCCAAGCTATGCAATTGGCATCCACATGCTTTGCTGTCTTGAGGAGAAAAAGGAATTTTTTTAGTACCTGCCTTTGGACTGTCACAAATATAATATTTAGCACATAGACTATGGCAACTTCCTGGGGGCCATTAGGATGGTGGGTGGACTTTTGTCTGCCCGCCACCCTAGCGGTGCTGGGACCGCCCGCCAGTGCTGCGGCGGTCCCACACCGGCGATTACGATGCCACCGCCACTGTGGCTGTGGCATCCTCCATTCCCAGCTTTGTCATGCACAAGGTGACAAGCACTGCAAGGTGCCTGTCACCATGTCCATGACAATGCAGGGGGGTACCATAGGTACCCCCCATGAACACACCCCACCCCCCAATACCCTGGGAGCCCACAACGGGCCCCCGTAAGAGAATTCCGCATGCATTGCAGCCACAGAAAGGCATGTTTCCGCCCTCATGCTAATATGGATGGCGGTGTCTAGCAGACACCGCCACCATATTAAACCTTTTTCTGCCCAGTTGACTTGTCGACCGGGCGGAAAAGCGGTGGACGGTCTTCCCGTACGCTGCGGTGCCCACGCCATACTAATATGGCGGGGGTAAATGGGTGGCAGGCGGGGAATGATGTAGGGCGATCCGCCCTACAGCCTAATGGGCCCCCCTGTGTCTCAATAATTCCAAAAATATATTGAATAAGTTAAAGGCTGTGCAAACCTCTGTGGCCCATTTAATTCTCAGTCTATCCAGATCAGTTCACATCTCCAACCATTTTATTGACTTGCTTTGGCGTGCCTCTTAAGATGCTATATTGGACTTTTAATGCACTTCATCATGAAGGTCCTATTTATGAGAGAAATAAAATAGT
The DNA here is from genome assembly GCF_964261635.1 of Lissotriton helveticus. Taxonomy (NCBI): domain Eukaryota; kingdom Metazoa; phylum Chordata; class Amphibia; order Caudata; family Salamandridae; genus Lissotriton; species Lissotriton helveticus. The sequence goes on along the minus strand of NC_136061.1, from coordinate 769,396,285 downwards.
GTTTTACCATTGCTCTAGATCTATACACAGTGGCGGCTTCTCCGCTAAGGCGGAGGAGCGTTGCCCCCCTGCCTTCTTGTAGGAAAAGAAATGAAAAAATAAAATGAATAACATAATGTTATATTCATTTTATTAATTCCTCCTGCTGCGGCAGCTTGTGTGAGGGGGCGGGGCTGAAGAGCAGGGGAGGAGGGTACAACCCTCCTGAGTGCGGAATGACTATTTGGTCGACATTCTCGGGCCACCCAAAACAGGCATGCGCACTTTCCCTGTTCTCAATGCAGGCTGCGCGCTGTGTCATGTGTTTCTTTTGAGTCCAACTTCTTTTTCATTTGATGATACCAGTGAGTTTTAACAATGAAATGTAACATCACATAGAAAGATTGTTGGTTTGTACTTTTTTGGCTATGTACTTTTTGTAGGTGATCCATTTTTGCAATAAGCGTTGTGATTGATCAGGGGAGCCTGTGTGCCGGGTCTTCCTGTTCCTTGAAGACGAGAACAGGTATCAGAGATGCGCAGGACCTGGCGGGAAGGTAAAAAGTCTTGTGACCCGCGCGGCCCCTACTCACGCCCGGCTACACCCACTGCCCCACCATCCGTGAGCCGTGCCGGTTGCCACTGTCTATACATTCTTCAAACGCCGCTTTGGCAACCATCCCACATATTCAGCTTGCAAGATCTGGAGAACGATCCATTTTCTATCTAGCTGTGTTTTGGTCAAGCTCTCACCTTAGGTTCCTGCAGGAGTGAACTGAAGTGTGCGTGGCAAGGTCCCAACTCCCACAATAGGCACCAGCCGTCGGACTATCTTACATTTAGGCAACCTCTGGCCCGTGGGGAAAAGGAGAATGGATTAAAGAAAAAGCCACTGCACCATGTCTGAATTTTGTAATAGCCTATGGTAAGTTCTTCGCTCCTGCCTCCTGTAAAAGGAAAATGAGAAATCTGGGTTAACCCTATGTGAGTTAAGGTTTTCCCTCTAATTACTCCTGTGGTAGGAATAACTACCTGCTTATTCCCTCTTCCCTGCTTACATGGAGATTTCTAGAGAACACTCAGCAAAAAACGTCTGGAACTGGCAAGCCTGGAGTTATAAAGATTCAAAATAAATAAATGTGGTCACAAATCTGGGTAGACATATATCTTAGGGTCCATAGCTAAATACATTCCATAAGGCTTTGGTGAAGTATTCTGGAATCTGTAGACCAAACACTTACAAAGTTGTAGAAATATAACAAACAACTTTCAAAGATAATGACTCGGCGCAGTTTCAAGACACTCACAAGTTTTTGCTTATAATAAACACGTGTTAAAGGCACCCACTCAGCAATCAAAGTTTAAGAACTGAAAAATATTTCAGGTTATAAACAATATTTAACATGAATAAATGAATCGTAGGCACAACTGTACACTATTATAATTTGGGCCCCGGTTTTATAGTATTCATTTATTTTACCATTTCCATCTGCATTTATCCATATTTATTTTTGGGTAATTGTATTTGTATTATCCACATTTATTTTTGATGCGAGCAAAAGACGATACATCTAGTATTATTTCACTTTTATTAAAATACACAATGCAAACTTACACTCATTGTTATGGATTTAGATATATATATATATATATATATATATATATATATATATATATATATATATATATTGGATGCAACGAGGCCCGAAAGCTTCAAAGAACGCACTCGCAGCAATTGAAAGCACACGCTTTTATTTGTCAAGGAAAACAGCATCTTCATTCTGGAAAAATGTTCGTGCCGACGCGTTTCGAGTAAGGACTCTTCTTCTTGGGCAGCTTTAAGTAGACACACAAATGTCTCCAATCCGTGAATTTAAAGCATGTAGGACCCCCAGTGGGTCATGCGCAGTCCGTGCAGTATAGTACTTTGCATGCTGGGATCTGGAGTTCGTTATTCCTCACAGTGAGGTCCGTGTGCTTCTTGAAATTAAAAGCAATATTTTACTCGAAACGCGTCGGCACGAACATTTTTCCAGAATGAAGATGCTGTTTTCCTTGACAAATAAATGCGTGTGCTTTCAATTGCTGTGAGTGCGTTCTTAGAAACTTTCGGGCCTCGTTGCATCCAATTACTGAACACGGCTGCCCGGCCGTGAAAGAATGCACCGTTTCTAAGAAACTAAAAGGAGAGGCTGTGTGGCACCTGTCACTGTACTCAAGCCACAGTCAGCGCAGCAATTGTGGGACAATTATAACCAGCATGGCATTTGGAACCTACAAAGGAAAATATTGCTTTTAATTTCAAGAAGCACACGGACCTCACTGTGAGGAATAACGAACTCCAGATCCCAGCATGCAAAGTACTATACTGCACGCACTGCGCATGACCCACTGGGGGTCCTACATGCTTTAAATTCACGGATTGGAGACATTTGTGTGTCTACTTAAAGCTGCCCATGAAGAAGAGTCCTTACTCGAAACGCGTCGGCACGAAAATTTTTCCAGAATGAAGATGCTGTTTTCCTTGACAAATAAAAGCGTGTGCTTTCAATTGCTGCGAGTGCGTTCTTTGAAGCTTTCGGGCCTCGTTGCATCCAATTACTGAACACGGCTGCCCGGCCGTGAAAGAATGCACATTTTCCAAGAAACTGAAAGGAGAGGCTGTGTGGCACCTGACACTGTACTCAAGCCACAGTCAGCGCAGCAATTGTGGGACAATTATAACCAGCATGGCATTTGGAACCTACAAAGGAAAATATTGCTTTTAATTATAAGAAGCACACGGACCTCACTGTGAGGAATAACGAACTCCAGATTCCAGCATGAAAAGTACTATACTGCACGCACTGCGCATGACCCACTGGGGGTCCTACAAGCTTTAAATTCACGGATTGGAGACATTTGTGTGTCTACTTAAAGCTGCCCATGAAGAAGAGTCCTTACTCGAAACGCGTCGGCACGAACATTTTTCCAGAATGAAGATGCTGTTTTCCTTGACAAATAAAAGCGTGTGCTTTCAATTGCTGCGAGTGCGTTCTTTGAAGCTTTCGGGCCTTGTTGCATCCAATATATATATATATATATATATATATATATATATATATATATATATATATATATATATATATATATATATATATATATATACGCCAAATTAAGTAAACAATACATTCATCTGAAAACTTTGCTATTGTAGTACAAAAAACATGTGCATTTCAAGAGAATTTGAGGACATTGAGGCTCTTTCTGATTTGTTAATTAAATGAAGACCACTGAAAACCCGCTCAATATGTGGCGATGATACTAGAATGGCCATAAGATTCAAGGAAAGATTACAGGCGCAGCCAGCACAGGTAACAGCGTTGGGGTAGTTGGGCGGATGGGGTGGGGGAGTGGGCAGATGAAGCAATAGGGAAAGTAATATAAAATCTTACCCCCTGCCCCACCCCACCATTGTTACATGTGCCGGCAGCGTCTGAAAGATTACACAGTTTTGGCCATTCTTGCTTCTAAAAATGCCAGTATGTCATTGCACTGATCTATTTTGGTGGAATATTTTGCATTAAACATTTGTTGAATCCTTCTTCAACAACATTCCTTATGTCATCAGAAACCTCAACACACATGTATAAATCTTTGCAGTTATGAAAATTCTGACAATACTCAATTTTCTTGAATGGATCTAGGATTGAAACCTGTTTCCAAAAAGAGCAGTAGCTCATTTGCCCTGTGATGTTCCTAGCTAGGACAGCATCCAACTTGCTTTTCAGTGTTTCTTTAAAAGTAATCACCTCTTCTAAAAGTGCATTTGCATTTTTGTGATAACATTTGCAATTAAGTGGCTATTATTCATTCTTGCATACAGTCTTGCTCCAATGCCAAATCCATGTCAACATCTATGGCGGAATATATTTGGTGAAAGTCTTTCTTCTGACTCCAATTTCTTTTTCATTTTGATGATACCACTGAGTTTGAACAATGAAATGTAACTTCTCATAGATAGACTGGTGGTTTGTGCTATTTGGGCCAAGTACTTTTTGTAGGTGGTCCATATTTCCATCCAGTGGCTTCTTCATTGTTTTCAAAAGCAAGGAAGTAGTGCTATATTTCCAAAAGTCTTGCTGAACTCTCATACCAGCTGAACCATCCAGCATAACCACCAGCCTTAAATATTTCTTAAACCCATCTGCTTTTCCATGAGAGTAAATGTGTTTTAAATTTCATGCATTCTTATATGCTGCTCCATCTTTTATTACAAAATCATAAATGTCCTGATTCTCAGGCTGAGAAAGAGCAGCATGGATAAGATGACATGGATATTCTTTGTGGATAAAAGTAACCCGCTGAGCAGCGCTCAAATCATTTACTACCTTTGTTGTGTAGGAAGCACAGTCAGAACAAATAGCAGCAAGATCATGCCATGAGTTACCCAACTTCTGAAGCACATTGTTTACAATTACGGCAATTGTAGCAGAATTGCACTCATCAAATACAGTGATGTCAACGAAGGCTGAGCAATGATCATCGTCAGTGAAATATATCACCAATCTTCCAATGACTGGGTCACCAAGCACCTCTGCGGTTTCAATTGTTAAAGAGATAGGGACAATTGCTGCAGCCTTACGTATGTTTCCAAGCTGTGCTCTTAACACTTTGGAAAGATATTTCTCATACATTTGGCTGGATCTGCACATTGTCTTAGCTGAAGGGCACAGCAGCTTAATTAGCTCTCAAATTAAACCATCAGTCTGGTGAACTGGAACACCACTGTCACACAGAGCTTTCACCAACCTTGAGTGGGATACCTGCAGAATCTTCAATATTTTGGCGTGCACAAGTTGTGCATTGCTCCATGATCATTTGCTCCATATGGGTCTTCTTTACGATTGGGGAGGAAAACCATGAGAAGAAAGTTTCTCATGGGCCTTACTCCCCAGGTGTGCTTGGATATTCTCCCCTGCCCTGTGTTCACTGCCAACAGTTGCCTGACATGACTTGCATGTGAACATTTTTGTTTCTTTAAGGTACACTGCTTCAAATTCTGTATACTCCAGTACATAATCATCATTGTCCTTGTGTTTGTGGCCCATCTCCATAATTGTAAGGATTCAACAATTAAGCACCTATCGAGTTTTTGTTTTAAAATACTGTATGTGTATGTGAACAGGACGAAACACTTAGGGGCTGATTACGATGTTGGTCGGAGTTTCCTCCGCCCGACATTGTCTCGGTCATGGGACCAACCGGCACCCAGTCGGCAGTCCCGACCAACTAATTAGGATGCGACTGAACACTGTTCAGTCGCATTCCAATACTTTACAATTGGAGTATGTATTCCGGCTGTAAACCGGGCGGAATGCATGCTCCCATTGTAATATTGGAGGTGCAGTTCATCCTTGCAACCCATGGGAGGCACCAGAAGGAAACCCCCCCTGAATGTTTAAATTGGCTCCCGTGGGCCACGAGCTGACGAGAGCTGGGGTGCGCGACGCATGCTGAGAGTGGTAATATCCTGGATAAGATGACGGCAGCATGCACAGGAACCTATGAACTTTTTTCCCTACTGAAGAGAGAAGAATCTCGAAACACGTGTATAGGGATACGGGCACTGGCCATGAAACTTAAATTATTTATCTGAAGCAAGCAACCTTGAAAACTATATTTACCATGATGCAATAAGGTAATTACGTTGTGCATGTCCGCGGCATGCCCCACCCCCCGAATGTTTACATTGGCTCCCATGGGCCATGAGCTGACGAGCTCTGGGGTGCGCGACGCATGCTGAGAGTGGTAATATCCCTGATAAGATGACGGCAGCATGCACAGGAACCTATGAACTTTTTTCCCTACTGAAGAGAGAAGAATCTCGAAACACGTGTATAGGGATACAGGCACTGGCCATGAAACGTAAATTATTTATCTGAAGCAAGCAACCTTGAAAACTACATTTACCATGATGCAATAAGGTAATTACTTTGTGCATGTCCGTACGTGCCCTACCCCCCCTGAATGTTTAAATTGGCTCCCATGGGCCACGAGCTGACGAGCTCTGGGGTGCGCGACGCATGCTGAGAGTGGTAATATCCCTGATAAGATGACGGCAGCATGCACAGGAACCTATGAACTTTTTTCCCTACTGAAGAGAGAAGAATCTCTAAACACGTGTATAGGGATACGGGCACTGGCCATGAAACTTAAATTATTTATCAGAAGCAAGCAACCTTGAAAACTACATTTACCATGATGCAATAAGGTAATTACGTTGTGCATGTCCGCGGCGTGCCCCACCTCTCCTGAATGTTTAAATTGGCTCCCATGGGCCACGAGCTGACGAGCTCTGGGGTGCGCGACGCATGCTGAGAGTGGTAATATCCCTGATAAGATGACGGCAGCATGCACAGGAACCTATGAACTTTTTTCCCTACTGAAGAGAGAAGAATCTCATAACACATGTATAGGGATACGGGCACTGGCCATGAAACTTAAATTATTTATCTGAAGCAAGCAACCTTGAAAACTACATTTACCATGATGCAATAAGGTAATTACGTTGTGCATGTCCGCGGCGTGCCCCCCCCCCCTTTGAATGCTTAAATTGCCTCCCATGGGCCACGAGCTGATGAGCTCTGGGGTGCGCGACGCATGCTGAGAGTGGTAATATCCCTGATAAGATGAAGGCAGCATGCACAGGAACCTATGAACTTTTTTCCCTACTGAAGAGAGAAGAATCTCGAAACACGTGTATAGGGATACAGGCACTGGCCATGAAACTTAAATTATTTATCTGAAGCAAGCAACCTTGAAAACTACATTTACCATGATGCAATAAGGTAATTACGTTTTGCATGTCCGCGGCGTGCCCCACCCCCCCTGAATGTTTAAATTGGCTCCCATGATCCACGAGCTGACGAGCTCTGGGTTGCGCGACGCATGCTGAGAGTGGTAATATCCCTGATAAGATGACGGCAGCATGCACAGGAACTTATGAACTTTTTTCCCTACTGAAGAGAGAAGAATCTCGAAACACGTGTATAGGGATACGGGCACTGGCCATGGAACTTAAAATATTTATCTGAAGCAAGCAACCTTGAAAACTACATTTACCATGATGCAATACGGTAATTACGTTGTGCATGTCCGGGGTGTGGTAAATAAATAAATAATACCTCTCTTTTTGACTAGACATATATCATAACAGATAGCTCAATAAATAAGAGTCAAGATTCGAGGTAGTAGGAGTTTCGCAGGTTTATTACAGCATAAGGACAGGAACAGGACAACCTGCATAGGAATAGGATGACAGGGCCCAGCAGCTGCTGGGGCTGGATCTGGGATGAGCGCGCTGACTTTTAATAACAATACATGAGCATATATACATAACGCAAACACATAGCATTACATTGCAGTAGGCGTAGCAGTGGGTGGAGCAGAAGGTGTGACGCGTAGCAGTCGCGAAAGATAAGGGCGAAAGTAGGTGTAACTGGGCGTATACATAGACATGTGATGCAGACGTAACAGGATATGTCATGAATGGGGCGGAAACCATGGAGGGGGCTACCTGAGGAGCCGGGACCTCTAACCTGATGGTGCGCGCAAACTAGCAATGACGTATCACTAGGAGAAGCTGGGGGCTATGAACTCTGTGCTAGGAGCAGAGACTGAAGTCTGGAGAGTCAGGGCGACATGTACCTAAACAGTATCTAGTATCTGATGTTTAGAGAACATGTTGATATAAACTAGAAGTCAGGAGAGGAAAGGCTAACTTGATTCTAAGACTGGACCATGCATTATTCTACATGTAGTGCGTGATGAAGAATATTAAATGACCATTAAATGCAGTATTTCTCTAACGTGGAGACGTGAAGGCTAGACAATGACGGAAACTATTGATGCAGTTCAGTAGTTTAGGAATGCAGAGAAGGAGGACTGAACTGATAACTGGAATCATAACATATTCTTGGCAGACTCAGAGACTGAGCCAGGCTGGGCCGGGCACTGTGAGGCAGGAAGTAAGTGAAGGGTCGAGGATACAGGTGGGGGCTGTATCGCTCCTCAGCGAAGTGTCAGGAGACAGGAGCTGAATCTGGTGTCCGGGCCCTTTTGAGGCCTAGAAACGGGGATTTTATAATAGAATAACGTGCACACTGAGAAACGTGGCAACGTAGCTTTACATAGGCCTGATATTCGTAGTATTCACGAGGACTGGAAACTGGCATACTAGAGGTGGACACAACTGTAATTGCGTCATTAATCGGACATGGGGAATACATATGCATATTTAATCATGCACACATAACATATGATGGATGACACGTAGGGACACAGAACATGGCAAAATTTACTTTTCCACATTCCCTCCTTGTCACTACGTTTCCATCAGGAAACATCAATTTTCATGATACCATCTATCATTTCATACAGTATCATTTGCTCGTCTCGAATTATCCTGGAACGGGATGTAGAACGGGGCTTGGGACTAGGAATACAAGAGGTAGCACAAATGCCGCAAATCGCAGGGCCACATTGTATACAGAGGCAGCAGCTGAATATGATCGCTACTGCAATACCTAGAAAGGACAATATTTTCCATCCCCAGGCGGAAATTATATTCCAGAACCAACCGGACCATGTCCAGGTGCCTGGATCTTGGTGTATCAGATGGGCAATTTTATGGAGTCTGGTTATAGCTGAATAAACAGATGGCGCGTTATTTGGAATGAAAATGCAGCAACTAGATCCGATGACCCTACAGGCCCCGCCCCTATCGGCCAGTATGACGTCAAGGACGAGACGATTCTGTAAAACGACAAATCTCATAGCAGATTGCTCTTCGGTTAAGTTACCTAGAGCAGAGGCAGTCTCATTTACTACAGCTTCGAGGGTTCTGGTTAACCTACGGATCAGTTTACTATTCTGGATAGGTCCTATAAAGAAGAAGAAACCTCTGTTGAAATCTGTATACTGTTCTAGAGCAGTTTCAGTATAATCGACAATTGGGGACTCCCTTTTATGTCTAATGTGTACTAGATGTGTATTCCTATGATAATCAGGTGGGGCTAGAAAAACTGGTGGCAGTAGGAAGGCAATGTAACAGGTTCCCTCCCAATCGAGGGGCAGACGAACATATGCGGTTTGACCACAAATAAAATAAGAATGACGTGAAGCTTTGAAGATAGATTTCCCACTGTCACTATACTTGACAATAGTAGTACAATCACTGTGTCCTACGTGTACGGAACCATAATTTCGGACACATAATTCGCCTTTGACTGGTAGTACTGAAATAGCAGGTAAGTCTGGAGTAGTATCAGACTGAACATTCAGGACCATGAAATTCGACGAATAATTACCTAAATTATACACTTCATTTTCTAGATCTAACCCTGTTCTGTGGGGGAGACCTTGCTTGTCTGGAAAACATGTATTGTTAAGAAAAGACATATCTGTTGAGGATGACGTTAACGTGGACCATGCTCCACACGAACCATTATGTGAAAATGGATAAGGAAAAAGTGGCAGAACTCCCTTCGGGGTCTGGAAAGGGGGGAGTCGACCACACACCCAACAATTAGTGGTATTGCTGGTCTGGTGTGAGTAATGTAACATGCGGATAAATGAGTTATTTCGCATGGCGAGGCGGTAAGAGAGTTCATGAGGAGGCAGATCACTAAACGTGTGCTCTACTGTAGCATTAGCAGACTTATTTACATGAAGAACTGGGAAATACAAGAAAAATGCATAACTGGTGCAGGAAATCATAAGGCTGAGAAACAATATGAAACATAGAAAAACGATACATCGGATTGAGTTTTGACTAACTCTCTCACTATGGGGGTCTATTTTATACATGTCAGAAACAGTCTAACCGTTTCACCTAGGGGAGGACTTAGACAATCAAACTGACTGACTTATTTTACTAGACCGGAGTTTTAGCTTGTACTCCTGTTGCGGAGTTTTCTCTAACAGGGGAGGGGTTGTAGCAATGTCTTTTGCGGGACAGTCCTTGAGAACAATATTTTGGCAATCCTTCAAATCCTGGGAAATGTTCTTTAAGACGGGTTTCAGTCCATTAAAAAGTTTGACATGAGAAAGGTGCACCCAGCCTTTGCGTCCTTCCAACTTCACGGCTGTACGGGTGGTGAGGAGGACCTGTCGGGGCTCTTTCCAACAAGGCTCCAGCGGACTTGATCTGTCAAAGTTGCGGACCATCACCATGGATCCTGGAACGATTTCGTGCGGTGCCACCTCGGTATTGTCTGGAAATGCGGCGGCAACCTGTGAACGACATGAGTTGAGGGCAGACATCAAGGAAGCTAGGTAATCTGTCAGCATATTACTTGAAACATCGGTAATACTTCGGGGTCTAGGAGTACCCCACATGTTAGGGGGGCGGCCGAAAACGACCTCATACGGGGACAGACCTGATCTGGAATGTGCGACCATGCGCATATAAAACAAAGCGACTGGCAGAGCTACTAGCCAGTCCACACCTTTCTCTTTACATATTTTGGCGATACGGATTTTCAGAGTCTGGTTATGTCTCTCTACGAGACCGGCTGCTTCAGGATGGCGTACACAATGAAACTTCCACTGGTACCCTAATAACAGGGAAACATGCTTCATGAGTTCAGATGAGAATGGCTGGCCGTTGTCAGAATATACGACTCTAGGGAGTCCATAACGGGGGAAGAACTCACGAACCAACTGCTTGGCAGTGGTCGCGGCTGTGTAATCTGGGACTGGATATGCTTCTGTCCACCTGGACAAAGCGCATACAACTACAAGGACATACTTGAAACCTCGACATCGCTCCATCTGAATATAATCCATCTGGAGGACTTCAAAAGGGTGGTCAGGGGGCTGGAATCCACCTTGTTCCACCGGGACACTTTTACCTGGATTAAACTGACAACATATCATACAGGTACGGACTTTCTGCTTGGCTGCAGCTCGTAAATGCTTGTTGAACCAGATGTTCTGGATACTGTCTAACATGGCTTTTTCTCCTAAATGTGCTGGACTATGTGCGGTATTAATAATGACTTGAACCATAGAGTCGGGGAGAAACCATGTGGCTCTACCCTTCGTTAACCATCCTTGATCTGTCTGGACCCCTCCTTGTTCGGACCATTTCTTGATTTCTTCGGGAGTAGCGTGTAACTGTATGTCTATGACATCTTGTGTAGGGTCCTTAACTGTCATACATGTGGTCGGATCTGGAGTATGTGTCTGATTAACTGGAATGTCTAGAGTCTGTGCTGTAAGCTTGGCTGTGCGATCTGCTAGATCATTTCCTTGGGAAATAATGTCAGTAACTTTCGTATGTGCTTTGCACTTCATGATAGCGATAGCTGTCGGCAAGTGTATGGCATCTAACAGAGCTTGAATAAGGAGACCATGCTGAATCTTGGTTCCATGAGAAGTCATGAAACCTCTCTCCTGCCAGAGCACTCCGAAGTCGTGTACAACTCCAAATGCGTAGCGTGAATCTGTGTAAACATTAACTTTCAAGTTCTTGGCGTGTATACAGGCTTGTGTCAGAGCAACTAGCTCTGCTGCTTGAGCGGACAGGGTATCAATACGGTGTGTTTCAATAACTTCGGTGTCAGTAGTCACTGCATACGCGGCGACTAGTTCTCCTGTACTAGTTCTTAGGCATGAACCATCCACATAAAGTGTCAGGTCGGGGTCTGGTAACGGAGTATCTGTCAGATCTTGTCTTGGCTTTGTCGTAATGTTAACTACTTCCACGCAATCATGTGTGGCTGGACTTGAATTAACTGATGGTAACAATGTAGCAGGATTTAAAATGTTGCAGCGTCTGATTTCTATGTGTGGCTGGAACAGTGTCAATTCATAACCTGTTAAACGTGCAATTGTCAAGTGCTGAGTCTGTGTTCGGTTTAAAAGAACTTCCACAGAATGTGGAACTTGTACTGTCAGGGAATGTCCTAAGACTATGGAATCACTTTGTCTGATAGCTAGTGCTGTGGCTGCAACTGACTTGAGGCACGCAGGCAGAGCCTGGGCTACAGGATCTAATGTGCTCGAAAAATAAGCACAGGGCTTGTATTGTCCTGCTTGATCTTGTGTGAGAACAGATAATGCTGTACCTTCACGTTCAGTGACGAAAAGTGTAAAAGGCTTACTGTAGTTCGGTGTCGCTAGAACTGGAGCTTGGCATAGGGCTTTCTTTAACTCATTGAAACTAAGTGTATGTTCAGATGTCCAAGGGAGGACAGTCGATACGGCTGCCTCCTGTGTCGTTAACTGTATCAGTGGTTTGGCTAGAAATGCATACTGGGGAATCCATTGTCTGCAGTAAGAAGTGAGGCCGATAAAAGCACGTACCTCCTTCTGGGTCTTGGGCTGAGGAAGACTCGCTATTAACTGGATACGGTCTGGTGTCAACTGCCTACCCCTCTTGGACAGTAAGTGTCCTAAGTAGACCACTTGCTGGACACAGAATTGAAGCTTAGAAGGGGACACCTTGTGCCCCATCTCGGCTAGGAAATACAAGACTGTAAGGGATGCTCGCTCGCAAGCACGTTCAGAACGGGCTGTGATCAGTAGATCATCGACATACTGGAGCAGGGCAGTGTCAGTTGGCATGTGAATGTTGTCTAGTTGTCTCTTGAGTGCTTGACTGTAAATACTAGGACTTTCTGTGAAACCTTGAGGAGCTCGTGTAAACATATAGCTCCTTCCATTTAAACAAAATCCGAAAAGGAACTGGCTGTCTGGATGAATAGGAACACTGAAAAATGCGTTCTTGAGGTCTATGACAGTGAAGAACGTGGCTTCGGAATCAATGGCCGTTAATAGGGAAGAGATGTCTGGGACAACTGGGTACTGCGGAATAATACATTTATTAAGCTCTCGTAGGTCAATCACTAATCGATATACTGGGGGTGCATTTGGATCAGTACGTTTCATGACTGGAATGATCGGAGAATTACATACGTTGGAGACAGTTTCTACAACCACTCCTTGAGCCATGAGCTCGTCAATAATTTTGGATAAGGCTGCTACAGCCTCAGGTGGCAATCTGTACTGTCTGATTCGTGGTAACACTACACCTGGCTTGAGAGTCACACGATAGGGTGTGATTTGCATGTAACCTACATCAGTTGGACCTTGCGCCCATAGATGCTGTGGAACATTAGACAGTCTCGAATCAAAATCTCGTAATACATAGTGACCCTTAAAGTCACGTAGGAACAATCGTATTCCCTCTGGGGAACAGCATATAACTGCACCTAACTCTTTCAGTGTTTTAATACCTAATAGATTTTCTGGACATGACTTAGTAAGTAACAGATCAGTAGTGCGGGACAATGGACCTACTTCTAGAGAAACTGGTTTTGAAATCTCATTTACGATAGGTTTTCCTGAAAATCCAAGGGAAACATTTCTTGAGCATGAGAGCGGAGCCCCTGGAACTTCGGCATGACTAATTGTGGTCCTACTTGCCCCTGTATCGATCAAAAACTTTCTGTCTTTCCCTAATACTTGACTGTGAACATAGGGACCTTCTTGATCTACAGGTATCTCGATGAGAGGCAAGCCTACCTCCCTCTCTAGGCTGTTTCATGAATACTGTTGGTACTCTGGATACTCAGACTGTGCATACTGGTACATCTGTGATGTAACATGCTGTGTTGCAGCAATAGGCTGCGGTGCGGTAACTGTCTGTGGTGCATTCTGTGACTGAGGAATCTGGGAAACTTGTTCTTGTCTAGGCGGACGTGGTCTTTCTTTAGTCTTACCAGTAGCTATGTTGTGTTTCAGAACTGTACACTCATTTATAAAATGACCTGGCTGTTTACAATAATTGCAATTCCCTTTAACGGGAGCTGCAGGATGACTGGCTTGATTCGGACCCCTCTTCTGACTGTCTTGAGGAACAGATTGTGCAACTAGTACTTTCATTTTCGTGTCTTTCATACGTTTTCTTTCGTGTTCTTGCTCTTCCCTGATTCTATTCTGATGATACTGAAGCATTTGCAACATCTGGGACGGGGTATTAGCTTGCCAGGTACTTTTGACTTTCAAAACTCGATTTTTAATTTGTGGACTTGAATTCTCGACTAATTTAGTAACAAAAAGGTGAGGGTATGACTCACTACTTGTCTTGAGGCCACTGTTGATACTGAAACATTTTTCAAATCTAGAATAAAAATCACTAATATCCTCATCTTGTTTCTGTTTACAGGCTGAGATTGCATCCCAGTCTTCTTTTCTAGTTGTCAATAATCTGGGTAAAACTTGTATTAATAATTCTGGTAATTCTTTACATTTATCTCCAAGACCGGTACCTGGTACTCGTGCCTTATCTTCAGCTTCTAGGACTGCCCAATCGATCTTTTTCTCTCCCACCTCCCATTCTTTTTCCTTTAGCTTTTCATACACCCCTGCGGGCAACAGGACCTTTAACATTTTAATTATATCTGGGTATGTGTATTCTCCCATACGGAGCATGTCTTTTAGTTCTCTATGGAACCCTGCTGGATCTTTGTCATGACAGGGAATTAATTTCTTCATTTCGAGGAGTTCCATCTTTGTAATTGGAGTGTATACAAACACTCGCTGCATTTCGCCACCCGTTCCTTTAACTGGGTGGACTTCTCGTAACGGATTCTGTCTCTCCATGTAAAATGGTTTACTTTCTGGAGGTGAGACATGAACAAAATGCGGGTTCAGAAACGTTCTATATTTGTGACGCTGTTCTAGAATGACACTAATCAAATCGGTACCTAGACCTTTCCATCTATACTGGAGTAACTCGTTCAGGATATCATGTAACGGGCCTGGATCAGAGTGCTGACCCTCATACAATGTAATGAGGTGCTGAATCATATACATACCCACCAGTCGTTGTTCGGCTGGGGGCATTTTCAGAAACATTTGTGCCACTATTTCGTCTGGAAAAGTGGTAGAATCAGTAATCCATCGGACTGCTGATCGGGCTAGTTCTTGTTCATGCATAGTACTTAACTCACTGTAACCGATTCGTGATTTCAGAATGTGATCGGTAGCTTGGAATACTTGTTCTAGTGAACCTTGTTCTGGTGCTGGAGAATGAAAAATAGACTTGTGTTCTAGGCGTAAATGGCGATCTGGAAATCTAGATTTTCCTACATACGCTATTCTGGCGGGATTCTCGTCCTCTACCTCTTCAGTATCAGAGTTACTTTCTTTCTCGCTTACTTGTGCTGCTTTACGCTGTTCGTGTAATTTTATTATTTCTCTACGGATTTTCTTGTACATACTCTCCATAGCACCGACGGTCTTGTGCTTACCCTCGGCTATATTATCACTCCACCTTGTCAGGGTTTTCATTTCGGCCGGATCTTTAGACGGGTAATCTTGTTCTCTTATTAGACAATTAATCAGAAACTTTAATATCATGAGCTGGATCTCGGCTTTCCTTTGAGACATGGCCTCGCTAATGCTTTCTGGATCATCCCCTGTACGGATGAAACGATATATTCTGTCTAGATCTTCTTTCATATTCGGTAAGGTGACTAGGTACTCGGCCACCTTTCTTACGCGGAATGAATATAAAACCATATTATCCTCGCCTGGGACTGGATCATAGCCGCATTCGGCAAGGGATTTTCTTATTTCTGCTACAGTCTGATGTCTAGGCGTACGCTGTGACGCTTGTGCATGTAATTCGGCTGTCGTTAAACGCTTGTGTGGCGGCGGGGTTTGAGGAGGACCTCCTCCTGCGGCCCCTAAACTGGAGTCGTCTACTGAGGCTCTTCGCCCTGGCAGAGTGGGAAATGGAAATGCAGGCTGGACTTGTATGGCGGGCTGGACCGGGGGTACCGTAACAGGTACTCCGGTGTCTGGAGGAGCGGGAAGTGCCTGATTTTCAGGGACTGGCGGAGCGCGAACAGGATTTGCATATTCTGGGACTGTGTCGTCCAAATAGGACGAAATAAAAATATCAGCTGCGGTCTGTTTGTGACGTAGCTTGGTCGGAACTAATGGTGGCGGGAAATTACTGGATGCCTCTGGGGTCGCTTTTGGCAAACCCTCGGCAAAGAGAGGATACATACCCCTATTAAGGGCATGCCTCTGTCTGTCTGACTGTTCGGCTTTGACTTGTTCACCTATCTCGATTAGTTCTTTTTCTTGTGCTCGTTCTAAGGATTCTCTACTTAATTCTGACTTTCTGATTTCCTTTTCAGTTCTTTTATGAGATTCTTTGCGCCATAACTCGATGGCATCTTTCTGTGACTGTCTGGCTTTCTTTTTCCATAATGCTTCTTCTACTCGCATGATGCATTCGGCATCCCATGTACCCGATACGGGCCATCTATACTTTTCTTCTAACTGTTTGGTATACTCTACCCATAAATCTAGATACAATATGGCGCTTATGCCATGCTTCTGATACATAAAATGACCTGGACTGTCCCTCGGCGGAACAGGAACTGCTGCTTCCAGCAGACCCTTTCTAGTTTTTAACTGACGTAATTTGGAAAACAAGGGCATGACTGGACTGTAATCTAGACACAATACAATACACAATAAACACGATACTTATTCCCCATTCATACCACGACATTAAAATACATGAAGAACATTTAAAAATAACAGTTCGGACAGAATATTACCTGGAATACTGAGAACAGAAAGACAAGAATTTCTCGAGAACGGAACAGACTAGAGTTACTGGATGCACTGCTGAAACAGTACGGAACATACCGGTCCCATAAAGGGACGCATCAAGACCCGTATCCACCTAGGTGAACACTTCGTTTGTGAGTCTGTGTACCACCAACCCACGGACCAGAGTCAATTTAGATTGACCCTGTCTAGATACTACCCCAGTAATGGTACTCACCGGGCAGCAAGAACGGAAAGCCTCGGACTGGACTGGACTGCTACGACGACGGACGACTTCGGACTTCAGTTACGGGTGGACCTCCGGATACCTCGGACCTTGAACTCTCGGCTTGGGCTCTGGTCGGGACTCGCCGCGTTCCTCCACCGTCTCGTTTGGATGCTGGACCGCCTCCTCCGTCTCCTCCGTGGGCCTGAGGGATACTTGAAGCAGAAATATCTGCCAGTGCGCAGAAGAGTTCCGTCACGACTGCAGAGGGTCAGGGGGTCGGCGTGGCTTCACCGACGCGTGGGGAAAGGGCAAGTCCCTGTTCGGGCGCCATTATGTGGTAAATAAATAAATAATACCTCTCTTTTTGACTAGACATATATCATAACAGATAGCTCAATAAATAAGAGTCAAGATTCGAGGTAGTAGGAGTTTCGCAGGTTTATTACAGCATAAGGACAGGAACAGGACAACCTGCATAGGAATAGGATGACAGGGCCCAGCAGCTGCTGGGGCTGGATCTGGGATGAGCGCGCTGACTTTTAATAACAATACATGAGCATATATACATAACGCAAACACATAGCATTACATTGCAGTAGGCGTAGCAGTGGGTGGAGCAGAAGGTGTGACGCGTAGCAGTCGCGAAAGATAAGGGCGAAAGTAGGTGTAACTGGGCGTATACATAGACATGTGATGCAGACGTAACAGGATATGTCATGAATGGGGCGGAAACCATGGAGGGGGCTACCTGAGGAGCCGGGACCTCTAACCTGATGGTGCGCGCAAACTAGCAATGACGTATCACTAGGAGAAGCTGGGGGCTATGAACTCTGTGCTAGGAGCAGAGACTGAAGTCTGGAGAGTCAGGGCGACATGTACCTAAACAGTATCTAGTATCTGATGTTTAGAGAACATGTTGATATAAACTAGAAGTCAGGAGAGGAAAGGCTAACTTGATTCTAAGACTGGACCATGCATTATTCTACATGTAGTGCGTGATGAAGAATATTAAATGACCATTAAATGCAGTATTTCTCTAACGTGGAGACGTGAAGGCTAGACAATGACGGAAACTATTGATGCAGTTCAGTAGTTTAGGAATGCAGAGAAGGAGGACTGAACTGATAACTGGAATCATAACATATTCTTGGCAGACTCAGAGACTGAGCCAGGCTGGGCCGGGCACTGCGAGGCAGGAAGTAAGTGAAGGGTCGAGGATACAGGTGGGGGCTGTATCGCTCCTCAGCGAAGTGTCAGGAGACAGGAGCTGAATCTGGTGTCCGGGCCCTTTTGAGGCCTAGAAACGGGGATTTTATAATAGAATAACGTGCACACTGAGAAACGTGGCAACGTAGCTTTACATAGGCCTGATATTCGTAGTATTCACGAGGACTGGAAACTGGCATACTAGAGGTGGACACAACTGTAATTGCGTCATTAATCGGACATGGGGAATACATATGCATATTTAATCATGCACACATAACATATGATGGATGACACGTAGGGACACAGAACATGGCAAAATTTACTTTTCCACATGGGCGTGCCCCACCCCCCCTGAATGTTTAAATTGGCTCCCATGGGCCACGAGCTGACGAGCTCTGGGGTGCGCGACGCATGCTGAGAGTGGTAATATCCCTGATAAGATGACGGCAGCATGCACAGGAACCTATGAACTTTTTTCCCTACTGAAGAGAGAAGAATCTCGAAACACGTGTATAGGGTTACGGGCACTGGCCATGAAACTTAAATTATTTATCTGAAGCCAGCAACCTTGAAAACTACATTTAACATGATGCAATAAGGTAATTACGTTGTGCATGTCCGCGGCATGCCCCACCTCCCCCTGAATGTTTAAATTGGCTCCCATGGGCCATGAGCTGACGAGCTCTGGGGTGCGCGACGCATGCTGAGAGTGGTAATATCCCTGATAAGATTACGGCAGCATGCACAGGAACCTATGAACTTTTTTCCCTACTGAAGAGAGAAGAATCTCGAAACACGTGTATAGGGATACGGGCACTGGCCATGAAACTTAAATTATTTATCAGAAGCAAGCAACCTTGAAAACTACATTTACCATGATGCAATAAGGTAATTACGTTGTGCATGTCCGCGCGTGCCCTACCCCCCCTGAATGTTTAAATTGGCTCCCATGGGCTACGAGCTGACGAGCTCTGGGGTGCGCGACGCATGCTGAGAGTGGTAATATCCCTGATAAGATGACGGCAGCATGCACAGGAACCTATGAACTTTTTTCCCTACTGAAGAGAGAAGAATCTTGAAACACGTGTATAGGGATACGGGCACTGGCCATGAAACTTAAATTATTTATCAGAAGCAAGCAACCTTGAAAACTACATTTACCATGATGCATTAAGGTAATTACGTTGTGCATGTCCGCGGCGTGCCCCACCTCTCCTGAATGTTTAAATTGGCTCCCATGGGCCACGAGCTGATGAGCTCTGGGGTGCGCGACACATGCTGAGAGTGGTAATATCCCTGATAAGATGACGGCAGCATGCACAGGAACTTATGAACTTTTTTCCCTACTGAAGAGATAAGAATCTCGAAACACGTGTATAGGGATACGGGCACTGGCCATGAAACTTAAATTATTTATCTGAAGCAAGTAACCTTGAAAACTACATTTACCATGATGCAATAAGGTAATTACGTTGTGCATGTCCGCGCGTGACCCACCCTCCTGAATGTTTAAATTGGCTCCCATGGGCCACGAGCCGACGAGCTCTGGGGTGCGCGACGCATGCTGAGAGTGGTAATATCGGTGATAAGATGATGGCAGCATGCACAGGAACCTATGAACTTTATTCCCTACTGAGGAGAGAAGAATCTCGAAACACCTGTATAGGGATACGGGCACTGGCCATGAAACTTAAATTATTTATCTGAAGCAAGCAACCTTGAAAACTACATTTACCATGATGCAATAAGGTAATTACGTTGTGCATGTCCGCGCCGTGCCCCACCCCCCCTGAATGTTTAAATTGGCTCCCGTGGGCCACGAGCTGACGAGAGCTGGGGTGCGCGACGCATGCTGAGAGTGGTAATATCCTGGATAAGATGACGGCAGCATGCACAGGAACCTATGAACTTTTTTCCCTACTGAAGAGAGAAGAATCTCGAAACACGTGTATAGGGATACGGGCACTGGCCATGAAACTTAAATTATTTATCAGAAGCAAGCAACCTTGAAAACTACATTTAACATGATGCAATAAGGTAATTACGTTGTGCATGTCCGCGGCGTGCCCCACCTCTCCTGAATGTTTAAATTGGCTCCCATGGGCCACGAGCTGACGAGCTCTGGGGTGCGCGACGCATGCTGAGAGTGGTAATATCCCTGATAAGATGACGGCAGCATGCACAGGAACCTATGAACTTTTTTCCCTACTGAAGAGAGAAGAATCTCATAACACGTGTATAGGGATACAGGCTCTGGCCATGAAACTTAAATTATTTATCTGAAGCAAGCAACCTTGAAAACTACATTTACCATGATGCAATAAGGTAATTACGTTGTGCATGTCCGCGGCGTGCCCCATCCCCCCTGAATGTTTAAATTGGCTCCCATGGGCCACGCGCTGACAAGCTCTGGGGTGCGCAATGCATGCTGAGAGTGGTAATATCCCTGATAAGATGACGGCAGCATGCACAGGAACCTATGATCTTTTTTCCCTACTGAAGAGAGTAGAATCTCGAAACACGTGTATAGGGATACGGGCACTGGCCATGAAACTTAAATTATTTATCTGAAGCAAGCAACCTTGAAAACTAAATTTACCATGATGCAATAAGGTAATTACGTTTTGCATGTCCGCGGCGTGCCCCACCCCCCCTGAATGTTTAAATTGGCTCCCATGATCCACGAGCTGACGAGCTCTGGGGTGCGCGACGCATGCTGAGAGTGGTAATATCCCTGATAAGATGACGGCAGCATGCACAGGAACTTATGAACTTTTTTCCCTACTGAAGAGAAAAAGAATCTCGAAACACGTGTATAGGGATACGGGCACTGGCCATGGAACTTAAAATATTTATCTGAAGCAAGCAACCTTGAAAACTACATTTACCATGATGCAATACGGTAATTACGTTGTGCATGTCCGGGGCGTGCCCCACCCCCCCTGAATGTTTAAATTAGCTCCCATGGGCCACGAGCTGACGAGCTCTGGGGTGCGCGACGCATGCTGAGAGTGGTAATATCCCTGATAAGATGACGGCAGCATGCACAGGAACCTATGAACTTTTTTTCCCTACTGAAGAGAGAAGAATCTCGAAACACGTGTATAGGGTTACGGGCACTGGCCATGAAACTTAAATTATTTATCTGAAGCCAGCAACCTTGAAAACTACATTTAACATGATGCAATAAGGTAATTACGTTGTGCATGTCCGCGGCATGCCCCACCTCCCCCTGAATGTTTAAATTGGCTCCCATGGGCCATGAGCTGACGAGCTCTGGGGTGCGCGACGCATGCTGAGAGTGGTAATATCCCTGATAAGATTACGGCAGCATGCACAGGAACCTATGAACTTTTTTCCCTACTGAAGAGAGAAGAATCTCGAAACACGTGTATAGGGATACAGGCACTGGCCATGAAACTTAAATTATTTATCTGAAGCAAGCAACCTTGAAAACTACATTTACCATGATGCAATAAGGTAATTACGTTGTGCATGTCCGCGGCGTGCCCCACCCTCCCTGAATGTTTAAATTGGCTCCCATGGGCCACGCGCTGACAAGCTCTGGGGTGCGCAATGCATGCTGAGAGTGGTAATATCCCTGATAAGATGACGGCAGCATGCACAGGAACCTATGATCTTTTTTCCCTACTGAAGAGAGTAGAATCTCGAAACACGTGTATAGGGATACGGGCACTGGCCATGAAACTTAAATTATTTATCTGAAGCAAGCAACCTTGAAAACTAAATTTACCATGATGCAATAAGGTAATTACGTTTTGCATGTCCGCGGCGTGCCCCACCCCCCCTGAATGTTTAAATTGGCTCCCATGATCCACGAGCTGACGAGCTCTGGGGTGCGCGACGCATGCTGAGAGTGGTAATATCCCTGATAAGATGACGGCAGCATGCACAGGAACTTATGAACTTTTTTCCCTACTGAAGAGAGAAGAATCTCGAAACACGTGTATAGGGATACGGGCACTGGCCATGGAACTTAAAATATTTATCTGAAGCAAGCAACCTTGAAAACTACATTTACCATGATGCAATACGGTAATTACGTTGTGCATGTCCGGGGCGTGCCCCACCCCCCCTGAATGTTTAAATTGGCTCCCATGGGCCACGAGCTGACGAGCTCTGGGGTGCGCGACGCATGCTGAGAGTGGTAATATCCCTGATAAGATGACGGCAGCATGCACAGGAACCTATGAACTTTTTTCCCTACTGAAGAGAGAAGAATCTCGAAACACGTGTATAGGGTTACGGGCACTGGCCATGAAACTTAAATTATTTATCTGAAGCAAGCAACCTTGAAAACTACATTTACCATGATGCATTAAGGTAATTACGTTGTGCATGTCCGCGGCGTGCCCCACCTCTCCTGAATGTTTAAATTGGCTCCCATGGGCCACGAGCTGATGAGCTCTGGGGTGCGCGACACATGCTGAGAGTGGTAATATCCCTGATAAGATGACGGCAGCATGCACAGGAACCTATGAACTTTTTTCCCTACTGAAGAGAGAAGAATCTCGAAACACGTGTATAGGGTTACGGGCACTGGCCATGAAACTTAAAATATTTATCTGAAGCAAGCAACCTTAAAAACTACATTTACCATGATGCAATAAGGTAATTATGTTGTGCATGTCCGCGGCATGCCCCACCCCCCCGAATGTTTAAATTGGCTCCCATGGGCCATGAGCTGACGAGCTTTGGGTTGCGCGACGCATGCTGAGAGTGGTAATATCCCTGATAAGATGACGGCAGCATGCACAGGAACCTATGAACTTTTTTCCCTACTGAAGAGAGAAGAATCTCGAAACACGTGTATAGGGATACGGGCACTGGCCATGAAACTTAAATTATTTATCTGAAGCAAGCAACCTTGAAAACTACATTTACCATGATGCAATACGATAATTACTTTGTGCATGTCCGCACGTGCCCTACCCCCCCTGAATGTTTAAATTGGCTCCCATGGGCCACGAGCTGACGAGCTCTGGGGTGCGCGACGCATGCTGAGAGTGGTAATATCCCTGATAAGATGACGGCAGCATGCACAGGAACCTATGAACTTTTTTCCCTACTGAAGAGAGAAGAATCTCGAAACACGTGTATAGGGATACGGGCACTGGCCATGAAACTTAAATTATTTATCAGAAGCAAGCAACCTTGAAAACTACATTTACCATGATGCAATAAGGTAATTACGTTGTGCATGTCCGCGGCGTGCCCCACCTCTCCTGAATGTTTAAATTGGCTCCCATGGGCCACGAGCTGACGAGCTCTGGGGTGCGCGACGCATGCTGAGAGTGGTAATATCCCTGATAAGATGACGGCAGCATGCACAGGAACCTATGAACTTTTTTCCCTACTGAAGAGAGAAGAATCTCGAAACACGTGTATAGGGATACGGGCACTGGCCATGAAACTTAAATTATTTATCTGAAGCAAGTAACCTTGAAAACTACATTTACCATGATGCAATAAGGTAATTACGTTGTGCATGTCCGCGCGTGCCCCACCCTCCTGAATGTTTAAATTGGCTCCCATGGGCCACGAGCCGACGAGCTCTGGGGTGCGCGACGCATGCTGAGAGTGGTAATATCGGTGATAAGATGATGGCAGCATGCACAGGAACCTATGAACTTTATTCCCTACTGAGGAGAGAAGAATCTCGAAACACCTGTATAGGGATACGGGCACTGGCCATGAAACTTAAATTATTTATCTGAAGCAGGCAACCTTGAAAACTACATTTACCATGATGCAATAAGGTAATTACGTTGTGCATGTCCGCGCCGTGCCCCACCCCCCCTGAATGTTTAAATTGGCTCCCGTGGGCCACGAGCTGACGAGAGCTGGGGTGCGCGACGCATGCTGAGAGTGGTAATATCCTGGATAAGATGACGGCAGCATGCACAGGAACCTATGAACTTTTTTCCCTACTGAAGAGAGAAGAATCTCGAAACACGTGTATAGGGATACGGGCACTGGCCATGAAACTTAAATTATTTATCTGAAGCAAGCAACCTTGAAAACTATATTTACCATGATGCAATAAGGTAATTACGTTGTGCATGTCCGCGGCATGCCCCACCCCCCGAATGTTTACATTGGCTCCCATGGGCCATGAGCTGACGAGCTCTGGGGTGCGCGACGCATGCTGAGAGTGGTAATATCCCTGATAAGATGACGGCAGCATGCACAGGAACCTATGAACTTTTTTCCCTACTGAAGAGAGAAGAATCTCGAAACACGTGTATAGGGATACGGGCACTGGCCATGAAACGTAAATTATTTATCTGAAGCAAGCAACCTTGAAAACTACATTTACCATGATGCAATAAGGTAATTACTTTGTGCATGTCCGTACGTGCCCTACCCCCCCTGAATGTTTAAATTGGCTCCCATGGGCCACGAGCTGACGAGCTCTGGGGTGCGCGACGCATGCTGAGAGTGGTAATATCCCTGATAAGATGACGGCAGCATGCACAGGAACCTATGAACTTTTTTCCCTACTGAAGAGAGAAGAATCTCGAAACACGTGTATAGGGATACGGGCACTGGCCATGAAACTTAAATTATTTATCTGAAGCAAGCAACCTTAAAAACTACATTTACCATGATGCAATAAGGTAATTATGTTGTGCATGTCCGCGGCATGCCCCACCCCCCGAATGTTTAAATTGGCTCCCATGGGCCATGAGCTGACGAGCTTTGGGTTGCGCGACGCATGCTGAGAGTGGTAATATCCCTGATAAGATGACGGCAGCATGCACAGGAACCTATGAACTTTTTTCCCTACTGAAGAGAGAAGAATCTCGAAACACGTGTATAGGGATACGGGCACTGGCCATGAAACTTAAATTATTTATCTGAAGCAAGCAACCTTGAAAACTATATTTACCATGATGCAATAAGGTAATTACGTTGTGCATGTCCGCGGCATGCCCCACCCCCCCCGAATGTTTACATTGGCTCCCATGGGCCATGAGCTGACGAGCTCTGGGGTGCGCGACGCATGCTGAGAGTGGTAATATCCCTGATAAGATGACGGCAGCATGCACAGGAACCTATGAACTTTTTTCCCTACTGAAGAGAGAAGAATCTCGAAACACGTGTATAGGGATACGGGCACTGGCCATGAAACGTAAATTATTTATCTGAAGCAAGCAACCTTGAAAACTACATTTACCATGATGCAATAAGGTAATTACTTTGTGCATGTCCGTACGTGCCCTACCCCCCCGAATGTTTAAATTGGCTCCCATGGGCCACGAGCTGACGAGCTCTGGGGTGCGCGACGCATGCTGAGAGTGGTAATATCCCTGATAAGATGACGGCAGCATGCACAGGAACCTATGAACTTTTTTCCCTACTGAAGAGAGAAGAATCTCTAAACACGTGTATAGGGATACGGGCACTGGCCATGAAACTTAAATTATTTATCAGAAGCAAGCAACCTTGAAAACTACATTTAACATGATGCAATAAGGTAATTACGTTGTGCATGTCCGCGGCGTGCCCCACCTCTCCTGAATGTTTAAATTGGCTCCCATGGGCCACGAGCTGACGAGCTCTGGGGTGCGCGACGCATGCTGAGAGTGGTAATATCCCTGATAAGATGACGGCAGCATGCACAGGAACCTATGAACTTTTTTCCCTACTGAAGAGAGAAGAATCTCATAACACGTGTATAGGGATACGGGCACTGGCCATGAAACTTAAATTATTTATCTGAAGCAAGCAACCTTGAAAACTACATTTACCATGATGCAATAAGGTAATTACGTTGTGCATGTCCGCCGCGTGCCCCCCCCCCCCCCCCTGAATGCTTAAATTGCCTCCCATGGGCCACGAGCTGATGAGCTCTGGGGTGCGTGACGCATGCTGAGAGTGGTAATATCCCTGATAAGAGGACGGCAGCATGCACAGGAACCTATGAACTTTTTTCCCTACTGAAGAGAGAAGAATCTCGAAAAACGTGTATAGGAATACAGGCACTGGCCATGAAACTTAAATTATTTATCTGAAGCAAGCAACCTTGAAAACTACATATACCATGATGCAATAAGGTAATTACGTTGTGCATGTCCGCGGCGTGCCCCACCCCCCCTGAATGTTTAAATTGGCTCCCATGGGCCACGCGCTGACAAGCTCTGGGGTGCGCAATGCATGCTGAGAGTGGTAATATCCCTGATAAGATGACGGCAGCATGCACAGGAACCTATGATCTTTTTTCCCTACTGAAGAGAGTAGAATCTCGAAACACGTGTATAGGGATACGGGCACTGGCCATGAAACTTAAATTATTTATCTGAAGCAAGCAACCTTGAAAACTAAATTTACCATGATGCAATAAGGTAATTACGTTTTGCATGTCCGCGGCGTGCCCCACCCCCCCTGAATGTTTAAATTGGCTCCCATGATCCACGAGCTGACGAGCTCTGGGGTGCGCGACGCATGCTGAGAGTGGTAATATCCCTGATAAGATGACGGCAGCATGCACAGGAACCTATGATCTTTTTTCCCTACTGAAGAGAGAAGAATCTCGAAACACGTGTATAGGGATACGGTCACTGGCCATGGAACTTAAAATATTTATCTGAAGCAAGCAACCTTGAAAACTACATTTACCATGATGCAATACGGTAATTACGTTGTGCATGTCCGGGGCGTGCCCCACCCCCCCTGAATGTTTAAATTGGCTCCCATGGGCCACGAGCTGACGAGCTCTGGGGTGCGCGACGCATGCTGAGAGTGGTAATATCCCTGATAAGATGACGGCAGCATGCACAGGAACCTATGAACTTTTTTCCCTACTGAAGAGAGAAGAATCTCGAAACACGTGTATAGGGTTACGGGCACTGGCCATGAAACTTAAATTATTTATCTGAAGCCAGCAACCTTGAAAACTACATTTAACATGATGCAATAAGGTAATTACGTTGTGCATGTCCGCGGCATGCCCCACCTCCCCCTGAATGTTTAAATTGGCTCCCATGGGCCATGAGCTGACGAGCTCTGGGGTGCGCGACGCATGCTGAGAGTGGTAATATCCCTGATAAGATTACGGCAGCATGCACAGGAACCTATGAACTTTTTTCCCTACTGAAGAGAGAAGAATCTCGAAACACGTGTATAGGGATACAGGCACTGGCCATGAAACTTAAATTATTTATCTGAAGCAAGCAACCTTGAAAACTACATTTACCATGATGCAATAAGGTAATTACGTTGTGCATGTCCGCGGCGTGCCCCACCCCCCCTGAATGTTTAAATTGGCTCCCATGGGCCACGCGCTGACAAGCTCTGGGGTGCGCAATGCATGCTGAGAGTGGTAATATCCCTGATAAGATGACGGCAGCATGCACAGGAACCTATGATCTTTTTTCCCTACTGAAGAGAGTAGAATCTCGAAACACGTGTATAGGGATACGGGCACTGGCCATGAAACTTAAATTATTTATCTGAAGCAAGCAACCTTGAAAACTAAATTTACCATGATGCAATAAGGTAATTACGTTTTGCATGTCCGCGGCGTGCCCCACCCCCCCTGAATGTTTAAATTGGCTCCCATGATCCACGAGCTGACGAGCTCTGGGGTGCGCGACGCATGCTGAGAGTGGTAATATCCCTGATAAGATGACGGCAGCATGCACAGGAACTTATGAACTTTTTTCCCTACTGAAGAGAGAAGAATCTCGAAACACGTGTATAGGGATACGGGCACTGGCCATGGAACTTAAAATATTTATCTGAAGCAAGCAACCTTGAAAACTACATTTACCATGATGCAATACGGTAATTACGTTGTGCATGTCCGGGGCGTGCCCCACCCCCCCTGAATGTTTAAATTGGCTCCCATGGGCCACGAGCTGACGAGCTCTGGGGTGCGCGACGCATGCTGAGAGTGGTAATATCCCTGATAAGATGACGGCAGCATGCACAGGAACCTATGAACTTTTTTTCCCTACTGAAGAGAGAAGAATCTCGAAACACGTGTATAGGGTTACGGGCACTGGCCATGAAACTTAAATTATTTATCTGAAGCCAGCAACCTTGAAAACTACATTTAACATGATGCAATAAGGTAATTACGTTGTGCATGTCCGCGGCATGCCCCACCTCCCCCTGAATGTTTAAATTGACTCCCATGGGCCATGAGCTGACGAGCTCTGGGGTGCGCGACGCATGCTGAGAGTGGTAATATCCCTGATAAGATTACGGCAGCATGCACAGGAACCTATGAACTTTTTTCCCTACTGAAGAGAGAAGAATCTCGAAACACGTGTATAGGGATACGGGCACTGGCCATGAAACTTAAATTATTTATCTGAAGCAAGCAACCTTGAAAACTACATTTACCATGATGCAATAAGGTAATTACGTTGTGCATGTCCGCGCGTGCCCTACCCCCCCTGAATGTTTAAATTGGCTCCCATGGGCCACGAGCTGACGAGCTCTGGGGTGCGCGACGCATGCTGAGAGTGGTAATATCCCTGATAAGATGACGGCAGCATGCACAGGAACCTATGAACTTTTTTCCCTACTGAAGAGAGAAGAATCTTGAAACACGTGTATAGGAATACGGGCACTGGCCATGAAACTTAAATTATTTATCAGAAGCAAGCAACCTTGAAAACTACATTTACCATGATGCATTAAGGTAATTACGTTGTGCATGTCCGCGGCGTGCCCCACCTCTCCTGAATGTTTAAATTGGCTCCCATGGGCCACGAGCTGATGAGCTCTGGGGTGCGCGACACATGCTGAGAGTGGTAATATCCCTGATAAGATGACGGCAGCATGCACAGGAACTTATGAACTTTTTTCCCTACTGAAGAGATAAGAATCTCGAAACACGTGTATAGGGATACGGGCACTGGCCATGAAACTTAAAATATTTATCTGAAGCAAGCAACCTTAAAAACTACATTTACCATGATGCAATAAGGTAATTATGTTGTGCATGTCCGCGGCATGCCCCACCCCCCCGAATGTTTAAATTGGCTCCCATGGGCCATGAGCTGACGAGCTTTGGGTTGCGCGACGCATGCTGAGAGTGGTAATATCCCTGATAAGATGACGGCAGCATGCACAGGAACCTATGAACTTTTTTCCCTACTGAAGAGAGAAGAATCTCGAAACACGTGTATAGGGATACGGGCACTGGCCATGAAACTTAAATTATTTATCTGAAGCAAGCAACCTTGAAAACTACATTTACCATGATGCAATAAGATAATTACTTTGTGCATGTCCGCACGTGCCCTACCCCCCCTGAATGTTTAAATTGGCTCCCATGGGCCACGAGCTGACGAGCTCTGGGGTGCGCGACGCATGCTGAGAGTGGTAATATCCCTGATAAGATGACGGCAGCATGCACAGGAACCTATGAACTTTTTTCCCTACTGAAGAGAGAAGAATCTCGAAACACGTGTATAGGGATACGGGCACTGGCCATGAAACTTAAATTATTTATCAGAAGCAAGCAACCTTGAAAACTACATTTACCATGATGCAATAAGGTAATTACGTTGTGCATGTCCGCGGCGTGCCCCACCTCTCCTGAATGTTTAAATTGGCTCCCATGGGCCACGAGCTGACGAGCTCTGGGGTGCGCGACGCATGCTGAGAGTGGTAATATCCCTGATAAGATGACGGCAGCATGCACAGGAACCTATGAACTTTTTTCCCTACTGAAGAGAGAAGAATCTCGAAACACGTGTATAGGGATACGGGCACTGGCCATGAAACTTAAATTATTTATCTGAAGCAAGTA
The DNA here is from genome assembly GCF_964261635.1 of Lissotriton helveticus. Classification (NCBI taxonomy): domain Eukaryota; kingdom Metazoa; phylum Chordata; class Amphibia; order Caudata; family Salamandridae; genus Lissotriton; species Lissotriton helveticus. The sequence goes on along the minus strand of NC_136061.1, from coordinate 769,366,457 downwards.
ACCTTGAAAACTACATTTACCATGATGCAATAAGGTAATTACGATGTGCATGTCCGCGCGTGCCCCACACTCCTGAATGTTTAAATTGGCTCCCATGGGCCACGAGCCGACGAGCTCTGGGGTGCGCGACGCATGCTGAGAGTGGTAATATCGGTGATAAGATGATGGCAGCATGCACAGGAACCTATGAACTTTATTCCCTACTGAGGAGAGAAGAATCTCGAAACACCTGTATAGGGATACGGGCACTGGCCATGAAACTTAAATTATTTATCTGAAGCAAGCAACCTTGAAAACTACATTTACCATGATGCAATAAGGTAATTACGTTGTGCATGTCCGCGCCGTGCCCCACCCCCCCTGAATGTTTAAATTGGCTCCCGTGGGCCACGAGCTGACGAGAGCTGGGGTGCGCGACGCATGCTGAGAGTGGTAATATCCTGGATAAGATGACGGCAGCATGCACAGGAACCTATGAACTTTTTTCCCTACTGAAGAGAGAAGAATCTCGAAACACGTGTATAGGGATACGGGCACTGGCCATGAAACTTAAATTATTTATTTGAAGCAAGCAACCTTGAAAACTATATTTACCATGATGCAATAAGGTAATTACGTTGTGCATGTCCGCGGCATGCCCCACCCCGAATGTTTACATTGGCTCCCATGGGCCATGAGCTGACGAGCTCTGGGGTGCGCGACGCATGCTGAGAGTGGTAATATCCCTGATAAGATGACGGCAGCATGCACAGGAACCTATGAACTTTTTTCCCTACTGAAGAGAGAAGAATCTCGAAACACGTGTATAGGGATACGGGCACTGGCCATGAAACGTAAATTATTTATCTGAAGCAAGCAACCTTGAAAACTACATTTACCATGATGCAATAAGGTAATTACTTTGTGCATGTCCGTACGTGCCCTACCCCCCCTGAATGTTTAAATTGGCTCCCATGGGCCACGAGCTGACGAGCTCTGGGGTGCGCGACGCATGCTGAGAGTGGTAATATCCCTGATAAGATGACGGCAGCATGCACAGGAACCTATGAACTTTTTTCCCTACTGAAGAGAGAAGAATCTCATAACACGTTATAGGGATACGGGCACTGGCCATGAAACTTAAATTATTTATCTGAAGCAAGCAACCTTGAAAACTACATTTACCATGATGCAATAAGGTAATTACGTTGTGCATGTCCGCGGCGTGCCCCCCCCCCCCTGAATGCTTAAATTGCCTCCCATGGGCCACGAGCTGATGAGCTCTGGGGTGCGCGACGCATGCTGAGAGTGGTAATATCCCTGATAAGATGAAGGCAGTATGCACAGGAAACTATGAACTTTTTTCCCTACTGAAGAGAGAAGAATCTCGAAACACGTGTATAGGGATACAGGCACTGGCCATGAAACTTAAAATATTTATCTGAAGCAAGCAACCTTGAAAACTACATTTACCATGATGCAATAAGGTAATTACGTTGTGCATGTCCGCGGCGTGCCCCACCCCCCCTGAATGTTTAAATTGGCTCCCATGGGCCACGCGCTGACAAGCTCTGGGGTGCGCAATGCATGCTGAGAGTGGTAATATCCCTGATAAGATGACCGCAGCATGCACAGGAACCTATGATCTTTTTTCCCTACTGAAGAGAGTAGAATCTCGAAACACGTGTATAGGGATACGGGCACTGGCCATGAAACTTAAATTATTTATCTGAAGCAAGCAACCTTGAAAACTAAATTTACCATGATGCAATAAGGTAATTACGTTTTGCATGTCCGCGGCGTGCCCCACCCCCCCTGAATGTTTAAATTGGCTCCCATGATCCACGAGCTGACGAGCTCTGGGGTGCGCGACGCATGCTGAGAGTGGTAATATCCCTGATAAGATGACGGCAGCATGCACAGGAACTTATGAACTTTTTTCCCTACTGAAGAGAGAAGAATCTCGAAACACGTGTATAGGGATACGGGCACTGGCCATGGAACTTAAAATATTTATCTGAAGCAAGCAACCTTGAAAACTACATTTACCATGATGCAATACGGTAATTACGTTGTGCATGTCCGGGGCGTGCCCCACCCCCCCTGAATGTTTAAATTGGCTCCCATGGGCCACGAGCTGACGAGCTCTGGGGTGCGCGACGCATGCTGAGAGTGGTAATATCCCTGATAAGATGACGGCAGCATGCACAGGAACCTATGAACTTTTTTCCCTACTGAAGAGAGAAGAATCTCGAAACACGTGTATAGGGTTACGGGCACTGGCCATGAAACTTAAATTATTTATCTGAAGCCAGCAACCTTGAAAACTACATTTAACATGATGCAATAAGGTAATTACATTGTGCATGTCCGCGGCATGCCCCACCTCCCCCTGAATGTTTAAATTGGCTCCCATGGGCCATGAGCTGACGAGCTCTGGGGTGCGCGACGCATGCTGAGAGTGGTAATATCCCGGATAAGATTACGGCAGCATGCACAGGAACCTATGAACTTTTTTCCCTACTGAAGAGAGAAGAATCTCGAAACACGTGTATAGGGATACGGGCACTGGCCATGAAACTTAAATTATTTATCAGAAGCAAGCAACCTTGAAAACTACATTTAACATGATGCAATAAGGTAATTACGTTGTGCATGTCCGCGGCGTGCCCCACCACTCCTGAATGTTTAAATTGGCTCCCATGGGCCACGAGCTGACGAGCTCTGGGGTGCGCGACGCATGCTGAGAGTGGTAATATCCCTGATAAGATGACGGCAGCATGCACAGGAACCTATGAACTTTTTTCCCTACTGAAGAGAGAAGAATCTCATAACACGTGTATAGGGATACGGGCACTGGCCATGAAACTTAAATTATTTATCTGAAGCAAGCAACCTTGAAAACTACATTTACCATGATGCAATAAGGTAATTACGTTGTGCATGTCCGCGGCGTGCCCCCCCCCCTGAATGCTTAAATTGCCTCCCATGGGCCACGAGCTGATGAGCTTTGGGGTGCGCGACGCATGCTGAGAGTGGTAATATCCCTGATAAGAGGACGGCAGCATGCACAGGAACCTATGAACTTTTTTCCCTACTGAAGAGAGAAGAATCTCGAAAAACGTGTATAGGGATACAGGCACTGGCCATGAAACTTAAATTATTTATCTGAAGCAAGCAACCTTGAAAACTACATTTACCATGATGCAATAAGGTAATTACGTTGTGCATGTCTGCGGCGTGCCCCACCCCCCCTGAATGTTTAAATTGGCTCCCATGGGCCACGCGCTGACAAGCTCTGGGGTGCGCAATGCATGCTGAGAGTGGTAATATCCCTGATAAGATGACGGCAGCATGCACAGGAACCTATGATCTTTTTTCCCTACTGAAGAGAGTAGAATCTCGAAACACGTGTATAGGGATACGGGCACTGGCCATGAAACTTAAATTATTTATCTGAAGCAAGCAACCTTGAAAACTAAATTTACCATGATGCAATAAGGTAATTACGTTTTGCATGTCCGCGGCGTGCCCCACCCCCCCTGAATGTTTAAATTGGCTCCCATGATCCACGAGCTGACGAGCTCTGGGGTGCGCGACGCATGCTGAGAGTGGTAATATCCCTGATAAGATGACGGCAGCATGCACAGGAACCTATGAACTTTTTTCCCTACTGAAGAGAGAAGAATCTTGAAACACGTGTATAGGAATACGGGCACTGGCCATGAAACTTAAATTATTTATCAGAAGCAAGCAACCTTGAAAACTACATTTACCATGATGCATTAAGGTAATTACGTTGTGCATGTCCGCGGCGTGCCCCACCTCTCCTGAATGTTTAAATTGGCTCCCATGGGCCACGAGCTGATGAGCTCTGGGGTGCGCGACACATGCTGAGAGTGGTAATATCCCTGATAAGATGACGGCAGCATGCACAGGAACTTATGAACTTTTTTCCCTACTGAAGAGATAAGAATCTCGAAACACGTGTATAGGGATACGGGCACTGGCCATGAAACTTAAAATATTTATCTGAAGCAAGCAACCTTAAAAACTACATTTACCATGATGCAATAAGGTAATTATGTTGTGCATGTCCGCGGCATGCCCCACCCCCCGAATGTTTAAATTGGCTCCCATGGGCCATGAGCTGACGAGCTTTGGGTTGCGCGACGCATGCTGAGAGTGGTAATATCCCTGATAAGATGACGGCAGCATGCACAGGAACCTATGAACTTTTTTCCCTACTGAAGAGAGAAGAATCTCGAAACACGTGTATAGGGATACGGGCACTGGCCATGAAACTTAAATTATTTATCTGAAGCAAGCAACCTTGAAAACTACATTTACCATGATGCAATAAGATAATTACTTTGTGCATGTCCGCACGTGCCCTACCCCCCCTGAATGTTTAAATTGGCTCCCATGGGCCACGAGCTGACGAGCTCTGGGGTGCGCGACGCATGCTGAGAGTGGTAATATCCCTGATAAGATGACGGCAGCATGCACAGGAACCTATGAACTTTTTTCCCTACTGAAGAGAGAAGAATCTCGAAACACGTGTATAGGGATACGGGCACTGGCCATGAAACTTAAATTATTTATCAGAAGCAAGCAACCTTGAAAACTACATTTACCATGATGCAATAAGGTAATTACGTTGTGCATGTCCGCGGCGTGCCCCACCTCTCCTGAATGTTTAAATTGGCTCCCATGGGCCACGAGCTGACGAGCTCTGGGGTGCGCGACGCATGCTGAGAGTGGTAATATCCCTGATAAGATGACGGCAGCATGCACAGGAACCTATGAACTTTTTTCCCTACTGAAGAGAGAAGAATCTCGAAACACGTGTATAGGGATACGGGCACTGGCCATGAAACTTAAATTATTTATCTGAAGCAAGTAACCTTGAAAACTACATTTACCATGATGCAATAAGGTAATTACGATGTGCATGTCCGCGCGTGCCCCACCCTCCTGAATGTTTAAATTGGCTCCCATGGGCCACGAGCCGACGAGCTCTGGGGTGCGCGACGCATGCTGAGAGTGGTAATATCGGTGATAAGATGATGGCAGCATGCACAGGAACCTATGAACTTTATTCCCTACTGAGGAGAGAAGAATCTCGAAACACCTGTATAGGGATACGGGCACTGGCCATGAAACTTAAATTATTTATCTGAAGCAAGCAACCTTGAAAACTACATTTACCATGATGCAATAAGGTAATTACGTTGTGCATGTCCGCGCCGTGCCCCACCCCCCCTGAATGTTTAAATTGGCTCCCGTGGGCCACGAGCTGACGAGAGCTGGGGTGCGCGACGCATGCTGAGAGTGGTAATATCCTGGATAAGATGACGGCAGCATGCACAGGAACCTATGAACTTTTTTCCCTACTGAAGAGAGAAGAATCTCGAAACACGTGTATAGGGATACGGGCACTGGCCATGAAACTTAAATTATTTATTTGAAGCAAGCAACCTTGAAAACTATATTTACCATGATGCAATAAGGTAATTACGTTGTGCATGTCCGCGGCATGCCCCACCCCCGAATGTTTACATTGGCTCCCATGGGCCATGAGCTGACGAGCTCTGGGGTGCGCGACGCATGCTGAGAGTGGTAATATCCCTGATAAGATGACGGCAGCATGCACAGGAACCTATGAACTTTTTTCCCTACTGAAGAGAGAAGAATCTCGAAACACGTGTATAGGGATACGGGCACTGGCCATGAAACGTAAATTATTTATCTGAAGCAAGCAACCTTGAAAACTACATTTACCATGATGCAATGAGGTAATTACTTTGTGCATGTCCGTACGTGCCCTACCCCCCCTGAATGTTTAAATTGGCTCCCATGGGCCATGAGCTGACGAGCTCTGGGGTGCGCGACGCATGCTGAGAGTGGTAATATCCCTGATAAGATGACGGCAGCATGCACAGGAACCTATGAACTTTTTTCCCTACTGAAGATAGAAGAATCTCTAAACACGTGTATAGGGATACGGGCACTGGCCACGAAACTTAAATTATTTATCAGAAGCAAGCAACCTTGAAAACTACATTTACCATGATGCAATAAGGTAATTACGTTGTGCATGTCCGCGGCGTGCCCCACCTCTCCTGAATGTTTAAATTGGCTCCCATGGGCCACGAGCTGACGAGCTCTGGGGTGCGCGACGCATGCTGAGAGTGGTAATATCCCTGATAAGATTACGGCAGCATGCACAGGAACCTATGAACTTTTTTCCCTACTGAAGAGAGAAGAATCTCATAACACGTGTATAGGGATACGGGCACTGGCCATGAAACTTAAATTATTTATCTGAAGCAAGCAACCTTGAAAACTACATTTACCATGATGCAATAAGGTAATTACGTTGTGCATGTCCGCGGCGTGCCCCCCCCCCCCCTGAATGCTTAAATTGCCTCCCATGGGCCACGAGCTGATGAGCTCTGGGGTGCGCGACGCATGCTGAGAGTGGTAATATCCCTGATAAGATGAAGGCAGTATGCACAGGAACCTATGAACTTTTTTCCCTACTGAAGAGAGAAGAATCTCGAAACACGTGTATAGGGATACAGGCACTGGCCATGAAACTTAAATTATTTATCTGAAGCAAGCAACCTTGAAAACTACATTTACCATGATGCAATAAGGTAATTACGTTGTGCATGTCCGCGGCGTGCCCCACCCCCCCTGAATGTTTAAATTGGCTCCCATGGGCCACGCGCTGACAAGCTCTGGGGTGCGCAATGCATGCTGAGAGTGGTAATATCCCTGATAAGATGACCGCAGCATGCACAGGAACCTATGATCTTTTTTCCCTACTGAAGAGAGTAGAATCTCGAAACACGTGTATAGGGATACGGGCACTGGCCATGAAACTTAAATTATTTATCTGAAGCAAGCAACCTTGAAAACTAAATTTACCATGATGCAATAAGGTAATTACGTTTTGAATGTCCGCGGCGTGCCCCACCCCCCCTGAATGTTTAAATTGGCTCCCATGATCCACGAGCTGACGAGCTCTGGGGTGCGCGACGCATGCTGAGAGTGGTAATATCCCTGATAAGATGACGGCAGCATGCACAGGAACTTATGAACTTTTTTCCCTACTGAAGAGAGAAGAATCTCGAAACACGTGTATAGGGATACGGGCACTGGCCATGGAACTTAAAATATTTATCTGAAGCAAGCACCCTTGAAAACTACATTTACCATGATGCAATACGGTAATTACGTTGTGCATGTCCGGGGCGTGCCCCACCCCCCCTGAATGTTTAAATTGGCTCCCATGGGCCACGAGCTGACGAGCTCTGGGGTGCGCGACGCATGCTGAGAGTGGTAATATCCCTGATAAGATGACGGCAGCATGCACAGGAACCTATGAACTTTTTTCCCTACTGAAGAGAGAAGAATCTCGAAACACGTGTATAGGGTTACGGGCACTGGCCATGAAACTTAAATTATTTATCTGAAGCCAGCAACCTTGAAAACTACATTTAACATGATGCAATAAGGTAATTACATTGTGCATGTCCGCGGCATGCCCCACCTCCCCCTGAATGTTTAAATTGGCTCCCATGGGCCATGAGCTGACGAGCTCTGGGGTGCGCGACGCATGCTGAGAGTGGTAATATCCCTGATAAGATTACGGCAGCATGCACAGGAACCTATGAACTTTTTTCCCTACTGAAGAGAGAAGAATCTCGAAACACGTGTATAGGGATACGGGCACTGGCCATGAAACTTAAATTATTTATCTGAAGCAAGCAACCTTGAAAACTACATTTACCATGATGCAATAAGGTAATTACGTTGTGCATGTCCGCGGCGTGCCCCCCCCCCTGAATGCTTAAATTGCCTCCCATGGGCCACGAGCTGATGAGCTTTGGGGTGCGCGACGCATGCTGAGAGTGGTAATATCCCTGATAAGAGGACGGCAGCATGCACAGGAACCTATGAACTTTTTTCCCTACTGAAGAGAGAAGAATCTCGAAAAACGTGTATAGGGATACAGGCACTGGCCATGAAACTTAAATTATTTATCTGAAGCAAGCAACCTTGAAAACTACATTTACCATGATGCAATAAGGTAATTACGTTGTGCATGTCTGCGGCGTGCCCCACCCCCCCTGAATGTTTAAATTGGCTCCCATGGGCCACGCGCTGACAAGCTCTGGGGTGCGCAATGCATGCTGAGAGTGGTAATATCCCTGATAAGATGACGGCAGCATGCACAGGAACCTATGATCTTTTTTCCCTACTGAAGAGAGTAGAATCTCGAAACACGTGTATAGGGATACGGGCACTGGCCATGAAACTTAAATTATTTATCTGAAGCAAGCAACCTTGAAAACTAAATTTACCATGATGCAATAAGGTAATTACGTTGTGCATGTCTGCGGCGTGCCCCACCCCCCCTGAATGTTTAAATTGGCTCCCATGGGCCACGCGCTGACAAGCTCTGGGGTGCGCAATGCATGCTGAGAGTGGTAATATCCCTGATAAGATGACGGCAGCATGCACAGGAACCTATGAACTTTTTTCCCTACTGAAGAGAGAAGAATCTCGAAACACGTGTATAGGGATACGGGCACTGGCCATGAAACTTAAATTATTTATCAGAAGCAAGCAACCTTGAAAACTACATTTAACATGATGCAATAAGGTAATTACGTTGTGCATGTCCGCGGCGTGCCCCACCTCTCCTGAATGTTTAAATTGGCTCCCATGGGCCACGAGCTGACGAGCTCTGGGGTGCGCGACGCATGCTGAGAGTGGTAATATCCCTGATAAGATGACGGCAGCATGCACAGGAACCTATGAACTTTTTTCCCTACTGAAGAGAGAAGAATCTCATAACACGTGTATAGGGATACGGGCACTGGCCATGAAACTTAAATTATTTATCTGAAGCAAGCAACCTTGAAAACTACATTTACCATGATGCAATAAGGTAATTACGTTGTGCATGTCCGCGGCGTGCCCCCCCCCCTGAATGCTTAAATTGCCTCCCATGGGCCACGAGCTGATGAGCTTTGGGGTGCGCGACGCATGCTGAGAGTGGTAATATCCCTGATAAGAGGACGGCAGCATGCACAGGAACCTATGAACTTTTTTCCCTACTGAAGAGAGAAGAATCTCGAAAAACGTGTATAGGGATACAGGCACTGGCCATGAAACTTAAATTATTTATCTGAAGCAAGCAACCTTGAAAACTACATTTACCATGATGCAATAAGGTAATTACGTTGTGCATGTCTGCGGCGTGCCCCACCCCCCCTGAATGTTTAAATTGGCTCCCATGGGCCACGCGCTGACAAGCTCTGGGGTGCGCAATGCATGCTGAGAGTGGTAATATCCCTGATAAGATGACGGCAGCATGCACAGGAACCTATGATCTTTTTTCCCTACTGAAGAGAGTAGAATCTCGAAACACGTGTATAGGGATACGGGCACTGGCCATGAAACTTAAATTATTTATCTGAAGCAAGCAACCTTGAAAACTAAATTTACCATGATGCAATAAGGTAATTACGTTTTGCATGTCCGCGGCGTGCCCCACCCCCCCTGAATGTTTAAATTGGCTCCCATGATCCACGAGCTGACGAGCTCTGGGGTGCGCGACGCATGCTGAGAGTGGTAATATCCCTGATAAGATGACGGCAGCATGCACAGGAACCTATGATCTTTTTTCCCTACTGAAGAGAGAAGAATCTCGAAACACGTGTATAGGGATACGGGCACTGGCCATGGAACTTAAAATATTTATCTGAAGCCAGCAACCTTGAAAACTACATTTAACATGATGCAATAAGGTAATTACGTTGTGCATGTCCGCGGCATGCCCCACCTCCCCCTGAATGTTTAAATTGGCTCCCATGGGCCATGAGCTGACGAGCTCTGGGGTGCGCGACGCATGCTGAGAGTGGTAATATCCCTGATAAGATTACGGCAGCATGCACAGGAACCTATGAACTTTTTTCCCTACTGAAGAGAGAAGAATCTCGAAACACGTGTATAGGGATACGGGCACTGGCCATGAAACTTAAATTATTTATCTGAAGCAAGCAACCTTGAAAACTACATTTACCATGATGCAATAAGGTAATTACGTTGTGCATGTCCGCGCGTGCCCTACCCCCCCTGAATGTTTAAATTGGCTCCCATGGGCCACGAGCTGACGAGCTCTGGGGTGCGCGACGCATGCTGAGAGTGGTAATATCCCTGATAAGATGACGGCAGCATGCACAGGAACCTATGAACTTTTTTCCCTACTGAAGAGAGAAGAATCTTGAAACACGTGTATAGGGATACGGGCACTGGCCATGAAACTTAAATTATTTATCAGAAGCAAGCAACCTTGAAAACTACATTTACCATGATGCATTAAGGTAATTACGTTGTGCATGTCCGCGGCGTGCCCCACCTCTCCTGAATGTTTAAATTGGCTCCCATGGGCCACGAGCTGATGAGCTCTGGGGTGCGCGACACATGCTGAGAGTGGTAATATCCCTGATAAGATGACGGCAGCATGCACAGGAACTTATGAACTTTTTTCCCTACTGAAGAGATAAGAATCTCGAAACACGTGTATAGGGATACGGGCACTGGCCATGAAACTTAAAATATTTATCTGAAGCAAGCAACCTTAAAAACTACATTTACCATGATGCAATAAGGTAATTATGTTGTGCATGTCCGCGGCATGCCCCACCCCCCCGAATGTTTAAATTGGCTCCCATGGGCCATGAGCTGACGAGCTCTGGGTTGCGCGACGCATGCTGAGAGTGGTAATATCCCTGATAAGATGACGGCAGCATGCACAGGAACCTATGAACTTTTTTCCCTACTGAAGAGAGAAGAATCTCGAAACACGTGTATAGGGATACGGGCACTGGCCATGAAACTTAAATTATTTATCTGAAGCAAGCAACCTTGAAAACTACATTTACCATGATGCAATAAGATAATTACTTTGTGCATGTCTGCACGTGCCCTACCCCCCCTGAATGTTTAAATTGGCCCCCATGGGCCACGAGCTGACGAGCTCTGGGGTGCGGGACGCATGCTGAGAGTGGTAATATCCCTGATAAGATGACGGCAGCATGCACAGGAACCTATGAACTTTTTTCCCTACTGAAGAGAGAAGAATCTCGAAACACGTGTATAGGGATACGGGCACTGGCCATGAAACGTAAATTATTTATCTGAAGCAAGCAACCTTGAAAACTACATTTACCATGATGCAATGAGGTAATTACTTTGTGCATGTCCGTACGTGCCCTACCCCCCCTGAATGTTTAAATTGGCTCCCATGGGCCATGAGCTGACGAGCTCTGGGGTGCGCGACGCATGCTGAGAGTGGTAATATCCCTGATAAGATGACGGCAGCATGCACAGGAACCTATGAACTTTTTTCCCTACTGAAGATAGAAGAATCTCTAAACACGTGTATAGGGATACGGGCACTGGCCACGAAACTTAAATTATTTATCAGAAGCAAGCAACCTTGAAAACTACATTTACCATGATGCAATAAGGTAATTACGTTGTGCATGTCCGCGGCGTGCCCCACCTCTCCTGAATGTTTAAATTGGCTCCCATGGGCCACGAGCTGACGAGCTCTGGGGTGCGCGACGCATGCTGAGAGTGGTAATATCCCTGATAAGATGACGGCAGCATGCACAGGAACCTATGAACTTTTTTCCCTACTGAAGAGAGAAGAATCTCATAACACGTGTATAGGGATACGGGCACTGGCCATGAAACTTAAATTATTTATCTGAAGCAAGCAACCTTGAAAACTACATTTACCATGATGCAATAAGGTAATTACGTTGTGCATGTTCGCGGCGTGCCCCCCCCCCCCTGAATGCTTAAATTGCCTCCCATGGGCCACGAGCTGATGAGCTCTGGGGTGCGCGACGCATGCTGAGAGTGGTAATATCCCTGATAAGATGAAGGCAGTATGCACAGGAACCTATGAACTTTTTTCCCTACTGAAGAGAGAAGAATCTCGAAACACGTGTATAGGGATACAGGCACTGGCCATGAAACTTAAATTATTTATCTGAAGCAAGCAACCTTGAAAACTACATTTACCATGATGCAATAAGGTAATTACGTTGTGCATGTCCGCGGCGTGCCCCACCCCCCCTGAATGTTTAAATTGGCTCCCATGGGCCACGCGCTGACAAGCTCTGGGGTGCGCAATGCATGCTGAGAGTGGTAATATCCCTGATAAGATGACCGCAGCATGCACAGGAACCTATGATCTTTTTTCCCTACTGAAGAGAGTAGAATCTCGAAACACGTGTATAGGGATACGGGCACTGGCCATGAAACTTAAATTATTTATCTGAAGCAAGCAACCTTGAAAACTAAATTTACCATGATGCAATAAGGTAATTACGTTTTGAATGTCCGCGGCGTGCCCCACCCCCCCTGAATGTTTAAATTGGCTCCCATGATCCACGAGCTGACGAGCTCTGGGGTGCGCGACGCATGCTGAGAGTGGTAATATCCCTGATAAGATGACGGCAGCATGCACAGGAACTTATGAACTTTTTTCCCTACTGAAGAGAGAAGAATCTCGAAACACGTGTATAGGGATACGGGCACTGGCCATGGAACTTAAAATATTTATCTGAAGCAAGCAACCTTGAAAACTACATTTACCATGATGCAATACGGTAATTACGTTGTGCATGTCCGGGGCGTGCCCCACCCCCCCTGAATGTTTAAATTGGCTCCCATGGGCCACGAGCTGACGAGCTCTGGGGTGCGCGACGCATGCTGAGAGTGGTAATATCCCTGATAAGATGACGGCAGCATGCACAGGAACCTATGAACTTTTTTCCCTACTGAAGAGAGAAGAATCTCGAAACATGTGTATAGGGTTACGGGCACTGGCCATGAAACTTAAATTATTTATCTGAAGCCAGCAACCTTGAAAACTACATTTAACATGATGCAATAAGGTAATTACATTGTGCATGTCCGCGGCATGCCCCACCTCCCCCTGAATGTTTAAATTGGCTCCCATGGGCCATGAGCTGACGAGCTCTGGGGTGCGCGACGCATGCTGAGAGTGGTAATATCCCTGATAAGATTACGGCAGCATGCACAGGAACCTATGAACTTTTTTCCCTACTGAAGAGAGAAGAATCTCGAAACACGTGTATAGGGATACGGGCACTGGCCATGAAACTTAAATTATTTATCAGAAGCAAGCAACCTTGAAAACTACATTTAACATGATGCAATAAGGTAATTACGTTGTGCATGTCCGCGGCGTGCCCCACCTCTCCTGAATGTTTAAATTGGCTCCCATGGGCCACGAGCTGACGAGCTCTGGGGTGCGCGACGCATGCTGAGAGTGGTAATATCCCTGATAAGATGACGGCAGCATGCACAGGAACCTATGAACTTTTTTCCCTACTGAAGAGAGAAGAATCTCATAACACGTGTATAGGGATACGGGCACTGGCCATGAAACTTAAATTATTTATCTGAAGCAAGCAACCTTGAAAACTACATTTACCATGATGCAATAAGGTAATTACGTTGTGCATGTCCGCGGCGTGCCCCCCCCCTGAATGCTTAAATTGCCTCCCATGGGCCACGAGCTGATGAGCTTTGGGGTGCGCGACGCATGCTGAGAGTGGTAATATCCCTGATAAGAGGACGGCAGCATGCACAGGAACCTATGAACTTTTTTCCCTACTGAAGAGAGAAGAATCTCGAAAAACGTGTATAGGGATACAGGCACTGGCCATGAAACTTAAATTATTTATCTGAAGCAAGCAACCTTGAAAACTACATTTACCATGATGCAATAAGGTAATTACGTTGTGCATGTCTGCGGCGTGCCCCACCCCCCCTGAATGTTTAAATTGGCTCCCATGGGCGACGCGCTGACAAGCTCTGGGGTGCGCAATGCATGCTGAGAGTGGTAATATCCCTGATAAGATGACGGCAGCATGCACAGGAACCTATGATCTTTTTTCCCTACTGAAGAGAGTAGAATCTCGAAACACGTGTATAGGGATACGGGCACTGGCCATGAAACTTAAATTATTTATCTGAAGCAAGCAACCTTGAAAACTAAATTTACCATGATGCAATAAGGTAATTACGTTTTGCATGTCCGCGGCGTGCCCCACCCCCCCTGAATGTTTAAATTGGCTCCCATGATCCACGAGCTGACGAGCTCTGGGGTGCGCGACGCTTGCTGAGAGTGGTAATATCCCTGATAAGATGACGGCAGCATGCACAGGAACCTATGATCTTTTTTCCCTACTGAAGAGAGAAGAATCTCGAAACACGTGTATAGGGATACGGGCACTGGCCATGGAACTTAAAATATTTATCTGAAGCAAGCAACCTTGAAAACTACATTTACCATGATGCAATACGGTAATTACGTTGTGCATGTCCGGGGCGTGCCCCACCCCCCCTGAATGTTTAAATTGGCTCCCATGGGCCACGAGCTGACGAGCTCTGGGGTGCGCGACGCATGCTGAGAGTGGTAATATCCCTGATAAGATGACGGCAGCATGCACAGGAACCTATGAACTTTTTTCCCTACTGAAGAGAGAAGAATCTCGAAACACGTGTATAGGGTTACGGGCACTGGCCATGAAACTTAAATTATTTATCTGAAGCCAGCAACCTTGAAAACTACATTTAACATGATGCAATAAGGTAATTACGTTGTGCATGTCCGCGGCATGCCCCACCTCCCCCTGAATGTTTAAATTGGCTCCCATGGGCCATGAGCTGACGAGTTCTGGGGTGCGCGACGCATGCTGAGAGTGGTAATATCCCTGATAAGATTACGGCAGCATGCACAGGAACCTATGAACTTTTTTCCCTACTGAAGAGAGAAGAATCTCGAAACACGTGTATAGGGATACGGGCACTGGCCATGAAACTTAAATTATTTATCTGAAGCAAGCAACCTTGAAAACTACATTTACCATGATGCAATAAGGTAATTACGTTGTGCATGTCCGCGCGTGCCCTACCCCCCCTGAATGTTTAAATTGGCTCCCATGGGCCACGAGCTGACGAGCTCTGGGGTGCGCGACGCATGCTGAGAGTGGTAATATCCCTGATAAGATGACGGCAGCATGCACAGGAACCTATGAACTTTTTTCCCTACTGAAGAGAGAAGAATCTTGAAACACGTGTATAGGGATACGGGCACTGGCCATGAAACTTAAATTATTTATCAGAAGCAAGCAACCTTGAAAACTACATTTACCATGATGCATTAAGGTAATTACGTTGTGCATGTCCGCGGCGTGCCCCACCTCTCCTTAATGTTTAAATTGGCTCCCATGGGCCACGAGCTGATGAGCTCTGGGGTGCGCGACACATGCTGAGAGTGGTAATATCCCTGATAAGATGACGGCAGCATGCACAGGAACTTATGAACTTTTTTCCCTACTGAAGAGATAAGAATCTCGAAACACGTGTATAGGGATACGGGCACTGGCCATGAAACTTAAAATATTTATCTGAAGCAAGCAACCTTAAAAACTACATTTACCATGATGCAATAAGGTAATTATGTTGTGCATGTCCGCGGCATGCCCCACCCCCCCGAATGTTTAAATTGGCTCCCATGGGCCATGAGCTGACGAGCTCTGGGTTGCGCGACGCATGCTGAGAGTGGTAATATCCCTGATAAGATGACGGCAGCATGCACAGGAACCTATGAACTTTTTTCCCTACTGAAGAGAGAAGAATCTCGAAACACATGTATAGGGATACGGGCACTGGCCATGAAACTTAAATTATTTATCTGAAGCAAGCAACCTTGAAAACTACATTTACCATGATGCAATAAGATAATTACTTTGTGCATGTCCGCACGTGCCCTACCCCCCCTGAATGTTTAAATTGGCCCCCATGGGCCACGAGCTGACGAGCTCTGGGGTGCGGGACGCATGCTGAGAGTGGTAATATCCCTGATAAGATGACGGCAGCATGCACAGGAACCTATGAACTTTTTTCCCTACTGAAGAGAGAAGAATCTCGAAACACGTGTATAGGGATACGGGCACTGGCCATGAAACTTAAATTATTTATCAGAAGCAAGCAACCTTGAAAACTACATTTACCATGATGCAATAAGGTAATTACGTTGTGCATGTCCGCGGCGTGCCCCACCTCTCCTGAATGTTTAAATTGGCTCCCATGGGCCACGAGCTGACGAGCTCTGGGGTGCGCGACGCATGCTGAGAGTGGTAATATCCCTGATAAGATGACGGCAGCATGCACAGGAACCTATGAACTTTTTTCCCTACTGAAGAGAGAAGAATCTCATAACACGTGTATAGGGATACGGGCACTGGCCATGAAACTTAAATTATTTATCTGAAGCAAGCAACCTTGAAAACTACATTTACCATGATGCAATAAGGTAATTACGTTGTGCATGTTCGCGGCGTGCCCCCCCCCCCCTGAATGCTTAAATTGCCTCCCATGGGCCACGAGCTGATGAGCTCTGGGGTGCGCGACGCATGCTGAGAGTGGTAATATCCCTGATAAGATGAAGGCAGTATGCACAGGAACCTATGAACTTTTTTCCCTACTGAAGAGAGAAGAATCTCGAAACACGTGTATAGGGATACAGGCACTGGCCATGAAACTTAAATTATTTATCTGAAGCAAGCAACCTTGAAAACTACATTTACCATGATGCAATAAGGTAATTACGTTGTGCATGTCCGCGGCGTGCCCCACCCCCCCTGAATGTTTAAATTGGCTCCCATGGGCCACGCGCTGACAAGCTCTGGGGTGCGCAATGCATGCTGAGAGTGGTAATATCCCTGATAAGATGACCGCAGCATGCACAGGAACCTATGATCTTTTTTCCCTACTGAAGAGAGTAGAATCTCGAAACACGTGTATAGGGATACGGGCACTGGCCATGAAACTTAAATTATTTATCTGAAGCAAGCAACCTTGAAAACTAAATTTACCATGATGCAATAAGGTAATTACGTTTTGAATGTCCGCGGCGTGCCCCACCCCCCCTGAATGTTTAAATTGGCTCCCATGATCCACGAGCTGACGAGCTCTGGGGTGCGCGACGCATGCTGAGAGTGGTAATATCCCTGATAAGATGACGGCAGCATGCACAGGAACTTATGAACTTTTTTCCCTACTGAAGAGAGAAGAATCTCGAAACACGTGTATAGGGATACGGGCACTGGCCATGGAACTTAAAATATTTATCTGAAGCAAGCAACCTTGAAAACTACATTTACCATGATGCAATACGGTAATTACGTTGTGCATGTCCGGGGCGTGCCCCACCCCCCCTGAATGTTTAAATTGGCTCCCATGGGCCACGAGCTGACGAGCTCTGGGGTGCGCGACGCATGCTGAGAGTGGTAATATCCCTGATAAGATGACGGCAGCATGCACAGGAACCTATGAACTTTTTTCCCTACTGAAGAGAGAAGAATCTCGAAACATGTGTATAGGGTTACGGGCACTGGCCATGAAACTTAAATTATTTATCTGAAGCCAGCAACCTTGAAAACTACATTTAACATGATGCAATAAGGTAATTACATTGTGCATGTCCGCGGCATGCCCCACCTCCCCCTGAATGTTTAAATTGGCTCCCATGGGCCATGAGCTGACGAGCTCTGGGGTGCGCGACGCATGCTGAGAGTGGTAATATCCCTGATAAGATTACGGCAGCATGCACAGGAACCTATGAACTTTTTTCCCTACTGAAGAGAGAAGAATCTCGAAACACGTGTATAGGGATACGGGCACTGGCCATGAAACTTAAATTATTTATCAGAAGCAAGCAACCTTGAAAACTACATTTAACATGATGCAATAAGGTAATTACGTTGTGCATGTCCGCGGCGTGCCCCACCTCTCCTGAATGTTTAAATTGGCTCCCATGGGCCACGAGCTGACGAGCTCTGGGGTGCGCGACGCATGCTGAGAGTGGTAATATCCCTGATAAGATGACGGCAGCATGCACAGGAACCTATGAACTTTTTTCCCTACTGAAGAGAGAAGAATCTCATAACACGTGTATAGGGATACGGGCACTGGCCATGAAACTTAAATTATTTATCTGAAGCAAGCAACCTTGAAAACTACATTTACCATGATGCAATAAGGTAATTACGTTGTGCATGTCCGCGGCGTGCCCCCCCCCTGAATGCTTAAATTGCCTCCCATGGGCCACGAGCTGATGAGCTTTGGGGTGCGCGACGCATGCTGAGAGTGGTAATATCCCTGATAAGAGGACGGCAGCATGCACAGGAACCTATGAACTTTTTTCCCTACTGAAGAGAGAAGAATCTCGAAAAACGTGTATAGGGATACAGGCACTGGCCATGAAACTTAAATTATTTATCTGAAGCAAGCAACCTTGAAAACTACATTTACCATGATGCAATAAGGTAATTACGTTGTGCATGTCTGCGGCGTGCCCCACCCCCCCTGAATGTTTAAATTGGCTCCCATGGGCCACGCGCTGACAAGCTCTGGGGTGCGCAATGCATGCTGAGAGTGGTAATATCCCTGATAAGATGACGGCAGCATGCACAGGAACCTATGATCTTTTTTCCCTACTGAAGAGAGTAGAATCTCGAAACACGTGTATAGGGATACGGGCACTGGCCATGAAACTTAAATTATTTATCTGAAGCAAGCAACCTTGAAAACTAAATTTACCATGATGCAATAAGGTAATTACGTTTTGCATGTCCGCGGCGTGCCCCACCCCCCCTGAATGTTTAAATTGGCTCCCATGATCCACGAGCTGACGAGCTCTGGGGTGCGCGACGCATGCTGAGAGTGGTAATATCCCTGATAAGATGACGGCAGCATGCACAGGAACCTATGATCTTTTTTCCCTACTGAAGAGAGAAGAATCTCGAAACACGTGTATAGGGATACGGGCACTGGCCATGGAACTTAAAATATTTATCTGAAGCAAGCAACCTTGAAAACTACATTTACCATGATGCAATACGGTAATTACGTTGTGCATGTCCGGGGCGTGCCCCACCCCCCCTGAATGTTTAAATTGGCTCCCATGGGCCACGAGCTGACGAGCTCTGGGGTGCGCGACGCATGCTGAGAGTGGTAATATCCCTGATAAGATGACGGCAGCATGCACAGGAACCTATGAACTTTTTTCCCTACTGAAGAGAGAAGAATCTCGAAACACGTGTATAGGGTTACGGGCACTGGCCATGAAACTTAAATTATTTATCTGAAGCCAGCAACCTTGAAAACTACATTTAACATGATGCAATAAGGTAATTACGTTGTGCATGTCCGCGGCATGCCCCACCTCCCCCTGAATGTTTAAATTGGCTCCCATGGGCCATGAGCTGACGAGTTCTGGGGTGCGCGACGCATGCTGAGAGTGGTAATATCCCTGATAAGATTACGGCAGCATGCACAGGAACCTATGAACTTTTTTCCCTACTGAAGAGAGAAGAATCTCGAAACACGTGTATAGGGATACGGGCACTGGCCATGAAACTTAAATTATTTATCTGAAGCAAGCAACCTTGAAAACTACATTTACCATGATGCAATAAGGTAATTACGTTGTGCATGTCCGCGCGTGCCCTACCCCCCCTGAATGTTTAAATTGGCTCCCATGGGCCACGAGCTGACGAGCTCTGGGGTGCGCGACGCATGCTGAGAGTGGTAATATCCCTGATAAGATGACGGCAGCATGCACAGGAACCTATGAACTTTTTTCCCTACTGAAGAGAGAAGAATCTTGAAACACGTGTATAGGGATACGGGCACTGGCCATGAAACTTAAATTATTTATCAGAAGCAAGCAACCTTGAAAACTACATTTACCATGATGCATTAAGGTAATTACGTTGTGCATGTCCGCGGCGTGCCCCACCTCTCCTTAATGTTTAAATTGGCTCCCATGGGCCACGAGCTGATGAGCTCTGGGGTGCGCGACACATGCTGAGAGTGGTAATATCCCTGATAAGATGACGGCAGCATGCACAGGAACTTATGAACTTTTTTCCCTACTGAAGAGATAAGAATCTCGAAACACGTGTATAGGGATACGGGCACTGGCCATGAAACTTAAAATATTTATCTGAAGCAAGCAACCTTAAAAACTACATTTACCATGATGCAATAAGGTAATTATGTTGTGCATGTCCGCGGCATGCCCCACCCCCCCGAATGTTAAAATTGGCTCCCATGGGCCATGAGCTGACGAGCTCTGGGTTGCGCGACGCATGCTGAGAGTGGTAATATCCCTGATAAGATGACGGCAGCATGCACAGGAACCTATGAACTTTTTTCCCTACTGAAGAGAGAAGAATCTCGAAACACGTGTATAGGGATACGGGCACTGGCCATGAAACTTAAATTATTTATCTGAAGCAAGCAACCTTGAAAACTACATTTACCATGATGCAATAAGATAATTACTTTGTGCATGTCCGCACGTGCCCTACCCCCCCTGAATGTTTAAATTGGCCCCCATGGGCCACGAGCTGACGAGCTCTGGGGTGCGGGACGCATGCTGAGAGTGGTAATATCCCTGATAAGATGACGGCAGCATGCACAGGAACCTATGAACTTTTTTCCCTACTGAAGAGAGAAGAATCTCGAAACACGTGTATAGGGATACGGGCACTGGCCATGAAACTTAAATTATTTATCAGAAGCAAGCAACCTTGAAAACTACATTTACCATGATGCTATAAGGTAATTACGTTGTGCATGTCCGCGGTGTGCCCCACCTCTCCTGAATGTTTAAATTGGCTCCCATGGGCCACGAGCTGACGAGCTCTGGGGTGCGCGACGCATGCTGAGAGTGGTAATATCCCTGATAAGATGACGGCAGCATGCACAGGAACCTATGAACTTTTTTCCCTACTGAAGAGAGAAGAATCTCGAAACACGTGTATAGGGATACGGGCACTGGCCATGAAACTTAAATTATTTATCTGAAGCAAGTAACCTTGAAAACTACATTTACCATGATGCAATAAGGTAATTACGTTGTGCATGTCCGCGCGTGCCCCACCCTCCTGAATGTTTAAATTGGCTCCCATGGGCCACGAGCCGACGAGCTCTGGGGTGCGCGACGCATGCTGAGAGTGGTAATATCGGTGATAAGATGATGGCAGCATGCACAGGAACCTATGAACTTTATTCCCTACTGAGGAGAGAAGAATCTCGAAACACCTGTATAGGGATACGGGCACTGGCCATGAAACTTAAATTATTTATCTGAAGCAAGCAACCTTGAAAACTACATTTACCATGATGCAATAAGGTAATTACGTTGTGCATGTCCGCGCCGTGCCCCACCCCCCCTGAATGTTTAAATTGGCTCCCGTGGGCCACGAGCTGACGAGAGCTGGGGTGCGCGACGCATGCTGAGAGTGGTAATATCCTGGATAAGATGACGGCAGCATGCACAGGAACCTATGAACTTTTTTCCCTACTGAAGAGAGAAGAATCTCGAAACACGTGTATAGGGATACGGGCACTGGCCATGAAACTTAAATTATTTATCTGAAGCAAGCAACCTTGAAAACTATATTTACCATGATGCAATAAGGTAATTACGTTGTGCATGTCCGCGGCATGCCCCACCCCCCGAATGTTTACATTGGCTCCCATGGGCCATGAGCTGACGAGCTCTGGGGTGCGCGACGCATGCTGAGAGTGGTAATATCCCTGATAAGATGACGGCAGCATGCACAGGAACCTATGAACTTTTTTCCCTACTGAAGAGAGAAGAATCTCGAAACACGTGTATAGGGATACGGGCACTGGCCATGAAACGTAAATTATTTATCTGAAGCAAGCAACCTTGAAAACTACATTTACCATGATGCAATAAGGTAATTACTTTGTGCATGTCCGTACGTGCCCTACCCCCCCTGAATGTTTAAATTGGCTCCCATGGGCCACGAGCTGACGAGCTCTGGGGTGCGCGACGCATGCTGAGAGTGGTAATATCCCTGATAAGATGACGGCAGCATGCACAGGAACCTATGAACTTTTTTCCCTACTGAAGAGAGAAGAATCTCTAAACACGTGTATAGGGATACGGGCACTGGCCATGAAACTTAAATTATTTATCAGAAGCAAGCAACCTTGAAAACTACATTTACCATTATGCAATAAGGTAATTACGTTGTGCATGTCCGCGGCGTGCCCCACCTCTCCTGAATGTTTAAATTGGCTCCCATGGGCCACGAGCTGACGAGCTCTGGGGTGCGCGACGCATGCTGAGAGTGGTAATATCCCTGATAAGATGACGGCAGCATGCACAGGAACCTATGAACTTTTTTCCCTACTGAAGAGAGAAGAATCTCATAACACGTGTATAGGGATACGGGCACTGGCCATGAAACTTAAATTATTTATCTGAAGCAAGCAACCTTGAAAACTACATTTACCATGATGCAATAAGGTAATTACGTTGTGCATGTACGCGGCGTGCCCCCCCCCCCCCTGAATGCTTAAATTGCCTCCCATGGGCCACGAGCTGATGAGCTCTGGGGTGCGCGACGCATGCTGAGAGTGGTAATATCCCTGATAAGATGAAGGCAGCATGCACAGGAACCTATGAACTTTTTTCCCTACTGAAGAGAGAAGAATCTCGAAACACGTGTATAGGGATTCAGGCACTGGCCATGAAACTTAAATTATTTATCTGAAGCAAGCAACCTTGAAAACTACATTTACCATGATGCAATAAGGTAATTACGTTGTGCATGTCCGCGGCGTGCCCCACCCCCCCTGAATGTTTAAATTGGCTCCCATGGGCCACGCGCTGACAAGCTCTGGGGTGCGCAATGCATGCTGAGAGTGGTAATATCCCTGATAAGATGACGGCAGCATGCACAGGAACCTATGATCTTTTTTCCCTACTGAAGAGAGTAGAATCTCGAAACACGTGTATAGGGATACGGGCACTGGCCATGAAACTTAAATTATTTATCTGAAGCAAGCAACCTTGAAAACTAAATTTACCATGATGCAATAAGGTAATTACGTTTTGCATGTCCGCGGCGTGCCCCACCCCCCCTGAATGTTTAAATTGGCTCCCATGATCCACGAGCTGACGAGCTCTGGGGTGCGCGACGCATGCTGAGAGTGGTAATATCCCTGATAAGATGACGGCAGCATGCACAGGAACCTATGAACTTTTTTCCCTACTGAAGAGAGAAGAATCTCGAAACACGTGTATAGGGATACGGGCACTGGCCATGAAACTTAAATTATTTATCTGAAGCAAGTAACCTTGAAAACTACATTTACCATGATGCAATAAGGTAATTACGTTGTGCATGTCCGCGCGTGCCCCACCCTCCTGAATGTTTAAATTGGCTCCCATGGGCCACGAGCCGACGAGCTCTGGGGTGCGCGACGCATGCTGAGAGTGGTAATATCGGTGATAAGATGATGGCAGCATGCACAGGAACCTATGAACTTTATTCCCTACTGAGGAGAGAAGAATCTCGAAAGACGTGTATAGGGATACGGGCACTGGCCATGAAACTTAAATTATTTATCTGAAGCAAGCAACCTTGAAAACTACATTTACCATGATGCAATAAGGTAATTACTTTGTGCATGTCCGTACGTGCCCTACCCCCCCTGAATGTTTAAATTGGCTCCCATGGGCCACGAGCTGACGAGCTCTGGGGTGCGCGACGCATGCTGAGAGTGGTAATATCCCTGATAAGATGACGGCAGCATGCACAGGAACCTATGAACTTTTTTCCCTACTGAAGAGAGAAGAATCTCTAAACACGTGTATAGGGATACGGGCACTGGCCATGAAACTTAAATTATTTATCAGAAGCAAGCAACCTTGAAAACTACATTTACCATTATGCAATAAGGTAATTACGTTGTGCATGTCCGCGGCGTGCCCCACCTCTCCTGAATGTTTAAATTGGCTCCCATGGGCCACGAGCTGACGAGCTTTGGGGTGCGCGACGCATGCTGAGAGTGGTAATATCCCTGATAAGATGACGGCAGCATGCACAGGAACCTATGAACTTTTTTTTCTACTGAAGAGAGAAGAATCTCATAACACGTGTATAGGGATACGGGCACTGGCCATGAAACTTAAATTATTTATCTGAAGCAAGCAACCTTGAAAACTACATTTACCATGATGCAATAAGGTAATTACGTTGTGCATGTCCGTGGCGTGCCCCCCCCCCCCTGAATGCTTAAATTGCCTCCCATGGGCCACGAGCTGATGAGCTCTGGGGTGCGCGACGCATGCTGAGAGTGGTAATATCCCTGATAAGATGAAGGCAGCATGCACAGGAACCTATGAACTTTTTTCCCTACTGAAGAGAGAAGAATCTCGAAACACGTGTATAGGGATACAGGCACTGGCCATGAAACTTAAATTATTTATCTGAAGCAAGCAACCTTGAAAACTACATTTACCATGATGCAATAAGGTAATTACGTTGTGCATGTCCGCGGCGTGCCCCACCCCCCTGAATGTTTAAATTGGCTCCCATGGGCCACGCGCTGACAAGCTCTGGGGTGCGCAATGCATGCTGAGAGTGGTAATATCCCTGATAAGATGACGGCAGCATGCACAGGAACCTATGATCTTTTTTCCCTACTGAAGAGAGTAGAATCTCGAAACACGTGTATAGGGATACGGGCACTGGCCATGAAACTTAAATTATTTATCTGAAGCAAGCAACCTTGAAAACTAAATTTACCATGATGCAATAAGGTAATTACATTTTGCATGTCCGCGGCGTGCCCCACCCCCCTTGAATGTTTAAATTGGCTCCCATGATCCACGAGCTGACGAGCTCTGGGGTGCGCGACGCATGCTGAGAGTGGTAATATCCCTGATAAGCAGACGGCAGCATGCACAGGAACTTATGAACTTTTTTCCCTACTGAAGAGAGAAGAATCTCGAAACACGTGTATAGGGATACGGGCACTGGCATGGAACTTAAAATATTTATCTGAAGCAAGCAACCTTGAAAACTACATTTACCATGATGCAATACGGTAATTACGTTGTGCATGTCCGGGGCGTGCCCCACCCCCCCTGAATGTTTAAATTGGCTCCCATGGGCCACGAGCTGACGAGCTCTGGGGTGCGCGACGCATGCTGAGAGTGGTAATATCCCTGATAAGATGACGGCAGCATGCACAGGAACTTATGAACTTTTTTCCCTACTGAAGAGAGAAGAATCTCGAAACACGTGTATAGGGATACGGGCACTGGCCATGGAACTTAAAATATTTATCTGAAGCAAGCAACCTTGAAAACTACATTTAACATGATGCAATAAGGTAATTACGTTGTGCATGTCCGCGGCATGCCCCACCTCCCCCTGAATGTTTAAATTGGCTCCCATGGGCCATGAGCTGACGAGCTCTGGGGTGCGCGACGCATGCTGAGAGTGGTAATATCCCTGATAAGATTACGGCAGCATGCACAGGAACCTATGAACTTTTTTCCCTACTGAAGAGAGAAGAATCTCGAAACACGTGTATAGGGATACGGGCACTGGCCATGAAACTTAAATTATTTATCTGAAGCAAGCAACCTTGAAA
The DNA here is from genome assembly GCF_964261635.1 of Lissotriton helveticus. Classification (NCBI taxonomy): domain Eukaryota; kingdom Metazoa; phylum Chordata; class Amphibia; order Caudata; family Salamandridae; genus Lissotriton; species Lissotriton helveticus. Next base: position 769,340,855 of record NC_136061.1, on the reverse strand, counting down.
ACTACATTTACCATGATGCAATAAGGTAATTACGTTGTGCATGTCCGCGCGTGCCCTACCCCCCCTGAATGTTTAAATTGGCTCCCATGGGCCACGAGCTGACGAGCTCTGGGGTGCGCGACGCATGCTGAGAGTGGTAATATCCCTGATAAGATGACGGCAGCATGCACAGGAACCTATGAACTTTTTTCCCTACTGAAGAGAGAAGAATCTTGAAACACGTGTATAGGGATACGGGCACTGGCCATGAAACTTAAATTATTTATCAGAAGCAAGCAACCTTGAAAACTACATTTACCATGATGCATTAAGGTAATTACGTTGTGCATGTCCGCGGCGTGCCCCACCTCTCCTGAATGTTTAAATTGGCTCCCATGGGCCACGAGCTGATGAGCTCTGGGGTGCGCGGCACATGCTGAGAGTGGTAATATCCCTGATAAGATGACGGCAGCATGCACAGGAACTTATGAACTTTTTTCCCTACTGAAGAGATAAGAATCTCGAAACACGTGTATAGGGATACGGGCACTGGCCATGAAACTTAAAATATTTATCTGAAGCAAGCAACCTTAAAAACTACATTTACCATGATGCAATAAGGTAATTATGTTGTGCATGTCCGCGGCATGCCCCACCCCCCGAATGTTTAAATTGGCTCCCATGGGCCATGAGCTGACGAGCTCTGGGTTGCGCGACGCATGCTGAGAGTGGTAATATCCCTGATAAGATGACGGCAGCATGCACAGGAACATATGAACTTTTTTCCCTACTGAAGAGAGAAGAATCTCGAAACACGTGTATAGGGATACGGGCACTGGCCATGAAACTTAAATTATTTATCTGAAGCAAGCAACCTTGAAAACTATATTTACCATGATGCAATAAGTTAATTACGTTGTGCATGTCCGCGGCGCGCCCCACCCCCCCTGAATGTTTAAATTGGCTCCCATGGGCCACGAGCTGACGAGCTCTGGGGTGCGCGACGCATGCTGAGAATGGTAATATCCCTGATCAGATGACGGCAGCATGCACTGGAGCCTATGAACTTTGTTCCCTACTGAAGAGAGAAGAATCTCGAAACACGTGTATAGGGATACAGGCACTGGCCATGAAACTTAAATTATTTATCTGAAGCAAGCAACCTTGAAAACTACATTTACCATGATGCAATAAGGAAATTACATTGTGCATGTCCGCGGCGTGCCCCACCCCACCTGATAGCTTTAGAACATACTTTAAAGTGCTTTCAATTTAGATACTGATCAGAGGAGGGAAAAAAAAATCAAGGCTTTCGCATTTTTCTTCGTTTTCGCATCGGCCAGGATATTAAAATACAGGTCATGTCAGTAAAAACACTGCCAAGTGGGAACCCTAGCCAGATCAGGTATTGTGGCCCTTTGGCCATTTTATTTCAACTTGCCCACCTGGTCATAATGCAGTGCTTCCCGCTTTCACCAATCTTACTAATTCTATAGGCTTTAAAATGCTTTGGCTACTAAACAGTTTTTTAAAAAGGAGCCCAATGAGACTAACTAAATGATGTTTCGTAAAAGTGCCTGATATGCAAATTCGGGCCATATTTTTGGGACTGCCTGGGCATAATTGCAATCCTATTCCGACCCTGCCGACATGTGCCCCTGTGGAATTTATGTGCTCTCTTGCGTGGCATTAATACGGTGTGACAGCTACAAGATGTAATTCTGTGGGGAGCGCAGGTCTGAACTTCCACAAAAAATTGCTCAACTGTGCCTTTCTTGGCACCATTGCAAATATACTGCGATGTGCAGTCTCTCTGAGCTATGGTATAGCTAGCTGGAGAAGGAAGCAGGGGGGTTACAAGGCTAGAGGGCACTGTCTCTGCCGATGTCTAGGGGCTATACAACTATGGTCTACGTCCAGTCATCCTAATTAAAGCCCTAATTAGCAAGTATTGATTCCATCCTCAACTCTGAAAGTCATATTGGAGTTGTATGTTAACAAAAGTAAATATAAATACTTAAAGCTTCATTGCATTTCCAAATTTGGGTGGTTTCAGTGGACAGAATATCTTGCAACCTTGGCGTCGATTCCGATCCGGAAAAAAGCGCTCCGAATTGCCGTTCGGAGCGTTTTTCCCCGCATGAATCGTACCCATAAGCATCCCCGTACGAATCAGCAAGTACGATCGCGACCTAAAGCGTCACTCCGTACGCCTCGTAAACAACGCCGTACAAATCGGAAGTCCATATGAATTGCTGCCGGCTGACGCTCAACGCTACGTCCGAACGTAAATAGACCGCGTCTTCCGAACCAGGAAGTACGATACGTGTTGAACACACTCCGTACGGCTCTTTTTCTACGAGAGCTCAAAACTACCGTAAAACCACAGTCCGGCACGAACTGCACACCGGTACGCGACAAGCAGGACATGAACGCCATCGTCCGTCTCATCCCAATCCTGTACGGCCACCACCTCGTACTTAGAAACCGACGACGGCGCAGAAGGTGAGTACAACGAAGTCCAACATACCTGAACGTGTTGCCACACGCGCACATCTCCATTGCACGACTGTAATGTCTGGGCACGTTGCGCCACACACTCCCGCACATCACCAGTGTAATACGGAGACGTGCCGCACCTACGTCATCGCCCTCGGGGTACGGTACGTCACCGCATAACACCAGTGTAATACGGAGACGTGCCGCACCAACGTCATCGACCTCGGGGTATGGTACGTCACCGCACAACACCAGTGTAATACGGGGACGTGCCGCACCTACGTCATCGCCCTTGGGGTACGGTACGTCACCGCACAACACCAGCGCAATACGGAGACGTGCCGCACCTACGTCATCGCCCTCGGGGTACGGTACGTCACCGCACAACACCAGCGCAATACGGAGACGTGCCGCACCTACGTCATCGCCCTCTGGGTACGGTACGTCACCGCACAACACCAGTGCAATACGGAGACGTGCCGCACCTACGTCATCGCCCTCGGGGTACGGTACGTCACCGCACAACACCAGTGTAATACGGAGACGTGCCGCACCTACGTCATCGCCCTCGGGGTTCAGTACGTCACCCCACAACACCAGTGTAATACGGGGACGTGCCGCACCTACGTCATCGCCCTCGGGGTACGGTACGTCACCACACAAAACCAGTGCAATACGGAGACGTGCCGCACCGACGTCATCGCCCTCGGGGTACGGTACCTCACCGCACAACACCAGTGTAATACGGAGACGTGCCGGACCTACGTCATCGCCCTCGGGGTACGGTACGTCACCGCACAACACCAGTGTAATAGACGTGTGGGACATACGTCTGCTATGTAAGTGTAAAGGTGTGTAGAAAACACACCCAGCAGTGCCCAGCATTAGATTGTGTGTGTGGCTAAGACCCCCACCAGTGCCCACCAGTGCCCAGCATTAGAGTGTGTGTGTGGCTAAGACCCCCACCACTGCCCACCAGTGCCCACCAGTGCCCAGCATTAGAGTGTGTGTGTGGCTAAGACCCCCACCACTGCCCAGCAGTGCCCAGCATTAGAGTGTGTGTGTGGCTAAGACCCCCACCACTGCCCACCAGTGCCCCCCAGTGCCCAGCATTAGAGTGTGTGTGTGGCTAAGAGCCCCACCACTGGCCACCAGTGCCCACTGGTGCCCAGCATTAGAGTGTGTGTGTGGCTAAGCCTCCCACCACTGCCCACCAGTGCCCAGCATTAGAGTGTGTGTGTGGCTAAGACCCCCACCACTGCCCACCAGTGCCCAGCATTAGAGTGTGTGTGTGGCTAAGACCCCCACCACTGCCCAGCAGTGCCCAGCATTAGAGTGTGTCGGTGGCTAAGACCCCCACCAGTGCCCACCAGTGCCCAGCATTAGAGTGTGTGTGTGGCTAAGACCCCCACCACTGCCCACCAGTGGCCACCAGTGCCCAGCATTAGAGTGTGTGTGTGGCTAAGACCCCCACCACTGCCCAGCAGTGCCCAGCATTAGAGTGTGTGTGTGGCTAAGACCCCCATCAGTGCCCACCAGTGCCCAGCATTAGAGTGTGTGTGTGTGGCTAAGACCCCCACCACTGGCCACCACTGGCCACCAGTGCCCACCAGTGCCCAGCATTAGAGTGTGTGTGTGGCTAAGACCCCCACCACTGCCCACCAGTGCCCAGCATTAGAGTGTGTGTGTGGCTAAGACCCCCACCACTGCCCACCAGTGCCCAGCATTAGAGTGTGTGTGTGGCTAAGACCCCCACCAGTGCCCAGCATTAGAGTGTGTGTGTGGCTAAGACCCCCACCAGTGCCCAGCATTAGAGTGTGTGTGTGGCTAAGACCCCCACCAGTGACCACCAGTGCCCAGCATTAGAGTGTGTGTGTGGCTAAGACCCCCATCACTGCCCAGCAGTGCCCAGCATTAGAGTGTGTGTGTGGCTAAGACCCCCACCAGTGCCCACCAGTGCCCAGCATTAGAGTGTGTGTGTGGCTAAGACCCCCCCAGTGCCCACCAGTGCCCAGCATTAGAGTGTGTGTGTGGCTAAGACCCCCACCACTGCCCACCAGTGCCCAGCATTAGAGTGTGTGTGTGGCTAAGACCCCCATCACTGCCCAGCAGTGCCCAGCATTAGAGTGTGTGTGTGGCTAAGACCCCCACCACTGCCCACCAGTGCCCAGCATTAGAGTGTGTGTGTGGCTAAGACCCCCACCACTGCCCAGCAGTGCCCAGCATTAGAGTGTGTGTGTGGCTAAGACCCCCACCACTGCCCACCAGTGCCCACCAGTGGCCAGCATTAAAGTGTGTGTGTGGCTAAGACCCCCACCAGTGCCCACCAGTGCCCAGCATTAGAGTGTGGCTAAGACCCCCACCATCGCCCACCAGTGCCCACCAGTGCCCAGCATTAGAGTGTGTGTGTGGCTAAGACCCCCACCACTGCCCAGCAGTGCCCAGCATTAGAGTGTGTGTGTGGCTAAGACCCCCACCACTGCCCACCAGTGCCCACCAGTGCCCAGCATTAGAGTGTGTGTGTGCCTAAGACCCCCACCGCTGGCCACCAGTGTCCACCAGTGCCCAGCATTAGAGTGTGTGTGGCTAAGACCCCCACAACTGCCCACCAGTGCCCAGCATTAGAGTGTGTGTGTGGCTAAGAGCCCCACCACTGCCCACCAGTGCCCACCAGTGCCCAGCATTAGAGTGTGTGTGTGTGGCTAAGACCCCCACCAGTGCCCACCAGTGCCCAGCATTAGAGTGTGTGTGTGGCTAAGACCCCCCACCACTGCCCACCAGTGCCCAGCAGTGCCCAGCATTAGAGTGTGTGTGTGGCTAAGACCCCCAACACTGCCCAGCAGTGCCCAGCATTAGAGTGTGTGTGTGGCTAAGACCCCAACCACTGCCCATCAGTGCCCACCAGTGCCCAGAATTAGAGTGTGTGTGTGCCTAAGACCCCGACCACTGGCCACCAGTGCCCACCAGTGCCCAGCAATAGAGTGTGTGTGGCTAAGACCCCCACCACTGCCCACCACTGCCCAGCATTAGAGTATGTGTGTGGCTAAGACCCCCACCACTGCCCACCAGTGCCCAGCATTAGAGTGTGTGTGTGGCTAAGACCCCCACCAGTGCCCAGCAGTGCCCAGCATTAGAGTGTGTGTGTGGCTAAGACCCCCACCAGTGCCCACCAGTGCCCAGCATTAGAGTGTGTGTGTGGCTAAGACCCCCACCAGTGCCCACCAGTGCCCAGCATTAGAGTGTGTGTGTGGCTAAGACCCCCATCACTGCCCAGCAGTGCCCAGCATTAGAGTGTGTGTGTGGCTAAGACCCCCACCAGTGCCCACCAGTGCCCAGCATTAGAGTGTGTGTGTGGCTAAGACCCCCCCAGTGCCCAGCATTAGAGTGTGTGTGTGGCTAAGACCCCCACCACTGCCCACCAGTGCCCAGCATTAGAGTTTGTGTGTGGCTAAGACCCCCATCACTGCCCGGCAGTGCCCAGCATTAGAGTGTGTGTGTGGCTAAGACCCCCACCACTGCCCACCAGTGCCCAGCATTAGAGTGTGTGTGTGGCTAAGACCCCCACCACTGCCCACCAGTGCCCAGCATTAGAGTGTGTGTGTGGCTAAGACCCCCATCACTGCCCAGCAGTGCCCAGCATTAGAGTGTGTGTGTGGCTAAGACCCCCACCACTGCCCACCAGTGCCCAGCATTAGAGTGTGTGTGTGGCTAAGACCCCCACCACTGCCCAGCAGTGCCCAGCATTAGAGTGTGTGTGTGGCTAAGACCCCCACCACTGCCCACCAGTGCCCACCAGTGGCCAGCATTAAAGTGTGTGTGTGGCTAAGACCCCCACCAGTGCCCACCAGTGCCCAGCATTAGAGTGTGGCTAAGACCCCCACCATCGCCCACCAGTGCCCACCAGTGCCCAGCATTAGAGTGTGTGTGTGGCTAAGACCCCCACCACTGCCCAGCAGTGCCCAGCATTAGAGTGTGTGTGTGGCTAAGACCCCCACCACTGCCCACCAGTGCCCACCAGTGCCCAGCATTAGAGTGTGTGTGTGCCTAAGACCCCCACCGCTGGCCACCAGTGTCCACCAGTGCGCAGCATTAGAGTGTGTGTGGCTAAGACCCCCACCACTGCCCACCAGTGCCCAGCATTAGAGTGTGTGTGTGGCTAAGAGCCCCACCACTGCCCACCAGTGCCCACCAGTGCCCAGCATTAGAGTGTGTGTGTGTGGCTAAGACCCCCACCAGTGCCCACCAGTGCCCAGCATTAGAGTGTGTGTGTGGCTAAGACCCCCCACCACTGCCCACCAGTGCCCAGCAGTGCCCAGCATTAGAGTGTGTGTGTGGCTAAGACCCCCAACACTGCCCAGCATTAGAGTGTGTGTGTGGCTAAGACCCCAACCACTGCCCACCAGTGCCCACCAGTGCCCAGAATTAGAGTGTGTGTGTGCCTAAGACCCCGACCACTGGCCACCAGTGCCCACCAGTGCCCAGCATTAGAGTGTGTGTGGCTAAGACCCCCACCACTGCCCACCACTGCCCAGCATTAGAGTATGTGTGTGGCTAAGACCCCCACCACTGCCCACCAGTGCCCACTAGTGCCCAGCATTAGAGTGTGTGTGTGGCTAAGACCCCCACCAGTGCCCAGCAGTACCCAGCATTAGAGTGTGTGTGTGGCTAAGACCCCCACCAGTGCCCACCAGTGCCCAGCATTAGAGTGTGTGTGTGGCTAAGACCCCCACCAGTGCCCACCAGTGCCCAGCATTAGAGTGTGTGTGTGGCTAAGACCCCCATCACTGCCCAGCAGTGCCCAGCATTAGAGTGTGTGTGTGGCTAAGACCCCCACCAGTGCCCACCAGTGCCCAGCATTAGAGTGTGTGTGTGGCTAAGACCCCCCCAGTGCCCAGCATTAGAGTGTGTGTGTGGCTAAGACCCCCACCACTGCCCACCAGTGCCCAGCATTAGAGTGTGTGTGTGGCTAAGACCCCCATCACTGCCCAGCAGTGCCCAGCATTAGAGTGTGAGTGTGGCTAAGACCCCCACCACTGCCCACCAGTGCCCAGCATTAGAGTGTGTGTGTGGCTAAGACCCCCACCACTGCCCAGCAGTGCCCAGCATTAGAGTGTGTGTGTGGCTAAGACCCCCACCACTGCCCACCAGTGCCCACCAGTGGCCAGCATTAAAGTGTGTGTGTGGCTAAGACCCCCACCAGTGCCCACCAGTGCCCAGCATTAGAGTGTGGCTAAGACCCCCACCATCGCCCACCAGTGCCCACCAGTGCCCAGCATTAGAGTGTGTGTGTGGCTAAGACCCCCACCACTGCCCAGCAGTGCCCAGCATTAGAGTGTGTGTGTGGCTAAGACCCCCACCACTGCCCACCAGTGCCCACCAGTGCCCAGCATTAGAGTGTGTGTGTGCCTAAGACCCCCACCGCTGGCCACCAGTGTCCACCAGTGCCCAGCATTAGAGTGTGTGTGGCTAAGACCCCCACCACTGCCCACCAGTGCCCAGCATTAGAGTGTGTGTGTGGCTAAGACCCCCACCACTGCCCACCAGTGCCCACCAGTGCCCAGCATTAGAGTGTGTGTGTGTGGCTAAGACCCCCACCAGTGCCCACCAGTGCCCAGCATTAGAGTGTGTGTGTGGCTAAGACCCCCCACCACTGCCCACCAGTGCCCAGCAGTGCCCAGCATTAGAGTGTGTGTGTGGCTAAGACCCCCAACACTGCCCAGCAGTGCCCAGCATTAGAGTGTGTGTGTGGCTAAGACCCCAACCACTGCCCACCAGTGCCCACCAGTGCCCAGAATTAGATTGTGTGTGTGCCTAAGACCCCGACCACTGGCCACCAGTGCCCACCAGTGCCCAGCATTAGAGTGTGTGTGGCTAAGACCCCCACCACTGCCCACCACTGCCCAGCATTAGAGTATGTGTGTGGCTAAGACCCCCACCACTGCCCACCAGTGCCCACCAGTGCCCAGCATTAGAGTGTGTGTGTGGCTAAGACCCCCACCAGTGCCCAGCAGTGCCCAGCATTAGAGTGTGTGTGTGGCTAAGACCCCCACCAGTGCCCACCAGTGCCCAGCATTAGAGTGTGTGTGTGGCTAAGACCGCCACCAGTGCCCGGCATTAGAGTGTGTGTGTGGCTAAGACCCCCACCACTGCCCACCAGTGCCCAGTATTAGAGTGTGTGTGTGGCTAAGACCCCCACCAGTGCCCACCAGTGCCCAGCATTAGAGTGTGTGTGTGGCTAAGACCCCCACCACTGCCCACCAGTGCCCAGCATTAGAGTGTGTGTGTGGCTACGACCCCCACCACTGCCCAGCAGTGCCCAGCATTAGAGTGTGTGTGTGTGGCTAAGACCCCCACCACTGCCCACCAGTGCCCAGCATTAGAGTGTGTGTTTGGCTAAGACCCCCACCACTGCCCAGCAGTGCCCAGCATTAGAGTGTGTGTGTGGCTAAGACCCCCACCACTGCCCACCAGTGCCCACCAGTGCCCAGCATTAGAGTGTGTGTGTGGCTAAGACCCCCACCACTGCCCAGCAGTGCCCAGCATTAGAGTGTGTGTGTGGCTAAGACCTCCACCACTGCCCACCAGTGCCCAGCATTAGAGTGTGTGTGTGGCTAAGACCCCCACCAGTGCCCGCCGGTGACCAGCCGTTAAATCAGAAACATACCATTGTTAACCTCATTACCATCATGAGATAGACACATGTTAACATACCCAAATGTGAACATCACACCAGCTCCCGGGCACACAGCAGTCACAGACATCACCACACAAACTAAAGTTCAGAAAAAGAAACAAATAGCTTTATTCAGCTTGTTCAAAATAGAAAAAGCAAATAGAGTCCTTGCTCAGAAAAGGCCAATGGCCAGTCCAAAAAAGTCTGATCAACAGTTTGTGCCTCCATGGGTGTGCTCACACCCAAACTTGCCTGCACATGGAGTTTAATCCGCTGTGGAAACTATGGGGGCACCATCTGTGGAATCCTCCGGCACCGCAGGGACAGGAGAGGGAATGAGAGGTGGAGTGGGTGCAGGTGTAGTGGATCCATCCACACTGGTTGGTGCATCGCCGAAAGTAGCTTCAAATACCTGGCTGCACACCTCAGCCAGTGTGGAAAAACTACCACCTGAACCCGGGGACACATTGGGGGTGGAGGTAGAGGGCTGTGAGTCTGTTCTTCTGGGTGTGTGGATGCATGTGTGAGCTGTGTCCCCTATCCCTGTGGGTGTGCCTACATCCCCTTGAGATTGTGTGCATGGAGCTTTGAGTTTCTTCTGGTGTGTGGGTGTGCCGGGTTTGTCTGACCTGTGGCGTCTGCGTGTATGTTGTGTAGGTATGTGAGAGGCAGAGGTGTATGGGTCTGAAGGATAGGGGGGCAGATGCTGCTGGGTAGACAGTGCTGCCGTCAGTGTTGACTCAATGGCAGCCACACTCCGACGTAGATCAGACATGGCCGATGACATGCCCTCCATGAACGACACCAACTGTGTAATGAGTTGTGTATGTCCATGGAGGACTGTCAACATGGATGTCTGACCTACTGCAATCTGCCGGAGTAGGTCCACAGACTCAGCACTGAGGGCAGCAGGGTACACAGGGGCAGGGGCTGCGGTGCCGGGAACAAAGGAAACACGGGGGCTAGCACGGACCCTAGGGACACTAACGACTGGGAGGGTGGAGATGGTACTGGAGGAGGGGCGACCAGCCAAAGATGAAGAAGTGACCATTGCTGCATATTCCCCCTCCTCCTGAGAGTCTGACTCAGAGTTGTCGGCATGGTAGGATGTGTCAGTCACATGTCGTCCGGCCTGCAGACTCTCCTCACCCTCCGTGCCACTGCCTCCCTCTGACTCCTCAAAGCAGGTGGCACTGTCGCTGGGTCCCTCTGCCTGGTCCGCGCCTGTGTCTCCTCCAGATTCAGATGATGATGCTGTTGGCAAGGAGATTAAGAAAAACATATCAGTCACCTGTACACATCAGACATATCATCTAGAAATCCATTGGTCACATTTTTAAACATGGCATGCATTATGATTCACATGACACTGAACTCTGCACAATGCTAAGTCTAGTCTTGGCCAATTGTGAGAGACACAACGCTCAATGTAAAGTAGGATACAAGCGACAGGCAAGGCAAAAACGTGTATGAGAGACACAATGATGATCCACTGCCTGACAACAGGATAGCTGATGATGCATCACAGTTCATTTCCCAACCCTGCCACCCAATCCCAGACCTGGTCATGTTTGATTTGCTTTCGCCTTGTGCCACATGGGAAAAGTCCTGCCTGAACTGCCATGTGATGCCATCCTGGGACCTGAACCAAGTGTACCATCACCTCACACTGGCATCACAGCTGGCTACACCCTAAGACACATTGTGTGGCTGCCCATCAATAATATTTCCATACCAACATGCAACATATTTTGAGATTATGCACACACACACTGCCCAGTGTGAGTATGCATAAGCCCAAAAAATAGCACATGTACATTGTGCACCTGTAGCTAACACATGACAATTAGAAAGTGTGCTATGGACAAAGGCCAATGATGCTGACTCGTGCAGAAAACACATGTTGAGACTCAAGATCATTCACAAAATATGAAGAAGGGCAGACACAGTGCACATGTGGTGCTACATGTAAGGTACCAACAGGTGTCACAGACCCCCTCCAACAAGATGATGTGCAAAGTAAGATGCATACTAAGACATTGCACCATAGGAGTACATGTGAAAAACAATCATTAGCCAAAGCGCTGGTCAAATGTGGAGTAGGGCAAGGCATGTAAAGAAGCATCTGTAGAAACTGGGCCATTCTTATGCCAATGCATAAAGTGCCTGTCTGACCACACCACTCAAACTATGGGAGTGTTAGCAAGCCTTGGAGCACTGCAGGTAGCATGTGACACACATGACAACAAACAGACATGTACCTACCCCCTACTTGCTGCTGTCCCTCCTGCAACTGCCTATGGAGGTCTGGGAACACCACTTCCAGGACCCGGAGCATGTGGGGGGTGAGGTGGCGGGTGCCGTCATGCCGGCGTGGAGCTTCCAGCTTCAGCTGTACTCTGGCGATGCGGCGGGTCCAGCACCGGATGTCCTGCCACCTCTTCTTGATGTTTCTGAGCCTCCTGCGAGGGCCCCCCTCACTCCTGACAGCCCTGGCGATGTCCACCCAGATTTCACCCTTCTCATAGGCAGATACCTTTCACAAATGTAAAGTAAAAGACCATCAGTACACTCGGTCCATGTTCCAAAGACACACATATGTTCACAAAATACTTGATGACAACAGGGCATCGTATGCTCCACACATTTGCATCATTGTCCAGGAGTATGTGGCCTGTGAACAAACACTACTGCATTACATGCCATTGAAAGGCTACAGATGACATGAGGGGTGCAAAACACTCTTTGAGCATGGCACTCACAGAGCAATATATGCTACATCTGGGTGCACTGCAGCACGTGACATGCTGTCACATACCCCACTACAACAAAGTACTCTCTTGAAACAACACTGTACTCACTCCCAACAACATAGCATCTATCCACTATACATACACAGTGGCTATAATGTCACACACACAACAGGTGCACACTCCAAGGTAGTGCACACATCACTCATCTGATCCTCTGGTCTCCCATACAGCTTGCTGTAGTTTGGGAGGAGGGCATCCAGCAGGGCCTTGTTCTCAGCATCAGTGAATGGGATGTACGATGTAACAACGCGTGTTATTACAACGCGTGCTGTTACATCGCAGTCGTTACAACGACTGCATGTTACAACGCTATACCTTTACAACGCAAGTCTTTACATCGACTTGCGCTAGGTGGCGTGCTAACATTAAAAAAGTGTAATTTACTATTCCAACTCCAGTCCACTTATCAGTAGGGAAGGTGTTGGGATAGTAAACTACACTATTTTTAATGTTAGCACGCCATCTAGCGCAAGTCGATGTAAAGACTTGCGTTGTAAAGGCATAGCGTTGTTACATGCGGTCGTTGTAACGACCGCGATGTAACAGCACTGCGGTGTACTGACCGCGTTGTAAAGGATGTTTCCCCAGTGAATGCAGGTGCCCTCTCCATGCTCAGCTAATCAGGGTCCAGAGGATATACAGAAATCAGCTGTGGTTACCACTCCAATGTTGTGCAGGCAAGTGCCCTCCCACAGCCACATGCTGCCTTATATCTATGCTGCAGAGGGTCTGTGAGTCCAAGGAGTAGTGTGTGATAGGCCACCATAGTTAGCATCCCATGTTCCATCCAATCACATCACACAGAAGGCCATGACACACATATGCATGGTTTGAAAAATGAGCAAGAGCTGAACAACAACTTTTGCAACATTGTATACTTTTGCCCAACTGAATTTTCTAGAAAACCTGTAGGAGGCTCAAAACTCTCTGTATCCATGACAGCCTGGTTGCATTTTGATCATTCCACTGTTCCCCTAGATGTTCCCAATGTATTTATTTGAATACCCACACAAGTATGGTGCCATTGTCGTTGCTAATGCAACCCATTCAATGGTGTAACGAGGGGTACACACGCACGTACCATTGGGGTACGCTATGCTCGCGTGTGCTCAAAATGCAATAGGGAAACGAGGCGTACACACGCACGTACCATTGGGCTACAGTGCGTCAGACATGCACAAGTGAACGATTGTGTAGGCTGCGTCCCTGACCTCCGTCATGGCACCATTGGGAGAGTGACTCCAGGAAATCACATTGCAGGGATGTAGTCTACACTCATGTTGACGATGTGGATGCATACATCAGCATGGCATCCTTACACCAGCATGCCCCAGGTGTGGCACACATTGAAGAAGCACAGGGACTGTGACCTTGTGGCTCAGTTGATGTGTGAAGAGCTGTTGAGACATATCATTAATCATTTTGCACATGTGTATCACATACATTCAACACTTTGCACCTGAGTAACGTCTGCAACATATTGAGAGGCACATCAACACTGGAATGGCACACCATTCAGTACAGGGAACTGTCACATGATGACAGCAACATGCACACTGTCCCAGAGGTCGAATTGACGCACAGCTGACCCTGTGTGACCACGTCATGTGTGTGCCATGTGCGACATTGTGAATGCTGTTTGCATATGAAATGAACTTGTCAGTATTATATTCCTCACCTTAGAATATCCCCAAGTGTCATCCTGGATATGGCAATTTCAGCTTAGCAGTACACTTGTGTGTCAGTAGGCATCTCCTGCGGCTCTGCGTGTGTCATTGGCGTTGTGTGCGCCGTGATGACGTTGTCTGAGTACTCATACGTTGCCTCTGCGTGCTCATGTCAGGTCCTCTTTTTTCACACCACCAGCGCTGTTCCCGTATAAATGTAATCTTACTCAATTTTTTACCCAATTCATAGTACGATCACTTCTGACCATTTCACTTGGATTGTCTGACTCAGGACGGTGCCAATAGGGATGTCCGTTTCATAGCCTGTGAGGATTGCGAACGACTCATGTCGGTGACTGACCCTCACCGTCGGTGTCTCCACTGTTTTGGCGTCAAGCATGACAACAAGAGCTGCTCCGACTGCCGGGAGCAGATATATGAAGCCAGGTGTGAGTGGTCCCACAAGCCGCTTAGACTCCAGCAGTTGGCCCAGCACCACAATAGCTCATGGTCTGGACGTAGGAGGAGTGCCTGGGCGTGGGTGTTGAGACATCAGAGCCCCGGGATTTTACATCAGTCCTCCAGGGCTAAGTCATGAGGTAACCCCAAAAAGTCAAAGAGACGTCATTGCACATCTAAATCACCACAATGCACGTGCAATGCTGCATGGGATTCCGGTGACACCGGCCACGCGGCTCCGTCTGATTAGCAGCTGTCGTAGCCTGCAACACGACCTCCGGTCCCTGCCCAGCATGCAACGCAGGAGGACTAAGTGCGCTTCCTCATGGCCATTATGTCCCTCACTCCACCAACGGCCTACGCAACGGCATCTGGCCCAGAGGACCCGTCTGAGGGCACTAGCGGGTCTGGTGCATTGCCCCTGACACCGTCACTTGCTTTGGCTCTGACGCAGGCGGCACATTCGTCCCGGCCCCGCTGGGACAGACAGGATCTGATTGCTGATCCTGGTCCTCGCTGGTCCACCTCACAACCTCACCGGCAACAGTCCCCCAGGTGTCAGCCTTGGCGCCATCCTCGGGTGGTGCTGTCCCCGATACCACACACTATATGGCTCCGGTGTGAGAACTGCACTGCAGAACAACGCAGTTAATGCTGCATGGGGAGTTAAACTTCAACGAGCCGGGCACAGATTATGACAACCCTGATAATCTGGGAATGGGTGATAAGGAGTATTGGGAGGGTTATGAAGACCCACTGACACGTGAGTGTCAGTCCCAAAACGACAGGACAGGTGGACTGGGGGATGCGAGTGGTCTGGACACCTCGCCAGACACTGGTGATGTCTCTACTCCAAACGTGTCTTTGGATGAGCGGCCAACGTACAGTGTTGTGTTGATGTGGGCCACCAAAGCCTTGCCCCTTCTTCTCCCCTTTGGGGCCGTGAGGACCAACCTCCTCACTGAGGTCCTTAAACTGCAGTCAAGCTCCGCTGAGCCTCTGCAGCCGTTTCATTTGGAATTCATATTGGCCAGCATGTACAGGCACGCTGCAGGTTTTGCTGTAGATAGGCACGTTGCCAGACGCCCACAACCCTCCCCGGACAAACCATGTTTCCTATCCTCCCACCCCACCCCAGAGAGCATGGCCATCCAGGCCTCCAAATCACAGACCACATTCACGTTTGCTCCGCTGGACAGGGTATCCAAGAGCTATGAGCAGTACGGAAAGATGTCATCATCCTCCCAGAGTCTGGGACTGAGGTCTACCAACATCACATGCCTCTTTGTCCGCTCCACACACTCTCTGTGGGACACGGTTGTGGAACTGCTGCCAGAGTATGCGTTGTAGGTACGGGCAATACTTGGCCAAGCCCCTGTAGAATGCCAATCAGCGACACGGTATTTGATCCGTTGTGGGCTGGATAGCACCGACTCACTGTGCAGATCGATGGCATCCACGGAGCCAAATTTGTCAAAAGCCTGGTATGTATTCAAAGTTAGGAATATGCTACAAACTAATGTACCATACCGATGTTTAGTTACAAATGGTAAGTAACTAGTTCATACTGTTCAGTATATCTGCTGTAGGAGCATCTATGTTGGGTCCTTGCTGTGATGACAGGGTTTGTAATGTACGTACACCATGCCACTTGTGCTAATGAACCGCTCATATGTGTGATGGCATCACAGACCATTTGTCACAAATCAAACTTTTATGCTGTATGATGAAGTCCATGTAATAGTTTGTGAAATTTCACACAGCAAAATGAATATGTCAGATCTGTGCAAATGATGGCACATGTGATGTGTGTGTGTGTGTATTGCTGTCAGCTGTCTGGATGTGCAGACAACCTCCTAATGCCATTCTCATGACGTGTGTCACTGACATGATACATTGTCATGTTCACTCAGACCTTTCCATCAGATCATTTGTATGCATGTCATATCCATTCCACAGACCACAGGTCTTTTACTTTTCATGGAGGAGTGGCTGGCAGCTGGCACATGTTTCCTCAGTGTGGCTCCCAGGCCACACTCAAAATTGTCTACATTAGTTGAAGCAGTGTTGCTTGTGCCATGTACATTGTTATTGTCTTAGTCAGACAATTAAACACATTTTCTCTTAATTTTGTTTTGCAGGGCACCCCTTCTGGAAAGGCCGTTGCCAGACTTGGAAGCCATGAGGGAGCAAAATTGCATTCGCCGTTACCGCTTC
The DNA here is from genome assembly GCF_964261635.1 of Lissotriton helveticus. Classification (NCBI taxonomy): domain Eukaryota; kingdom Metazoa; phylum Chordata; class Amphibia; order Caudata; family Salamandridae; genus Lissotriton; species Lissotriton helveticus. The sequence continues at coordinate 769,324,548 of NC_136061.1, read as the reverse complement.
ACCAGGCAGTTGATCAAGGACCTGACGGACAGGCTTGAAGCTCACCTGCAACCACGACATAGGTATCCAACTGCGCTGACACCCAAGGTAAAGGTGATGGCAGCCCTATATTTCTTTGCCACAGGTACGTTCCAATTTACCATAGCTGATGTGGGAGGGATGTCTCAGACAATGTTAAGCCGTGTATTGAGGGATGTATTGGCAGCTATGTTGCTACACCTTGATGAATTCATTACATTCCCTACTCCAGAACAGTTGACAGATGTCAAGGGGGAATTCTATGCCCTGGGACTCATGCCACATGTAATTGGTGCAATTGATGGTACACATGTTACTCTGGTGCCACCACAGGCTCAGGAGCAAGCGTATCGCAACAGGAAACACTACCACTTGATAAATGCCCTGGTGGTGTGTCTTGCCAACATGATTATCTCACATGTTTCTGCAAGTTTTCCAGGATCGTGCCACGATGCTTTCATCATGAGGCGTAGCAGGGTACCACAGATGATGCTGCAGCTGCACACCCACCGGGCATATCTTGTTGGTGAGTAGACTCTGTCAGCTATGTATGTCAGTATGTCACAACTTTATGAACTGCATCATATTACACACTCATTTCCATGATGTCAATTTGCAGGAGACGCAGGATATCCAAACATGCCGTGGCTAATGACTCTGCTACGCAACCCCAGGACAGCTGCAGACCGGCGGTACAACAATGCTCATGGGAAGACCAGGCGGGTGATCGAGCGAACATTCCGACTCCTGAAGTGCCAGTTCAGGTGCCTGGCCAAGACAGGCAGGGCCCTCTAATACAGCCCACGCAAGGTGTGTGACATCTTCACCGTGTGCTGGATGCTACACAACATGGCAGTGGAGAAGGCCGTGCCACTCTACCTTGATCCTGATGAGCTGGAACATCCGCCCGTTGAGGATGAAGGCCTTGCCCAGGATGCCAGAGACGAGGAGGGTGAAGATGATATCCGGAGTCACCTCATCCGCAACTTCTTTTCATAATGGTGAGTCACAGTAGCATTTTGGTAATACATGTACTATAGAGTTGCATGGTTAGCATGCTGTGTATGCTACTGACTGTATGCAATGTCATTTGAATGTTTGTTGTGCAGTGTCTCATAGGTGCAGATGTAATGACACACATGTATGTGCTATGTGTGTATCTGGAATGTACAAGTGTACTACTACATCAGGCTATTCAACAGGACAATGTCAGAATGAGATCATACGGAACTTGACCCCTTGTGTGCCTCTCATCCCCAGCTCGGCCTGCCTGTTGTCCGTTGTTGTCATCGTGGTCAGCCTGCTATTGCTCATTATGATTGAAACGTCTGCCGAATCAATGAAGCATGCATGGACATGGGGAAAAGTCAATTTGGGTAAGGACTCATATGAGGCTGTTTAGCGTTGGTATGGTTTCTAATGTGTGGTACATGTTCATGCGCATGTTGTTAGACCATGCATACATGCAACAACATCATGTATCTCATTACATGTAGGCCCACTCCCATGAAAGGATAGTCACCCCATCTGGCAGTCATCTGTTGTAGTTGTAGACTCTGGTGGATGCATCAATGTGTGTAGACATTGACACTGCAACATTGCATATACCATGGTTTGACATTGTGTTAGAGGTCCCAACCACGGACTCTGTGGTGGATTGCAGCCTCACTGTGTGCATTAGATTGTGTCTGGTTCCTCACATCCACCTTGTGGCACAGTCCAGTTAGTTTACCACAAAACCATGTCATGTAGGTGTTGCCCAGTGTGTGTTCCACATGTTAGGACAACTGTCCTGTGATTCAGTTAGCATGGATGCATTGTCCCTTGTTGCAGTAAGTAATGTCACTGTCATGTCGTTACCTCAGTGCAGGTTGAGAATACTGCTACGCCAGCCTTCACAGTGAGTAGCTGTTCGGTCTAAAATCACCTGATGCCATGTATGTTTAGCTTTAGACATGACAATGTTGTGATGATGCATATGTGAAATATTTTGTTGCAACAGTGCAGTGCGGTCACTCACATGATTCTCTTGTCCCGTGCAGCATTTCTGTTCGACGGTAGGGTATCATTATGTTGTTTGGACCAACATCACTTGCTGTTGAGTCATTTTCAAACTGCTTGTCATGTTTAGTCTAGTGATGCAAAGTTGATAGGGCAAAAGACTGCCTACAGAGTGCCTTCATTGCATGTAGGTCATGAGCTTCCTCATCATATGTGATTCTTACAGCTGTGGTGGGTGATGTCAAGTTGGCCTACATGGCCCTTACGGGTACACATTCTCAAATACAGCTATTACAATTAGCGTAATTAGCATTGCCATATGTTTTAATTTGTTTGCTTTTTCCACATCATCAGAGACAGTGAATTAGTATTTGTACACATAGATCTCATTGCATGGTAGATGACTTGTGAGCGTTGCACAAGACTCAAATAGATGACAGACGTTCCTAGGTTGTATGTCTCCGTGTCACAGCATTGGATCTCATGTGATTGCATAATGAGTGAGATCAAATTGGCTACAGCCGTTACACTTCACATGTGTGACTGGTACAGTGTATCTCATGCGGTATGTTTAGTGTCAGTGACATGAGAAAGTACTCCTAATGGGTCTTTGCCTCTGTTTCAGGTCTCCCTCCCTGCAGTTCCCATCCTCTCCTTCCCTCGCCTGATCACCCTTTTGTGTCTGTCATTTATACTCAGACCAAGGGGCTATTTGGAGGTGGAACCCTTTGAGCATCACACCACTCTGATGAAGAAAGGTACGGCCATTCCCTGGCAGGGTTGTAGCGATTACTTATGCTGCATTACAGGTGACATCATTCATTAACTTATTATTTTGTCTTCTTGCCAATGCCAATGTCCATGTATGTTGGATAATGCTCCATGGCCTCACAAGGTAAATCATCATGTTGTGCATGACGTGTGATTTCTAATGAATATTGTGCCTCCTTGATGTCAATGCACGTCCTTCTATTGTGCATGTATACTATATGGCATGAAGTAAGCTTATGCTTGTTATGTGTTTACGTGTACAGTGACTACATGCATGGTGTTGATTAAGGCTAAAATACTATACTGTGTGTGAGGTAGATGGCTGTGTAGCTGCTGATTAGCTTGGAACACACTAGCTGTACTCTACACCTGCTGACGCTGTGTGTCATGTGCCCCACTTGTCCCTAAGGGGCCTGGTCCCGTGGACATGATCTTTGGTGATTACTGTGCCATATTATTTGCAGTGACCCTGAGTGAAGCAGACCCTCATGCATTCACATGCACATGTCACTTTGTGGCTTGCCAATGCCCTTGTGGTATGTGCTTGTTTTGTTAGTTGTCACACCCCTCCTGCCGTCATGTCTTCACTCATTCCTGGTGCTGCATACACAGCCACAATGCAGCGCACACTATCCAGGACCACACACGCCTACTGGATACCCCTCCTTCCATCCATTTGTAGAGCATGCTCCAGCCACCCTACACACAGAGGACACCAGACTATCATCCTCCTGGTATCACGATGCCTCAAACTCAGCCCTCACAGCTTCTATGCCTGTGTGTGCAACACATACTGGCAAGACTATGCTGAGCCACATGACATTGTGTCTACGTACCACCAGGTCATGTGCCTTGTACAGCACATACACCCCTTCCATAGGTACCATATTGCACATTGTTACCTTGTCAACACCACAGCATGAAAAGTTGGCTTCCTTACAGTCACATGGCAGTACACGACCTGGTCACACCACTTCAACATAGCCGTCACAGTCAGTCAAGTAGCCACAGGGGACACACACCATGACCACGTCTCTTGGGTGTGCGGTGATTTGGCCGTTCTGGTGTAGAGAATTGTCAGACGTGGGTAGTTGTTCTGGATACATTGCACCCATCACAGGAGTATAGTACTTGTAGCTCCATAGGGGGAGGTCACCTCATCAGGTGAGCTTGGGTAGAGAGCTACAGCCCATTGCCCACAGTCTGTCCTGCCACCCTTGTCCTGTGCCCCATTCATCACATCCACAGTACAGCATCATGCTGATGATAGTTCACATACCTGACGACACAGATGTTGGTACTCCCTACGTGGACAACTAGTTTTGTCACACTGATCTATACACCTCAAAGTGACTCTCCTGTGCCTGGCTGTTATTGCAGTTTTGTGATCCAAAAACCCCTTCAGCATTGACTATTCCTCACAGGTGTGTCTTTCCATCCCTGTATGTAGTTGTTAGGAATTTGTGACCAATGTGTGTCCTCACCCGGACTCAGATCCAAGTGTGTGGATGGCTGCAGTTTGGTGAATATCCTTGCATTTCATACATTTGCACACACATTTCATTTTATACTGTGGCTAGAAGATAACACACCAAATGCGTTTGATCTTTAGGATATTTATTGGGTGATCTTGTGCAGGAAACATGAATAGGTGCTGTACAGAGAGGGGTGGAATCCAAAGTTCACAGCTGGAGATGAGATGCCTTACAGTTTTAGTCAACAGAGTCCAGGCCACAGTGCTTGGCATCATTGGGCAGACTGTGACCAGCAAGTCCAAGTGGGAGAGTCTCGTGGGTGATGCTGTTGCACCCAAGGGCAATATGCCAGGTCCGGTGTCATGGGAGTAGTGCATGGCCCACTGCCACTCAACGTCTTAGCCGTGGACGACCCACCTTCCTTGGGGGACCCTCAGGTGCAGGCCTGGACGATGCATGGGACGCTACGTCAGACAGTTCCTACTCCTCCTCATCCCTCCCTGTGTCTGGTGTTGCACTTTGCCTAGATGTAGCTGGCCTGGTGACACAGGGAGGGTGCTGCATGTTGGCAGCAATATGATGTTGCGATTGGCACATTTCCCGATGCACCGTCAAGAGCTGAGCCAGACTTGCCTCCACCCGTCCATAATGTAGGTCTTGCCTGGCTATTTGCTCTGCCTGCTGATGTTTCACCTGGTTGAGGGCCTCCGCAAGCTGGCTTACCTCCCTGGTGACCCGCCGGTATGCCTCCAGGATGTTATGCAGTTCAGGCATACCGGGCCCTGCAGCTGACTGGCCAGAATCTCGCCTCCGCCTTGCGCCACTCCCACCACCCTGACCCACACGAGCACGGCCTGCGCTTGTGGGCACATCCGATTGACGGGCCCCCAGATTGCTGGCAGGGTGGAGGTTGTCAGCCACCTCAGGGGTGCCCGACAAAGGGTGTCCCTCATTTTCAGACAGGCTCTCTGGTGGATCATGGGCAGGGCTCTGACCTGTCTGCTGGGATGTGGTGGGAATGGTTCCGGTGGTTGGCAGAGATGTAGCTGGTACAGTTGCAGCAGGGGTTTGGGATCCAGAGGAGCCAGGTTGGTTGGGGTCATCCACAGTGCGTTGATTGGCGTCGCTGTCGGTGGGGTCTGAGTCCTGCTGAGCCTGAGCCTGGGATCCTTCTCCCCCCTGGTTGGGGGGGGGGGCTCCACACGTTGCCCTGTGTGTCAGAGAGACAGACACTGTTAACGCACTATCAAGTGACATCTAAATAAGTTATCCATTTTCACCATCACAGTTCCACAAGCTTTACATTGATGTAATTGTTCAGTGGTGTATGTAGTGGTAGTACATTGACATGTACTCTGGAGTTATTTCCTTCTTCCATTGTCTTGACAATGACTGACACAGCCATTGCTGTGTCTTATCTTGGCGACACAACACATATACAGCAGTGCTCAGGTTCACACAACATCCAGGATACGGTGTTAATCCTTATGTCAGCGTCAAGCATGCACAGAGTTTAGATGCAGCGTGTTCATGTAAGAGACAGAGCATTGTCTGTTCTACTATTATGAAGTGAGAACTGTGTCCTTTGAGCCAGGTAAACTCAAAAAGTACACCACCAATCACAACACCCAATACAGCGTTGGAAAGGGGAGGTCCAGTAGATGGACATAGGCTATATGAATTTTCACCATATACACTCAAAAGGGGGGGCGCCATCAGTGGTAAAGTAGTCCCTTCTGGCCGTTAGATGTGGGCGTTAACTTTCAGAGAGGCAAGTTGTGGGCGTTAGATGGCGAGGAGAACATTGAGATGCGAGGAGATGTCACTGTGCAAAACCAAACACACCATTGTCACTCACAGTGCAGAGTATTTCAAACGCACAAGAATCACAGTGCAGCATGTTGCAAACATGAAATATACACTCACACACAAATCTTCGGATAGGCAGAATCATTGACCTGGCCATTACCGTTGTACGCTGACATCCGGGACGGGGCGCGGCTTGCATTCACAGGCATCCAATCACGCCACATAACTCGCATAACACATGCAAGCATTGAAATGAATATTTTAGTAACGATTTCACCATTGGACACGCTCCTGTTTGTCACAGGGGGAAGACCTCCAGCAAAAGAGGTGCCGCTTACACGGCTTACAGGGCTTAGGCGAATCTGCGTTCTGCCAGACTGAAGCTGCAATATTTATTGCACAGAGATATCATACATCAAAAAACAGGCTTTTGCATGCCCCCTAAGCAAGGCAGCTTTCAACACAGTACTTGCATCCTAAACCTAAGAACAAAGCTACGGATTCACTAGCCGCTATCTGTTTTACCACTGTGACACTCCCACTTATTGCGGCGCTAAGGAGAAAATTTGACCTCAGGGCTTGAAGAAATTTTTCACTCGGCAACATCAACATGTGCTACATAAAATATTGTCTTGTCAGAAGCATCAACATTCTCACGGGAGAGGGGGCGATGACAAAGTAGGAAACACAAGTGACATTAAGTGGAGGGACCTTTGGCCGACTAGATTACACAATTTAGTTTTCTAACCGGGACAAAGTCGGGACGGGCTGCTAGTTTTATTGCATGTATTCATCTATATTGGATAGGTGTTGCTGTTCCGTGATGGCCAAACAATGCCAACACCCATGGACCTGTACACCCACTTCTAGATCATGGCTTTGGAACGTGGCACTTCTGTAAGACGCATCACCTTGTCAATACCCATGTCCATGTTGATACTTAAGTGCATCCACAACGTTCATGAGATGGGGCACGTGCATTGTGTGAGAGGTACAATGGACTGGAACATCTGCAATGTGCATGTAATAGTTGTATGCGTATTCATATGAGTGAGTGTTTAGTTGTGGTACATGACAATTGGGACAGTGTTGCACTCCATTGCCTGTCCCCAGGGGTTGAGTTTCTGTAAGGGGGGTGTATGACAGGCCATGCTAGTAGTTTGCGTGTGATTATCGGGCATCCATCCTTCATTATTTTGCTGTCCCCTCATGTAGCATGCTGGCATAATCGTGGTTGTGTGTTCCTGCACAGGATGTGTGACCTTGTCATGGTGTTTGTGTTTGCAATGATCACAGGAGGGACTTGTGCTGCCTACACCTGTGCCCATTGTGCACTACAGAGCATTCAAAACTGTGTGTCCTGACACAGTACAGTGTCGCCTGCAAATGGTGGTTGTGTTGCAGGCACTTAGTTGATGACTGCTGGTAATTAGGAGACATCCCTAAACATTCTGCTCTATGGTCTTTGTAAGGCCTGGGCGGTGCTTGGGTGCAACAGTGTGTGTGGCCAGGGAGCTGGGGTGAGGTGACAGAGGGAGGAACACTGAGGGATGGATACAGAGGGAAGGACGGACACAGAGGGAGGGAGGGAGACAGAGGGAGGGAGGGGGAGGGAGGGAGGGAGACAGAGGGAGAGGGAGACAGAGGGAGGGAGGGAGGGAGAGGGAGGGAGACAGAGGGAGGGAGACAGAGGGAGAGGACGACAGAGGGAGAGGGAGACAGAGGGAGAGGGAGACAGAGGGAGGGAGGGAGAGGGAGGGAGGGAGACTGAGGGAGGGAGGGAGGGAGACAGAGGGAGAGGGAGACAGAGGGAGGGAGGGAGGGAGGGAGGAAGAGGGAAGGAGACAGAGGGAGAGGGCGACAGAGGGATAGGGAGACAGAGGGAGAGGGAGACAGAGGGAGGGGGGAGAGGGAAGGAGGGAGGGAGAGGGAGGGAGGGAAACAGAGGGAGAGGGAGACAGGGATGGAGGGAGTCAGAGGGAGGGAGGGAGACAGAGGGAGAGGGAGACAGAGGGAGGGAGAGGGATGGAGGGAGGGAGGGAGGGAGGGAGAGGGAGGGAGGGAGACAGAGGGAGAGGGAGACAGGGATGGAGGGAGTCAGAGGGAGGGAGGGAGACAGAGGGAGAGTGAGGGAGGGAGGGAGACAGAGGGAGAGGGAGACAGAGGGATGGAGACAGGTTGTTTGTGCTTGCTTGCTTGCTACATTGCCTTACTGTGTCACAAAATGATGCATCTCCCAAAGGGGGGTCTGCAAAATGAAATAGTTTTTAAGCTGTGGTCTACTATCTTGTGTGATATTTTCCTATCCCTGTGCATTTGGCATGGTGCTTGGGTGTGTCCCTGGGACATATGGGATGAGAGCAGCCTCCTACCCTCCACCTTCCACCCTTTGTGCCTCCCCCTTGCAACTAACCCCATTCTGTTGTGTCCTGGTGGGACTCATGGCCACCCACCCTATGCTGCTGGGCACTGTTGTTGGTCTACCCATGTAACTTGTGTTTTTTGTACACTCACCAGACTCAACAGCTCCTTCGATTCCATGTACTCCCACCGGTGGCAGCAGGGCCATGACTTTCTCCTCCCAGGGATGGTATACAGGAGGTCTGCGGGGACCACCACCTCCAGTGTAGTATGCATTGGCATAGTCCTGGTCAATTTTCTTCTTGACCATCCTCCGCAGATCATACCACCGGTTCTGGCATTCCCCCTTGGTGCGCCGGATGGGTGCAACAGCATTGACCCGGTCTACGATCCTCTCCCACAGGCGTGTTTTTTCAGCCATGCTGATCTGTCTGACCAATGCGCCAAACAGCTGTGGCTCGACTCTGATGACTTCATCTGTAAGTATCTCATTCTCCGGGTTAGTGAACTTTGGATTCTTGAGTGTGCTCATGGTGTGGGGTGTATGTGATAGAGGGGGTGATGGTGTGTATGGATGAGGGTGTGTGGGTCTGATTGTGAAGGGGGTGGTGTGGGTGTAGATGAGATAGGGTGTATGTGTGAAGGTGTGTGGCTGCAATTGTTTGTGTGCTCTCTGTGTCTTCGCAATAATGGGTATGCTGCAAAGGATGATGGGTTGTATGTGTGGACCCTTTTATTGGTCAAATAGTGGGTGTGGCTTATTTTGAATTGGTGGGGTGCGTGTTATATGGGGTGGGTGTTAGTGTTGACCTCTGTTTGCCAGTTTGGCTGTGACCAGGACATTGATTCTCAATGTAGTGTACACAGGAGACATGTTCAGTGTTGTTGTGTGACTCGTTTGCATGGTCCTTGTGCTGGTTTGGGTGTTGGCGTTATGTGTGCGTGTCATACTTGTGCGTGCGATCGAGTTGTACGGGCCGTTGGCGGGTGGGGGGGGTTCGCGTAGGCTTGTTGGGGGGGTGTGCGTGTCGTACTTGTGCGTGAGATCGAGTTGTACGGGCCGTTGGCAGGTCGGAGGGTTCGCGTAGGCTTGTTGGGGGGGTGTGCGTGTCGTACTTGTGCGTGCGATCGAGTTGCACGGGCCGTTGGCGGGTGGGGGGGTTCACGTAGGCTTGTTGGGGGGGTGTGCGTGTCATACTTGTGCGTGCGATTGAGTTGTACGGGCCGTTGGCGGGTGGGGGGGTTCACGTAGACATGTTAGGGGGGTGTGCGTGTCGTACTTGTGCGTGCGATCGGGTTGTATGGGCCGTTGGCAGGTGGGGGGGTTTGCGTAGGCTTGTTGGTGGGGTGTGCGTGTCGTACTTGTGCGTGCGATCGAGTTGTACGGGCCGTTGGCGGGTGGGGGGGGTTCGTGTAGGCCTGTTGGGAAGGTGTGCGTGCGATCGAGTTGTACGGGCCGTTGGCGGGTGGGGGGGTTCGCGTAGGCTTGTTGGGGGGGTGTGCGTGTCGTACTTGTGCATGCGATCGAGTTGTACGGGCCGTTGGTGGGTGGGGGGTTCGCATAGCCTTGTTGGGGGGGGTGCGTGTCATACTTGTGCGTGCGATCGAGTTGTACGGGCCCTTGGCGGGTGGGGGGTTCACGTAGGCTTGTTGGGGGGGTGTACGTGTCGTACTTGTGCGTGCGATCGAGTTGTACGGGCCGTTGGCGGGTTCGCGTAGGCTTGTTGGGGGGTGTGCGTGTCGTACTTGTGCGTGCGATCGAGTTGTACAGGCTGTTGGCGGGTGGGGGGGTTCACGTAGGCTTGTTGGGGGGGGTGTGCATGTCGTACTTGTGCGCGCGATCGAGTTGTACGGGCCGTTGGCGGGTGGGGGGGTTCGCGTAGGCTTTTTGGGGGGTGTGCGTGTCGTACTTGTGCGTGCGATCGAGTTGTATGGGCCGTTGGCGGGTGGGGGGGTTCACGTAGGCTTGAGCGAGGGTTACACGTGTGGTATGTGTTGATGGCGCTTGCTGTGAGGCGAATATTCCCGTATGAATCATTCTTCAAGCGCGAAAACTTTGGGCCGTACGAATCGCGGACAGCCTTCCCGTACAGGATCGTACTAGTGTGTTTGTACGGGCTGTTTACGAATCGTACGGTAGGATTCCCGATGCTTATTCGTACGGGTCATCGACTGCGGTTCGTACGGTTTGCTGTTATTCGTACGGCATTCAACGGGAATGGATCGGAATTCGCAGGTCGGACGGTAATTTTCCATTCGTACGGATTCGGCTACGAATACGATTCGTACGGCGGTTTATTTTACCGGATCGGAATCGAGCCCCTTGTGTGCAAAACTTGATGGGTGTCACAGAAAATCTAGTCTCCATTGCTTGTCTCTTTCCGTCAACAACAAGGATTGTGCAAAAAGGCAGCAGGTATTGCTTTTCTCAGTTCGGATTAGACCCATTGTTGAACTTTACAATCATATCCTTCCAGCCAACATTGGTTCTATGCTGACCTTTGCTCCTCCTGTGAATCAAAATTCAAAACAGATAGACCAAACCTCAAGTTCATACCCTTTGTTTTAAAGAGAAACACGGGAACGAATCACTGACGAAATATCGACTACCACAATATCGAGGTACAAAAATATCGTGACAAAAATATCGAAGTCAAGAATATCAACATCCTATCTACACATCATGGTAAGTACAAAAATATCGTTGTTAAAAATATCGTTTTTTATTGTTAAACAAATAATGTAAAATAAAGTAATACATAGAATTAAAAGAAATATAGTTAAAAATATTTTTAAATGTTTAAAAATGATAACTAATACATATAATGTAAAAATAAATTAAACATACATATAAAATATAATATATATACTTACTTAATATTCATAAATAATTATTTTAATAACATAAATTGTTTAAAACATTTTATAAATTATAAATACATACATACACATACAACAATAATATAAATAAAAATATATATAACAAAACAGTAGGGAAAGTGTTTTGGATAGCATAGGGGTTAAAATTACTATTCCCACTCCAGAGAGTGCAACAGTAGGGAAAGTGTTGGATGGCGTACGGGTTAAAATTACTATTCTCACTCCAGAGAGTGCAACAGTAGGGAAAGTGTTGGAAAGTAGGGGTTAAAATTACTATTCCCACTCCAGAGAGTGCAACAGTAGGAAAAGTGTTGGATGGCGTAGGGGTTAAAATTACTATTCCAACTCCAGAGAGTGCAACAGGAGACAAGGTGTTGGATAGCGTAGGGGTTAAAATTACTATTCCAATTCCAGTGACTGCAACAGTAGGGAACGTGTTGGATAGCGTAGGGGTTAAAATTACTATTCCCACTCCAGCGAGTGCAGTAGGGAAAGTGTTGGATAGCGTAAGGGTAACAATTACTATTCCCACTCCAGTGACTGCCACAGTAGGGCAAATGTTGGATAACAAAGAGGTAAAAATTCTAGTCCAACTCCTGGGAGTCCAACAGTAGTGAAAGAGTTGGATAGCAAAGAGGTAAAAATTACTATTCCCACTCCAGAGAGTGCAAAAGTAGGGAAAGTGTTGGATCGCGAATTGTAAAAATTACTTTTCCCATTGCAGAGAGTGCAACAGTAGGGAAAGTGTTGGATACTGTAGGGATACAAATTACTATTTCCACTCTAGAGAGTATAACTGTAGGGAAAGTGTTGGATAGCAGAGGGTTAAAATTAACATGCTTATCAATTATATACTTTTTTAAATTAAATAACGAATTATTAATTAATTAACAATAAATTAATTATGAATACCAATAAATTAAAATTAATAATTACTTTAATAACTTTAAATTACTTCCCACCCATCTCCTATAAACCCACAACGCGCTCCTAAAATAAATGAAACACAATTAATATAATTAACAATTAATGCATTAATAAAACGTAATTACCAATTATTAGTTAATTAACGATAAATTATCAATACCAATAAATACAAATTCCTAATTACTTAATTATAATTAATTTACTCCTCACCCTTTTTCCCTTTAAACCCACAACCCGCTATGGAAAAAATGAACACAATTAATATAATTATCAAATAATCCATTAATAAAAATGAATTACCAATTAATAATCAATTAACAATACATTCATTATAAATACCAATAAATAAAAATGAATAATGACTTAATTATAATAAATTACTTCCCACCCTATTCCCCTATAAACCCACAACCCGCTCCTAAACTAAATCAACACAATATAATTATCAATTAATTAGTGAATAAAAATGATTTAACAATAAATTATCAATACCAAAAAAAGAAAATGTTTAATTACTTTATTATAATTAAATTACTTCCCACCCTATTCCCTATAAACTCACAACCCGCTATGGAACTAAAGCGCAAAACTTAATTAAAAATAATTCATAATTTCTCAAAATTATTATTTCATTTACTATAATTAACCCACAACCCACTACGCTACTAAAACCCAAAATTTACTTTAAAAAAATTACTGACTTCTAAAAATGTAATACATATATTTAAAGAAAAAGAAACAACAAAAAATGTGGAGCACATACATATAATATTACATGCTAAAATATATAACACTAATATAAACATTGATATTATTAACAGTTATATTTTTTTTAACGATATTACTAACTTTGATATTAACAAGAACGATATTTCTTACCTTCGGGTCGATATTCTGGTCACTGATATTCTTGATGTCGATATTCTGTCCCTCCGATATTTACAACTCGATATTTCTTTAGGTCGGAAAAATACCTAGATATTATGTCTGTGCACCACAGGAACAAGAAAAGGAAATTAGTGAACCTACTTGGGATAAAACACCAAAGAGACCAAAAGCCTTTGCAGCTGAATCCAATTCAGTACCATTAAAAAGCCACCTACCTGACAAGGTTAATGCCCACCTGGAGCAATGGTCACTACCTAGCTGTGAGCAGTAAAAGACAATCATTCCAAATCACCTCTCATTTTTGGGGTACCACAGTGGTAGATTGTTCACTCAAAGGGCTACTTAGCAGTATTATACAATAAGTTTGAGATACAAAAAATCCACACAGCTTCCAATTAGAGTTTGAAGGGCTCCTCGGATACTGAATAATACGATGGATTATGTATCCTGTATATTAGACCTAATTGAGCAAACACTTTCACACATTTAAGATCTACAAGCATCATTCCAGAAAGACACATTTACTAATAGTTCATGCAATGCAGTGTATCAAGGCAGGTTTCTGCGTTGCTTTGAATGGAAGAGAGAGAGTTGAACAGCGCTATATTTATCAAGAAATTACACTATTCAGATTCCTCTATGTGCTGGGTCGCTTGTGGTTGCATAGCACTAATACAGGCAGCCTAGCTCCATGGTGCAAGGCTGCCTGAGCTCTAGGCAGGATTGTTTACATACAGCAAGGGATACCGTCCTACGCAAAAACAATCCTTTGATGCATATTCCTCTTTCCATGTTTGCTGCACAATGCAGAACACATAGAATGAGGAACTATAGAGGAGAAGAGAAGCTATTTCTCCTTGTTACTCCTCCGTCCGGTAGGTGCACTATTTCGCACTGTTATGGCACAGCCCCAACCCAAAATCGATTTTGGTATTGCTAAGCCAATCAAAGTCGATTTGCATGGCTTTGCACGGTTAACAAATACAAACAAACACAATGCAGCGCATAACTCTGCCTTATCTTACTTTGCATTGGGTAAATGTTACATTGGTGAAGCATGTGCATTCCGGTGCACCCACCCATGAATGTTGTGGCAAACCCAGATTTACAAAGAGTTGTAAACCTGGATTTTCCAAGCCAAATTTTAAATATTATTTAACCAGAAGCTAAAGAATTCTTGAGACATCCTGCATGATGTAAGGGGGACATAATAATTGTTCTTTTTTTTCTATTGAGTGCAACTTGGTTGAGACATAAGGCACACATCCTGCCAATTAGTAGGTCATTGGATGGGGAATTCAAAGTGAGATTGATCCTTCCCAAGTGGGGAGAGTTGTGGGGGTTACATTGGGCAGTCGAGCATGGGGGCGGTTGGGGCTGTAGACGTTTGTCAGTCAAAAATAGCAGGGGATCACTACGGATGTGCATTATGAACTTTCTGAAGGCACTAAGCCAGGTAGGGTCTTAACAACCTGGCTAAATGTTAATGACCACGCCACACAGGGAGCTTGGTACCACACATCTTTATTCCTCAGTGTGTAAGCATTAATTGAACATTCTACTGCATGAATTCTATGCCCACACACAAGCACTTACATCACTGTTCAACAGAGTCTATCCGGGACTAAAAGGGTCCCCTCATCTCTAACTCACAAGACACTACATCTCCCCCTCTGTTAAATAAAAAGTATAAATAATACATATATACATCACAACTCTTCAAATGCAAATAATCTCATGTAATAGACTTTCCAGGACGCTGGGCAGTCACCATGTGGCCTTTACTGGTCATAACCCTCAATGGATCAATATCAAAAGGATCAGACTTACATTTCCACCAAGACGAGCAACAACAGCAGCCACCTTAAGTGCATCCTGCTCAACACCCGCTCCGTCCACAGACACGCCGTCGAGCTCTGGAACCTGCTCGACACCACAGACCCAGACGTCGCCTTCCTCACGGAAACCTGGATGAACGCCTCCTCAGCGCCCGACATCGCCATCGCCATCCCGGACGGCTACAAAATCATCCGGAGAGACCGCGTCAACCAGACAGGAGGAGGCATCGCCATCATTCACAGGAACACCATCCGCATCACGACCAACACCGACGACACCATCGCACCCGCCGAACACCTGCACTTCCAGATCCACGTCAACCCCAAGACCACCCTCAGAGGCACCCTCATCTACAGACCCCCGGGACCACGCACACAATTCAGCGAGGACATCGCCGACTTCATCGCCCTCCCCTCCGCTGACTACATCCTCCTCGGGGACCTCAACTTCCACCTGGAGAACAACGACGACCGCAACACCACCGCCCTGCTGGAAAACCTCGCAAACCTGGGACTCAAGCAGCTGGTGACCACCCCCACCCACCTCGCCGGACACACACTCGACGCCGTCTTCTCATCCAGCAAAGACATCACCTTCAGCCACGCCACAGGACTCCACTGGACGGACCACAGCTGCGTCCACTTCACCTTCAGAAGAACGACGATCCACCACCACCAGCAACATGTTGCCCGAAGAAGCTGGAACAAGATCACAGCCGACCAGCTCGCCGCTTCCCTGAGTCAGCACCCTCCCGCCAGCTCAGCGAACCCCAGCCAGGCCGCCGACAACCTCACGAAGTGGATCAGCAACTGCGCGGACGAACTCGCCCCTTTGAGGACCCCGCCCAGCAGACCCAGCAGCAAGAAAGCCCCATGGTTCACCGACGAACTCAAGAGCTCCAAGAAGGACTGCCGAGCCCTCGAGAAAGTCTGGAGAAGGGAACCAACACCGGACAACATGACCACCCTCAAGCTTGCCACCCGGAAGCATCCCCAACTGATCCGCGCCACCAAGAGAACTGCATTTAAGGACCGGCTGGACAACAACGCACACAACTGCAAGGAACTCTTCAACATCGTGAAAGAGCTCTCCAACCCCAACGCCGGAAACAACGACATCACCCCATCGCAAGACCTCTGCAGCTCCCTCGCCTCCTACTTCCACAACAAGATCACGGACATACACAACAGCTTCAGCATTCAACCATCGCACACAACGACCGCAGCAACGCCGCCCACCACCACCCTCTGGGCCTGGACTCCGATCAGCACCGATGACACCGTCCGCATGATGAACTCCATCCACTCCGGATCTCCGACCGACCCCTGCCCTCACCACGTCTTCAACAAGGCCGACGCTGTCATCGCACCCCACCTGCGGGACATCATCAACACCTCCTTCGACACCGCCACCTTCCCGGAGGGCTGGAAGCACGCCGAGCTCAGCGCTCTACTAAAGAAACCAACAGCGGACCCCACCGAACTCAAGAATTACCGCCCCATCTCGCTCCTCCCGTTTCCAGCCAAAGCCATCGAGAAGACCGTCAACAAACAGCTGGCCGCCTTCCTCGAGACGAATGGATCCCTCGACCCCTCACAGTCTGGCTTCTGAGCCAACCACAGCACCGAGACCGCCCTCATCGCTGCCACCGATGACATCCGAGCCCTGATGGACAACGGAGAAACAGCGGCCCTCATCCTCCTAGACCTCTCCGCGGCATTCAACACTGTCTGCCACCGCACCCTAGTGCAGCGCCTCAGCAACGTCGGAATTCAGGAGAAGGCACTGGAATGGATCGTCTCCTTCCTCGACGGAAGAACACAGAGAGTCCGTCTACCACCGTACAAGTCAGAGGCCACCGAAGTCATCTGCGGCGTCCCTCAAGGATCCTCGCTGAGCCCCACCCTCTTCAACGTCTACATGAGCCCCCTCGCGCCCATCGCACGCCAACACAACCTGAACATCATCTCCTACGCCGATGACACCCAGCTGATCCTCTCCCTGACCAACGACCCCGCCGCGGCCAGAGCCAACCTTCACGAAGGGATGAAAGATGTAGCCGAGTGGATGACGACCAGCCTCCTGAAACTGAACTCAGACAAGACGGAAGTCCTCATCCTGGGCTCCTCGCCCTCCGCCTGGGACGACTCCTGGTGGCCCCCCGCCCTGGGCACCGCACCCACACCGACAGACCACGCACGCAACCTGGGCTTCATCCTGGACTCCTCCCTCTCCATGACCAGACAAGTCAACGCCGTCTCCTCGTCATGCTTCAACATCCTGCGCATGCTACGGAAGATCTTCCGGTGGATCCCCACCGAGACCAGGAAGACGGTCACCCAGGCCCTCGTCACCAGCCGACTGGACTACGGCAACGCCCTCTACGCCGGAACCACCGCCAAGCTCCAGAAGAGACTCCAGCGGATCCAGAACGCCTCAGCCAGACTCATCCTCGACATCCCCCGACGCAGCCACATCTCCGGACATATGAGAGACCTGCACTGGCTCCCCGTCAACAAGAGAATCACCTTCCGTCTCCTCACCCACACACACAAAGCCCTGCACGATCAAGGCCCGAGCTACCTCAACAACCGCATCAACTTCTACGCTCCCAAACGCCACCTCCGATCAGCCAGTCACGCCCTCGCCGCCGTCCCCCGCATCCGAAGAACGACAACAGGAGGAAGGTCCTTCTCCTACCTGGCCGCCAAGACCTGGAACTCCCTCCCGACCGACCTGCGCCGGACCCAAGACCACCTCTCCTTCAGGAAGAAGCTCAAGACCTGGCTGTTCGAGCAGTAGCAGCACCCCCCTCCCCCCCCCAAGCGCCTTGAGACCCTCCGGGTGAGTAGTGCGCTCTATAAATGTCCCTGATTGATTGATTGATTGCCTGACAATGACATGGTCTCCTCTTTTAAACACAGTGATTTTAGCAGCTCTGCGCCTATCCGCATAAGTCTTCATTCTTCATTTGTGAGCTAAATCAGTAGCATGAAGTTTATCAATGTGAATAGATCTTTCAATGGTCCACTTTGCCAACATGGTCCCTATGGCTCCCCCAAACATTAAGGTGGTAGGGCTTTAGCTTGTGGTGGAATGGGGTGGTGACCTGCATCCACGAAGCGTAGACTAGGAAAATGATTTGAGGTCAAGTATTTCTAGCGCAGCGCACTGAATGGTCTTCTTGAGGGTGCTCATAGATCTCTCTACAATACTATTCACCTGTGGCCACAGAGGTGTGATTTTCTGATGCTTGACATTCAGATGAGTGAGAAAGTCTTTAATTTCTCAACTATTGGAAAGTGGGCCATTATCACATTTCAAAATCGAAGGAGCACCCCATGTTGCAAAATATTTTCTAACTCTCAATGACTCTGTCATGAGTAGTTGATGACAAATCTTCTGTAAGGATAAAACAGAAGTATTAATCAACAATGACTAGTACACAATGTACATTGTCAAGGGGTCCAAAGACATCAATTGCAATCGTCTCCTACTGCTGCTTTGAGAGATCAGGCATGTTTAATGAATGTGGGTCAGTTTTGGATGACAAGCAGTTGCACAAATGACAGGCCCTTAACTCTTTTTCATCTCTTTCATTTTGACAAGAAACTACACTACACTCGGACCTGTGGAGCATGTTTAGTGGAAACAATTCCACAATGTTACTCATGTGCCAATCCAGTGACTTGTTGTCTTAGACTCTCACTCTTAGACTCTCACGTATGACAATTCTTTCTTCTCGTAAGATGATGCCGTCTGGAGTGACTATAAGTTCTCACTGCACATTTTAGAATTTCTGGTATTGTAGGTCATCATGAAAAGGTCGAGCATGTATTGTCCAGGACTGCTGGGTAATGATGTGTTTGAGGATTTGGAAATATCTGTCATTGCTCATGGCAACACTGATTCTTCTGCTGAGATGGCAGCAGGTGTGCTGGATTTCACGATGAAGTTAACATAAGCATCAGTCGCTCAGAAGTGCACGTGAGAATAGGTCAGCAGGATTTTGATATTTTCCTGGATGACGCACAATCGTGTAATCCTATTCCTGCAGTCGCAATCCCCACCTCTCAATGTGAGGTGGCATCTTGGCTTTAGGATTGCTGAAAATGGTGAGCAACGGTTGGTGGTTGGTGACAACCGTGAAATACTTACTATACAGCAACACATGAAAATGTTCACAAGCCCACACCACAGTAGGGCTTTCTTTTTCAGGTTGTAAATAGGCATGTTCTGTCAATGACAAACACCTGCTAGTATAAGGCAAGATGTGTCTTGAGGCATTGTGATGTCATGTATGCTGGACAACGATGGCACCCAAGCCCACTGGGCTCACATCAACAACAATGTCCGTCTGCAACTTTGGATCAAGGTAGGCCATTTCAGTGGCGTTCTCAATTGCATATTTGATTTTTTTAAGCTTTGTTCACAGTCATGACCATCAAAATGGAACATTTAGTTTCGTCAAGTCTCTCAACGGGACACTCAAAGTAGCAAGGTCAATATACCTTGAAAAGTAACTGGCCATAGCAAGGAAGGACAGCAGCATAGTAACATCTTGTGGGGGTAGAAGTGAACAAGGCTTGTACTTTACTTAGATCTGGAGTCATTCCTCCATTAGAAACGATATGACTGAAAAACTTGAGTTTTGTTTTATGAAACTAACACTTTTCTGCATTTAAAGTGTGATGCAGTTTAAATGCAAGTATACAACATACTTATGTCAGAGCTTGATAATGGTCCTTCTGTGTGGCTCCAAAACCTAGTAGGCACGTCATCGCTGTAATTGAAAGCATTTGCTACGGGCTCTATTATGCGATAAATTTCATCCTGAAAAAGTATATTTACAAGGATATATTACAAGAGGATAGCACCACCAGAACATCACTTTTGGCGATGCTATGGTGGCGCTATGCCCTTCTGCATATTAACAAAGTGCCGTTATGCCACATTTTGTGCCACCTTGTAAATACGGCCCCTTAACACGCATCACTAAGCGTGAAAGGAGCATTTAGTGGGTGTTCCACTGCAACACCCACTGCTTTTTGATGCTGTCCCAGGTTTACAAGGATGTGTAAATCTGATGCAGAGCTAAAATAGCAGTGGCAATAGCAGTCGTTGTAGTGGCGAACCGAGGAGAAATACTCTTATTTCTCCTTATTTTTAATTTTTCTATATGTGCTGCAGAATTCAGCCACATAGAATGAGCAAAACACCATTAATGATTGTTTATGTGCAGAAAAGTACACCTTCCTGCACATAAACAATAATTAATTATGTTTTGCTCTTTCTACATAAACAATAATTAAATAATGTCCATTTGCGACTTCTATGTGTGCTTCTAAAAGGATAAGAGCAGGACTCCCACCTCTATCAAGGGTTTGTCTAAGTTCCTCCGTGGCTGTGATTAGGGCCAGTGCTGTGGAGGGCCAGCAAGCTGAATTACGAGTGGTCTAGGATGTCACCTTTCGCGAGGTAGGCAGACAATTCCTCATTTAGATATCTTTCTATAATTTTTGCCAGAAACGGTATCCTGGAAAAAAATTTGTAACTGGAGGGATGATCCGGATCCAAATTAGGCTTTTTGAGGAGTGGCAATATGGAGGCTCATTTCCAGTCGGTGGGAATGGCCCCGAAGAAATCATGAGGTTAAAAATAGGCCAGAGGGCTGATGCCAAGATTTCAGGGACCAGGTGCAAAATATTGGGATGGCAAGGATCAGAGGGAGATCCAGACTTAACTAAGGAGACCAACTTGATAGTATGGTCAAGTGAAATTAGCAAAACATAGGCAGTAAGGTAATGGGAGGGTTATCAGTGTTGGCTTGAGGGGCTAGAATCGTACTTGGGTTCTCATCTGTGGGTGCAGGCAGATTAGCTTGGGGAACAAAAGTATCAAAGACTTGGTTGTCTTTTAGTTGAAAGGTATTTGCTAGCTTGTTGAAGAATTGCTGGTTGTTATCCTGATTTTGAATTTCAGGAAGCTTGGAAAGTGTTTTTACCGTGGCAAACAGTCTTTTGGCACAGCCACTGGATGCCTCAATTTTTTCTTTGATGAAATCAAATTTGGCTTTCAGAATGAGCTGCTTATAGGTTTGCATGGCTAGTCTATATTCGGATTTGTTTTGAGCATTGTTAGCGAACCTCCATTTTCTTTCGAGTTTTCTACAGGTCTGTTTTTGGGCATTCAGTGACTCATAGAACCAAGGTTTAGAACATTTGGCAGGGCGCCGCATAGTTGGGGGGACTAACTGCTGGCCCGTAAGATAAATCCAGGTGTGATAGCTCTTCACTGCCTCATTCAGGTTCACAGGGGTGGGTTTGCGGGAGCCTAGGAGTGTCTTGCTTAACTTATTTCCCTCAATCTTATGCCAAGGTCGAGAGCTAAGAGCTTTCTTGAGTACATAGGTGGGCCTTTTAGATGGTAGGCACATTTTAAACATTATTGCTCTGTGGTCCGACCAGATGAGTTTTGTTCCTTGATAGGTTAGGATGGTCAGAGAAGATTCCCTCAAGGCAGTGCCCCGCCAAGTGAGTTGCTTCCTTGACCAGCTCATTAAGTACTGCACTGGCCGTATGATCTAATAGAGCCTCAGAATCTGTGTCTTTAGTGTTTTCGGGGTGAAAATTGAAATCACCAACAATAGTAAAGTTGTGTAACTTTGCTTTAAGCTCAAGGAGCTGGCCTATAGAGTTTAAAAAGTTGGGCTTAAGTGCACCATTAAAGGTGTTCTGGCTATCAAGCTTGATTTTAAAGGTAACAACTTTGCCTTCTGTGAAATCAGGGAGTGCTTTAAACTGAATGTTGTGACCATTCCTAGCTATAAGCGATATACCGCCCCTCTTTTCCCACCTCTGTCTTTCCTATAGATTTTAAAGCCCTCGGGAAGGGCCCGTAGGAGATCTGGTTCAGAGGCGGGTTCAGCCCAGGAATTATTCTGATGAAGGCTACATCAATTGCGTGCTCCTCCATGAGGTCACGAAATGCTAAAGCAGTTTTGATAAGAGATCTGTTGTTGAGGGGTAGACAGCGAATTATATTGTAACTTATGTGAGAGTTTGTTTGTTTAGTGTGCCAGTACCTCGCTTAAGGAAGGGGGAGACTGGGAACCACAGTGGTGCAATGGGGACATGCTTTTTCCCTGCAATCAGGTATGGGTCATAGGGAGTGCCCAGGCATAGTTTACCTGTAGGTCTAAGGTGCAGTAAGGTCTCCCTAGAATACTGTGCTCGTGAGCTATTCGAGTCATCTGAGTAAATAGTGGCTGATGCTGTGCGCGGAACACTAATGCAATTATGTTACATACTGTTTCAATAACAGCACTATGAAACACTGGAGGCACAGATTATATATTTTTTACCTATCTCTTTCTAGACACACATTAGTAATTCCCTTCTCACTTTATTCCTTCCTGATTACTTTCTCTTTTTATTAACTCTCTTGAGTGCAAATTCTATTTTTATCATTTATGTCATGGGAACAACTGATTTTCTCAATACATGATTCTTGCTTGGCTTTTGTTGTAGCTCCAGTCGGTGGACCTCAAGAAACACTCATTGATTTGTTTGTACATCCTTGTTCATCTTATATCCCCTGATGAAGGGTTTATATTTAACTCGAAATGCATTGGGAATGAATTTTTGAGTTTGTTCATAAAGAATGTAACAGTTTTGTTTCTCCTTTGAAAGTTGAATACATAATTATGAATCTGACAAAAGACTCTTGTTTTGAATTTTTGATGATGATATTCATTGAGTCCTTCTTATGAATTTTTATGTCTAAAATGGTTCATAAGTTTTGATTACACACAGATAATATTGAGGCCTAAATAATTAAAGAGAGCTCTAGAACAAATAAGATTTTTTTTTGTCAGCAGCTGTGCATCACGCAGGTCGTGGTGATCCACGGCCGCGCTTGAACATGGTTCTACGTAGTCCATCAGTGACTAAAAAGGTTACCGTCATCTCTAACTTACAAAACACTACAAGCCACATTAGCCTGGAGCAATGATCTTTCTAGCACTTTCGTACAAGGCAATTTCGCCAGTTACAATACTGGAAAACATAAGGCAACAGACAACTGATGTATTTTTTGAACATAACATCTTGGATGCTGCCCATTCTGCCGTCAGCTCATCTCATGGTACCAAATCTATTTTGATCTTTATTCTAGATCACAGGTACTCATAGTACTGCCTGCGGGCCACCAGCGGCCCGGCAAGCCTTCTTTGGCGGCCCGCGTGTAGAAAAGTCAGCCCATATCGCACCCGATGCCCAGGCTGCTGGTGCAGGGCGACTCTTAGTTCCCATCTTGAATAATTACCAAATAAAGAGACGGGCGCTGGAGCAGGAAAACAAGAACAGGGTTTATTACTCATGAGGAGAGCATGTCATTTCGGACACTCGCATAGTGTCTTCGGGAGGTGCTCTAACAAGTTTCTCTGAGGCTTCGTCTTTTATACATAGGTTTGTGGCACACAGGCATCCTTTATTACAATCAAGACAGTGTGAAGTACGAAGATATTCCAACACGTGGCTACAGTAGGGGCCCTTATCCTCCATACAATAGGAGGGGGCTGTCATGCAGCTGAGTGTTCTGCTGATTCCTTTGGAATGTGTGCTCCTGATCGAATCTCAGGGGGTGGGGAGGTCATGATCAATAGTGGCTCCTTTTAAGAGAGGCGAGTGCATACAGTAGTGGGCAATAAACTGTATCCTCAGGCTAAGGGGGTGACCAGCGGTCCATGTAGACAATTAGGTTCAGAGGAAGAGGTCATCAAAGGAGGGGTATTCATGGAGGGAAAGGAGGTGTTGGTCAGGCGCGGGGTGTGATTCTCAGAGACAGAGTCATGCGGGAGGGGAGGGCTCATGACTTGTGCATGTGAGAGCGAGGGCAGTCAGGGTGCATGGGGGAGGCTTGCAGGGTCAGGGAAGGGGCGCTGGTGATCGATCGCAAACTGAGAGACCATGGTACCTAAAATGGCTGTCGTGTACGTGTGTGCATGGGTCTATGCTAGCGGGATAACACAGTCAGTGTTTTAGCGATATCTGTTCTGCTTACAACAAGGGGTACTGTGAGCACAAATGAACGCCGCTTATGTACATACACATTGCTATTTTCAACAGTCGCCGCTTTTTTTACATAAGCAAGTTCAATTTCTACATAGTCGATGTGATAGGCAGAATGCAATACATGTTAATTTACATTTGTTGGGTTCTTCATACAAGCCTAGAGATCGGCATAGTATTTAGTCGGTGTAGAATCAAGGAAAAATGTTCCGACACATTATAAAATCAAGTTCACATTTTCTCTCTGGTGACATCAACATACAGGAAGAATGCTCTGATAACTTCGGGTCTTGTCAGTACTATAAGAGACTTTTGAAAAACTAACTACATGAGTGACTGATGAAACATTCTAAAAGTCAATACAAAAATGGTTTGAGGGAGGGATTCAATTCGATACAAGCAATTAGTCAAGGGGTGAGTAGAAAGTTCTGGAAAGGGGGAGGGTCTTTGTCGCAATGTCTTTTAACAGAGTCCGTCTTCTTTTGTTGGCGCTGCTGAGCACCGGCGGTGGAGCTATAGGTCCAGCTCGGATTCATCCTTACACGTTGCAGGGTGCGATCAGTCCTCTGCTGTTAGATCACAGTCCTGTTTTCCAACTTATTTTCTTAGGGGTGCCTCAAGCTGGGCACCTGCGTGTCTTTTCTTTTTCCGTGGTAAAACCTCATTCTATAGTCAAAGGTTTATGCGAAAAGGGTGAGTTTGTTGGATAATCGAGGGAAGAGAGGGCGGAGTGGGGCCAGATCTTTGAACACACCAAGGGACCAAGGGAGCAAAGGACAACGAGCAGGCAAGCCCAACAGTCGGACTCAAAAGGGGACGGGGGACTTCAGGCACGAGTGGGTCAGCGAGTCGAGGGCTTCAAGGCAGCCCTTCATTCCTCCATCTGCTGAGTTTGAAAGTTATGCCTCGTCCCGCGTCTCGTTGCTCTGCAGTTCCACCTTTGGTTGTCACACGTGCTCCATGATCTGTGGCCAGGCTGTGCGTTACGTCCAGCTCCTCTCCTCCGGTGATTGTATCTTTGAATGGGTAGAAAACAAGTTTTAGAAAAACTGGCAGGAGAAGACATTTATACATCTCAATTCCGTCCCCACTCCTGCGTAGGTGGGGGATATGTTCATCGATCACAGTCAGAAGTCGTCACTTATGGAGTCTGTAGGAGTGCATTGTTATTGATTTCATGGACCTGTGTGGCGTTCATGCGCGATGTATGGTGAGAGGAATTGGACTTTTATACATGGTGTATTATCTCATCACTCAAAACTCGAGCCCCTATGTAGAGACTCGCCCTTTTTCATTGTAACCCAAGTACTGACAGTCTTACACTTCCCTTCGGGGTCTGCTAACTCTTGCAAGCAGGGGCGTTATCGTCATGAAGAAGGGGGAAGGGGGCAGATGTTAAACATGGCTTTCCTGGGGAATGACCGTTAATCAAGGTCATCAATTACGTTTCGTGGGTAGCTGACATGAGGCTGGGGTTAATCGGGGGAAGCGTGGGTGCTTTGGACAGGGAGCTGGGGTCGATCGGGAGAAGTGGGGTACTCTGGACATCCGCACTTAGGTGCAGGGGGGTGGGGCAATCGGGGCATTGGGGATCGCATTTCTAACGAACTGAGAAACAGAAGACCATTGATGTTATAGTTCCCTTATAAAAGGCCAGATTAGGGGACGTCCGTCGTCTTACCTGTCCTTTCCTTCATTACCAACTCGGGTTCTATCGTTTTGCAGAAAGGAGAGGTAGTAATATGGCTAGTCACAATCGTTTTGGTTTTGGTCAATTTTGCTGAACACCTTTGCGTTCGAGGAGACCCAATTATGTTTTGTGCCGGGGGGGGGGGCACACCGTCACCATACAAGGAAAGAGGGAACAGGGGGCTTTTGGAGAGAGAAATAGAGAGAGAGAGAGAGAGAGAGAGAGAGAGAGAGAGAGAGAGAGAGAGAGAGAGAGAGAGAGAGAGAGAGAGAGAGAGAGAGAGAGAGAGAGAGACCGCACCCTAAATGGTCCATTCGGTACACGTATTACATGGAGAGAGAAAGAGAGAGAGAGAGAGAGAGAGAGAGAGACGTGTACAATAATGGGCCATTCAGTGCGCGCACAACACAGAACAACAGGGGTTAAGTAATACGGAAACACAGGCAGAGGGATGACGTAGATTCATGCATCACGTACACACAAACTCAGACGGGGGAGACAGTACATGTATTATATACAGAAATCCAAGACAAAACATAGAACAGTTATTAGCCAAAAATGATCTCCTCCTGTACGCTGCGCATTCTCAGTATCTTAAGCTCTCTTTACTGTTTCTTCTCTTTTTATTGTCGGCTGCCTTTACTGGAGGTTGTGGTTGCGCACACTTACGTCTCTGCCACTTGGTCATGAACTAACCTGGTCGGGCTAATGCCCACGGTGGTATTTTCGAGTCATTTTAGCAACGGTGTTTCCAGGCTGAGACAATAGTCGGTGTCAGTTGGAGAACAATGGGGCAGCTTTGAGTTACATGTCTATGAGGATGCGAAAAAGGAGGTAGTAGGTTTTTAAATATTGGCAATATCCCTAGTCCTCTCGGCGGAGGATGCTTGGGTAAACCTTACCTTGAAATACCCTAAACTTTTCCCTACTTAGTTAACCGTAGGAATGTATTTATTATTGTACGTCATTTTTGGTTGCATTATTCGGGGTTTGTCGTGGTTAGGTACCATAATCAAACGCCTTTTTCCCGTCTCTTCGTTCGTTAGATCACCATTTTCCTTTTCGTATCTTTAATCGATGTTCCAAAGTGACCTGCAGAAAGAGGGAAAAAGAAGGGGGCGGGGGCAACATTTAAAAACACATCAGCGCGCATAAACCCGAAAAAGGCTTTTACTTACTACATACTCGGTCTATCTCCACGGAGCGCAGTTCTTGCCAACTCGGCATTTAAGCCCAGATGAACCTTTTAGTGTGTGAGAGATGATTATCGGAAGCCAGTGTGTGGTATTATGGACCATATGTAGGGAGGCCAGGTGGCACTCCTTCGGGGCGACTTAGGGACATTTTAGCACAATTTTCCTGATACAGGTAGCATATAAAATATAGGCTAAGTTCCAGGGTTTTTTTTTAGCGGTTGCTTTGGGCTGTACAAAAATGTGCAAAATACATACAACAAAAACCTGGACCATTCGTATTTGCCGTATTTCTGCATTATACCCTTATCTAATCGAGTTGAGTCATTTCACCTATATTTTAGTTATATCGAAAATAGTGATCATTCATTTGAAACTTATCAACTTACGCGTGACAACTACGTTTGCCTTTTCCAAAAATCTTTAATAAGAATGTCGGTGTACAAATACGGGCCTACAACCCCGTGGGCCGGCCACGGAGCAGGCTGGAACTGTAGATGTGGGGATACTTTATTAGGGGGAAACTTAATGGAGTCGGTGGTTGTTAATTTCATAAAAAGTGCGCCAAGTGCAATAAAAATCATATTGAATCTTTAGTGTGAGCGAGTATCATAAGCATCGAAATTTCGAACTTTCAATAATCATGATGCGCCAAACTCACAAACAATTCATTGTCCGAATGCTCAATCGGTACCCATCTCATGTCAATTCATTGTCCTTCTTTGTCCGAACACACAATCAGTACCCATCTCATATCAACTCATTGTCCGAGCTGACAGTATACATCCTATATCAATCCATTGTCTGAACTCATAATCAGTACACATCCTATATCAATCCATTGTCTGAACTCATAATCAGTACACATCCTATATCAATCTATATGTTTTTTCTTTTTTTTTAAAACTTCATACATATCCTATGACACCAAGGCTGAGCAATCGGGGTACAATAAGGAGTTGAGAGTTTCATTTGCATCGGTGCCATTTTGGGTGCCGTCAGGCAGAACCAGGCATAGTCTAAATCTCTACTAACTCGTGGTTGGCCCAGAGCTTCCTTTGGCAGTCCAAAAGTTCCGTTAAAGGGCAAAAGAAAGGATCGGTGGTCTGAACCATCAGTCAAAAAGGGGAGGGAGGCAACAATTTTCCTACCGGGTCATACTGTGTTTTCACCGGAACTGATCCGAACTGTAGTCTGCAGGATTCTAGTCATTCAAACTGAGGCTGGCGACAGCATGGGAGCGCTGACGTCCTGCGGCTACATTTCCATCGTTCCGTGGGCAATCATGGCAGTCATTCCCCATCGGGGGTATCTGCGGGAGTCGGGGACTCCCGCGGCTCCTCTAGAATCTTCATGGACGAGGAGAACTTTTATGATGGTGGCATCCACAAGCAACCGGGCCATTCCTTCATGTTGGGCCCGCTCTTGCAAGGTCGACCGCCATTTTGAGAGTTCGGCAGCTACCGGCGATCGCGGGGTCAAATGAGCAGACGGGCTCCAACCTGCCGGGCGAGGTGTTGCAGCATCGCCACAGTGGATGAACCCTTTTCCGGGTGCGTGGAGCGTCGCTGCACCGCAAGAGTGGACGAACCCTTTGCCGGGTGCGAGGTGCGTTGAGGGCGCAGCTGGGGAGCCTCCACCTGAGGAAGTGGGAGAGGCTCGTTCGCGCCGCCTCTCCCTCCCGGTGCACCCCACGGCGCCTCGCTTGACATTTGTTATGGCCGGACCAGGCGATGAGGACGGGGGGGGTCGGAGGCATGTGCAAGACATCCCCCCCAGGGTTGTTGCAGCCATTATAAAAGAAAGAAGTGGCGCCTGGCATGTTTTTCGGGCCGGGCCTCCGGTGGATGGCGGCCGGACGCTCTTTGCCCTGGCCCCAGGAACGGGTTCCTTGGTTCATCCGGTGGGGTAAGCCTTGGCGTGTGACGCCTCTCCTGGGCCTTTCGTGCAGTGGCCTCTCCACTCCCAGGCCCTCCATGGATGCTGGTCCAGACTGGGAGAGAGAGGGGGAGGTCGAGGACACGGACATTCCCCCCCCTGCAACTCTCCAGGGTTGTCGTAGCAGTCCCCTTGGCCGGGTCCCGTCGGCCTCGGCCTCTCCTCCGGCTACACCCTATGTGATGATCTCCGGCCGACGGTTGGCAGCAGGACCCGCCCTATATGTGTTGCTTCCGGCTGGGCGTAGCCGCAAACCTGTTGCACTTTGGGAGTTTCCAGAAAGGGGACGGATGTCTGCTGACTTGTATCTTTCCCAGGTTGCCGTTATTTGGGCGTGGCAGGCGGTGGGACAGACATGTTTGGAACAATGAGGGGCGATGAAGCCTCGTTGCCTCGTGGCCGTCGCAATGTCAAGCTTGGCTTCTCTTATTATTTTCAGGTTTCTTATTAAGGGCTTATTTCTAACGTTTCTTGTTTCTAGGACAATAATAGGTTTTATCATTAAGTATTGTTATCGTTTCCTTGTTCGTTATTTAATAAAAAGTTAATCAGTGGCCTACTGATTTCGTTTTCCTATTCCTTTCTTTCCAGGTTGTTTCATGCTAAAGTTTCTGTTAACAGGATACAGTGATAATTTTATTGCATATGTCCTTTTTACTAGGGGTGCTCTCCGGTCGGGCCAGATTACCTACCTCTAGTGAATGGTCCGGGTGAGACTGGTGCTTCAATCAGTGGGGAGTAGATAGGCATGACAGATTACAACGGGGGACAAAGGTCCGCATTACCTACCCTTCCTTACTTGCAAAGACTAGACAGAACGTTTCTATTCCACGTTATTTGCAAACAGAGAATACCTCCAAAAAGAACAATTCCAAACAGTCAATGTTCGGACAATCAATCAATCAATGAGGAACAGAATAGGCACGACGGGTTAAAAGTTTGCGTTACCTACCCTTCACTATCTGCAAAGGGAGAGAGAATATTCCTATTCTTCCCCGTTTGCAGGCAGAGAAGATCCTTAAGAGAACCAACTTCGAACAATTCAATGCTCGATTCAAACAATCAATCAATGGGGAGAAAAATAGGTATGACGGATTACAATGGGGACAAAAGTCTGCATTACCTATCCTTCACTATCTGCAAAGACTAAACAGAGTATGGCGACTCTGTGCTTGTTTGCAAATAGAGAATCTCTCAGAGACAATAAAGTGAGTAATACTAGTATTTTCAAACAATCAATCAATCAATTCCGCAATTTGTCGTGTGTCATGACCTTACCCGGAACGGACCATGTGGGCCTTTTTCCAGCGCCCGATCGTTCTCTTTCTCCATGTTTTTACCGCAGCATTCCTGTGGGATTCCAGTCAGGACAATAGGTCACTTGAGAGAGGTCCGTTCGGAATCGGTGAAGTTCATTCAATCGGCAGCCGGACGAGGGCCCTCTCAAGGCAGGTATACTCCAATTATTTAGATGTTCACCCCATCGTCTGGACCTCTCTTACCGGACCTTATGTCGCTGATGGACCCCGCGTTGGGACGCCAATTGTAGAAAAGTCAGCCCATATCGCACCCGATGCCCAGGCTGCTGGTGCAGGGCGACTCTTAGTTCCCATCTTGAATAATTACCAAATAAAGAGACGGGCGCTGGGAGCAGGAAAACAAGAACAGGGTTTATTACTCATGAGGAGAGCATGTCATTTCGGACACTCGCATAGTGTCTTCGGGAGGTGCTCTAACAAGTTTCTCTGAGGCTTCGTCTTTTATACATAGGTTTGTGGCACACAGGCATCCTTTATTACAATCAAGACAGTGTGAAGTACGAAGATATTCCAACACGTGGCTACAGTAGGGGCCCTTATCCTCCATACAATAGGAGGGGGCTGTCATGCAGCTGAGTGTTCTGCTGATTCCTTTGGAATGTGTGCTCCTGATCGAATCTCAGGGGGTGGGGAGGTCATGATCAATAGTGGCTCCTTTTAAGAGAGGCGAGTGCATACAGTAGTGGGCAATAAACTGTATCCTCAGGCTAAGGGGGTGACCAGCGGTCCATGTAGACAATTAGGTTCAGAGGAAGAGGTCATCAAAGGCGGGGTATTCATGGAGGGAAAGGAGGTGTTGGTCAGGCGCGGGGTGTGATTCTCAGAGACAGAGTCATGCGGGAGGGGAGGGCTCATGACTTGTGCATGTGAGAGCGGGGGCAGTCAGGGTGCATGGGGGAGGCTTGCAGGGTCAGGGAAGGGGCGCTGGTGATCGATCGCAAACTGAGAGACCATGGTACCTAAAATGGCTGTCGTGTACGTGTGTGCATGGGTCTATGCTAGCGGGATAACACAGTCAGTGTTTTAGCGATATCTGTTCTGCTTACAACAAGGGGTACTGTGAGCACAAATGAACGCCGCTTATGTACATACACATTGCTATTTTCAACACGCGGACCTTTCAGACATCATCTCAGCTGTTTTAAAAAAAATTAAATGAAATTGTGTCAGCAAACACCGCTGGTTGCAACAGTGCAACTCTGAGAGGCTGCTCTGTGGGGGCCGGGTGATAGTCAGAGTGGAGCTGCAAGGGGCCTAAGAAGAGGTGTAATACAGCAAAGCCTCATTAACATGTAAAATGTCTTTAAAAGACCTGTGAAGTACTTGGGTGCGGCTGTGTGTGTGCCCGGGAAGCAGGAAGCTGTCTCAGCCCGGGCACACACACGAGGGGGGGGGGGCTTGAGCCCTTTGAACTCAATGGGGGTTGCGCGCCTGTATGTGGCACATTTATTTCTTGCAGGGCTTTGGCCTGGCACACAGGTTTATGGTGGTCAAATACATAAGCTTGATTGGCCCTGGCAGACGGCAGGGCTGTCCTTCACAACAACCGTGTCCAAAGCTTCACTTTACATCCAGCGCATGGCTGGAGCCAGGCCTTTGGAAGCATCTGACCAGGAGCGCCTTTGGCTCTGCGACTCAGGGACCACCCCTGCGGCTGCGGGGAGCAGTTCTCCCACTTTGCTTCTTTCTCTGCTCTCTTGTAATCCGGGAATTGTTGCACAATTTCAGTGACCAGGATTTAAAGACAAACCCAGTGACTGATTGAACCGAGGGTGAACTCAGAGATCACTCTGCGCAGCTCGTGCTCCCCCGAGTAGCATTTGTTTTATCGACACTCACGGGAGGAAAGTCGGAGTCGGCCCATTCTTACTTGGAATCTCTGCCCTCCGGATTACACCTGATCTCTGCCGCGGCGGTCCAGCCAGCTCTCATACACCCTCTACATTTGGGTGTCATTAATAACGTGCTGAAGATTTTGGGGATGCTGGGGAAGGTGGTTGGATGTGTGCAGCAAAGAGCTCTTGCTTTTCGACATATTTCTAATATCATTATTACACCTCGGCTAGACAGAGATAGGGAGACGAAGAGGGAGGGAGAAGGAGGGCGAGGGAGGGAGACAGAGGGAGGAAGACAGAGGGAGGGAGAGAGGGAAACAGAAGAGACAGAGAGGGAGGCAGAGGGAGGGAGACAAACAGGGGGAGAGTGAGACAGAGAGAGGGAGACAGAGAGGGAGGGAGACAGAGGAAGACAGAGAGAGAGGGAGGGAGAGAGAGAGCGCGAGAGGGAGACTGAGATGGCGACAGAGGGAGGGAGACAGAGGGAGAGAGAGAGTGAGACAGAGGGAGGGAGAGGGAGGGAGACAGAGTGAGTGAGACAGAGAGGGAGACAGAGAGGGAGACAGAGAGAGGGAGGGAGACAGTGAGTGAGACAAAGGAGACAGAGACAGAGAGGGAGGGAGAGAGAGAGGTAGACAGAGAGTGAGAGACAGAGAGAGGAAGGGAGGGAGACAGAGGGAGGGAGAGATAGAGAGATGGAGGGAGACATAGGGAGAGGGAGGGAGACAGAATGAGGGAGGCAGACACAGAAGGAGGGAGACAGAGGGAGGGAGACAGAGAGAGGGAGAGAGACAGTGAGTGAGACAGAGGGAGACAGAGAGAGCGAGGGAGGGAGACAGAGAGAGAGAGAGAGAGGGAGGGAGACAGAGCCAAAGAGACAGAGAGAAGGAGGGAGAGATAGAGAGAGGGAGGGAGACAGAGAGAGGGAGGGAGAGAGAGAGATGTGTGTATGCCGGGTCTGGTGGCTCAGTGGATGAAGGCGTCCGCTGCAGGGACCTGTGTTCAACCTCATGGTCACAGTTTTTTTGTTGCTCCAGCCCCGCCTCTTCCCCACTGACCCGCCCCCACCGGTGCAGCCCTCAGACACAAACCACACTGTAAATGTGGCCCCTGAGAGAAAGTTTGCGAGTACCCATGTTCTCGATGATCTACAGATAAAAGCAGACAAGCTTGGCGTCCAGCGCCAGGCATTGGCCTGCATTGACTCCAACTCAAGTGATAGAGTGCAAGATGTATATTTGTCTCCATATTACTCTAAATGTAAACCACTTGCTCAAGGGTTTCCAAAGGGATCATTATTGATTTAATTCATCTATATGCGTATCCTCCGGCTCAATTAATACGTTCATTTGGTTTAAAATTCATGAGTTACCAGGGCAACACCCAAATCTCGATCTCAGTGGAAGACAACTGTTCCAAATTTTCCAAACCTTTTCCAATTTTCATTCATATCTGCATGCCTTCTGTTTATGACTGGATGACAAATAATGCTGTCAAGTTAAACTCTGATAGAACAGAAACATTATTAGTTTCAGGTGAAGGAGTTTTCATATGAAATGATTTTTGTTGTTGTATTAGATCAACATAAAAATATACACATGCAAATGTTCTTAACTGTGTATTATTCACATTTGGATTGACCATAGAACATGCCAGCCTGCATTTTAAAATGGCTAATGTGGGTTGCCATCTTGCTTCATGACACATTAAGCTTTATTTTTAAGTAAGCTACATTTCAATGCTGGTGAACACAGTGTTCTATTTTTTACTTTCTCATGAGAAGAAATATCTTTGTTTTGTTGTAATCTTTGTGAAATGTTATAATTGGTATAGAGTCCAAAATTACACTCGCAGAGTATAGGCAGGTCCAATACATCTTGTTTTGTTGCAGATATATGTAAAGTTTGAAGGATGCTGAAAAAGCTGTACTGTGGTGGATCCTAAGAAGCTAATGAGCTCATTATTGTGACCTAGATTTACTGAGTGCTTGCATTGCCCTTGTGTCAATCAATGTGATACAAGGGCAATGCAAGCCCTTAAGTTAGATTTACTATGCCATGCAGGTCCACCTTGCATGGTACTGCATGGCATAGTAAATCTGGAGTAACACAAGAAGCGCAAGTTGGTGCCTTGCGTTACTCTGCCCTGTAAAGGCGTTCTATGGGTGGAGCATGGGTGTTCCCACATATCCACCCATGTTTTTTTTCGCATCCCCAGATTTACTAGCAATGGTATACCTGGGAATACATCAAAATGATACAGCTTCCCAGGGAGGCGTAACAAGGAGAAATATGTTTACTGCTCTTCGTTTTTTCCTCTTTCTATGCCTCCTGCTTTCTGCAGCAGACATACAGAGAACAGTGTCAGAAGATTGTTTTTTGCAGGAAAGTGTCCCTTCCGGCTCAAAAATAATCCTGCCTGCAATGCATGGTGCAAGAGTGCCTGTGTTGATGCTTGACAGCCACTAATGCACCAGGCATAGAAAAAACAGGGATGCGTCATATAGTAGTAAATATGGCATTACTGCCGTCTCAATTTGATGCCGTGCAGCCAGTTTTCTTGTTGCATTGCGCTGGATAAAATTTTAGTAAATCAGCCCCTGGATCTTTTCAATAAAAACCTGATTGGATCATTTTATGGGAATTATGTGTAAGTGTAGCAAATGGTAGAATTGTATAATTTAAGTTAGTACTGAGCAGATTACAGTTCAGAATGTGCAAAGAGAAATGCATATATGCAGCTTAGAGCAAGTAGGATTTTTGGAGTACTTTCTTTAAGGGAGACTGATTTTCTAAGCCTTTCTCACTGAAGTGACTCTATACTAGTTTGTCCCCTTGTTTTATAGCCTTGATTTGAACTCCATATTAATAAATGCATTCATATATTGACAATTGATTGAATATGTTAACCTTTAATAAACCTTTATGGCTTCAAAATGTAATCATATATTGTCATATCTGTGAAGACTAATGTGCTTCATGTTATTTAAATGTATTGATTTGTTGTACGACCTCAGTTTTGAATATTGATACATTACATAATGCTTTATAGGTCCCAAAATCTGCTTAAGGTAAAGCGCTAACAAATTCTGTAGCAGAGGATGGTTTCAAACTGAGGCTTGAAGGATTTAAAATTCTTCCCAAAATCCAAATTTGCTATTGTTCCGATCTTCTGTGGTCCCATTTGAATTAAGTGATTATAATATTCTCATGAGTGTAAGTATAAGTAAGGGTATGTGGTTTTGATTGTGAGTTGCTGAAAGTTGTGGTGTTTGTGGATTTTGATAATTTGGTATGCTTTGAGTAGTAGTATTAATTTGGATCCAAGAGGGCTATGTGTTGAAGTTGAAAATTTGAAGTGCCTTTGCCTGTTTATCACTTGTGTTTATAGGGATTCATGCACACATACTCAAGAGTTGAAGTTTGGTCAACTGATTCATCGTAATCCAAAATCCCGAGATAGGTATGGATATATTTAAGTGGTATTAGACTTGTCTGGTAAGGTCGAGATGTATAACTGTGATGTGCCAGAGCCGCACCAAGACAGAGACTTATCAAACTTCTATTACGATTACTGTACTAACTGAGATTTGTTGTTCCGCTGATCATTCATGTGCAGCAGTAAACTGCCCCAGTCTGAGTGAGTCATGTAATTAGGTGTCATGCTAACATTGATCGATACATTATGGGGTGATATACTGAGATTGATCAGTTCAATGGTGTTGGAAGAGGATTGAGTGTATTTGTGTCATTGAGTATTGCATTGTGGTTTGTTGGAAACGACTGTTAATTTTAATTTAATGTTCACAAGTCCTGTGTTGTTTTGCGTAAGAAGCAAAGATGAAATTCTTTAAGGAAAAAAGAGCTGCACTGAGAAATGATGGGAGCGTATCTGTCTATGAGAGTGAGGAGGCTCCTCCAGAGGGCACGCTCTCACGAGACATGTCTACCAAGGTCAGATTACACACTTGTGTTTTGATCAAATAGTGAAATGGGTGTTTGCAATTTCCCCCAAATGGCACATTCAATTTCAGAAAAAAATGAGAATCTGAGGCGAGTGATGTATGACATGAATCCCAAGCAAGTGCACTTGTTGACCAGGGTTTCTCCAAAGGGAGATGTACACCATACTATTACAGAGCCATCATCAAGTGTTGCTAGTACATCTGATGTCATTACCCCCTCAGTGCATCCGTTATCACAATAACATTTTGTGCATCTACTGTTGCTACTACGCTAGATTTGGGAGCACAGCTCCATGAGAAAGGGTTCCCTTCAGAAACACATCTGTTGTTGCCATGGTTGCAGAGGCGGAATCACTACCTCAGAAAGAAGAGACCCCCAATAAAGAATTGAAGGTCATGCACTTGAAAGTAGAGTTCCTGGAGTTTGTAATGGGAACTTCTGAACTTAGTTACATAAATGAATACAATGAGACTGAACTTAGGTTCTTGATCAGGGAAGCTATAACAAATTCCCATTTGACATATGATAGAATAAAAGAACTGGCTGACGTGTCTGGGATTGATCTGACTAAAAGTCAACATTTTAGGATGTTAATGAGTGAGCATGCATCACAGAAAATGAGATCATCAACTTTGAGGACACATGTCATAGAATTGGTGGAATACATTAGAAAGTTGGGGGCAACTGAAATACAAGGATAGATGGTCAAAGTGCAATGAGAAAAAAAAGAAAGAGGATACAGTTGAGGTAGAAGGGAGAAGTAGTGAGAGTGATGTAGAGGCTAGAAAGTACCCTTGGTGAGAGGCTCTTGAAGGTGGATATATTCATATGCGCTCTTTTCACATTAACAAATCAATTTCCAGTGTTGTGGGAGAATCCCGACAAATTATATACTGCAGTGGATAGGATTGTGAAGATTCCAAAAGTGCTTTTGGGAGACTTGAAATCTTATTTTTGACAAGTGGTCTCAAAGGATTTGTAGGCATAGTACAAGGTGTTGGTAGATTGGCCAAATGCTGAGCCGCAGAGAGATGCTAGAAAGAACGCACCATTGCCTACTGTTATGGACAAATATAACCCGGTGATTGCTCATTTGAAATCAAAGGTCCTGCATAGAGAGTCGATAAGCTCAAAATAACCAGAACCGTCCAAGATTCTTTGCTTGCTTATTATGAGAGGTTGGTGCAGGGTTTAAGACAGCACAGTGGGGATGACAGTCTGAAAGGGAGAATCCTAATTGATTCTTGTCTCAGTTAATTCTTGGTATTCATTCAGAAATTAGCTCTCATATGCAGCAGAATTTGATTTATATTCTCAGTCAAAACCTCTAGATGATATTCTCCGTTATAAAAAATATTACAGTGACAATTTGGAAATAAAGCAGAAGATTAAGGACGAATTCATGTTGGCGCAGACTAAGTTGGTGCAGACTAAGTTGGTGCAGAGAGAATGTCAGAAAGCCAGTATGTGGCAAATTCAGGCTATAATACTGTTCCATGTGTCGGTACAGGAATGCAGGGACTTGAATTGCAAGGTGGCTGTAAATTTTCTTCTTGATAACTCACTGAAAGGTATGTACACTCACACTCAGTCACAACAATTAAAATTATTTGATACCTCTGGAAGTTTAAAAAAACACATTAATCATTTAATTATGTAATCATAAAAAATTCATACATTAAAAATCGTTACATAGCACAATCCATGTACCAGTACAGCAACAACAACATAAAAGACAAATATGAAAAACAACATAAAGGGGGAGAATTTAAAAGCCACTCCAGTAGTACCGTTGGGAACTCAGGGCATGGATACACATTCATTACCATGCAGAGGGCTTTTCCTTCACAACATCGCTCTATAGCGACAATAGTGGAAGTTCCAAACCTACCCCTCTTGGTAAAACATCCCAGCTGTAAGTAGTTCTAATCAGCAAAGTACGAACCTAGGGGCATATTATCAAGAACAGGCAATAAAATTATTGCCGTCTTATCGGCAGGAAACTGCAGCTAAAGCGGCGATAATGGGCTTGAAAATATGCCCTCGTGAATTCCCATAGCAGCCCAGGTTCTGGTGCATATTATCAAGCCCATTATCGCCGATTTATCGGCAGTTTCCATTGTAGAAATAGGGTCTCTCGAAGAAGACCATTCGTTTTTATGGCGCAACTAAAGTCCAGTCAATTTGTTAGCGAGGGATTTACTCTGTAAGGTAATTGTGCAATCTTTTGCACACCGAATGGCGAAGAACTCCAGACACATGATGAGAAACTACACATTAAATAAAAATCATGAGACATAGTAGTTGGGTTGTTTCCAGTCCTAACAAAAGAAGGCTTACCTCCTGACTCAAGATGTGCTGTGAAAGAGGAAATCTGAAATTTCAAAGGCAACAACATCGGTCTAATTCAAAATGTCAAACCAGTGAGAATCACAGTGAAACCTAATACTGAGTATCCCTGAATGCCTCAATACAACCTCACACTTGAGGGAATTACATATGTCATTGAATCTATGCTAGAACAGTGCAGCTTGAAAGAAGAATTAGGGAGTCTCTGTAACTTGCTCGTAATGGATTTGCAGAAACCAAAGAAGAAATTCCATGTGTTGCAGAGTGTTTCTCTGTCCTTTATCTGTGTCAAGCATTCTTTTCTATTCCCTTACACGAGGATAGTCAGGTTCTTTTTGTGTTTCGACTTTTAGGTAAAACTCTGGAGTAGTGCCAAGTCCCACAAAGGTATGCAAAGAGTCCCTCAATGTTCAATCACATGAAGAAGAATCTAAAGACCCTACAGTTGCCATGCAACTCAGTTCTGTCCAATATATTGACAACCTACTAGTGGCATCAATAATGCAAGAAGCTTGCAAGCAAGACACAATTGCATTACTGAATCATGTGGCAGAGAACAAACACAAGGTGTCCCCAGAAAAACCACAGTACTGTCGGAGGGAGGTTCTGTATTTGGGACATCACATTAAGAAAAAGCTAGGATAGTCTCCTATGAATGTGTCTCTGCAATCCTGAGAATGAACCCCACTACCACACGGAGAAAAATCAGTATGTTCCTTGGAATGTTGGGCTACTAAAGGTGAATTCCCAACTATTACCTAGTGGCTAAGCCTTTTCAGAGGATTGCCCATAATGATGTGTCTGATCCGCTACCCTGGGACAATGAAATCATGAGTGCCTTTCTAAACCTCAGAGAGAAATTCTGCCATGCACCAGGACTATGAATGACCGTTTACGATAAAAGGATTTGCCGCAAGCGTGATGGGTGCAGATTGTCTTTTTTTGACACATAATTATGGGGAAGCAAAACAGGCAGAGAAGTAAGCCATTGTCTCGCTGAAGCAAGTGGTTGCAACTCATCCTGGGTGCACTTAAGCAGTTGCTGCAGTGGGTGTTAGTATCTAGCAATACGAGGCAAATGTTATGGGCTACTTGTTTATTGAGATGGTTTCCCATTCAGTTGAAATCTTGCTGACCTGCACTACAAGTTTGCGCTATATAAAACTCTGAAAAAAATAAAAAATTGCAGCTGCCCAGAGAAGTATCTTTTGTAAAATGTGTAGCATACAGGAGTGGAAGAGATTTTGTTACTTCTGGAAACAGTTATGTGAGTTATGTGGACGAAATGGCAAGGTATTTTGCCGAGTCCTGTACACTAACTGATGAAGAGCCATGTTAATCTGACAACGACTATGTTCCCAACATGTTATTGAGTATATAAAATACTTCAGAAGAATTAAAAGAATTGCAGGATGAAGTTTCAGAGACAGAAAAATAAAAGTGGGTGAGGTCTGGATGTTTATAGAATCAGAGTGAGCTTTGGATTTGGAAAGATGTGAGACCTGTTTAACTCAATGCTATGCTTTTGCCTTTGGCCAGTCCTTTCCATGGTCCTACTCATAAAGATATGATGTGATACTCACCTTCAGAAACTACTGGTATAATCCCTATTTCCATTTCATTACTGAGAGCTTGTGTCACAGGTGTGTAACTTGCCAGCAGTTAAATGCAAGCAGGAGGACAGTTGTTGGCCTGAGTCAAATTGGAAGATCAGGTATCCCCTTTAACCGTATGCAGTTGGGTTTCGTAGCGATGCCCACTATATCCTTGATGTAGTCTGCCTGTTCTATTGCAGGATTGAAGCATACCTTGGAACTGCATTATTCAGCACAGTTATTGCAGGAACAACCAGACAGGTCAAGATAAGAATTAGTGAACATAAAAGCACTACACGATGGGGCAAAACTAACACCGAATTGCTCAACCATTTCTTTGAACAAAAACACCCCACGAACAGTATTAGGTGGACAATCATTAAAACAAACCCCCACTGGACCAAAAGAACCCTATTTAGGCAAGAGCAACGATGGGTTCTCAGATTGAAATGTGACATGGAGGGACTCAATGATGATATCCCGTGGGTAGAACTGATATAATGATGCATTACACCAACAATACAAAGAGTAATGTCCAGGGATAGTAAAATCCACCCATGTATGGCCATGCTGATGATTCCTTTATGCAATGTACCATTAATAAAGGGGGTAGTGTCCTGGTTAAATAGATATTAACCCTCCACATATATTCCCCCTTCACCCTATATCAGATATAGGTCTCTATAGTTGCATTCGTCCCTCTCAACATATTACCTTAGTGACCACAACAAGGGCTATGCCATGTATAATCATGTTGAGGAGGATAGGATCTCCATCATGAATTACTAGACTTTCAAGAGTTACCTAGGCCACATGTTTAAGAAAACTTTCATCCACAAGAAAATGTACATCAACAAGGAATTACGATTATCATACTGATTATTACTTATAGAGTGACTGTTTCTACCTTTGTGCCTGTGCCCCACTTTGTAGCTTTGTTCCGTATATTAATGCCACTACTGGGGTACAGCTCTACAACATTGAAACATTGCAGCGTCATATTTGGCATCCACGTCCATTAATATGCAGCACATCAGCACACTGCTAAGAAAAGAGCCGGAG
The DNA here is from genome assembly GCF_964261635.1 of Lissotriton helveticus. Taxonomy (NCBI): domain Eukaryota; kingdom Metazoa; phylum Chordata; class Amphibia; order Caudata; family Salamandridae; genus Lissotriton; species Lissotriton helveticus. The sequence continues at coordinate 769,283,562 of NC_136061.1, read as the reverse complement.
TGCCATCTCTAAGACTCCAGGCAAAGATTGCCGCCACGTTGACTCCGCAAAGCTCCATACATCTGTTGCCGCCCAGAAACACGACCCCACACGCAGCACGTCACCGCGCAAAGACCCGCCCAGACAACCGGGACGGCTTCACTGCCCCAGTGAATATCTACGAGAGAAACAGTCCACCCCACTCCTTTGCCGGCATTCCACTACCGAGGGGTAGGTTACAGAAGCCTAGGACAGGCAAGCACATGTGAGAACAAGCCGATGCGAGTGGCGCGCCCGGTAGGCGTGGCACACTGCACCTTAGCCCAACGGATGGTTGGCGTTTTTGAACTCTGGTCTCCCCTCATTAACTACGCTCCTATTTTTTAACACAGTCACTCAGCCTCCAACCGAGAGGGTGCAGACGAAACCTGATCTCCTGAATAGAGGGGTATGCAAATTGGAATGTTTGTCTCCGTGTGTTTGTGAATACTTAATGCGTTTCCTCACTGTGGCAATGGGCGCATTTAGGTGTGCCTGACGGCGTGTATTGGCTGAGCATTCACCGCATGCACATTACGACCAGCGACAAAGGTAGAGTCAACGCAGGACATAATTGATCCACATGACCGCCTTTGACCACGTTACTCTTGGCTACTGCCCAGTCACTTACCAGTATGTGTGATCTACTTTGAGCTACAGAGATCCTACACCAAAACTCACCTGTTTTCATTTTGGTGGACCCATGACAGTTGGCAATGTGCTTGAGGGATTTATAGGGCACCCTATCACTGATAGCGCCTATAGACCACACCCCCATGTATCAAGGTCATCTGCACAGATAGCTATCTCCCTTATGTTCGAAACCCCCTTTTTTCACTGGGCAACATGACTATATGAACATACAATGTGCATGCACAATAAGCATAGCAGACTTTTGATTGTGTGTTTCACTACTATATAACACACCATTGTTACTATGTTTGCCCTACATGTAACCATTACTTTTATATACGTTTGTTTTTCTTCCTCTTTATTTCATTTTTTTGTCTCACCAGGTTGGGGATAGGTACCTACAGTAAGAGTCCCTATCAGCGCAAGGACGCTAATACTCCTTAAAAATAAGGTATCACAGGTCCACGGGCTTTCTTTCCTGGAACCTGTTTCATGTTGTTTGTTTTTCACTTGACACCCCGGTCCTGACGAAGCGGCAATGGATCCTTTAGGGACCACTGAATAGCGCGAAACATGTTGACCTTACTTTGATGTAGGACTTTTTTCACTATAGCACACATCATGAGAGCAGCAGTTAGTCACACATCTGCCCTCTATATTTGTTCGAAAGAGAAGCTCCAGGATCCACACCCTTTGAATTTACCATATGGACCCCTGAATAAACACTGGTTCTGGGTACCATTTAATAATTGTAACATTTACTCACCTTGTTTAAGAGGCCCACTTACCTGCACGCACAACTGCGGCGTCTCCTTAAAAGATCTCCGCCAAAGAGCCCTCCCGCGGGCCCGTGGGGGACTGCAGCGCCACCCCCACAAGGTGCAACGCCCGATGAGGAAGCATGGGTGTGTGAGGGCACTATATTGTGAGGGCACTATATTCAAAAGGAGAAATTCCCCCCACCGCTTATATAGATCTAACCTGTTGCTAACCTTTGGTACCATAATTTGGTGACCTTCTAATTTATGAGGAACTTTTACCCCCCTCCCCCCACCCCCCCTAGAAACAATTTTTTCTGAAGTAAGACCAAAGGCCACACTTCAGAAATGAAGGGAAGAAGTTATTGTGCACACTACACCCATCAGAGATTTCACTGAAGTTGCAGGCCAGAAGTTTCTTTTGTTTTGGAAAAGATCAACTGCACTCTGAAATCCCGATTGGCCAAGGTGTGCACATCTACTGTTTTTGAAAAAAGCCTGATGCTCCCAAGGGCTCCAGACTGGAAGACTGGACTCTGCTGTGAAATCCTGACATGCAGAGAGATGAGAATTCTGTTAGTGTCTGCAGCTGCGCTTGTGAATATAATGGATGATATGCTTCTTGACTACTGCAAAGGTTTGGCTGATGTGGTGTGTTTTGTCTTTAATCTGGTTGACTTGGTGACCCCACTTGCAAAACAAGAACAATGCCATGACTGAAGTCCAGAACACTGGGTCATTGTGAAGATACTGGTCCGAAAGTCCTGTCTCGAATGCCGTTGGCAAAGACATTTCCATGCCATGCTTATGACTGACGCTGCTGTGAAGTACGTTGTCTGCTAAACTGGATTCATGCCTCCCACACCAAGAGAGTGAGACAAGCCGGTGAAGAAGTGGTGACAACCACCGATTCGCAATATCAAAGTCAAGCACAGAACAAACGTTCAGAGGGAGGATCAGACCGCTCGCTGGGGTCTCCAATTCAAGCCATGGCAGGTAATCCCAGCAGCTGAAAATTAGTGTGCACTAAGAACTGGAAGAAAGTGCAAGCACTTCGGTCAGTAGAGAGCAGAGGAATGAGAATGGCTGAAAAGTGGTGAGTCAATGAGACCTCTTGTGTCAGAAAAACGCATCCCAGAAATTATCTCAGAAGAAATAGAGCCAATTGAATAAAGTACTAGAGACAGTGAACAACCAGAAGAACAAAAAGACCAGGGCTCAGATTTATTAAGGACTTGCATTGTCCTTGTGTGATGCAATTCGCCGCACTGCAACACAAGTCCTTAAATAGGATTTGCAAAGCCACACAAGGGGATATTTGTGCCACCTTGTTACTTTGTAAAGAGATGTAATGGAAGGTAGCCACTGTGCTGCTTACAGTCTATTGTGGTTGGCGTTTCATGGGTAGAGCATGGGTGCTCCCATACAGCCAACCATGGAATTTGATGCAATCTCAGATTTACTAAAAGTAGTAAACCTGAGATTGTACAAAAATAGTGCGCCTACGACAGAGAGGCGTAACAAGGAGAATATCTGTTCTGCATCACCCATAGAAAGAGGAAATTGCCTCTTAGAATTGTTTTTGTGCAGGAAGTGTTGTACTTCCTGTACAAAAATAATCCTGCCTACAATCCAGGCCCTTTTGCAGCATGGCACAAGGGTGCCTGCACTGGGGCTAGGCAGCCTCAAGTACGGCAGTGCAGGTAGAGTTACGAGCAAGGGAGATATGTTGCGCAGACGAGGCAATGTTAGGGACTCACATGAAAATTCTGTTTGTTCATTCCACCTTGACTGGGATAGGGGGAACTCGAAAGGGACATAGAGTAGCCCTGGACCAATGATGGATTTCCTGGAAGTATGTTGGCTGGCTGATTTATGGCAGGCATACAATCCCTTGTTAAAGCAATATGCATTTCACTCAGGCGCTCACAGACGTTTTTCACATTTAAATTATCTTCTAATATGCTTTTTGCAAATTGGCCGATTTTTCAGAGCTAGACATCAGGTAAGAGGAATTTTGGATCAACCTCCGGTGTGGGTGCGAATAAAGGGTAAAGCAGTTCGGACTGGTAGAGAATGGTCCATTGACTCCTGTTATCTTGAAAATAGAGGAATATTAACAAAGCTCAAGATCAGAATTGACCAATACGTTAAAGAAAGTAATGGAACAGTTAAATCAGCAGTCAGACTACGAGAAGCATATGAGATGGTAGCAAGGGGTGATGCGATTTCAATGACGGTGGAAGAGAAAGAGAAAAAGAGGGCTTACATTGCTGAGTTGGAAGCAGAGATTCTTAGCATAGAACCACACCTGGTCTCGCACAGGGATGAGGAGCTCACCCAAAGGCTTGGCTTGAACCAGCAGTAATAGAGAGCTCTTGATAGCACCCAAGCCACTTTTATAGCTTCACTGCGCAGAGTAAATGAAGTAGGAAATAAGTCAGGAAAATGATTAGCCTGGTTGAAGTGAAGAGACCAAAATAGGAACTGGGTCATAGAGGTCAAAAACACTGAGAGGTAAGGGACCGCAGAAATTGCAGAGCTATTTGCCAGCTATATTCAAGGACATATGCATCCTCAGTCACAAAATCCTTGGGAGGAATACAAGACTTCCTCAAGGATATACAACTCCCCAGGCTTTCAACTGAAGATAGACTATCCGTAGAGATGGATATTGAAGCCAATGAGATTGCCACAGCAATTAGAGAATTGCAATCCGGCAAAGAAATTGGAACAAATGGGTTACCTATCGAATTATACAAAGGTATTGATGCCACATTATCCAAACCTGTGTTTCACATGCTGACAGAAGTCATGAAACAGGGAAGACCCCCACTGGATCAAAGACTAGCCACTATATTTGTCATACCAAAAGAGGATAAGCCACCCAACAGATGTGCCTCAGGTAGGCTGATCTCTATGTTAAATGCCCAGGGAAAAATACTAATCAAAGTACTAGGGACCAAGTTAAAGTGAGGACGATGACCAACACTGATCCACCCAGATCAATCTGGCTTTATGCCTTAAGGGGACTAAACTCAACTTCTAAAACAGATTTGATGGTGTCACTTTACAGATGATATTGTTTTACTCTGTCAAGCAAAGTGTTGGGGACTTGATCAAAAATCATACAGGTTTTAATAATAATGGATGCAGTGTGGCTGGCATCTACGGGGGGAGGCGGGCGGGCATGCAATTCATTTTTCAAAAGTGTGAAAATAATATATAAAAAAGAAACTTACTGTGCACGTACACAATGCCCTCCGTGCCTGAACTGTTCTTCGGAACTGGAAGCAGCGACTCCCTCGGCCAATCCTAAGACTGCATGAGAGCAGCCCTAGGATTGGTGGGAGTGGCCTCATTCAGCGCTCCACAGCTCTGTGAAGGCTTTGGCTTGCTCTAACTAGAGCTGTTTAAAGTGCGCATGTGTTGCCAGCCGGGTAAAAACCCATGCGCACATTAAACAGTGTTTTGCCAGCCCACCCTCCTCCCTGCTAAGTGACATGCTGCTGTCACTCTACAGCGGTCAGCCCCGTCCAGACACTCTGGGGCATATTAGCAAGGCGGACGGTATGAAATTATTGCCGCTTTTGCGGCCGTTTTCGTCCGAAAAGCAGCGCTAATTTCATCACCTTATCAGCAAAGACACGCTATCGCATGTTTTGCTGATTTTGCGCACTTGTCAACAACGCCCAGCTTTGCATCTCTAATGAGATGCCAAGTGGGCGTTCCAGGGCAAAATATTAGGAGAAATGTCGCTAAGCGACATTTCTCCTATTATCAAGCTGCACACTCACAAGCAGAGTGTTAGGAAAAGTAGCACTAACCACAGTTAGCGCTACTTTCCTCACGCCTGCTTGTGACCTGATTTAGCCATGTAATCCAATGGGAGGTGGATTACATGGCTAAGATTGCCCTGCCCTATCAGTGAGGTTATCGCAATTTTCAATGGAATATTGCTGGAAAACCAGCGATATTCCATTGAAAACGGCGATAATCCCCGCTATTGCTGGGATTTTTATCTCCATGGTGTTAAGCATTGTTAATACAACGCTAACATGGAGATTATCGCCAGCAATAGCGGGCGATAGATTTCCTCACGCCAGCAGCGGTCAGCGATAATTATAGCTGCCGCTTGCTAATATGCCCCTCTGTTCGGGACAGGGCATGAAAAAACAAGCATTTGCAATGCAATAGGTCTCGCATTTCCACAAGTTTGAGCTATTGGCATTGTAAATGACAATGCCTTACATTTATGTTTTGGTTTTTAAAACATAAATAAAAGACATTGTCATTTACAATGCCAATAGCTTCAACTCGCGTAAATGAGAGACCTTTTGCATTACAAATGCTTGTTTCATCCCAGCTACTTGGAGCTGCCCTGCACACACACACACACACACAACCACACACACACATATACACACACACACACACACAACAAATACACACAAGTTAACTGTGAGACGCAGAACACATGGGATGACTACATTTAAGTTTGCCTTAGGGGACTTGGTTTGTCTCTGTACTAAGCGTGGTATTAGGACGAAAACACTGGCTATACTATGGGTTTAGTTGAGGCACAGGGGGCATAGCTGCACTGAGCATGGTGGCTCTTGTCTTGGAACTCTCCTGGACCCTTCAAAGTGAATCTCTTTATACCCTCGGTCAACTATTCTCACAGCAGCATCCCAACAAAGAAAACGAATTCCAAGGATGGCGGACAGTCCTGCCACACAGGGTTAGGCGCTCCGATACCCCAGCTACTCGACACCAAAAACCATAATCCTGGAGTGTCTTTGCTCATTGAGAACCATACAACAGGGTCTCTGTACCATCTCCTCCATCATAAGAGGCCACATTCACTAACACTGACCCAGTGTGGAGATTTCTGAGTGTTCAGAATACTGGCGCTATCCCTGGACAACCTCAGAAATAGATTTAACAGATCATGGGTTGGGGGATTTACCAAATGCCACCACCTACACGGAATGGTGCTGAGGCATATACTGTCAGTGTAGCCTGGGGGTCAAGCTGCAGAACAAGGTGTTCCTGTAATAACCAGTTATTTAAGAAGAATTTCCCAGGAGCTCCCAAGATCAAGAAAATTATATCAGTGTACCCCCACATTAACACATATGTGCCTGGTCATCAACTAGTTTCTCAAGCTGCAATTGATGCCAAGCTCTGCATCCATTTCAACAAAAATACACCACATGAGTTCACAGGGATGCACAGAACAAACCCATGAAAACCAATGCCGATGCTAGTCCCCCTCAAGAATCCACATCCCTATATTTTTTTTTAAATAAATGATAATGTGTGCGGTATGGAGTTTATAGAATGTTTCACGCCCGAGAAGTTTAAAGAGAATGTTTTGTGAAAGGATTCTTGCTAAAAAAGTAATTTAAGTCGAAGGATGGATCACAGGTTCAATATTTCCCTCTTAAACTGTTGTATAGAATTTTAGGATCCTAGTGTAATTTTCCCGATTCATGCCCTTATATAGGTATAAATCACCTTGTCCTTATATAGACATAGAAATCATAACCATATTTAGACATGGCCCATGCAGTCCAAATACGGCACGGCTACTTCCACTCGTTCCGAAAATCCACAACGATTTATTGGAAAACTCTGCTTCAGCAGTTAGGGACTTCCCCTTGCTTGAATATTGATTTGTCCAAGAACTCATGGAGTTGTCAAAGAACTGAGACTCTTTGATGAAGTTATTATGTACACCTTTACGTCAAACTCGGCACCTTCAAGGTATAAATATGCCCACACTTGCCCAAGCAAACACACAGTGGTTTGGACCAGATCGACTATCTACTTGTCTGACGCAGCTCGCTACAGCAAGTGCCAAAGGAAGCCGACCATCCAGCAGATGCACTGAGAGAGACGCTGTCTTTTCTCCTGCCGATAAATCCAGCTCCTGTGTTTCCAAGCTCCCCTTGCGAGATGTTGGGAAATCGAGTCCGGAGACAAACAGATACCAGACCTCATTCATTCCAAAGCAAGGTACGGAGCTGATTAGACCCTAAGAGAAATCTTGCATGCTTTTACAGTATTATTTTATAATACTCTTCTTGCTGTATGCATTATACTTTACAGCCAGTATTACGATTGTAGCAGTTCATTTCTTCTGCATGAGAAAGAAGACTGTTCAATAAATACTTTTATTGAAAACGCGCGTCTCTCTATTTCTCTGCAACTCTGGTGAAACGAAGCATGCACGAATGACTGAGTAAAATATCTATCTATTGTTTCCACGACTCTGAAGATACGTTTTATCTGGGAAAACAAAGTTTTCATGTTCATGCGGTTATCAGAAACTAATCCCTTCTTGTTTATTCGAGAACGTTTCTAGTGACCTCTGAGCTAGCTGGCACTCACAATTAAGTTTAATATATTCGATAGAGACCTAGTACACATGTCCTACGTCAATTCTATAGGATATATTATTCCAATGCGCAGAGCCTATTGGGAATATAGGAACTACCCTACATGGCGCCCAACTTTTGGTAAGGCACTAATTTGACGCTAGATACTAGAGTAACTCAGTCGTGCTTTTCACAGAGATCCCATTTTCCCGTAAAATACTCCAATAGACGTCTGGAGTGGGTAAAAGGATAAAATATCCGCCATAACTGAGTATGACGAAAATCCTATGTATTAGTTTTTGATTTTGTTCAACGCTAAAGGATACAGTGTTCCAAGAATATTGTGCACCTTATCTTGGTTTCCTTGAAACTTGCTCTGCAAGACTTTCAACAAAATGTTGAATAGCGACACCCAGAACGGTGGAGCTGCAGGAACTGCAGCCCGACCGGGTTTAGACGTTACAGGTTTCCAACAAAATGACCCGGTTGCTATAATCATCCCGGAAAATTTAAGGAAAACAATAGCTATAAAGCTTATAGAAAATGGCCTATCACCAAGAGGTGGTAGGGTTATATTTGCCATGGAGGCACATGAATATCAGCAGACAGAGGTATTCTATTCATGGATTATCTTCCCAGAAGCAAATCCAAAAACACATGTGTTCCACTTCAAGAAGATAGAGGAACCTCCAGTGGAATACGTTCCTTTTGAGGACATTTAAATTCCACTAACTTACCAAGAGCATCAGCTCTTGTTTAAAGGCGCCCTACAACATCAAAATCACATTACCAGGCTTGGTCTACTAGGTAGACCAGGAGCAACATGGCCAGAACTAGCAAGCTATACACCACATCCTGACATTGAAAGAATGACAGATGTAGAACTATTAGCTCAGCTAAAACAATTAATTAAAATACATAGACAATTGGTTTAATATGTCATGCGGACTCTAACAGTCCAACTTGCTATAAGAATTCCACAGCAAACCCTTCATCATGGGAACACAAACAAAATTACACCACAGACTATACAATCAGTCACTGGTAAATTACCCACAAAAAGGGAACAAATTCCATTCTGGTTAGCTCAAAATATTACTCAGATTGAGGCAGTATTTCCCGATAGTACACCTCATGAGGTGAGGTGAGGATTCTAACAATCTGTTTACCAATGGGGATCGCACCACACCTGGAAAATTGTGACACTTGGGGTACAGTCTTTGCTGCAATCTACACAAAAACTCATGGTGTATCGTCTATGGCAGTGATACCAGACGTCCTGAAACAAATTCAAAATGAATACGGGGCAGAGCCTGCTTTAAATCTCGGTATGAAGTTACTGAAGGATTTCAAACAGGTCTCAGCTATAATATTAGCTAATACTAAAGGAGAAGCATCATCCGTGGCAATCTGCCAAAAACTAAAAGAACTTGGTGTAACTGAGCAACCATATGAACTTGCCAGAATAATAGAAAAATCTTATGAAGAACTAAGTAGAGATAGTTTGGGAGGGAAACCAGTAAAGCCCGAACTGACAGAAAATCCTGAAAAAGTTTTTATCAAAAACACATTCACTACTCCTAAAAAGAAGTGGGAAAATACTAGACAGACACTTCCTAAAGAGAAGCGTTATCCAATCCAGAGGTAGGTCTCCTCAAAAGATATAATTTCAGAAATAGAGATAATTTGAGAAAACCTGATAGATATCAAGATACTGATACACGTTCCTCTCGTACCTTTCAAACTTCCTCGCAGAAATCCGAAAGAAGAGGACGATCAGAACACAAGGAAGAATGCGTGAAGTCCAAAGACGATCAACACTTTCCAAAAAATAAGAAAACTCAATTCACCAAGAAGAAGGTAGCAAGTCTAAAAATCAGACATGCTGAAGATCTTGAGGACACAACTCAAGAACGGGGAGTAGGCCCAGACAATGCTGGACAGCGCAGCAGAAGTTACCATAGCTCGCAAGATCCTGAAGGATCATCTGGAGACAGTGGACCTGAATTAATACATTCAAGTTGAAACTGCAGATACCAGGGTTAGTGTACGCTATAAGTTATATGAAGTAACACTCCGGATAGAGGGGGACATAACTAGAAAAATAAGAGCACTCTTTTGGGAAAAACTATCTAAGGGTTATGACATCCTTCTGGCTGAAAAAGACTGGCCACCTGAATTTGTCAGGGAGTGCTCACATGGCGAAGAGATCATTATGCCAGCCTTCTCAAATCATATTCCTATTCATAAACAATACACCTATGCCACAAAATGGGCTGTAGCCCAGGCTCCAGCATTATATAACAAGCATTGGAAATGCAATAGGTCTCGCAGCATTAGAGTTAGTGCTTTTAGAATTGTTTATGTTTTTTTTTTTTAAATCTTTAGCATTTTTGTTTCCTGTAGGCAATGCTAAAGAATTACAAAGAAAAAAAGCCATAAACAAATCTAAAAGCTCTAACTCAAACGCAGGAACATTAACTAATTCTCCCACAGTCACAGTATACAGAAAGCCTGTGCGGTTTCCTTTTAGTATAATGACTCCACCTTCTGAGTTGTTTGCGTTGCGCCAATACCACGAAGAAAGCCTTAGCACTCTTGAGGGGACGCAGCTATGTAGGTTCTGGTAGACCGAACGGTGGATCGTGTCATTATGGCGGCGTTTTTCCCATTGACCGTGTATTGTGAATCCACCTTTAACTGTACCGGGGGGGCCCCGAGAAGACGCAGCTATGTGGGTCTTGTTGATCGGGGATCGGTGTGATTAGGGCAGCGCATTTACAATTCACTACGATGTCATATTGGTTTTCCTAGGAGTGGTTCAGGGGTGGCCAGCTGTTCTTACGTTTTGTGGTCAGTGCCAGGATTACAAGGTATGCAGAGATTGAACTAGGGAGTGGTTCATCAATATTAAACTGGCAAGGCAATGCAGGGACGGGGCTGGCCAGAGTGCAGCCACGTGACAGGCAGGTTGGGTGCCGGGAGAACCAGATGTCTTAGTGAATGTCTTACTGAATCGGGGTGGACACTTCAGTTCTGTCTGTGTTTCCAGCAGACGGTGACTGGCTTGCACATAGTGCAGCCACCTAGCCGGGGCACTGGTGCACTTTATTTCATAAATTGGCAAGATTTCCTCACAGCTGCTTGCGTTTCTTGAGAATGCTGCACGTTACTTAAATATTGCTTAGGAAGCTCTATCTTGCGACTGTGAATGGAAGGGGAGGGAACCCTGACGTAGCGAAAATATTGATAGGCTGAAAACTGGTGTTTATGCTAATTGGTGGTAACAACTGCAGGCAGCAAGAACTAGGCAGTTCGAGATTGGTGTAGACAGAGCACAGAGGTAGTCGTTTGCAAAGGTCCGAAAGGCGGACAGTAGGGCCTTCAGCTGTAGCGGTCGTCAGGGTTGCTGAGGAGCAGGGTTTGAATTTCGGCGGGAATGCTCGACATTGTGCGACTCTGGGCAAATCACTTAATTCCACAATGTTGGTGTGCCGTTGTGTAACGTACTGGAGCTCGTGCGAGGGGCTCTGATACCACATGGCTAACCGGTTAGTGGTAATATTGTGACGGGGGCGCGCAACATCTTGCAAATCTGGTGAAATCACTTCATTCCTGCATGGTGACGTTGCTAGTGAAGCCATCAGGTTTGGCACACCAATGAAATAGGGGTAAACCCGTTTTTGGGGGTCGAGTTTGGCTGGGTCGTTCAGCATGTTGGGTTTGGGCCAAAGCACTTGATTATCTCTACTGTTGTGTCGGTCGATAACGCAAGTGACGGAGGCTGGTGCTCTGATACTCCCATTGCCAATCAGTTGTAATCTAACAATTGGGGCGAAGTGGTTGGTGTTAAATTCATCTGAAGACTTTTAGTGCAATAAGTGGCCCTAGTGCGCGCTTAGAAGGGATGGTGGTGCAATTTGTATCTTAAGCCTCGGTGCAATTTGTATCTTAGGCCTCGGTGAGGGGGCGTCACCAGCATCGGGATGGCATCTATTACATGAGGTGGGAGAAAAGGATGGGGGTGGGCGGGGAGCGTAGGGACGGCTCAGAGGCCTGAGGCAGAGCGCACCATATGGAGAGGGAGGGGGGTGGCAGTGGGAGGGTGATTGATGGGCGGGGCAGTGCTGGGGAAGCCTTTGATGTGGCCTGGCGGCCGTGGAAGCCGGGCCTTTGAAGTGAAGCTAAGCTTCACTTCAAAGGTGTCGGAGGAATGCGGGCGGCTGTGCACGCGCTTTTAAGCTCAATGCGCATGCGCATTGAGCTTAAAAGTCACGGGCACTGCAAGGAATCGCCACGATTCCTTGCAAGTTAGATAAAGAGTAGATGAGCCCCTATAGTCTCGCTTGCTCGATGCGCATGCGCATCGACAGGCGAGACCTAAAAATCATGTGGGACGGGATGAGGACTCTCCTCACCATAAGATCCAGTTAAAAAATCAACCTACTGTTCAGAGGCAGTATCCAGTTAAGCAAAAAGCTAAAAAAAACAGGTCAGGGAGATCCTAGATCAACTTGAATACCAATGGGTGATTGAAACATGCACCTCGACAATGAACAACGCTTTGTTTCCTGTCTCCAAACCAGACAATACATATCGTCTAGTTTTAGACTACAGACATTTAAATTCTTGTTGCAAACCTTTTGCAGTACAAAATGCACACATTAGGGGGTTGATTCCGATACGGTAAAAATCGCTCCGAATCGTCGTACGGAGAGTTTTTTCCCCGTACGAATAGTCCCTGTAAACGTCCCGTACGTATGACGAAGTACGATTCGTACCAGGAGCCGTACTCCGTACGAGTCGTACAAGACACCGTACGACTCTAATCTCCGTACGATTCTCCCTCGGAACCCGCTGTACGTGACATCTGTATGATTCGCGGCTGGTTTTTACGACCCAGCAAGTACGATACGTGTCGGGTACGCACCGTACGACCCTTTTTCTACGGGAGCTGAAAACAGCCGTAAAAGCAGAGTTCGCTCCGAAACAGGTATGGAACGGCCCCCCGGGTACGGTGCGTACCCCCCATGATCGCAGGGGTACGCACCGTACCCTGCGATCATGGGGTGTACGAGCCGTACCCCCATTGTACGATCGGTGTACGAGCCGTACCCCCATGTACAATCGGTGTACGAGCCGTACCCCCATTGTACGATCGGTGTACGAGCCGTACCCCCACTGTACGATCGGTGTACGAGCCGGACCCCATGTACATCGGTGTACGAGCCGTACCCCCATTGTACGAGCCGTACCCCCATTGTACGATCGATGTACGAGCCGTACCCCATGTACAATCTGTGTACGAGCTGTACGAGCCGTACCCCCATTGTACGATGGGTGTGCGGCTCGTACACCGATCGTACATGGGGTACGGCTCGTACACCGATCGTACAATGGGGTTAAGGCTCGTATACCGATCGTACAATGGGGTTACGGCTCGTACACCGATCGTACATGGGGTACGGCTCGTATACCGATCGTACAATGGGGGTACGGCTCGTACACCGATCGTACAATGGGGGTACGGCTCATACACCGATCGTACAATGGGGGTACGGCTCGTACACCGATCGTACAATGGGGGTACGGCTCGTACACCCCATGATCGCAGGGGTACGGTGCATACCCCTGCGATTATGGGGGGTACGGACTGTACGGTGTGTATGTGTTTGTGTGCTTTTCCATACGACTCGCCCTTACAGGACGTGGACCGTATGAATCGTGTCCTCATACCCCGGTCCGGATCGTCCTCGTCTGGTCGTACGCCATGTGTACGAGTCGTACGGTATGTGTACGAGTCGTACGGTTCACGGTTTCAGCCTTGCAATACGTACGGATCGCGACGATTCGGACGGATTCACGGAATACAGATCGTACTTCGCGACTCGGACGGACGGGTACGATTCGTACGGAGAGGGCTCCGGATACAAATCGTACGGACGTTTTTTCCCTGAATCGGAATCGACCCCTAGATATTTCATACGGTTTCTTCTGTCAAAATCTTACACCTGAAAGCAGGTATTTGACCGCTTTCTCAATTATGAGGACACAGATTCACTTCTGTCATCTCCCCCAGGGATTCAAGAATAATCCAGGGTTATTTTCGGCCAGAGTAACAGAGTTACTGCAAACGTATGATGATGAGGCATTATCTTATGTCAATGACATCTATCTTACAGACGATGATTTGGACAGGCACTTGAACATGGTGAACACCATAATACTTGACTTCGCCTCTGAAGGGTACAAATTAAATTTTAAGAAATCAAGAATTGCCCACCTCAACGTCCTATTCTTAGGATACGAACTTTCAAGTGAAGGCAAAAGCCTGGCAGCAAACTTTTTAGAAAAATGTGCGCTGCTGCAACTTCCAAAAACACTGAAAAACCTACAGTCAGTTCTAGTATTCCTGAATTTCGGAAGAACTTACATTCTCAACTACGCAGAAAGGGTTAAACCTCTCTACGAATTAATCAAACCTGATTTCAAACCTACTAATTGGACTCAAAAACACAGAAATTTTGCGTTCAGTGCAGACAGACATGTTAGCAACAACACATTTACAGACACGTGTAAACAAACGCAACCTTGGAATCTGAATCATCCCAGGGAGATGCGGATTCACATACCTAACCTTTAATGAAGGTGAAAAGGTACCAATAGCTTACAACTCACACTTGTACACACAAGCTGAAATGAAATTCACTTCAACAGAGAAAATTCTGACAGCGGTTCAAACTGCAGTAGCAAAAGAGAGAGCCCTCGCGCAGGGAAAACGCAAAAAGGTTGTTACTCCTGTACCTGCCTTAGAGGCAGTGACAAAAGCGAGCATTCCAAATGCAAAGGCTTTACATCCAAGATGGATACAATGGGTTAATTCTCTTGCTGCAACAGACGTTGAATACGTTTTCGACCCCTACTTGAAAACTCAAGAATTTCTCCAATACGAACAACAATGTCCTCTGCCCACTGAGATTCTGCCTCTAGAACATTACGGATTTATAATTTATACAGACGAATCAGCACAACCCGCAATTGGGGAAAAACAAGCTTATAGTGCTGCATGCGCGATTGTTAAAGGTCGCTGGCGCGATGGTAAATTCAGACCAATGGTCACAAAAACTCAATCTCTCGGAGACTGTACAGCTCAGCGAGCTTAACTACAGGCATTCAAGATGGTGCTGGAAAATACCGATCGCGAATTCCCCACACTCAGTGTGCGATTCGTATTACTGCGTCCAGTCTTATAATGAATACTTGCAGAACTGGGTTCAAAACGGTTTCAAAGATGCAAAAGGTGGCACAATCAAGCATAAATTGTTTTGGGAACAAGTAGTTCTATTACAGAAAGAACTACAAAAGACTCATGTGATTCATACACTGAGTCATCAGAGTGATGGCGTTCACGTTGCAGGGAATTCATTGGCTGATGAAGCCGCGAAGGCAGCTGTGCAAGCAGCTTCCGCAGCTGCAATCACTGGTTCAAAAACACAAATAGATGGTGAAACAATGCTAGCTGTCAATGCCACTAGCAAAGGCAGAGGAGCTTCGTTACCTCTAAACTATCCACTCGAATATTCATACATAATTGATGCCAACTCTGTTCCCTTTGCTAGAATCCCTGGGGTGGAGGATAGGGAAATTCCAAACAGGAATCGGAGAGGGGCTTTGATTCAAGAAGCACACATGGGAGAGGGTCTGATACAACAATGGGATCTCAAAATCTCTACTAAAGTTAAAAGAGATGTACTGGTGGCCAGGGATGAATGCCCACATTTACGAATGTGGAATTAATTGCGATGTCTGTTACAGAGATCACAGCTTAGAGCGCCACCAGATTCCTGACTACAGTGTAGCTAGCCAGTACTGACACCATTGTTAGATAGCATTAGACTATCCACGCTCAAACGTCCCTATGGACAAAAGCTGTCCCACAACTATTAGGACAAGATTCATTTTGATGTGGCATCAGAGCTCGGCTGACCCTCGATCTGTTATAAAAGATTTACGAGTCTTTATCGGCACATACGCAATCGGCACGCTTCATTCTGACCAGGGTCCTGCGTTTAGCTCTAGAGCTTACAAGGAAGCCATGGACAGCTTGGGCGTTGCATTGCGATTTTCGAGTCCATTCCATCCTGAGGGAAATTCTGTAGTGGAAAGAAAAAACTGTGACATAAAGCAATCTATAACAGCTAGGGTATTAGGCTCGGGTGACGGGTGAGTCAAACATCTAATAAGTGTCCAACGTAGTCTTAACAATCTGCCAAGAAAATCTCTGGGTGGAATCACTCCATATGAAATCCTTTGTAGTACTAGAATGATAGTCGAAGACCTCGATCGTCTTCAGTGGTAGAACAAAAACCCTTTGATATCAAAGACCGTTTGGCTGTTTTGCAGGACTTAAATGAAACACGAAGAAGTCTAAGCAAAACATTACAGAAGCCAATGACCACTTAAGTAAAACCACCTGTCCCAGCAAGACCTGTCTGGATTCCAAAGATTGGGGATCTGGTCAGAGAAAAAATAGCAGATAAGAAGGAATTTGGGCCTTCTTACAGAAAACCAGTACCTGTATTAGCAATCCAAGGATCAAGAACAGTGTTACTACCGCACCTTGCTGGAAGAAAGGAGAACCGCTTCGTATCAATTGACCTGGTAAAACCACACCATGTGGCCGATAATAAGTAGTAGGCCCAGTGGACTCCACAGGTGTAGCAGACGACCAAATCTTGCTACCATTCAAGAGGTTCAAACTGAAAGACTCATCACCTTTGAAGAATCTGCAGTGAGAAAAGAAGGACTATGCATCAAAGCCATGGAACTTGTGCCTCTTGAAACCCAAATAACAGTTTGTCAAGACACTCCTGTCTACAATGATATAGCATCTGACTATACTAATATGTCAAAGGAACAAGCAGCTCCAGCGATTTCAAATAATCCAGATGCAATACCAGCAATTGACAGAACTGCCTCTGGCTATTTCATCAATTTTGATACGTTTTCTGAGAATCCCAGTGAGCCTGAAACAATGCCAGCTAATGAAACTTTCAAGGAACAAGTAACAGAACTTTTTCACCAGCTTGCAAATCCATATCTGGTTTCACCATGGGTTGAATTTTGGATTGTGTTAGGTGTACTTTTGCTCCTACTTTGGCTCATTCTTGTTTTAAGTTTGGGAAAGCTGATAGATGGAAAATATAGTAAAATGGACACAGCAAGTAAGAACATCAACTTGCTCCTGAAGCCACACAAATCATCTCATCGTGAACAAAGAGACCTGTCATCAGTAAAAATCACAGCCGTTCCTCTACCCGGTTGTATAGCATGGGACAGACCTGACTATGACATTTATGGTCCGGTCGAGCTGCTGAAGATTCCACACCAATTTAAGGTTTCCTTGAGTGATTTTATTTCACCCAGTAAATTTTCTGATGATTGGGACTTTGAGACTGTTAATAAAATGATGACAGATTTAGAAATGTCAGCAACATTTACAAAACATGAATACTTAGAAGGTTCATCAGATTATGAACAAATGTATTGTTTTAATCATTATGGTCACCATTATTTGCACAAATCTGCAAACCCTAGAAATGTTTTAACTTATAATCAATGGGAACATTGTCCAACACCACCAAGGGGTAGCCCTAGAACATTTTATGAAAAATGTCCGTACTTCTCAGGTTTTAATGTCACAAATCCAGAAACATTTTACTTTAAAAATATTAATAAGACAGGCATGAAAAGTATGTTGACTAATACTAAGCAAATTTATTCTGCAGCCTTTTATGCTCAATTATCCACATTAGGTTTTGACTTTTGGAAAGACAACATTGAGACAAAAACTGTCTGGGGCACAAAAGACTGGCAGGCACAAGGTTTAGAAGCCTTATTCAGAGCCTGCATCATCCCAGAACAAATAATGTTCTTAAATGAAACTGTTCAACAGACATCTTGTCTTGGCCTGGCTAAGATAAAAGATTTAAAGAAACCGTCCATACCTAAGCCCACACCTGATAGTAATGACACTACAGATGAGGAGGTAGACGCAAATTATATTTTACAACAAAACAGAACTAATCCTGATTGGAAAAAAAGGTTAATCTGGCCCACAGACACAAATACCTGTCAAAATAGATTCCTGAACAAGACACAAGGGTTTACAGTAACTAGGCCAGATCCAAGATATGTCCAGAGACAACATCCAGGGATGATAACAACTTACAGTGTAGGAAAACTGTGCCTTGAGTGGCTACAAAAATCCGCACTCCCAGATATACAACAACACTTTACTTAAAGATGGCATTGATTTGAGAGAATTTTTACTAGGACCTCGCAAACAACGTCATAAACGCTTCATATACGCCGGTATTTATGCTGCTTATAATGAAGCCTGGAAAGTCACAAAAATGGAAACTGCAGAACCTATACAAGAAATTGATCGTATTAATTTAGAGAAAGCTCTCTCTGTAGTTGACAATGGGTTAACGACTCTGTCATCCAGAATTTATTCTTTAGACAGCATTGTATCCTCTGCCATAGACATAATGGAACAAGACTTGCTCATGTTACAACATGGACAGTCTCAATTGCGTTCTATAATGCTGCTAGGCTGGACGTTACAAAACCTTCGTTCAGGCTATGTGCCTTGGCGTCTAATCAACACCACGTCATTGTTTACTGGATTTAACCTTACAGATAAACAAATCTCTTTGGCACAGAGGGGAGCAGACTATAAGGTGCCGAGCATAGAAAAGCTGGAAAGATTACCATTAACCGTTTCTGAGAAACCAGCCGTTAAATGGATAATACATGGCACCATCACGATACCAGTGACGATTTTCCAGTTTCAGTATTGCTTAAAACACATACCAGCAGGCCTGTATGAAAGGTTGGGTAAAGAATACATAAAGTCGACCTGGGATTTACCATACACACACAAATGTTGGAGTGGGGAAAAGGAGGTATTCCTTAGTGGAAAAATTGCAAAACCACACTGACCGGTACACTTCTGTGTCAGCGTATTAATTTACATGGAGCCTGTGATGGCTCTTCAACCAACTTATCATGCCACCTGCAGGGTTCCCCGGCAGCAGTGATAGATCCAATATTTAGGCAGCTTTCCATTGGGAGCTACATAATGTTGAATGATCACAGCTGTTGTGGAATGATGATAGGAATAGCCTATCTGGTTAGTGTGTCAGCCAGGGTCACTTGTTGTATGCAAGGGATGTATGACGTTACAACGCATACTTTTACAACGCCTACCTTTACATCGCAGTTTTTACAACGCATGCTGTTACAACGCATAGCGCTAAGGGGTGCTGGATAGTGAATAGTTTAATTTACTATTCCAACTCCAGTCCCCGTGGATAGTAGGGAAGGTGTTGGATAGTAAATTAAATCTATTCCCTATCCTACAGCGCCCCCAGCGCAATGCGTTGTAATGACATGCGTTGTAATAGTTGCGTCGTAAAGGCACTGCGTGGTAAAAGTTTCATGGTAAAGGATGTTCCCCGTATGCAAGTATTGTTTCCAAAAAGTAAGACAGATGGGGAGTCGCCGCTATGGCCTTCACTGAACATCTCTTCTATATGAATTGATACTTTAAACAGAATGAAAGCCATTCTTTTACAGAAAACTGTGCCACTGACTTCGTCCAAAGAGACGTATGATCTGCAAGTTGCAAGGCCCTCAGCAGAGATACATGCCCTATTGCCAACAAACTGTCCAATACATTTCGCAGAAATGTTAAGTCGTATCTTACACATGTCTGATACCAGTGGTATTGTACATGTATTTAAGACTATTTTTTCGGGACTGTTCGCACCCTTTGAAGCAGTCCTAGGCATTTTTCCAAACTTCGTGCACTCTGTGTTCGGCGGCCTGCCTCTCATTTTGGGACTCGTAGCAGGGATACTATTTTTGTTCCTCCTGCTCCGATATGGCAAGTCCAGTCACCAGCGATACCCAGATTACCATGGAGAACACTCTTATGGCAATGCAGTATCGTGAACGCATAACACAGATTCTTGGCTTGGCTCGTTTGAGAGATCTGAATACCACGTGGTTCCTATCGTTCAGACCAATCTGGCAAGATTGCATCTTACCTGTTCTACGATGCCTGCTTTGTGGAGAGGAATGCGTGTTGGATGTTTGTCTGACACTTCCATCAGCGCTGCCAACGGATGTTGACGCTTTGCTTGGTTCGGTAACAGCCCATGCATTGTGTGGTCCCCAACGGCTACCAATCCCAATGACGGCATTCATTGAGTTCTCACGAGTAATTCCAGCTGAGGGTGAGATACGTGGACCAAAAAATCAAATGGGGAAGGATCACTTGTCCTGCATGAACCAGGGTATGCAGGAGATAAAGCAAAGGTGTCTCCAATAAAAAACCCTCATGCACGTGTTGGGAAGCATGGATAGCGGTATATCTTGATTCTCCGCTCTTCATACACGTGTGTGCATAATCATAGGGTTAGTTTCGGTATGCAGCCTCCACCAGGAGGATCTTACCCTTGGTTAAAAACAGTAGTGACCCAGTGACGTGGACAGTGTTCAAAATTTTAAAAAACACCCGGATAACCCGAAATTGAATTTTATTGGGTCTGGGTTCGGGTGAATCCCATGAGGGAATGCTCAAGATCAGTGCGTTCTGTTGAAAAGGATTAGGTTTTCAGGACACACTAGCATTACTTTGAAATAAAAAGGGCAGACATGTTTCAGCCCCATCTGCCGGGATTCGGACTTAAGGGCTTTCTTCAGGACCAATAGTGGTAGGTGAAAGTGGTACTGGTTTACTAAACTTTAGCAAGCAAGTGGTAGAAAAAGGGAAATTTTCAACCTGTTTTCTTCTTTGAGGTCTCGATGTACCTGTGAAACAGACATTATATGTACAAACACAACAAGGGAAACGGGTAAGGAAGACACATAACATAGTGAATTCACTACTACACAACGCAATTTTGATGCAACTAAAAATGGCAGTACTTCATAACCCCCAGTAACTGGCAGTGTCAACTCTCTCTTTCTCCACAAACGTGTACCATGCAAAAAGATTTTTGATTACTGTAGTGATGATGTGTTCTTATGGTCATGCAAGGTAAAAATGGAGCTCAACTATCTCCTATTGGTCAGATAACCGTGTTTGTCATCTTGAGTCATCATGATCTCTTTAAATATGAACTATAGCGATTTTTCATGCAAAAAGGTTGAAATTCGTGTGTTTATACAAAAAGCTCATTTTCCATGTGATATTATCGTCCTCAATGTTGTCAAAAATACTCATATCGTGCATGCTTTATAGGTGTATTAAGCCGCTCATGCCGATGGGCGTTTGGCGCGAGAGTGCGTACCTGAAGTGTAGATCAATTACACCTCCTTCGGGTGTTACAAGGGCTTCGAGGGGGCTAGATTAGAAAAGAACATTCGGATGTTAAAAAGGGGATATAAAATACTTGCGGTTGTATTGCAGTGTTGGGTGGGAGTAGGGTACCTAACGCTCCGCTCCTCGCGCCTCGCGTTACGCTGCAGCTGCCTCTCGTGACCCGGAAGTAGCAGGGCTTAGCTACCAGGTTGCATATGAAGTCCCAGAGGTAAGGGGAGTAGAAATAAGACTAACCGGAAGATAGTCTTATGTGTCTCGAAGAAGTTGACTTAGTAAACGAATTAGATACACAACAAAGCATAAAAAACATAAAAAACGGAGGGGGGGGGGTTATTTTCCATTGAGGTATTTAAATTACTGTAAGGAGCATTGGGCGATATTTTCTCAGGGAAGAGCTTTTTACTCGGCTGAGATTATGTGTGGTCTCAGCACGAGGGATTTTGCTTGATGCTCATGTTCTGTAATCCAGAAATTGAGCCAACTCACTGATGAAACTATGGGGATGGGATGAATTCTGTATAGCACTCTTTAGAGTGTATAAAGCAGGTGTAGAGGGTGGGACAGGTGAATGGATAACTATTCTATATATTTAAGACTTGAGGAAATAAATAAGGAGATGGAAGATACCCAAGAGTACCTTACCCAGACAAAGCTACAAAATCTGGCAAAAGAACTGAAAAGGTTTTCTCTGGAACGTGTGCACCCTTACAGTAACAAGGATCACAAATTTAATGACAACGCATCAAACTACGGGTCAACCAGTGGATCCTCAGGAGATGGGTCGGACCAAAGTGGTGATGAATTCTCCAATTATAATAGAGGAAGACCACAAAATAGAAGAAGCAACCGTAGAGGTAGGAACTCATGGCGTCCACCATTTTTTCAGGTGGATCACCAAGGGATACCTTTCCAACCTTTCAATCCTCAATTCCAAGGCTGGATGAACCCGTTCTTCCCAGGCCCCCCTCCAATGAATCAACAAGTGTCCCATCAACAAGGACAGAATTTTCAACCCAGGGTTCCTTTTTTAGGGAGCGGCCAACCTCAACAACGAGGGAGGAAACGAGGAGTAACCTGGTCCGACCAGACTCGTCAGGTCCAGACAAGGAGCGTGACAAAAGCCAACACAACTCCCTCATCGTGAACTTGACTGATAAAGTTCTGACAAGAGAACAAGAGAATATCCTTAACAAAGGTTTAGGATTCGTTCCAACCCCGAAAACTGATATTTTCAAAACGAAATGTGAACTGGCAGAATTTTGTCGCACGCTAAAGCTGAAAGCCTTTTTTAAGGATCAGCCAAAAACCATCCCAGACGGCGACACATCATTGAGGAATAAGTCCACTTTCTGTCCACTAAACTCTCAGGTTCCAATTGAGATTCCCACCTTTGAGCAAGCAATCATGAGAGAGGTAGACGAAATAGCACTGAACCAACAAAGACCCTTTCACAAGGTAACAAGAGCAGAGCAGACAGCACTCGATGAATTGAAGAATGATGGACAAATCATAATCAAGCCAGCTGATAAAGGCGGGGGTGTAGTCATACTGTCTGCAGCCGGCTATGACAAGCAGTGTCTGGATCTACTGTCAGACGAGAAGTTCTACAAAAGACTAACCACAGATCCCACCAAAAGGTTGCAAACAACGATAAGGATGATGATTGAGGAAGCAGAAGCTCACAATTGGCTATCTAAGAAAGAAGCTGATTTCTTGGTAACAAAGAATCCAAAAATTCCATATTTTTATTCGTTACCGAAAACACATAAAGCACGAATGCCACCACCTGGGAGACCAATTGTCTCCGGGATTGGATCAGTTTTGGAGCCTCTTTCACAATTTTCTGACCATTACCTGAAACCGTTGGTACAAAAAGCACCAACCTATTTGAAAGATACCAGGGACCTTTTGAATCTACTCAAAGACGTTGAGTACTCACCTGACACCATGATGCTGGTAGGACTCGACGTGGAAAGTCTCTACACGAGTTTACCCTAACAAGAGACTCTCGACATGTTAGAGAAAATAGTCTTCGATATAGACTGGCCACACAAAACTCCAAGGCACTTCATTTTGGAATGCTGCCGTCTCGCCCTTACGGAGAATTACTTCCAATATAAAGAGACCCTGTACTTGCAATGCCACGGAACCTCGATGGGCAGCACCTTTGCCCCGAGCGTGGCAGGATTATACGTGAGCACCTTTGAAGGGACACACATTCACACAGAAACCAACCCTTCCATTCGTCATATACTGCTCTGGAAGCGGTATATCGACGACATCCTGCTAATTTGGAACGGGAATGAAGAAAACCTTAAGGATTTCCACACTTGGATCAACACCAAAGATAATTGCTTGAAATTTACATACAGTGCAGATAATAGGAGCTTGGATTTCCTTGACATTACAATCTATGCAGAAAATTGATTTCTACAAACACGCACCTTCTTCAAGGAAACAGCGAAGAATAGTCTCCTATCCTTTAAGAGTTTTCATCCCCGTCCTTTGAGGGAAAATCTCCCCTATAGCCAGTTCCTTAGGCTACGAAGGAACTGTAGCAAGAACACTGAATATAGGGCCCAAGCAGAAGACCTCTGCAAAAAACTGACAGATCGCGACTACCCCAGGCGAGTGATAAATAAATGCAAAAAACGAGCTCACAATCAGAACAGAGAAGGTCTTTTGGAGACATCAACAAAAACAGAACCAGAGAGCCTAACGACCTGTGTCACCACTTACAGCCCAGTGACTGACAAAGTTAAGAAGATCTTCAATAAAAACTGGAGGATCCTCACGTCTGGCGCACTCTCATGGCCAAAACCTAGATTTGCCAATAAACGGAGTCGAAACCTGAAAGACATCCTGGTTCACAGAAGACCATCTCCCGTCAAACAACGAGAAAGAACAAATCTATGGGGAAATGCCCCAATCATTGGACATTACCCATGCGGTTCCAGCTCAGTGTGTAGTTTGACACAACCAACAAAAGAACTACAACTACTTCCAAATTTCATGTGGAGGATACTGAAACACACTAACTGTAATACCAGTCATGTAGTGTATATGATAACCTGCCCGTGTCACCTGAGTTACATCGGTATGACATGTAGGAAGGTCAAACAAAGGATTGGAGAACACCGGAGCAATGTCAAATGTAAAAAGAGTACCACCAAGATGGCCAGCCATTATTTAGAAAAGAACCACACCGTGGATGAACTTAACTGGGTCGTTCTTGAAACTCTAGATATTAAGGACAATAATGCAGAGAGAATCCTTTTTGAAAAGGAACAACGCTGGATACATCGTCTGAGCACAGACACGAGAGGTTTGAATGATAATATCCCTTGGCTGAGTCTGCTGAGATAAGAAACCTCAATTTTTCGAGACTGCAAATAAGCCACGTTCCCATACAGACCTCGAACATAACTGTTGAAAAGCATTCTCTCGTCCCCAATAAATCATTCACCTTAGCCACTTCCCAAATTAACATGGCCAACTGTATTCCGGATAGGTTTTCCCATTGCTGTACAACTAACAAGAATTATTGTACACCGGTCATGGTTTTTGAAAATATATAGAATAGTTATCCATTCACCTGTCCCACCCTCTACACCTGCTTTATACACTCTAAAGAGTGCTATACAGAATTCATCCCATCCCCATAGTTTCATCAGTGAGTTGGCTCAATTTCTGGATTACAGAACATGATCATCAAGCAAAATCCCTCGTGCTGAGACCACACATAATCTCAGCCGAGTAAAAAGCTCTTCCCTAAGAAAATATCGCCCAATGCTCCTTACAGTAATTTAAATACCTCAATAGAAAATAAACCCCCCCCTCCGTTTTTTATGTTTTTTATGCTTTGTTGTGTATCTAATTCGTTTACTAATTCAACTTCTTCGAGACACATAAGACTATCTTCCGCTTAGTCTTCTTTCTACTCCCCTTACCTCTGGGACTTCATATGCAACCCGGTAGCTAAGCCCTGCTACTTCCGGGTCATGAGAGGCAGCCGCAGCGTAACGCGAGGAGCGGAGCGTTAGGTACCCTACTCCCACCCAACACTGCGATACAACCGCAAGTATTTTATATCCCCTTTTTAACGTCCGAATGTTCTTTTCTAATCTAGCCCCCTCGAAGCCCTTGTAACACCCGAAGGAGGTGTAATTGAGCTACACTTCAGGTACGCACTCTCGCGCCAAACGCACATCGGCATGAGCGGCTTAATACACCTATAAAGCATGCACGATATGAGTATTTTTGACAACATTGAGGACGATAATATCACATGGAAAATGAGCTTTTTGTATAAACACACGAATTTCAACCTGTTTGCATGAAAAATCGCTATAGTTCATATTTAAAGAGATCATGATCACTCAAGATGACAAACACGGTTATCTAACCAGTAGGAGATAGTTGAGCTCCATTTTTACCTTGCATGACCATAAGAACACACCATCACTACAGTAATCAAAAATCTTTTTGCATGGTACACGTTTGTGGAGAAAGAGAGAGTTGACACTGCCAGTTACTGGGGGTTATGAAGTATTGCCATTTTTAGTTGCATCAAAATTGTGTTGTGTAGTAGTGAATTCACTACGTTATGTGTCTTCCTTACCCTTTTCCTTTGTTGTGTTTGTACATATAATGTCTGTTTCACAGGTACATCGAGACCTCAAAGAAGAAAACAGGTTGAAAATTTCCCTTTTTCTAACACTTGCTTGCTAAAGTTTAGTAAACCAGTACCACTTTCACCTACCACTATTGGTCCTGATGAAAGCCCTTAAGTCCGAATCCCTGTAGATGGGGCTGAAACATGTCGGCCATTTTTATTTCAAAGTAATGCTAGTGCGTCCTGAAAACCTAATCCTTTTCAACAGAACGCACTGATCTTGAGCATTCCCTCATGGGATTCACCCGAACCCAGACCCAATAAAATTCAATTTCTGGTTATCCGGGTGTTTTTTAAAATTTTGAACACTGTCCATGTCACTGGGTCACTACTGTTTTTAACCAAGGGTAACATCCTCCTGGTGGAGGCTGCATACCGAAACTAACCCTATGATTATGCACACACGTGTATGAAGAGCGGAGAATCAAGATATACCGCTATCCATGCTTCCCAACACGTGCATGAGGGTTTTTTATTGGAGACGCCTTTGCTTTATCTCCTGCATACCCTGGTTCATGCAGGACAAGTGATCCTTCCCCATTTGATTTTTTGGATTGAGATAAGGAAACTGAAGGATCAGTTATTTCTTCCTCCCTTTCATTGATTAGTAGTAGAGATACGTGGACCAACAGGCACACAGGGACCATCTACTGAGAACATTGCTAATGCGAGTGACGCTGACAGCGATGCTTCTCATCTGTGTACGATTGATCTACTTAATGAAGTGGTTCAACTTTCACCTACTGTGGTAGACGATTTCTTTGCCAGCTTAGAAGATTTAATGTTTTCTCCTGACACCACCGAGAATAACTTTTGAAATTAGCACACAGCGTTCTATGAAATCTGAATTCAATCTTCGCTTTTTCAAAACAAGAACTTCTAACTTTGGAACTCTATTTTTCTACGATTTGATTTGACTTTTTTCCAAAATTGAACTTTTTTCTTTTTTTTGGCACAAAGTAATCTGCTTAAAGTAGAACTATTCTTAGAGAACAAGAATTCTTTGAATACTTCCTAGAAACAATATTGGCCTTATCCACAAACCAAAACAGTTTATATATTCTGTTATGGGATGGTCTCGACCGTTTTCTTCTGTATTTAAGAGCCATTTCATAAATGTAATTTTCATGATTCATTCAGTTAGCATTGCCAATATATATTATATGCTTACAATTAAATAATTTTTTATATGCGTACAGTACAAATACTCATTTTCGTGTGCAACCATTTCAAATGCATTTTTATGTATTTTTTGGGTGGAATTGTAAACACATGCTTTAGATATGTTTTAGTGCTTAATTTTAGTAATGTCAAACATAATAAAGTGGAGTGGGTGTTGTATAGCATTTTAGGACCCATGTCATTTTCCAGATTCATGCCCTTATATAGGTATAAATCACCTTGTCCTTATATAGGCGTAGAAATCATAACCATATTTAGACATGACCCATGCAGTCCAAATACGGCATGGCTACTTCCACTAGTTCCGAAAATCCACAACGATTTCTTGGAAAACTCGGCTTCAGCAGTTAAGGACTTCCCCTTGCTTGAATATTGATTTGTCCAAGAACTCATGGAGTTTTCAAAGAACTGAGACTCTTTGATGACGTTATTATGTCCACCTTTACGTCAAACTCGGCACCTTCAAGGTATAAATCTGCCCACACTTGCCCAAGCAAACACACAGTGGTTTGGAGCAGTCCGACTATCTACTTGCCCGACGCAGCTCGCTACAGCAAGTGCCGTAGGAAGCCGACCCTCCAGCAGACGCACTGAGAGAGACGCTGTCTTTTCTCCTGCAGAGAAATCCAGCTCCAGTCTTTCGAGGCTCCCCTTGCGGGGTGTTGGGAAATCGAGTCCTGAGACAGAGAGATGCCAGACCTCCTTCATTCTAAACCAAGGTACAGAGCTGATTAGACCCTAAGAGAAATCTTGGATAGATTCTTGGCAAAAGAATACTAAACTTATGCTACACCACACTTACTTCTTCCCTCGTACTAGACTTAGGTTAGGTACATCGCGGTAGGCGTAGTTTAGAAGCACCAGTTGAGTACTTTTAGTCTTTATTTATTTATGTATGTATTTTATGGCTTAGAAATCATACCGTGCTTTTACAGTATTATTTTATTATACTCTTCTTGCTGTACGCATTATACTTTACAGCCAGTATTACGAGTGTAGCACTTAATTTCTTCTGCATGAGAAAGAAGACTGTTCAATAAATACTTTTATTGAAAACGCCCGTCTCTCTATTTCTCTAAAATATCTATCTATTGTTTCCACGACTCTGAAGATACGTTTTATCTTGGGGAAACAAAGTTGTCATGTTTATGCAGTTTTCAGAAACTAATCCCTTCTTGTTTATTCGAGAAAGTTTCTAGTGACCTCAGAGATAGCTGGCACTCACAATTAAGCTTAATATATTCGATAGAGACCTAGTAGACATAAGTCCTACGTCAAATCTATAGGATATATTATTCCAATGCGCAAAGCCTATTGGGAATATAGGAACTACACTACAAAACATGGGGTGATCTGCAGTTTGCAATTTCGAATCCAAGGAAAGGCCGGCTCAGAATTCCATCTTTGTGAGATCGTTAATTTCAGTGCCAATAAAGTGAATAATAGTAATTCTTATTGTTCACAGAGCTTTAGGGCACAAGTGCAATATGAAACGCAAATTAAAAACAAAGTGATAATTTAAATAATCTCTTCTTGCCTCTGACACTACAAACGTCCAAGACATAGCGAGCATGCTCCACACTCCACTGACTTACGATTCATTTTTAAAACCAATACCCCAGCAAAAGTCACCCGCATGGATGTCAGACACCTCCACCGCCCCTGTGAATACATGATCTTGTTTCCGTGTGGAAAAGGTCACCCCTGGATTTTTAAGACTCACTGTTGCTGTTGTATCTAAAAACTGATGTGCACAGTTGCTCGACACCCGAAGTCCATCCTGCTGTCTGATGAACACATCTGGCAGGCATCTGAGATCCCACAACCGCTGCAGCTGGCCCTCACGGGGTACTGCATAGGGACATCTACGGCCCTGTGTAACAAACCCTGGTTAGGCTGTGCACCAATAACACGTGCTCTGTTTGTGTTATTTGTACAATGGTATAAACCAGCATGACACTGTCAGTTCTGTCCCAAGGCTGCGCAGGGAAGAATGCGGGCGAGCAGCATTCCAAACACAGAGCCTACCGACCCACTCACTACCCATACACACCATGGGGGCAGCGCCTAGAAGGAAAGACTCAAGGGATTAAAGAACCCTGGCAGACTCGACCATGTCCCAAGCTAGCCACGGAGCTGTTGTGCCCAGCCTCCACCTGTACCACAGGCCCTCTGTGTCCGTGACAGACACACCACTGTCCACGGGGAGCCAGGCTAGCGAAAAACTGGGATTCACACACTAATCGTAGCGGGTCCGATGCCAGTTTAACAGCTGTTAGGCTGGTATCAGATGCCAATCGTCCCACCACAGATGAGCTTCTGAACGTGGCACTTACCTCCGATCTTCCAGTGGAGGGCAGTATTGTCAGTTCAGTAGTGGAAGAAAGCATGCTAAATGTCCCTTCAAAAGAGCCCCAAAAGAAGCGCAAGTTGTGACAAAAAAATCCCCCAAACAGGTCCAACCCCACCCAACAACAACAAGCACGGTCTTATGTAGGAGCCCGACTTATGGGTTGGCTAATACAGTAAATAACCAAGCGCGGCCGCTAATGTTAGCAGACCGCGCTACAAAATATTTAAATAAACATATGCAAATGTGAAAGCGGCCCGCACAGCAAAACAATTAAATAAAAACAAGCACGGTCTTATGTAGGAGCCCGACTTGCGGGTGTTTGTGTAGGGAGGGACGTTAAACAAAGCCTAAGGAGCAGCGAGGGACGTTGAAAAGATATACCAAAAAAAAGTGCTTAGCGGCTAATTAGGAGACACTGTCTCCCGCTGCCAGTTAAAGATACAAACCCGGTGGGCGGGGCCAAAAGCGGACAGGGTGGTAACCAGGAGGGACAAAAAACCCTCCTGGACAATCAGAACATCCGGTTTTGCATAATTGGTGATGCAAAATGACGCGCATCAATGCAAAACACGAGCGGAGCAGAAAGCAAGCTTCTGGAATCGTAGAGATTCCAAGAAGCCCTCGCAAGGCGAGTGCAGAGCATGCGCGCTGCTAACGCCAGGCAAGACCTAAACAATTGTTACAAATTAAGTGGGCCGACGCCCCTTTGCTCCAACGGAGGAGCCACCCCTGGATGGATGCAACATACAATATAGAAATAATACTTTAAAAAGTTGCCCATATAGGAATATCACTTCAACTAATAGAGGTCAACAAGCAAGGCTGATTCATACTGAACATCAAAACAATAACTTACCATATGGGGAACTCTTGTGCGCTAAAAGAAAATTTTAGTTAGGACTTTAAAGAGGAAGCAGAAACAATTTCTCAAAGATTAGAAGCGTGAGACTATGGTAAAAAAAACTACAACAAATGCCTAAATGATAAGCAATGACCTACTGACACCTAAGCTCTCACCAACAATCACATTAAGTCACTCATTAGTGAAGAAGGAAACTTAGATTCCCACACCAGGAAAATGAGTTTTTAAATGTGGACTTCATAACTATTGTGATCACAGAAGGGGTTATTAGAGTTACCACTGTAGTAACAGCCAATACACACACCCGGAGGCTATGGTAGAAATTGCGGATTTCAGGGGAGGCACCTTGAAAATGAAAAGACTACTTGGGAGAAAAGTTGTTTTGTTCCAGGCCCAATATTAGATGGCAGCAGAGTGCACAGCATATAAAGTGATTGGCATCTACCCATGCTGTAAACTAATGGCTATTCTTCAAAACTAAGTAAATAACTTGGTGAATCAAACTTTGCTGCACTTTTTTACATCTTCAAACAGTTAGATCTAGTTTACATCCTTCACAGATTTAACCCCTTCCATGCTCCCGTCGGCCGTTGGCCGACGCAGCCCCGCCCACCCTTTAGAACACCGTCACCACGGCAGTTTTTCCACCGCGGTTAAGGCGTTAAACATGCCCAGCCAGCACATCATGTTTAACAATATCTGCTTCCTTCTTCAAGGTTTTATAGGTAGTAGAATCAACATACAAATTATTGGTGTTATGGTAGTTATTTGGCTAAAGCTCCTCACAATCACGTCGACAGGAGCCCATGATGTGCCGCTTGGTTCTCCTATCCTATACATGTTCCTGGTTTCAGTGAAAAAGATAAAATAACACAACAAGGGAGAACATAAACAAGGGTTGGCTAACATTGTGTGAAGACTAATGGATCATTGATGAGTGAGCAACCATACTAAAGCAAGAGTAAAATGCCTTGCACTTTATTACTCACCCACATAAAGTTACACAGAAATTGTTCAACAGAAATTGGATAAAAGACAAACGTATATCCGGTGCAATGAAAGTACCATTTCTGATTCTAGTAGCCTCGCTGAAATGTATTGTACTGTGCTATAGAATATTACAGACAGGTTAATAACTATCAGTGTGTGACAACAGTATTAAAGTGTATCAACAGCAACTAGATTCTGCTTGACATATCCAGCCAGCCACTTGCACTAGCCAAACAATCTTCACGGTCTGCCAATATTAAAATACCCGTGAAGGGGACACAGATGTTTTGCATGCAAAAACCCAAACACTTCAACACACTCTTAGAACAGAATCTGCTGCTCTTCAGGAAGCAGGAAAGCATTCCTTTTTTTCAAACTCCAGGGCATAATAACAGACTTGAATCCGCCACCATCTCCCAGCGCCCCACCACCACAGTGGATCCAGCTGAGCCATCTGGCCAGGGAGCCTACAAGTTTTCATGAACTGTTTTCCTCCCTGGCCTGTGCTCCTTCTGTGCTGCCTGCTCACCCGTGCTCCTTTGCTGCTTGCTCCCTCGTAGGTGCTTGCACCACCACCTGATACTGCAGCACCGGGAGCTGTCCTCTTGACACTTCAAGCCAGATATGTGATGATAAAAGAGAGGAATTATGGTCAAGTTTGTGTGTGCTATATGCTTGTTATGAATAAATGATACCATTAGTCGACAGGACGTATATTTACAAAGTTTAATAGACATACATACATTTTGAAAGGTTGTACCTCATTGTTGCAGCCTGTTAGGCAAAATACTAGGAATTCTTCTTCATTTTTCGCATAGTGCAGAACGTTTACAACCAGTTTACTGACCATAATTGGAAATTTTGTGAATCTAAACCCAGTACCTTGCTGCAGAATAGCTTGATGCTTTTTTCATTTTCTCGTTATTCAATGGAAAACTAAAATATAAACTCTGTAACATACACCACTAAATCCTCTCACACAAACAATCTCATTGCATTACTGGTGAACTCATTCATTACCACAGTACTGGAAGTTCCGATGCAGATATTCCCTACAAGCATCCTTTGGCGGCAGTGGTTCTTTAGAGACAGTCAGAGGCACATCATTGGCTATTTATTTCCAACAAGCATAACATCCATTCCTACCAAAGATGCAACTGTCACTTTTGGGCTACTAAACACATTTACCACATTTTTCCTTGCTCAGTATAAAAAGTACAAGTTCAGAAAGCTTACAACATATTTACAAATATATATATATTTATAAATCCAAACACATAAAGAACCGTTGTGTGCATTCTTTGTTTCGTTGGCACATTGTCAAGCAGCATTAGCAGTCACTTGAATCTTCAGTCAGCTTATGTTGTCCTGTTTAGTCCTTTTCTCTGGATTGGAAATTCTTCAGAGGTTCTATGCACAATGTCTTAAATAGTCTTTTGTTATACACATTTGTATCTATACAAATATATATATGTCAGTAGAAGGTCATTAATTCTTCTTATGAAGAAACTTCATTTTATTTCCTGTGGCAAAAAGAAAAAAAGCAACTGTTAGGATCTGATTGTTGTCTTGTCATCTGCCGAGTAATAGCTGGAACTAAGTTAAGTCTACAGTATTACGAGAAATACTGCATGGAGGTGGTTACGTATTTCAATCTGTGACAAATATTTCCAACTCCCTAAACATAAGCAGACAACTGGATGTTACTAGTAAGCTAGGCACTGGTCTGCATGAGAAATGGACAGCACACTAAATGCGAAAGAGAAAAGCAAGCTTTGACAAAACCAAAAGGTTTGGCTTTTGTACAATACATCCATACAGAGACAATCAGAATACATGCACAAATCATCACATGTTCTTTAATCTTCACATGAATATTGTCAAAATAGCAAGCACGTTTCGTCCAACTTCTGTGGACTTCATCAGGGCGTATTAGTTAGTCATGTTCTTCTGTGACTAGTGTCATGAATGTCAGCACTATTTTATTCACAATTGTTGGTTCCTCCTTTTGTGTATTTAATCCTTCTTGGATACAGGGTAGGCTCCATGCCTCTTTTTTTAGTAATTCTGCAGCGGTGACTTGTAAAGCTCCAGTTACCGCTGCGGTGGTCGGCATCTCTACGTATGACGGTCATAGAACGTAAATAAAAAGAAAGCCAAACTGCACTCTTGTCTGACCCCATTGTCTAATTCTATAAAACCACGTATATTCACCCACACTCTATACCTCCCAGTAGCTGTCAGATTAAGAAGAAGGTCACAAAGAAAACAAATCAGATTACGGTCCATGCCTAATCATTATAGACCAAGGTTTGTCAAAGACAAAGCTGAGGTCCATAAGTGCCAAGTGCAATGAACCCTGAGAGTCAAGAGCGCAGCCTTTGAAAACTTGATAGCCTCTGGCTGGGTGCAGTGGAGTGTTGGCCAAAGGCCCTTATCTCTGGCCTGGTACAGAGCCGCCCCCCGGAATACACTCAACACGCATTCTCTTTTTAAAAAATAGCTTTTTGGGTAAACAGCACTCCCTTGAATACCTGCCAGGCAAGCTTCCACCCCATAGTACTGTGGTACAGTTGGAATATCTTCAGGGAAGCTTGCACTATGGTACCATCAGATGGAAGCTTGTACAGTGGCTCCTGCGGTCCTCCCTGGGTAACACTTGGGAGCGTAGCATTGGGTTCCACTGGAATGGCACTGTAGCACTGGCCTGAATATTTTAATTTTTTATTATAATCTTTGAGGGAGAGTCTGTGGGTCCCAACAACAGGTGCCTGGGGGCATCTGTTAAAGCAAATACCGTTACAAATTGCTATGGCATAAACCATGTGTGCAGAGTGTAACGTTATCTATATCCAAGAGTCATCATGACTCACATGGGGCTTCACCTCTCGTCGGTCAGAGTGCATCCTCAGACTGGACAATAGTAATACATTGTATATTTCCCATGGCACATCAGCATATATTCGCTATATATGAAATATTCTGAGTTTCATACAGGAAACACACTTCTTTATGGCCAAATTTCTGATTGACGGTAGCATGATTAAAAACATGACACATTTAACATTCCAGCACCAATACTGCCATATTCGAACTCAAGTCCACATGTTTTGCTAACATGCATCCCACCAAATTAGCCATTGTGACAGGGTTAGGCAGTGTGAGCAGGAAAGCGTTAAAGGGACCGGTGAAAGCGGACAATTCTGGTGGTTTTTCATACATAAAAAGCATAGTTTGAAGCAGGAGGACAGGCAGTTGGCGTTTCCAATTTCATGGCCGTGTTGTTAAGATTCTATGCATAGTATATGCATTTTTCTGTTCTCTTTGTGGGACCTCAGACTTGCAGAAGAAATGCATGGTATACAAAAAATAATTATTCTTTAAATATCACTTTTACACATTTCGCACATATGAAATCAAAACACTGCATGTACAGATAATATGTAAAACGTGTGACGTCTTGAACGATCTATACATGAGGGCCTTCAATTGCATATAATGGCTGTTGTTATCTATTCTACAGACGATACAGAAAGGTGATGGGTGGAGTACTTTTAAAAGTCTAAGCCACTGGAAATTGCTCTAGGACCATTTGATCCATCATTTCTGTCATTGTGCTACTGCAGACAGTCAATTAGCTCTATCGGTTACAGTAAAAACCATAAAAGCACCACAATAAATACAACAAAGCTATAAATATCTACACACATACACAGTAAAAAAGCAACATTAAAAAGCAACATCATAAGAGACCATCAACACCCTAAAATCATTCGGACATCTCTAGATTTCCTTAGCCTCGTTGAGGCTTTTAAAAACAATCTATATTAAAAACAATTTCAACTGAAAGCAGTTGCAAAAAACAGAAGGGCAAGTAGAACTAGTTTGAATTGACGAGCGATTAACAGGGGGACAATATAGGCTTTCCTAGGCACATCATAATATCTGCAGAACATGATAAAGTGCATAATGTACTGTGGAGACGCCGGGTCACACCCAAAGGGTGCTAATAAATTATCCTCTTGCCAACTCCATGGAGATGCCAACAGCTGAGGTATCAAGTTGATCCTAAACCTGGTAAACTAGGTTCCACCACTTTTACTTGAGACTTTCTAGTATCACTACATAGATTGAGCTAAAACATGAAGCTCTCAAAGGCGTTCAGGAGGACTTGGAAACACATTCTAGTTTTTGCCAATAACATTGCGTTCACTGCATAAATTAGGATGGGCAGATGGGCGTGGCCTAGGAAGATGGCTGAGTAGACATGTCTCTCGGCTCTCCCGTCAGCTCGTCAACAATCCAACACTATCATATATAGTAGAAACATAAATTCCCATTCGGGCCAGAGGATGACAAAACTATATTCCCGGCAACCATCTTTGGGGATTTGAAGGGGCCAGACAAGCAGTTTACCAGAGTTAGGCCGACGTCGGAATAGGGCCTCGGAGCAGTCGCCATCTTGGGGGATAGGCCTTGGAGTGGTGTACAGGCAGAGCCGATCCTGGAACCCGATCGGCGTTGCTGACAACCCAGCAACGTGCAGCGGAGATCCTCCGGCCGGAGGATTAACATCGAGAAGCGGAGACTCCAGCTGCATTACTGAGTGGGACAGAGGACGGGGAGCAGCGGTACGGATAACTGATGGCGGTGTTGTGTTCTAGTCGGTGGAGTAACCGGCTTGCCACGTCACGCCCATGTGACTATCACCTAATAAATAGGGTCTACGCACCCACGTACGCCAGTTAGGCGACGGCGTGGAAGACCAGTTGCATAGCACGAAAGTGTCCGTGTCCTTATTGCTAGGCCCCATATATATTTGCCCCCAGTGCCCCATCATCCTCACTCCCTCAACAACGCAAGCACCCCCTAACGACATCACAGCTGGCGACGAGGGTGGGCGTGCCTTCGCTGTGTGTCGCCGCGTCTGCCGAGGGGCGGCCGCGAGCTCTGCCTTTGACTCGCGGCGCTCGTGCCCGTCGTGACGCGCGGAAGGTGAGGCGCGTTGGCCCTCGCTGGGGCGGCCGTGCATTAGCCGCGAATCTGCCCCGCACCACGTGGTGGTGTGCCCGGAGGGGGAGGGCAGGTCCTGTCTCTCGGCCACAAGAGAACAGCGAGTGGCCCCCATCTGTGTCTCTCCTCGCGGTGAGGAGACAGGAAGTGAGAGCAGCGTGTGAGGCCCCATCAGTGCCTCATTTGAAAGGAGGAACTCTGCCAGCTCTGACCCTGGTGGCAGGCTCTACAGCACCACGAGGCAGGCCAGCAAGTAGAGGTGCACAGGAAGGAGGAGGCCACACTACAGGCCCAGTAACACGAGTGGAGGCAGCAAGTGGCTTAAGCACCTACATATTCAGGGCACCACACAAGCTTCAAAAGCTGACATTTTCGATTGCTACCAGACAACCAGGTTTACCTCAATTTCAATAAGCATTGGCCACGCCAAATAGCCACGGTCACCGTCAGGAGGGTTTTCGCCTAAGGGACAGCCTGTAGGGACACAGCGAAGAGACATCGCCAATTACTGAACAACCAGTCACGTGTCCCTGCGTATGTCATGGCCACGATACCATTTGTGGTGGAGGGCTCCCCCTCATCATTCGCCCCTAAGTGGAAGCACTGGGTGGATCGTTTATTAATCTTTTACGGAGCTACCAAAGTTCACAAGGATCAGAAAAGGGCCATGGTCCTTCATCTGGGAGGCAAGGATGTCCACAATATAGCCAAAACCCTGGTGGAAGTCACCCCAAAGAACCACCACACACTAATAAATGCCCTGAACGCGCACTTCGAGCCCATGGCTAACCAGGACTACGAAAGATTCATCTTTAGGCAGGCAAGACAATTGCCAGAGGAGTCGCTAGACACGTATCATGCTCGCCTAAAGAATCTTGCGGCCAGATCATTCAAGGCTGCGCCTCTGCCAAGCTGAGGGAACGAATCTGAGAAGAGTCCGGCAAGTCGCTAGTGGATATCCTAACCCTGGGGCGCACCAAGGAGCTATCAAAGGCCTGAGCCGCTCACATGGAGGCCGACCTCCAGGCACCAGTGAAAGCTGAACCGGTCAACAAAGTGACCGTCAAATCACCGACAAAGTGGGCCAAAAAGGGAGCTGGAACAGTCCCGCCTGGACAGCCAAAGTCGTGTGGCTACTGTGGAGGATCACCACATCCGGCGGCAGAGTGTCCCGCAAAAGGAAAACGGTGTTCGGGTTGCGGACGTTTCAACCACTTCGAAAAAGTCTGCAGAGCAAAGAAGAACCGAAAACCACGCCAGGTAGTAAACGCGGTGCCAGAAGGTGACCCGAGCCAAAGCGACATGGATGATGAGGAGGAGGAAGAGTGGATGGTGCACAAGGTGCACATGATTGGCACCACCACTTGGAAGGCCAGACGCTTACCCCAGTGTGGCATCCGGGTAGGCACCCAAGACGGCACGGCAGTTGTGGACACCGGGGCGACCATCAATATAATGGCATCCGTCCTACACCAAACTCTAGATCCACCGCCAAAGCTACTTCCGTCAGCCATCACGGTGTTTGCATATGGACAAGATACCCCTTTAAAGATCAGAGGGAAATTCAAGACCTCAATATCACATGGAGATCGGTCCATCACCACCAATGTCTTTGTGTCAGAGAACGGACAGGGCATGCTACTAGGATGCAGGGCGGCCGAAGACTTAGGAGTGGTGTCCTTCGCTTTTGGCGTCCATCAGGAATCAATCCAACAGCTGCTGATGGAGTTCTCAGAGGTGTTCAAAGGCATTGGAAGGTTCAGAGGAAAAGAGGTGTACCTTCACATTGATCACACGATTCAACCTGTAGCCCTGAGGCACCGCAGAATAGCATTCCACCTGCGACAATTGGTTGAAGAGGAGCTCAAGAAACTCGAGAATGCGGGGATAATAGAGAAGGTGACAGGTCCCACCCCATGGGTTTCGGCAATCGTGGTCACGCGGAAACCCAAACAGCCTGGTGTGGTGCGGATCTGCGTGGACATGCGGCTCCCCAATACCGCCATCAAGCGAGAACGCCACATACCATCGATGACCTTATAGGTGAAATGGCGGGTGCAAGTTGGTTCTCCAAACTGGACTTACGATCAGGCTACCACCAATTAGTGTTAGACGAGGCCTCCCGCAATATTACCACATTTCCGACGCATCTAGGGCTCAGGAGGTACACCTGTCTGAGTTTTGGAATTTCCAGCGCGGCGGAAGTTTTTCAAAATGTGATACAGGAACTCATTGCAGATATCCCGGGGGTGATCAATGTCAGTGATGACATCATGATACATGCAAAGACCATACCGGAGCATAATAGCCGATTGACACAGGTACTACGGAGACTGCGAGATGCGGGACTCACCCTGCATCGTGAAAAGTGTGAATTCTTGAAGCGGAAGCTACAATTCTTCGGATACACCTTTTCCATCGAGGGGGTGAACCCTGACCGAGAGAAGGTGAAGGACATCAAAGAAGCCGAACCCCCCACCACCGTTACGGAAGTCGGAAGTTTCCTCGGTATGGTGAATTATTGTGGAAGGTTCATTCGAGACCTGGCCAACTTGACGCTGCCACTGAGGGAGCTCACCAAAGATGCCACGCCCTGGAAATGGGGCCCGGAACAAGCTAAAGCATTTCGGGACATCAAGGAGGCTCTCTCAGACGCCACCACCCTGGCCTTCTTCGATCCAAGGAAGCTGACACTGGTGGCTGTGGACGCTGGTCCCATGGGACTAGGGGCGGTGCTGATGCAGAGACAGCGAGCAGAAGAGGATTGGGCCCCAGTGGCTTTCGCCAGCCGGTCCCTCACGGAAACGGAGCAGAGATACTCCCAGATTGAGAAAGAGGCGATAGCAATACACTGGGGGTGCCGTCACTTTCACCTATACGTGTACGGAAAACCTTTCGTCGTTGCCACTGACCACAAGCCATTGGTTGCTCTATTCTCAGAGACCTCCACTAAGCCTTCGCCGCGAATCGAGAAATGGATGCTGCAGCTCCAAAACTATAATTGTACGGTTGAGTACCAGCCCGGGTCTCGCAACCCCGCAGATTATTTATCGCGACACCCTCGAGCAGCCACCCAGGAAGAGATGGAAGATGCGGCCGACACGGAAGAATACGTAAGATGCGTCACCGCCCAGTCATGTCCCCTGCCACTATCCATGGAACACCTCACAGAAGCTACCAGGAAGGATGACTGCCTTCAAAGGGCCAGAGCTGCCATACAAAGTGGAAATTGGCACGAAGCCAAGGAGGAATGGAAGATCCTGACTCCGAGCGCGCAGCGCATCATAGACAGCCTGGTCCAATGTGCGAGCGGAGCTGAATGAGGACAACACTGGATGCCTGTTAAGAGGACACCGGCTGGTGATACCCTCATCCCTAACAGATCAGGTCGTTCAACTGGCTCACCTAGGCCACCATGGTATGGTCAAAACCAAATCTCGCCTTCGAACCAAAGTATGGTTTCCCTTGATGGACGACCTAGTTGAGGCCACAGTTCGGTCCTGCGCAGCATGCCAAGTGGCAGGAGAAGCACCGAGACCAGCCCCGATCCTGGCAGAACCCAGGCCGAAGTCTCCCTGGGCGTGTGTCAGCCTTGATTTTGGCAGCCTTCCAGATGGCCGTCACACGATGGTGGCAATTGACGATCACTCCAAATATCCGGAGGTGGAAATCATATCCACAACCAGTGCCACTGAAGTAATCCCGAAATTGGATAAGATTATGGCGGCGCATGGGTTGATGCGTGAACTGAAGACGGACAATGGCCCTCCGTTTCAAGGCCAAGAGCTAGCCAACTACCTAAGTGCCCTAGGTATTCGAATCACTCCCAGATGGCCACAAGTGAATGACGAAGCGGAGAGATTTATGCGGACTCTTAACAAAGTAATTCGGATTGCCCACAACAAGGGGCAATCTATTGAACTGGCTATCTTCACGTTCTTACGGAACTATCGTCAGACACCCCACACCACCACGGGTGTTGCTCCAGGACATCTTCTCATGGGCAGTGTAGTCATGGACTCCATACCTCACCATCCGCAGTGGCGACCCACATCTCCCAATGAGTGTCAGGTTGAAGCCAGGCGCCAGAGAACACATGCGAAGTCAGCCAACGGAGACGGGCCCAAGTGCCCCAGATTGCCCGAGGCGATGTAGTATTGCTGAAGAACCGGGTCACCAGTAGAAAGTTCCGACTCCCCTATGAACCCGACCCTTGGACAGTGGTCAATATCAAGTACCAATCTGGTGGGGTCAATGTATCACCCACTATGGCTACAGAAGATCCTTGTTCCCCAGTCCGAAAAAGTGCCAGTCCTCGGAATCTAATGGTCATGTCTTTTCCCACTGAGAATCCGGAGTCCCCTGATGGGGCACCCAGCCAGAGTGACAGAGTGGAGAGTGGAGGTGTCGAAAGCAGTGGTCATGGTCCTGAATTATCGACTGAGGAAGCGCCATCCGATGCAGGTGTTGGTGAGACCCAGAACCGGGGGATGTCCCAATACCGGCTACGCCGGAATCCGGTGCCCTCCAGTCACCTGAGAGACTACTTCACGTAAGACTGTTCTTATATATATATGTTTCATCCCAGTTGAGAAGAATTGAACCTGATAGACTGTGGTGGATACCAAGAGACCTTTCTTTGATTAATGTTTGTTTTCATGTTTGTTGGGGAGGAATGTTGTGTTCTAGTCGGTGGAGTAACCGGCTTGCCACGTCACGCCCACGTCATTATCACCTAATAAATAGAGTCGACGCACGCACGTACGCCAGTTAGGCGACGGCGTGGAAGCCCAGTTGCATAGCACGAAAGTGTCCATGTCCTTATTGCTAGGCCACATATATATTTGCCCCCAAGGCTCCGTCATCCTCACTCCCTCAACAACGCAAGCACCCCCTAACGACATCACAGGCCGCAGCGGTGAATCCTAGCTGTGGAGGGGGAAGAACCGGGCCCTCCCAAATAGGTGCGTCTATGAGTCGGAAGAATTAAGGGACTGCTGGAGCTGAAGCGGTGTCCCGCGGGTGGAGGGCTCCGATTAACTTGTACAGCACAGAGAGACAATTTCTGCAGCAGGGGCCTCTCGGACAGAGCCAGCTGTGGAGTATGGGAACACGGTCCCAGGATATGGGTGTACTAGAGGCTGGGAGTATACCCAGGGGAGCTAAGAAAAATCAGTAGCCTAATGTCTAATCACACGCTTGAAAAGGGGGGAAAAAACAAAAGAGACGACCCACGGTGAGTGGACAATAAGAGGCACAGAGCTTTACATAGTGAAGGTTCCAATGTTTATAGACCTCTTGATCCATAGGAAAGGGCGTCTCCCCACAGACGTTGGACCTGCATGAACAATGCCTTACCAGAGAACAGGTCTGACTGAATCCAGCAATACCCTATCCACATGGGAAACATAACACTGGGCCAGCCCTCTGCAGGATATATTAGATCTC
Organism: Lissotriton helveticus; assembly: GCF_964261635.1. Lineage (NCBI taxonomy): Eukaryota > Metazoa > Chordata > Amphibia > Caudata > Salamandridae > Lissotriton > Lissotriton helveticus. Next base: position 769,241,851 of record NC_136061.1, on the reverse strand, counting down.
AGAGCAAAAAGAGAAAAGCGAATACACTGGGGATAGGCACGTAAATATCGGACGGGGGAAACCAACTCTGCTAAATGAGTAGCCAGACGCCACGGGCATGCCCGGAGCTGGGCCCAATTCTCTCCTAAAAGACACACCTACAACTGAGGGGGAAAAGAAAAGAAAACGGCTTAAGGTGTCGGGAGGGGCACACATTGGACAAAGTACACACAGGTGTGGACAATTTGTAATATTCCTAAAACCTGACGCTATGGTTAAAGACAAGGGGAACCAATCGCCTCAAAATAATAACATCTCAAAATACGTCCAGCCGCTCGTGCTGGATCCTGGGCTGCAAACAGATGCCCCCAGAGGAGCAACGGGAGAACCCACCAGGAATGGAGAATCCCCCACCGTCTATGGCAGATGTTTTGGCAGCCATTCATACCACACAGGATGAAATGGTACACCAAATTGACTCCGTGGCTTTTGAAGTAAATTTATTATGCTGTGACCTCCGTAAAGTTACAGATAGGGTCACCACAAATGAGCAAGCAGTAAATGTCATGCAGAAGGAAATAAGCACGCTGCAGGGGACAGTTACAGAGCTCCAGGGAGAAGTGACCTGACTGGATGAGCGAGCGGAAGACTCAGAGGGAAGATCGCTCAGGAACAATTTGTGCTTCCCCGATAAAGACTCTGTGGAGCTATTCTTGGAAGAATGGATTACTACTGTGGTGGCTCTGAGGGGCATGCCTAAATTCTTTACAGTTGAGAGGGCGCATAGAGCACCTGGGCCTCCACCCAGACTGGGAGCACCACCCAGGGTGATTATTGCGCGATTTCTCAACTTCCGGGACTGTGATTCTATTTTCCAAATGACACGCACAGGAGGACATATGCCATTCAAAGGACTCCAGAAATAAACCTACCCAGACTAAACCCAGTGGGTAAAAAGATCAACGAAAATCATTCCTGGTGGTTAAATGGCATCTAAAATACAGTCTCTTTTTCCCAGCCAAACTCAGGGATGAGAGTGAGGGAAAAGCTCTATTTTTTACTCAGCAACAGAGACCAGTGAGTGGCTGGATACCTGAGGCTACTCGGAGAGTGGGATGCACCCATCGAGACACTCAAACAAAAGGCGAACTTGGGACGCGGACAAGAGATCACAAAATAGACGTCGGCAAACGAGTGGAACAAGTTGCCCAGGACGGATCGGGGTCGGCAAGGATAGCACACTGCAACTATCGGAAACAGATTTGGACTCGAGGGACTCCTCACAGACACAGATGCTGGGCATTGACCTGCAAGAAGAGAATAGGGACTAAGAAGCAGAGGTCCATCCATATCATTGTCACCATTCGGACATTGTTTATTGATGAAGGGTGGTTGGAGTAGTCCTCTGTGAAAAGCAAAGAAATACAAATAATAATAATGTTTGAGATATATGACATTCAATAAAATCGGAACTTAAGATACAGGCAGTGACCGGGGACTTTTGCCTCCCCTCTAGAGGTGGACGATAAGTGGGGGGCTAGAGGCATGTCCTCACACCACACTGTAGAGTCTACCACTTACATAGCGGGAAGATTTTAACACCATTGTTATATTGTTTCTGTTTGTTTAGTTTCAAGGAGTAATGGAGCGGGAAAAGCAGGTTCTTATCCTGCCAATGACATGACATATGGGGGATGCATGACTGCCCAAGGGGTGGGGGTGATATTTGTTATTAGGGGGGTAACTGGGGAAGGTACAACCGCTTGTTTATGAAGTTAAGAAATGAGTGACAATGTCAGGGTTTCATAAATGCCATTGGAAATGTTATAGTGCATGGCTAGCAAGATGTGAGGGAGTTCGTAGACACAAACAATGGCAGCTATGATACGAAAGTTAATCTCATTGAATGTACGTGGGATAGCCGCCTGTGAAAAACATAGGAGGGTATTTGAGTATTTAAAGCATTATAAGGGTCTGAAAGCATGTCTGTAGGATTCGCATATGTGCAGTGGCTCATTATCCTCTTTAAAATAGTGCTGGAGATGGAAATTGTATGCCACATCATACTCGGGATTTGCTAGAGGGGCTTTAATTTGGGTGTCTCCCGGGACTCCATTCCAGCACCAACACCACTTAGTGGATCCAGAGGGGATGTATGTCACTCTGCATGGTAGATTGGACGGTATGGAGGTTTGTATTATTAATGTGTATGCCCCCGACGATGATTGTCCCTCCATTTTTACTAACAATGCAGAAGGTGGCTCCCTATATGGGAGCATAAGCGTTAATGGCAGGGGATGTTAATTGTGTTTTAAACAGTGATATGGACCGGGAGCCCCCCAAGCATCACACTAAACCACGAATGACAGAGGCATTATAAACGGTATGCATTTGGTGGATGTGTGGCGTTAGAGCCTCAAACGGTGCATTAATTTTCCTGCTATTTTCTGGCCTCTGGCACATTTCGTTGGTTTGACTATTGGTTGCTAATGGAGGAGTTGGGAGCTGCGGTAAAAGGAATAACTTATTTACCCAGGTATTTTTCCGATCTCTCACCGGTACTGTTAAACCTGGGCAGGATGGGGACCCGCCCTGCTATTCCCCTGTGGAGGCTTAGAGCTGAAGCCCTATCGGACCCTCCGTTTGTGGCCACAATGTAGAGGACCATAGAATGATATTTTGAAGACAACTGGAGGTCCACCTCGACGCGAGCACTTGAATGGGAAGCCAAGAAAGTAGTAATCAGGGGGAAATGCATAAAAAAACATATGGGGTTCGGCAACAACTTGTAAGGGACATAACCAAAGGGGAGGATAAAGTAGGAGACCTGGAAAGGGATCTCCCAGGAGCCTCCCATAAATCAGAGGAATGGAGGGAAGCATGTGAAAAGTTATTATCAGATTTATAAAGACTGGAAAAATATGTGTACTCCACGGGGCGACAAAGACTACACATGGATGAGGACAAGACAGAAGCCCTGTCAGCCCGTTTAATAAGGCAGGAATCGGACACTACCACTATAGTGCAGCTTAAGGATAGGAACAGGGACATAGGTCTTTCGCAGGCAGCGGTAGTGGCAGTTTTAGCGAATGTTTGACAAGTGGACACTCGCGGAGCAAGAGAGATTCCAAATTGCTTAGACTCGATAGAGCTGCCGCGACTAGAAGAAGAGGCTGAGGAGATCCTAAACGCTCCAATCCACAAAGAAGACTTTATCATGGCTATTCAAAAATTAAATACGGCTAAGAGCCCCTGGCTGATGGGTTACCATAGGAGTTTTATCAGAGGAAAGCTCTGCAATTAGCAGACCATCTTGTGGAGGTCTATATTGAGGCATTGACAAAAGGTGTACTCCCACCCACTATGAGAGGCACTGGTGGCCATGATACCCAAAACAGATCGAGACCTTCAGATGTCAACATATTTAGTTGGGTCATGATGGCTTGGTTGCGCCCTGCGGTCCCCGGCACCGTACACCCGGATTAGGAGAGTTTTGTTCCCAAACGTAACACCACCCATAACTTGAGAGGTTGGCACATGTCTGGCATTTCCCGCACCTGATGGAAGATGATTATGATCTTGCATCACTTGACTTAGAACAGGCCTTTGATTCAGTGGAGTGGCCCTACCTGTGACAGGTCCTTCAGAAAGGGAAGCTCAGGAAGAGTTTCTTAAATTGGTACAGCTGCTTTACCAGGCTCCTGTGGACCGGATTAGAGTGGGGACCCTAGATCTAAACAGATCAAACTATGTAGGGGTACACGACTGGGGTGCCCGCGCTCTCCGCTGCTTTTTGCAGTAGCCATCGAGCTGCTAGTTATGGCTATGCGTTGGAGGGTGGGAGAGTGGGGGATTTGACTGGGTGATACTAACCATGTGGTGTCCCTGTATGCTGACGCCTCGCTGATTTACCTCCAGCATTCAGAGAGATCAGTGTCATTATTGCTTGCGGAACTGAGAGCCTTTGGTGAGGTATCTGGTTTACGGATTAATACAACAAAATCCAAATTAATCCCCATTGGGAGGTTGACGAGTGAACCCCTGACAGAGCTTCCTAGAGTGGAACTATCATGTGTGGATGAGGGGGAAAGATATCTAGGCATACGGCTGGCAAACTCACCATCTAGGTACTTGGATCTCAATATTGGCAGAGTGATTGAGGGTCTGCGAGGCTCTGTTAGGTTATGGCAGGACCTGCCATTGTCTCTCAGGGGCCGAACTGCTATAATCAAAATGATCATATTGCCTAGGCTCTTGTACACTATGCAACACTCACGCAGTTGTATTCCCCGCTCGTATTTTCGGACCCTTGACCAACCGCTTACGGATCTTTTATGGGGTAACAGACGGAAACGAGTGAAGCTAACAACACTGCAGAGAACGTTGAACCGGGGAGGACTGGAGGTTCCTTGTATAGAACTATACTACATGGCAACCCATCTACAGTCTGCAGTGCATTGGATGGATACTGACGATAATTGGTAAATAAATCTCATGGCGGGTACACATAACGGATATTCACTAGCAGAATTATTAATGCTTGGGAAACAAGTCCACCCCCCAGCTTCAATATATTATACATCATGTAGCAGAGATCTGGGAATTGGCGGTTCGAAGGGTGATCCATCGTGCGCCGTATACACCAGATACACGTCTGTGGGCATTACAGCTCTTTGCCCATACAGCAGACTCTATGTCCGTAAGGAGGTGGAAGGAGGGGGGCTGCCATACTCTGAGAGATCTTTATATGAATGGTACATTTCTGACACGTGACGAAGCAACCGAAGACGAAGGGACCGGGGGAATTTCCAAAATATGAGAAAATCTCTAGTGTGACGTGAGAAATCTGGGCTGGATTCCCCGAGGAAGCCCCTAGCACCAATACGTTAATCGTAATTTTACACATGGTACAGGAGTGACGACTGGTCTCGCATATATATAGAGCCCTGAGAGACGACATGCCTGGGGACGCCCTACCAGTAAAACACATGAGGGATGCAGGACTAGAAACCCCACTGTCAGACAGAGAGTGGAAAGACTGCAGGAGTGGGTCTGCGTCATTAGCTCCAATGCTCATTTTAAACTTATACAATATAACCTAGTACACCAGGTATATCTTACGCCTCATACACTACATACAATTTATCCCACCCGCAGTGCTGAATGTCCGCGATGTAGGGCACCGGTAGCAGACTTCATTCATATGGTTTGGACATTGCACATGTTGGACCCCTACTGGGATGAGATATTAATATATGTTCGAAGAGCCACGGAATGGGAGATATCAAAACAGCTCTGACAAGTAACATTGGGGCTCTTTCCTAACCTTAAAGGCAGAAAATGAAGTAGGCGCTTTCTCTCATTAGGGCTCTCATTAGCCAGAAGACGTATAGTCATTGCATGGTTCAGACACGGGCCAACGCAGGTGGAAAAGTGGTTGAAAGACATGTGCGAATGGGCAGTGAAGCAAAGGGTACGAATGCAGGGAGAATGAACAGATGAAAAAGTAGAAGAGGACCTTCAGGCATGTTCCCAAATGCTGGTAGATCTTAAGGATGAATGCGAGCTGAGAACACAGGTTACTGAAAGCATAGATGAGGCTATGTCACAAGAGGAGAACTTAGAAGCAGACATGTCATGGGGTAGCATGGAAAGCTTAGAACAGTATATAATAACCATGTATATAACAAATGGAACCATAACTTAACAATTGGGAAGGGGAGGGAAGGGTGGGAGTTTTAAAAATTGGCAAAATTTAGCTGGATAGTGTGCAAATACTGGCTATATATGATAACCAGGGGGGGGTGAAGGGTGAAAGAAGAATCTACTCTTATCCCGCTGGAGTCTTCTGCCGGACAAATCAGACAAATGTGAGGATAAAGAAGGAAAAAAGGAACAAAAATATATGCTCAACAGCTGCACATGATTTGGAGGGGAAGGTCGGGGGGAGGCTACATGGATACTTTGACATCCGGATGTAACCAAATGTCTATAAGTTACAAATGCCAATAAAGTTTATGGAAAAAAAATTAGGATGGGCAGCGAGCGGACTCTTATCTGAGGGCAATTACCCTGGGCGTCCACTAAGAGCTGTTTGAGCTAATTAATGTATAAGGTAAATAGAAAAGGGGGCAAAATGCCTTCCAATTTTAAAACATTGCATGCAATTCTAATCATTAGTATACCTGACTGGTGCCATTGTGTGAAAAGGGAGGTCCCTCAGAAAATAAACTAAAGTAAACTATGTCCTGCTCAGCCCCCATAGCTAGCATAATCCTCCATAATTTGTTTCGGTTTACCTGGTCAAAAGCATAGGTAAGATCCATGAATGCGAGATGTGTGGAGCCTTTACGTGCCACTATTAATTTACCTGAGACCCTGTATAGATTCAGACACTGGTTCACAATTGGTCTACATGGCCTGATTCTGTATTGAGGGTCAGATATGATGTTATGTCCAGTAGCCCAGGTACTTCAAACAGAAAAATGTCAGCAAAATTACGTGAAATGTGGATCTGTCATTCAGTACTATATTTTGGCACCAATAATTTAGTATCAATTTTTGACATGATGAAGCATTTTGCACTAAAAAAGTAGCATGAAAAACACAATTGTCGTAAACAGCTGCCATTTCTGGTTATTTGCATTGTTCCTGCACTATCATTTTGATGCAAACGGCAACATCATTATGGGATGTGTGTAATGGCATAATTTCACGTTAGTGTAATGCAAAATGCCATTGTTAATGAAATTTGACACAGGCTGAAGGTTCATCCCTTCGGTAACCATGGCGCTGAATAACAAATGTTTATTGTTACCCAACTCATTAGTACTAATTTTATTGACCTCTGAAGCATGAAAGGCTGAGTGGACACGCCAGTATTTGAACCTTTGATTATAAAGTCTTTCACACATTATAGTATGCATGGGACCCACACCATTCTAATCCATGATCTTATCTTTTGACAACCATCAAAATTCGCAGTCTCTGGTGTCTGTCATGAAGTTCCAGCCACCACCACGTGAACGCACTGGTGCCACGAGGGGCCCTGAAGCATAGCAAAACAATACATTTACTTTCACTTATTGTCATAATACCATCAGAGGATTCAGTGGCATGCACTTAACTTTGCACCCACCATCTTACAAACATTCTCCCAGGTTAAAGTATAATTTTCTCCTTTTCCAACATCAATAGAGGCCCCATGGCTTCAGAAGTGTTTGCCAAATTGTACATTCAATTGTTAGGAATCCTAACTTTACAAATACTAAATCCCTTTTGTGAATACCAAACGTTGTAAAGTTAGGATTTTTCTCAGTTTAGTAGTAGTAAAGTTAGGAATCCTAACTTTACAACTAGTAAATGCCTTTTGTGATTACTGAAAGTCGTAAAGTTAGGATTTTCTCAGTTTAGTAGTTTACTTTGTGATTTGGGTCCGCAGTGCATAGCTCTTTCATATGATAGAGAGCATGTTTGCAAACATGAAGAATATAAATTAAACCTCTAGTGCAAAATTAAACACATCAAAAGCCTATTAGATATTTGTTGCAAACAGATATTAGAAACAGTTCAATCAAAGTCCTTTTAAAAAACAAAAAAGCTGCCAATGGCTCTGAAGGTGTAGAAAAAAGCAGAAAGATTCTATCTTTTCTGTAAGGAGCGTAAAAAATAAACATATTCTCTCTGCCCAACATTGTATGCTATTAAAATAGAGCAGGAAAAAGAAAAGCAATGTTCTGTTTCCTTGCTTTAAACAGCTGCTCCAATTATGCTCCTTGACATGATCTGTCTTTCACCTGGGCTGCTGGCTCTGGCAGCAGGCATTGTGACATCAGAACTTAACTGTAACAACTTATATTAGTCGAGTTCCGATATCTTTTCTTTATAGTTGGCAACTGCAGTTTACACAGAGATTACAGAATCCTACGTATTTTATATGTGGGCTAAAGTACCCCTCTCATACATTATAAAGATATTGCAAGCCACCAGAAGTTCCATGACCATACACAGCACAGATAATCACACAATTTTTCTGAGGAACTGCAAAGTAAGATCTGTGGGGAGCGAGAGGGCTGCATTGATGCTAGCAGGATGGGAGAGAGGCTTTGTATGTGGTTAACATTTGCAGGACACTTTATTAGATTATTTTCCTTTACTTCAGTTAGCTTGTAAATAAAAGTTTCCTATTTATTTAACATATTTGTGAATGTTAATGATCTTTAATGTAAACAGTAGCCCAGAGCTGCTGTTAACCTGGGAGCCTCATGTGAAGGTCAGGAGGGCTGCAGGCCGTCCCATGGCGGTACTTTGAGTATCACTGATACAGAGGAAAGAGGCTGAATGAAGAACTCCTTTGTAAGGAACTTCAATGTGAATTGCAATATCCTTATCAAGTTTTGCATGGGGTACTTTATCCCTTATAATACATGATCACACCATCACCTTTCCCGCAAAACACTTCTTGGTACACAGCTTGTTCATATCAAAGAGACAGCATGTTTCCAAACATGAAGAATAAAAATAGAATCTCTAGTGCAAAATTAAACACTTCAAAAAAGCTGTTAGATATTTGTTGCAGGAAGATATAATTGGTTTGATACAAGCCTGTTTTTATTTAAAAAACAAAAAGTGCGGTAGCTCGGAATGTGAAATGCATGCAGAAAGATTTGAACTTTTCCATAATTACAGAAGGAGTCACTGTACAGGTAGAAAAACGAAGTATAAGAAAAGAAAAGCAATGCTTCATTTTGTTCCTTCAACAGCTGCTTTAATTTTATGGCTTGGCACGGAGGCCAGTATTATGCATTATCCTAGTTATTGCCACACACACACAACAGCAACTAACTAGAACTTTAACTGTAGAATTAGAATCTTAACAACATTCCAAATGATTATAAATGACTCCAACATGCAGCCATCTTCCTTCTTTGTTGCTGCTCATACACAGATAAGTTCTTCGTTTAGAGTAACAAGATACAACTGGGTTTAATTGAAATATTTAATTTTTAATATTTCTATGAAACATTATGAAACAGTTGAATATAAGAGGTGGTAACTTTAAAGACTGAGTTTTGCATGCTGAATATTATTTCTGCAAATATTTCCATTTATTTAAACTAATGGTAAGAACGTTTTAATTCAATAAGAAAAAGTAAACAAATTATAAGTATATGCAAGTGCTTTGAATGTTGTACGGCGATTCATTCATTATGGGAAAGGATTTAAGTATGAGCAGCTGATTGAAGTAAAACAAATTGGTTAAAGGAGGCAGATACATCGAACAGTGGATGTATCTTACACAAAAAAGAAAGCACTTAGTTGAAAGCAAGGATGACATCCAAACAATGAAAGAACATGAAGGTCCTTAATGAAAATGGAAGCGGGCAACTCTTTTGAAGTAGGATGACAAGGCTATAGAGCAGCCGCGGCCCGTGAAAGGAGTTCGGTGGGGCAGGGAGGCAATGCGGGGGAGGGGCAAGGTGGACAGTGGTAAACACCGGAATATGGACAATTGCAGGTAAGTGAACAATTTAAAAAATAAAACGTATTTCGTAGCGCGCGCTGCATCGCATTCTGCAATGCATAGTGCGCTACGAAATTCGTTTTATTTTTTACATTGTTTACTTACCTGCAATTGTCCATATTCCGGTGTTTACCACTGTCCACCTTGCCCCTCCCCCGCATCGCCTCCCTGCCCCACCGAACTCCTTCCACGGGCCGCGGCTGCTATGGAGGACACTAAGGGGAGATCACAAAACCGTGGCTTGGTACGAATCTTCTAGCAATGGTGATGTAGAAATAAAGTTGTTCCTCAGAATTTGACCAGCCAGATAAGAATGAGGTAAAACACAAAAAAAGAACAAAAAAGAGAAATATTAGGTAAGCGAGAAATGCCTAAGGAAGTAAGATATAGGCTGAGGCCCGAGTGTCCAAGGTTATCTTTGGATAATACAGTTGCTTATACAACTGAACTAGATGCTAAAATGATGGCATTTTTTAATAAATCAGGAGGTGCACCAGGATAGGGTTGGACAAGAGCCTTAAAGGTTGTTAAGATAGGCTGCCGGATGTCTTTGGACCCTTGACCAAGAAATTAGATATGTGCAAGGAGGCAGATGTGAATAAATAAAAATAAATATTGAGGAGTTGCGCCAATGGGTGCAGAGGGCAGTTTGCTTAACGGACAATTCAAATGCTGCCCTTTGTATTGAACAGAAAAGAGCATTCTAATGGCTGTTTAGAAGACACCGTGTTCTGCTCCGATCCAAGTCATGCTGGATATTATCCACCTTTTGCTGTAAGTTCCTAATTGAACTTACTGGCTTTAACTTACTCTATTGTTATGGTTATCATGCCACGTGCCTTCGGGTACCTCGTTATGCACATATTTGGATATTGGACATCTGCATAGTCTTATATCGCCTTCTTTTGGATTACCTGAGCAATACTGTGAACAAAAACCACATGGTTGTAACAGTTTACCGCTTGAGACAGTATCAGTTGCAACTGGACAACAACAGATTCAATTGTTCTTTGGCTGTACTTTTACTTTGCCCTGACGAAGTCCTATGTCAAGAGGGCGAAACACGTTGGCTGATGACTTTTGTTTAAAATGGAATAAAAAACAAGAATAAGACAAGACAACTTTGCATTAGCAGCGATTTTCTGTATCACATCAGATTTCTTCAATAATCATGCATTAATACTTTTATGGACTCTAGTGTTGACAAATTGTGGTGCAGAGCCAATCTAGTGGTTTTGTCTTGTATCCCCTTCAGAGGGGAGGTGCTCCTGGATAGGGGGCACATTTGGCTTTCCGCACACAAAATTTTCTATGGTTTATATTGTATAGGTGATTGACGGCACAGGTGCTGCATTTCGCGAATGGTCCACTGTCCGATTTCTGTAGGTTTGAAAAAAGCATTCTCATGAAGATTGATCCCAAATTAGCAGAATTGGCAAATCAAGAACCAGGGCGAGAAATCAATGGGTCCCTTTTTGGAGAGGAGATTGTAAAAGACATGGCCAGATATGTTGGCACTTTTAATTCTATTCAAAAGGTACAGAGGGATATGAGAAAGGTTTTAAGAGGGGTCAGGAGAGTGGGGTGTCGCCTTCTGGCTGTGGTGATGGAATCATATGAACTTCAGACTTGCAAGGTTTAAGACCCTCAGGAAAATATCATAACTCAGGATTTTACCCACAATGCCAGAGAGGAAGAGGATGATGTACAAGGGGCGACAGAAGGGCAAGAAGTATGCACAGTATGTTTGCTAAAATACCTTTTATGTACCCCATTAAAGGTGGGTGGCAGACTCGCCCACCTGGTAATAATATGGATGAAGATCAAGCCAGATCTGTGGGTACTGGAAACAGTACAGGGTTATCAAATAGATTTTGTAGACTTACAAATTCAGGTGAGAATATCAAGGGCTTTGAAGTTCTCAAGGAAATTAGAGGGCTTGGTGACTCAGGAAGCACTTTTGGAGAAAGGTGCAACAGAAAAGTCTCTGAAAGATTCAAAAGGGTTTGTAGGCAATGTATTTTCGTGGGAAAAAAGGACAAAGGAATGAGGCCTGTGATAAACCTGAGAGAGTTGAATGATTGAGTGCAGTACAATCATTTTAAAATGAAAGGAATCCTTTTATTGAGAGACCTTTTGAGGAAAGGAGTTTGGTTGACGTGTCTAGATTTAAAGGAACCATGCTTGACAATATCAATATGTCAGGAACACAGATTTACTTGCCTCCCATTCACTTTAACTACAGCACTATGGTGTTTCACCAAAGTAAGAGACAAGTAATGGCATAGCTGAGAACAAGCTGTGTTTTTCCGATAGTATATTTAGACGATGTTCTAATCTTGGTAGAAATCGGGAACTGGCACAGGAGCAAACAGATGTTAACAGTTCATGTTCAATGGGTTTCATTGTGTAAAGGGAGACATCATGTTTAGTGCTGAGTCAGTAGACAGTATTTTTAGGCTTTTTAGATGCAGACGATGTAATGTGTATTGAGATTGCCTGGGGAAAGGTGAAAGAGATTCGCAGGGAAATAAGGAGAGTGAAGGAGAGCAGTTTAGTTTCACTACCGCAGTAGGCAAGACTATTGGACTTGCTATTCCAGCTCCATTACATTATCTAGCACTGCACAGATTGAAGTCTCAGCATCTTTGAATGGGTATGAGGTATTCTCAGAAGATTCTGTTGAATGTGAACATGAGACAAGAGTTGGATTGGTGGATGGATGATCTAAAGGTGTGGAAAGGAAGGGACATTTTTGGAGAAGCCCCCGACTAGGTAATAGATGCAGATGCCAGTCTGCAAGAAGGAAGAGCAAGATATAGTCCTTTATCAACAGGGAGGAGGTAGTCCTTTCAGAAAAAGGAGATGCATATCAGTTACCTGGAGTTGTTGGTAGGGTCTGTTGCTCTGAGAAGTTTTGTCAATGACCTTGTAAAAAGTTGTGTATTGTTGAAGGTGTCAGCAGTAAGGTATGCGAATCTGTTAGGTGACCTTGGTGAAAGGAGCTTGCAGATTTGGCAAAGAATTTCTAGCAGATTGGAATTCAAGAAATCTGCAGTATTCCAAGAATTGGATGTTGAACAGGGCTGTTTTCATAGCGTTGGAAATCAGATGGGGTCCATTCAAGATGGATCTGTTTGCAAGCAGATTGAATAGTCAGCTTATGAAATTTTGCAGTTGGAAACCAGACCCAGAGGCGGCTGCAGTAGTTGCGTTTTTGCAGCATTGGGGATCGGCAAGCAATTATGAGTTTCTCCAATTTTCCATGATTCATAGGGTGCTAACGAAAGTGAGGCGAGATCAGGCGGAACTAGTGTTGGTGGCTCCATTTTGGCCGTTGCAAGTGTGGCTTCCAGATGTGATGAGTTTGCTGATCGACGATCCAGCACTTCTAATGTGGTGTGTGAAGTTGTTGGTGAATCCAGTGGGGGACTGTCACAAGCTAGTGCGACAGGGTCAACAGCAGTTGGATGACTTCAGGAGCATTTAGCAGGTGTCAAGGCTTATTGTCAGAGGCTATGAAACTCATCAAGGGTTCCTGAGCTCTAGGAACAACAAAGGCTTATAGATTGGCATTGAAGAGATGGGTATGTTGGTGTGCCAGGAAGGATTTGATCCCATTTCAGATTCTGTGCTGAATGTTGTCAACTATTTGACTGAGGTCTTTTGAGGAGAATGTTCTTACAGTACAGTGAATTTAAGCATGTCTGCCATTTCAGCAGGCCGTGAGTTAGTGGATTGATTACGAGTAGGACAACAGAATGTGGTGAAGAGAATGATAAGAAGTGTGCGGTTGAAGCTGCCTACAGGTACAAAATATTAATCTCTTTGGAATGGTGAAATAGTTTTGAAGGAATTGTCTAAATGGAGCGACAATTACATTTTGTCCTTGGAGGATTTCTCCTTAAAATGACCTATGCTGTTTATTTTCTTTCAGAAGAATATCGGACATAAGGGTTTTCAAAGTGTTTTCTAGGAGTTATATTCTGGAAGGTGTGTGTTTTCATATTAGAATAAGGACTTTAAGTATGTCTAGAACTATTTTTTACCTAAATATGGGAGAAAATGAGAAATTGTGTGCAGTAAAGTGCTTGAAGGAGTATAAAAAGATAGCTGGAAGTCTGGAAAAGCAGGGAGATTCTCAGTTGCTGATCTTTTTTAGGTATCCTCATAAGCCGTTTTCATGTCCCACTCTGGCAAGGTGGTTAAAGGAGGTTAAGAGGAAAGGAGGAATTGATGTATCTAGGTTCGGGGCTCACTAAGCAACAGGTGCTATGGCTTCAAAGGCATTTATGGTGGGTGGAAATATAGGAAGCATTCTTGCTTCAGTGGATTTGGCAACATATTCTATGTTTAAAAGGTTTTATTGCAAAGCAGTAGAGTGTGTTGCATTGAATGTTATGGCAAGGCTTTGAACATGCATAATATTGGCCTCAGTGCCTTGCCATAGAATTCATATTTTCCACAGCAAGGGTGGGTAGAAAATCATAATTTATAAAAGACACTGAGGCTAATATTCCTCCCAAGTATTTTTCCCACCCTTAAACTATATTGTTTACGATTACAGAAAATATTTGCGGACAATTCAAGAAGTTCATGCACTGTTGGAATTTGGCCAAAGGAAGATCGTAGAGGAAGCTTTATGTAGTGGTTCTTGTTCAAAACAAGAGACTTGGTTTATTTGCAGCAATAAAAGGAAGCTGGCTGCATGTAGGGGTCATTTATACTTGTTTAGAGTATTAAGATTGTAATACTGCAGTTAAAGTTAAAGGGGCCGCTCAAAATCAAGAGGCGCATTCCAGCTCCCGAGTGAATGAAGGTCGCCAAGATTCGTCACTGTCACAATATGGAGACTGAGGGTCACAAACGTGATCTATGTGCAGGCCACACTGGCTTGCAAACTCCAATTCGAATCTCATCATATCCCTATTTTTCCAGACTGGTACAGCGACGCCGTCCGTCATCTACGGCTACTAAAGCTCGGCTACGCGAGCTCCAAATCCAGTATGCACTGCTCTTTCCTGCCCGACCGCAAGTTGTCTACAAGTCACGCACTCACTTCTTTGACACTCCTGAGGAGGCCTTTGCCTGGACAGATAAGAGATGGAGACCCAGGCCACATACCAATTCACGGTTCGATTCCGAATCTTCATCTGGAGAAACCATGTCACAGGAGGTCAAGCCAAGGTGAAGCCAGCTTAGGTCGCATTTGTGGCGCAGTTCGAAGTCACTGAGTGCTTCTGGTGGCGGGTGCCCTGCGACGGGTTTGAGAACTTGGACTGTAGTGCCTACTAAGCTGATGTCACCTTCCACGGGCCAATACGAGGCCTTCCCCCCATAACTCTTTTCTCAGTATCTGAGAACATTATATCTGTTTGGGGACAGTTTCACGGGGAACTTTGGTATGGGTCTGTGCCCTGCTCCAGTTGGAGCAGAGGTACGATGCATACGGCGACAGAAGCTTCTACTATTTTAGGTATTGGGTGGGGAGGGATTGCTGTTGTTAAATTGTTTGATGTTATCTATTAAAGCCACCATGTCTTCTGCTATGTGCGATTCTTGGATTGTCACTGTCACTCAATTCGCTACTTCCCTGTATATATGCCATGACCAACTATGCCGCAGGATTTAGCTGTGGTTGGGAGTAGAAAGCTCAGAGTCATTAGTTGGAATGCAAATGGCCTGCTTGATAAGATCCAGTGCTGCACCAAGCTAAGCGTCACAGGATGAGCATCCTCCTTCTGCAGGACACCCACTTAGCGGGTACTAAGACACCTTGCTTGGGAAGGTTTGGCTTCGCACACACTTATCACGCCGGATTCACTAGAGGCTTCCGGGGGGTTGCAATCCTTATACACCGCAGCGTCCCCTTGTCCATAGTCAAACGTGGTCGGACCCCCAGGGTAGATTCATTGTGATATATGGGACACTGCATTGGGTACCCATTGTTCTGGGCAGTGTCTACGCACCCCCCCTCTTTTGTGGTCCCTGGTTGAAAATCTGATGACTCTCTGGACTGAAATTCCATCAGGGCTGACCCTGGTTGGGGGGGATTGGAATGATGTTATGTCTCTGTTGCAAGATAGGTGGCGTTCCACGGCCCGAGTTGCAGGCACCACAGACTCTAAATTATTGCCCCCTAGTTCAGGGCTTGGGGTGGGTTGACTCGCGGAGGACCATACACGCCACCATGCGTGCTTACACCTATTTTTCTGGAGCCCACGAATCCTTCTCTCGCTTAGATTACATCTTCCTCTCTCGAGAGCACGCCCGTAGATTGACCGCGGCCGAAATACCCCCCAGGGGTTTATCTGACCATTCTCCAGTGTCCATCCTCTTGTCTCTAGATCACAGGTGCTCCCAGTTTCGGTGACGTTTGTCACCGTGGTGCTGCGGGACAGTAACTATAGAACGCATATTCATAAATCTTTAACAGACTATTACTAAACACAGGCACAGTGGATTCTCCCGTCATTCTGTGGGAGGCAATGAAGCCCGCTCTCAGACAAGCGGATATGCCCTTTTGTACTGCGAAACGCCGCAGCGCAGCGACAAACTACTACAAATTGAGGCCCATCTGCCTGATCTGGAGCGCGCAGTAAGGGACACAGCAGGATGGGTCGCACTCAGACAACTATTGAACGTACAACAGACGTACGCCAGAGAGCTCCTGGATGAAGCCCTGGTCTATTGGCTCGCCACCTGCAGCAGGATATACAAATGGGGAGACAAATCTAGAGCCTTGTTGCATCGCCTGTGTCAACAGACAATGTGCCCCCATATGCTCCTGTGCATTTGGGGCCCCTGCGGGTCTGCTCCTATGGACCTGTCTGCCATTGCTGATTGCTTTGCCTCGTATTTCGCAGACTTGTGTGCTCCCCATGAAGTTCTGCCCGCTACTCTACTTCAAAAATTTAGAGACGACTTCCCCCTCGGGCTTTATCGAATGCAGTGCGAGACACGTTGGACGCTCCCCTGTCGGTGGATGAACTACCGATTGCGCTGCTTGATATGCGAATGGGAAAGGCACCGGGCCCGAATGGCTTCCTCTGTGAGTTTTTCCAGAAATATCACTCGCAACTATTAAAACCTTACCTAGCGAAGCTTGAGGCTTCCTCGGAGAGTGGTGGTCTCCCATCGGATTGGCGGCATGTCGAAATTGTTGTGTTCTTGAAGCCGGGTTGTCGGCTAGAACAATACTCATCATACTGCACAATTTCCCTACTCAATGTGATAGCTATGTTTCGGGCCAAGGTGATCGCTAACTGCCTGGTCCGCATATTACGCACCTGGTTCACCCAGGCTTTATGCCAGGCCGTGTTACGCGGCATAATATCAGACATGCCTATAATGCCATGGCCGCGGTTGATAAGCTGGAGACCCCTGCCACGCTCCTCTTTGCGGACATGACTAAGGCCTTCGATTCCCTCAGCTGGACGTATCTCGTTGCCTTGCACGGCCGTCTAAACATCGGCCCCTGGTTACTAAATCTTATTCACCTGCTGTATGCAGACATAACCGCCTCGGTCCGAGTGGATGACTCGGTTTCAAGAAGCTTTCCTATTGGGCGGGGTACGCACCAGGTCTGCCCACTCTCCCCTTATTTGTTTGCACTCACCATGCAGTTGCTCGTGGCTTGGTTACTAATAGACTCGCAGATGTGCGGATTCGAATGGGCATCGGGTGTTTCCGATCGCATAGCGCTCTATTCAGATGACGTCTTGTTTTTTATCACAAATCTTGACCGGACTGGTCCGAGTCCTCTTCGTGTTAGGCAGATCTTTAGCGAGACCTCCGGCCTCTATATGAATTGGGGAAAATCCTTTTTGTGGCCGCTGCGGGGCTGGGATTGGCTGGACGAATGGTCGCTGAAAGTAGTAGTAGTCCCAGACGGCTTTAAGTATCTGGGAGTTTTTCTCTCAGCGTCTCAGACGTTGGCGTGGAACAAGAACCTCGCCCCCTTATGGATACAGGTGAGCGACCAGACGCGCATGTGGTCCCACCTGTCCCTATCTCTCTTTGGCAGGTCCGCTATTTTTAAAATGATTTCCCTGCCTCGTATCCTCTATCAATTGCAGAATCACCCCTTTCCGATAAAACCAGCGGGGTTTCGCCAACTAAACGCTATTGCAACCCGCTATCTTTGGGGGGGGGCGGTGCATTGCGAGTAGCCCTGAGTACTTGCTTCCAGTCTACCTACTCCGGTCGAGTGGCCACCCTGGACATCCAAGCATACTACATGGCCTCGCACCTGCTCGTCCTCAATGATTGGTGGTACGGTGACCACAGAGACCCGGGGTACACTAGAACGTTGGCTCCTAGGAGACAATGCCCTCCACATCGTTCTCTATTCAGCGACGCTGCTTAAGGGGTTACCGCCCGATACAGCCACGATTTTCAAGATTTGAAAGTATGCGCTCCGTCTGATGGGTTGGTGGGGGAGACTCACCAGGGATACCCCACTGTGGAACAACGGACAGCTACCACAGCTGGCGCAACTGTCCTGCTTTCGGGGCCGGGGAGCCATCAGGATAGACACGGTGGGGGCAGTTGTACGTGGATGTACTCTTAAGTCCTTTCTTATCATACAAACGGAATATAATATGCTCGCACGCAATTCCACCGCTGTCTTCAGTTTAGGCATGCCTTCACCCCATACATATCACACCCAACAGAGATTCCCGAATTTAACCCCATCGAGACCAAAGTCTTTACGGGCGCACTGGGGACCATAAGATAACCAAAATATACTGTACACTTATCAGTAACATGCCTACTACACTAAACAAAACTAGAGAGGCATGGCAGCAGGATCTGGTACCTTAGAGGTAGATGACTGGGTAGAGACCCTGGAATCCATGCGCAGTGCAGTAATCATGGTCCGCCTACGTCTTATCCAGTTTAAGTACCTGCATAGAACCTATTACACCAGGCACAGACTGTGGCGTGCTGGGCTAATTGCGTCCCCACATTGCTTACCGTGGGTCTATGGAGGGTACCTTCCTGCACACTGTGTGGTCCTGCCCAACATTGTCGAGGTTCTGGAGGGGGTGTTTGCACGTCTATTTGAGGCTTTGGGGTGGGACGTTCCATCCTCAACGAGGCTGGCCAAGCTGCATGTTACAGAGGACCTGGGTGGAAATAGGTACAAGCATCACCTCCTATATCTAGGCCTCACGCTGGTGAAAAGAGATGTGGCCTGGGAAGAAGAATCTCCATCGTCGATCGGGGTCTGGGAGAGGGGTCTAGGCTTTTGTATGGGCCTGGAAATCCTGGTCTATGAAGCGAGGGGTTGCCCTCGGAAACACTACAAAATTTGGAAAAGGTGGGCTGATTATAGGGGAGTATATCTGGAGCCTCCCCCGTCTAATACTGAAGAACCATAGCTGTGACTCTAGTGGACTGGCATTTACGTAATGCACATGCTGGATGTGACTACGGGTGACAAAAACTTTCCCTATACATTAGACTATTCTACTTGTCAAACAGAGGCAATGTGGCACAGTTGTTTATTTTATTTTTTTTGTTTTCATTTTTCTTCGCAATTTATTCTTTGTATGATCAATATTATATCATTGTTGAAAATGTTGATATCCGTATATGTCATCTTGTATGCATACTTTGGGTGCTCGGTGAGGCACACTTTCTGTCTCGGCTGTCAAAAATAAAATTATGTTGTAAAATAATTATAATAATTTACTTTATTTTAACAATAGTTTTAAATGATATATGTTTAAATAAACATATACATAAGAGTTTGTTTTTAAATAAGCTTAAAATGTGTATGTAATTGTAAATTATTTAAACATATTTAATTTATATTCTATTACTGTTTAATGTTGATATATTTAATGTTTACTATGTATAACTATGTTTATATTAAAATACACTATTTTGTGCTCGATATTAGTGTATAACAATATTTTTTTCAATATTTCAGTTTTTTACATTATATGTAAGGGAAAACAATACTTTTGTACTGAATATTTTTGCCCTATATTTATGTCTCCTTATATTTGCGGTTTCGATATTTTGTCAGTGAACTGCCCCATTTTTCGTGCTACATCTTTGGGGAGGTCAGGGCCAAAAACGCAATAAACGGTTTTTGGAGTCACAATTTGTGCTCTCCTCTTCTCCAGTACACAAACCATGCGGTGTTCAGATCATTGTGAGCATGGGAACTTTCCCCATTTTCACCTAATCAAAGGTTGTGCTGCTGCAGTCTAACGGTGTGAGTAAAAGGATATATCTAAGTGCAAAAGATCTTTGTGATCACGGAATGTGTCCTTGACATGAACTTATCATGTTGTACGTGGAATTCACTTACCAAGACCTCGCAGAAATTTATTAACTCCACTTTGCTCGGTGTCTGGAAGCTCTTCTAAATACTGTTCCACCCTTTGTTCAAACAGACCTTGGAAAACAGAACAAGCAAGAGAGCCAGTTATAAGGGCATCTTTGGTCTTAAGAACACACAATAATTGGTACAATACGTTCCTTCTGGTTTAGTCTCTGCTGGCAATAGTCAAACAGACAAAATGAAAGGAAAACAGCAACACACAATGAGGTTAAATGAGAAGCATGCCATGTCTCTATGAACAAAGTCTCACTCAATTCAATTGACATCAAATACATCTTCCTAATCTTGCTTTGATAAACTGATGGTTTGGCAGTTGTACAAGTGATATTACCCCCTCTACTTATTATTGTAAAACACAAAATTGGCACCAACGATCCTATAAATGGATTGAAACAGAGGGTTTACCCTTTCGATTTACCACCACAGCAGCTGCTAACATGATTATTAACGAGTGAGAAAGCAGTCAACTTCCTTACCGCTGTCTCCTAAAAACAGAGAGAAAATACATTCTTTATAGTGTTTTAGCCAAGATATGTAATGTTCCTCACAGTGTCTGTGGCAATATATTTCCAAAGATAATTCTAGGCCCAGTGGATACTTCCCCAGAATATCAATGCCACTGGATATCCAATGAAAAAGAACCATAATTAAAGTGAGAAAGCCACTGCATTCTACATGTCAGTACAGTATTTCATCATATTTCACCTGGAAGTTATAGAATGTGCCCGATGAGCAGTCAGCTACTTGTGCCGGTTTTCCTCACACATGCCAGCGGGGGCTAAAGCTTATAAATGACGGGGTGTTCCATGGTGTTGTCTAATGATGAAGGGGAAATACTCAACCCAGAAGAATGTGACTCCATCTACGTCAGTAGGAGAGGCAGCCATTAGGAGACGACCCCAACAATTGTGCTTGATTGTGCTAAAATCGCTTATTAACACGAAAGGACTTAGGGCCAGATGTATCAATATTAGGAATAGCTTTTTTCTGCAAATCTCAATTAGGAAATCATTATTTCTAATGTAGGAAAATCAGAGTTTCCTTTACCTAGCGAATATTAATGAGGTAGGTCGCAATTTGCGACCAATTAGCAATCAACGCCATGACAGGGATGGTGGCCTGCTGGGATCAGCAGATCACCATGTCAGTGATTGCTTCTAAATAAAGCAGTCTTTTCTTTTTTTTTAAATGCAGCCCGTTTCCCTTAAAGGAAAATGGGATGCGTTTAAAAAAAAAAGTAAAAGTAACGTGCTACAGAATCGGTTTGGATTTGATACATACCAAAATGCTTTTGTGCAGTCGCAAACAGGACGATTCTCCGAATCGGCCAGTTTGCGACCGGAAAAAAGCTTGATACATGTGGCTCATAATCATTTATACCCAGGGTGCCTGTTGCCACTTAGGTCTTATTGTAGAGCCATCATTTATGTCTGGGAAATGTGCCTCCAACTGATCCCAGAATGGATATCGCCATCAGTGGCATGCAAGGCTGTCACTATTTCTTCTAGATGAGAGGAAAAAATCATGCCAGCGGGAATTGCCTCGAGTTAACAGATGGTATGACTACAGGTGCCAGGGCTGAGTTACAAAAGAGATGCCATGCACCAATACCATTTTTAAACATACTGCCTTACAAAGCAGGAGCAAGTGTGAACATTCCTGCCTACAGAATGCAGACCCGTTTTTCTAGGCAAATATATCATCATCGACGAGATGGAAGGTCGGCATAATTTATTATAATGTGATTGTACAAACAAATATAGTGCACAGGAAAATGGTAAAACGTGCAGCGTTCCTACGGTTGAGCGACCTCATTATCCTAAAATATGTTCATAATTCAAAGCATTTTACAATTCTCTTCAAGGACCACAAATTCTACAGAAAATACTGAATTATTTAATCATTTGTATTGCAATATATAGTACATATTAAGATGCACAGAGGGTATTATTCGTTTTATTATTGATGTTGGGTGTGTGGGGATGCTTGAGTGAGTCATGATTCCCCTCCCTTCCTCACACATCCTTAGACAAGGGTAATAAATAGCACACACTCAGCGGTTCAACATGCAAGGTTTATGCCATGCTGTTGTTTAAATGTGCAATCATTATAAAATAAAGGTATTTAATCAGCATTAGAACACTAGTGCAGTGTGACAGAATGACATCATCTAGGTACTGTAAGAATGGTCTCAGTAGGTTTACTTAGTAAAGCAGTCATAGAATAAAATAGTTGAGGCATCATTCAGTCTTTTATCAAGTCGGTTATGCTGCACTGTGGTAATAACATGCAATTTGACCTCCACAGTGTAGTAATAAAAGTGTGATTCTGAGTTTACTGGTACACTTCTTTCGTCGTTGATTCACATCTCATTAGCAAATAAGGATACTATCTATACATAACATCACAGGGACAAGCATAACTGATGGCATGTAATTAATACGATAACACAATTTATTCCAATAATATATACACCATCTTTACTGTGTTACAGGGTACCATTATATATGCAGGTGCGCCTACCGATATTCAGAAGAGGGAGCCCACACGTATGCAAGTAGTGGCCACCTACTTTAGGGAGCCCACACGTATGCAAGGAGCGGCCACCTACTTTAGTCCTTCAACAGTTGTGAGTGCAAATTCAATAGTAGGTTTCATTACCTTGCAGGACTCCTCTGCTACTAAGACCGTAATTCTAAAAATGGCCCAGCACCCTTTGAAAATGCTTGGGAGATACTCAAATATCCAAATTTCAACCCAGGAAGTTTACTGGCAAGGAAACATCTTTGACAGAGTAAAAATTCTACAAGTGGGCCTCAGATATACGCTTCTCTTCCCTGTGAGACTCGGAATAACAGCAGAAGGAAAGCCCTGGCCTTTCCAGAACGTCAAAGAAGCATGCCATTGGATGGATGGTTGGAGAATGCAGGGTCAGAACAAAGGACCTAATGGCAAGGCCTCCGCAGGCCGGGGAACGAGCATCCATGAAAGTGAACCAAACAAGCATCCATGAATGTGAACCAAGCAAGCATCCATGAATGTGAACCAAGCAAGCATCCATGAATGTGAACTAAGCAAGCATCCATGAATGTGAACCAAGCAGGCATCCATGCATGTGAACCAAGCAGGCATCCACGAATGTGAACCAAGCAAGCAAGCATCCATGAATGTGAACCAAGCAAGCATCCATGAATTTGAACCAAACATACATCCATGAATGTGAACCAAACAGGCATCCATGAATGTGAACCAAGCAAGCATCCATGAATGTGAACCAAGCAAGCATCCATGAATTTGAACCAAACAGACATCCATGAATGTGAACCAAACAGGCATCCATGAATGTGAACCAAGCACCCATCCATGAATGTGAACCAAGCACCCATCCATGAATGTGAACCAAGCAAGCATCCATGAATTTGAACCAAACAGACATCCATGAATGTGAACCAAACAGGCATCCATGAATGTGAACCAAGAAGCATCCATGAATGTGAACCAAGCACCCATCCATGAATGTGAACCAAGCAAGCATGCATGAATTTGAACCAAACAGGCATCCATGCATGTGAACCAAACAGGCATCCATGACTGTGAATTTATGTCCTAGAGACTATACACCAATGGTATTAAACGTGTGGAGAGCAAACTACTTTGAACACAGCTGATAAGGACTCTTAGACCAATGGCCAAGGCAACTAGTCAGCCCGCATTTTGATGCCAGTGCAAACTCTAACAGTGATTCCAGTTGAGGGAGCCAAACAACCCAAAGGTCTTCAACTACATTTTCCATTGCATTGAGAAGAAGGGGAACGGCATAATCTGCATCGAGATGAGTGCTCCTCTAGCAGCTTATTCCAGTTTGTTTCAATCTGTGTGCTTCCTTGACATTGCGCTACTTGCCTGTGTTTGAAGGTAAGCACTGTGGTTTTTAAATATTACACCAGGCTGTGGGAGATTGCCCTACTCCAATAGGCTTCCAATAAATATGCTGGTGTTGTGTGTCCAGTGACTTGAGCTCCTGTGAATGGTTTTGGCAAAATGAGATAGAGTACCCCAATGTACTCAGAACAGGAATCCACATGTGTCCCGGGCTGCATATTTTGGGTCACCCATCCCGCTAGGCCCCAAGCCTTACACAGCTTCCATGGAGACCTCTCAGGTAGGTACAACCCCGGCGAAAAGCTAGTTCAATGCCAACACTTCTGAACCCAAATATAATTAGTCCCAAGAAGAAGAACTTACCATAGAATGCTTCCCAAATACTCGGAAGCCACAAGGAAACAGGATGGCTCTCCAGCCTTGCTTATCATTGATAGACATGCTGTAGCTGACAAGTGATACCTTACCACTTTATACAGAAGAAGACTGACACATCTTTCTAAACTCACAAAAAGGGGCCTGGAGAGCAGTACTACATAGACACTGAGAAAAAGAACAAACTACAAACACCCCTTCGTGGGCAGTGAATGTGTAGAAGATCAGAGATAAAGGAGTGGTTTCATAAATTGGACATAATTCAGATACAAAGGTGGGAAATGTTCGGGCGATGAGCATAAAGTTATTTGTCTCTCCTGTCTCCCCTTGCACAAAAATGCAGTTTCTCTGATGTAAAGAATACTAAATAACAATACCTCGATGCATTGGGCACCTGAAGCGGGAAGGAAAGGTGGATGAATATAAAACACTTGGAATAGGAGGGGACAGACTATACCGTTGACTGAGAGTGTTATATGTGGGCTACCAGCTGGTACAGTTAAACAAAATCCCTAGTTTACGGGATAACAACTAGTAAAATTAGGGAAAATAACCCCTGATTGGTTAATAAAAGAAAGCAGCCAAACTGACACCATTTATCTGACGTTGTGGTAATAAAGTCCTATGGTTCTGAAGAAAAGTAAAGACTCTACCAGCTACCGTGTTGGCACACCCCATCAATCTAACCCCTTGAATACTGCTGAGTAGTATCTGAGATGAAAAGACCTTGCCTAAATATTATAAACTATAGTTAGATGGAATTTGGTGGTGGCACACCGTGTCATTTCTCATCTGAGGGGGCAGCCTAAGTACTTCTCAAATTGCATTGTGCTGCCTGAACATTGGCAACAGCATTATATACATCAGCCACCTCTGTCCCAAAAGGGTTGACAAAGTGTGGGTGAGATGAAGTGCTATGGACTTGCTTCTTCCAGGGATGAGCGTACATACATAGTATGAATTCAGTCTTCACAGTCTGGGGGAATGTGCAGCTTTAGAAAGGTGACAGAAAGAGCCAATGGGCTGTCTTGTTTGAGAACGTATTGCGTGGAGTGATCCGCCTTGAGAGCAGTGATACTGGGTGACAGCTATATCTGTGCAGTGATACGATGGATACCCAAATAACTGTGCAAAGTTAATGTTTTATAACATAAATAACACTTTTTAAAATCTATAAAATTGGTAATCATAACAAAACGGGCTTGTTTAAACCTATTTCGAAAAACCATTTCATACCTTTTGCTCTACATTTTCGAAGCTCTCGGTCCTGGATAAACCCAGCAAACATCTGAGATTCCATAAAAACCTCTAGGAAGCGGCGAATGCTCTTGGAAGCCACAGACTTGCGGAAGGCGTCCTTTTGGAAAGCGCGTTCTCCCCGATCATTTTGAGTCAAGAAAAGGGAATAATGTCCAATTGTTTCCACAAAAAATCGGATGAAAACTTCTGATACTAATCCATTCAGGGTGTTGCACTCTAAAGAAAATAAAACATTGAACCACACATTAACCAAGCAAATAACCAATTCTACAATTCACACAATGAAATGTACCAAACAACCATTTTAGATTAGCAACAAAGCAAATAGGAAGTGCAGTTCTTGTGCCTGCTGCAACATTTGTTTGCATGCAAACAATGTATTCTATTCAACAGGTTCTCTGCATTACTTGCTAACTACAAGTAAATAAATACATTATTGATGGCAAAGCAATTCGTTTTCAGATCATATACTTTATTGCAACAACCTCTCCACAACTAATAGGACCTTTCAGCTCTGTCCCTCTTCCTAAAAGTAGGACACTATTACTCCAGCTACACTTGTCTTATTTTCTGTGTGTGCAGATATTGTGATTGTGTCGCAGCACTGAGTGAGTGGAACACAACTATCCTAGCTACAGCAGCCTTCGTCAGTGTGCTGAGGGACACCATAACTCATCTGCCCTGCTTGCCAGTATCTACATGGCTTCCCCCCTACTATGCTGCCTTCTGCAGCCATAGGTATTCTGTGATTCATTCTCTTGTCAATTGCCCTGGTTACACTAGACATTCTCTCTAGGTTTGTGAATCTTGCTGTCTTCCCTACGTGCAACTTATGTGGCAGATTTAGCTTCCCCATGCCGAGATCATAAAGTACTCTGAGCTTAAAGGCCACTTAACCGCTTGTACTAACCTGTCTCGTGCAGAAAAACCTTTATGCCTGTCCACTCTGTGTAAGGAGATGCATTTGAGTTGGGCTGCTCTTTCTACAATATGAATGCTAAAGTCCATCATCTCATGTCCATGTAACTTTTATTTTGGTTTTCTTCAGCGATTCCTTGGAAGAGCTTGAAAAGCCAACGACTAAATCTTCCCAGATCTCTTAAAAGCACAATACTAATGTACCCTCCCAATCATCTAAACAATGTTCCAGAAATTAACATTGTTACAGAAAAACCCTTAATATAAACAGTTTTGTTCTAGTACACCTCTTGGATTGGGACACGTATTTGTTCTTTACATATAAAAGGCCTATTCACAAACTGCATTTACTAGTATGTGTGTAGTAGTACAATAGTACTAATAAAGTACTGCAAAATGCTATTGACTAACCTACATGCAGTGGTTTACACCTCCGCCTCTCATCTTTTGTGTGTGAAATGCTCACTCATTAGACATCATAATTTGATCCCAAAACTCAGCACCCTTACTAGGGATACAACCCACTCCATTTGGCATAAATTGTCATAGGATACAGCTGGTTAAAGTCGCATGAATCTTTCCCTAGACTTAGGGGGATCAGTAGCATATACTCTTTTGTATAGCACCCTTGAGACAAAAAGGTTGAAACCCAGAACTCTTGGGCACTTTGAAGACCACGTGTCCTAAATGTCTTTCTATGATTTCAATGTTGACAATCTGTTATAATAGTATAAAAGCCACAACTGTCAAATCGTACAAAAAAAAGAAATCTAATTCCTAACAAATTGTCGCTCTGAAACAGTAAAAATGAACGAAACGCTGATTGCAAAATGCTAAATGGAAAGGTATGACATCCAATTAGGAGATAGGAAGATATTCAGTTTGATGAACTACGAATCTGGAAGCTTCAAATCCACCAATATAAAGGTCTCATTGACAAATGGGAGGTGGGGATGGAAGGAAAGTCAGAAATATACTCACATACTAATACTCCTATGCTGGCAGTGCTTAATTTGAACCAAACATGTATACGAAAAGTGATGGATGGACTGCTAGATTTATTCTCAGCCACTGGTAATTACTCGGACAGTCTCCTAGTCCATCATTTGTTTGCACACCATGCCACCTCAGTTTGGACCCAGCCATATAATCAGTCTTGGCCCTGTTTCTATGAGAACAGTCCAGGCCGAACTGCCAAGCCAGGTCCTTGAACTGGAACACAGGCAACCCAGGACCGGTTTCGCCCTAGTTCAGGCTCATGAGCCAGGTGTAGCTTGGTTTCAGTGACACGGTGTGCACGGGACCCACTTCTAGGACATACCTGTCCCACTTAAGGCAGCAGGCAAAACTATACAAAAAGAGAAGGATGGAGTGTTTGACTTAATCTTGGCCACCACATCCCTGTCGATCGTTCCCTTGTTCATCATGCCACCTAAGTTTGGAATGATGGCTGTAGGGATCCATCTGCACTTATTTTTGGGGAATAGCACTCATTTTTCCTTAACATACTTTGATCCAAAGCAATACAACAATAAAAAGGGACGAAAGAAGGAGGAACAAGAAATTGACCGAAAATAATTAGAAAAGTAGAAAACAGGGCTGAAAAAAATAATCTGCAAAACGAGATAAAGAGGCAGGGAGTTTCTGACGGTAGATTAAAGAGACATGAACAGATTCAGGCCTAAGCAGCCTTGGTATTCGGCCCCTAGACCTTCATTATTGTCCGCCACAGGCTTCTGAGCAAAGCTTTGGGACCCAGCACTTACTCTTTTACAAACTGACACAGAGAATCAGAGGATGTGTCCTGAAAACCCGCAACAGTGACAGACATACGGAGCCAGGCCGCCCTTTCCTGGCAGCAGTCAGCACTTTAAATATCTCCATTCAATTGTTAATTATGCTCTTGTGGCTGCTCCCATAAGTCTAATATTTTGCCAATTGAGAAATCAGAAGATAATTGTATATGTGCAAGTGCACTTTACAACATTATTGTACATGCAGAGTTTCTACCAGGTGTATAGTGATGTTGTAAAGTGTAAAGTGCACATATACACTTTTTTTCTGATTGCTTCATGGACAAAATATTCTCCACGATGAACAAACCCCTTTCCAAACACCACTAAACACGGGGATATGCCTGCTTCTTTCATCCCTTGAGTAGTTTCATTCATGCATGCAGGTTGGAGCCTTCCTTCAAATTGGAACTTATTGTGGTTTTAACTTACGCATTTGTCATGTTCCCTGTCTGATGCACTGCTATTAGTTGACTAGAATGTCCACATCTGCCCATAACAATAAATTAGAAAATGTGGCAAAGCTATCTTACTGAAGGATATTTGACATATGCAAACACATTTTAAAATATGTACACTTTTTTGAACCAGGATGTGTGTATTTGAATTTGGATAGTAGTTTTTGTGTACTTACGTTGAGGCACACAAAAATGTTGAGAATAATGCTCATATCGATATAAAATCTTCTTTTCAAAATTGAAAAATGTATGATAAACTAAAATGATCCAATCCATTCTTCATCGTATCATTTCCCTCATTTTCAAAGGTTGCTGAGTTTTTGCTTTTCATGCAGACCACTATATTTGGATCGCACTTTAAACATCTTTCCATGTCTTCCAAATCACCATAATTCTCCTGATCTTAATATTCCATTAGCACAGTTTTAATAGCCAGATACTGTGATCACTCCCTTAATTTAGGGTCAGTGTTGTAATTACTTGCCTCCTTTGGTTCAGTCTGTTCCCCCTCTCCATTCTCACCTTTAGAACGTTCCCACTCAATGTATTAATTTATGTATTTTTTATTTTTTTTATTTATTTTTCCACTGCAGCGGGGCCCCCATTCATTATTCATTATTTATCAATTATTTATCTATCTATTTCCTTATCTAATTAGTTATTTATCATTTTATTTATCTATATTTTGTCCCATCTCTCTCTCCTCCTGCTTTCCCTGTCCTTCCTTCTTTCTTTCCTATCTTTCTCTTTTCTTCTTCTTCTCCTTCTGAAATCTTTTGGATTATATGCAATACAGCAGATTTATTGTTGTTGTTATTATTCTAATATGAAATATTTTTATATTGTATATTTTGATTTAGTATTATTTGTGATTTCGTTATTCTTCTGACATGGATGCTATACTAATGTCTCTCTATATATGTATGTATATATGTATATATAAATATATATTTCTTTTTTTTCTTAATATTTTTGCTCTGATATATTGCATTTTATTATAACTGTATGAACTTTTACTTTTTAAAATAATAAAGTTTTTTAACAAAAAGAACGTTCCCACTCAACTGTTATGTGAACATTCTACAGATGACTCCAGTCTACAGATGACTCCAGCTGACTGGAACCTTGTGATGGTGTAAGGAGCTTGATAAAGATCCTGTGATTGAACCCTTGCTTCTTCACTCTGTAACACTGGCGACGACTTGCTGTGTGGGGACTGCCATACAATCGCTCCTAACTACTACGCCAGTGACAGCTCACTCTGGTAAGGGACAACACCCATCAGGGGCCACTTTGCTCAGTAAGATGTAACCTCTGAAGGAGCTTGTTGTCTGCAAGAAATAATCCCAGTTCAGGGGGAAAACACCCCAAAGGCATAAAAACCTCCCAATTCAAAATAAAAGTAATCAAGCCAAGCCAGGTAAGCTACAGATACATTTTGGAGGAAGGATTGGCTGGTCGAAAGGCAGCATAAGTTAGGACAGAAGAAGGAAGAGCAGGGCCGATGTACTCAGTGACCAGAACCAGAAAGCAGGACCATAGAAACCAAAAGTGATGAAATCATTGGCTGGATTTCAAATGTGCTGCGACGTAGTGAAACATTGAACTAGGCCACTTTAAATTGTGCTGGACATCAAACAGGAAATTCAAACCAGGATGTTTGAACGCTATGTCCGACTGGGAGCAAGGGATCATTCGGCAGCCATATTGGATCTGAGTCTAACCTGCTGCAATACCCCCAGCTGCCACCAGATCCAGTCTCTTCCAGCAGGTCGAAATGAAAATACTGGTCCCAAAGTGGTTGGGGTCATATTGTGACTGGGTCAAGGAATAGGCAGGCACAGTTCTGCATCATGCAGGTGTCTCTGAGGGATGTCATATGCAGGTAAGCTGGGAAGGTCCATGAGTGTGACTTACCAGCAGAGCATAGGATCGCAGGGAAGCCACACAAATGGAACTATTAGCAAGAGACCCTTTGAGCTCCGACAGGTGGGTGTATGCAGATGGGTGTATGCAGATGGTGAGATTCCCGCATATACGTTTACTCTCCGCACTGCTGATTGGGTGCCCACCATCCTTCTGTGACCAGGAGGAACATCACATAGGCTATTGCTAAAAGTAAGTCAATGCTAATTTTTAAGTAATTTAACCTATATGTTGGAAATCCTTTGCTCAAAGAGACATTCGGCCCTGATAACAATGAGCCTGCTCTCAACTAGGATCTCAAATGACATTGATTTATGTTCTGCAAGAACACCCCAACTAATATGATACATCTACTTTCTTTCAGTCCACACTTTGTATGCAGGAATGAGTCTGTGTATCAATCTCATTTCCCAAAACGATATCAGATGTCTCTAAATGCTCTAGTCCGTTTCTCCAGTTCAGATCTAGCGGTCAGGTTCAACAGGATAGGGTACAATGTAGATCTTGCTCTCAATCGAGGCAGATCTTCCTTAATCAGCACAAAACAACTGATAACTACTGGTCCCTTGTCTTCAATGGTCACCCATTCCAGATAGATAGGCTCTCCAGGTTGTGTTATATCTCAAGTTAGCTTCAATATCTATACCAGATATCCTTGGAGTATCAGCCCATAATCTTCAAACTTATAGGTCAATTTCTCTCAAAGATATTGCACTAAGTACTTTCTATCATTCTTCACGTTTACAGTGTGTTCTGACAGAATGTATAATTTTAGTCATGGTTAAATGTTGATAAACGGATGTTTTCATTAAAACTGTTCTAGAAAACAAGATGTTCTTCTTCTCTTAGATAATCTACCCACAAATATTCTTGCCATCCTGTATCGACTGCAGACCTCTGCACAGTTCTAAACGCTGTTACATGGTGGCGCGCATGAGATTTAATTAGAGAAGCATACAAATAGGAACACTTTCAAACTTTTCATCCCATACTTACAGCAATCGCATCTCTCTTTTCAATTTGGCCTATGGGACAGGCTTAGCAGGAAGCATTGTGAAGAATCAAATTAATTATTTCACTAAGTCATCTTTAAAGCTTTGTCCCAAATAACATGAGTGCCACCTGAAGGTCTCTGTAGAGACAGACCACATTGGGGGAACCTTCTATCACCGTGAGGGCAACGGCCACTGCAGCAGATGCCTACTTACCTGCCGTGAGGGGAACAGCTTCCTTGGCCCAGGCGGACCGGGAACTAAATTCCCCAGAGTCCTCTGCTTCGTCGCTTGTCTGACGTGGCGGAGCGCGCCTGGAGGCGCGATTTAAACAGCACCAGACCCCCGCAGCGCGGGACGTGCGCGGGCGGCGCCCGGGCCAAGGGCGGGCCCGTCCTTGCCCATCAATGGCCGGAAGAGGCTGGGCTGGGCCACCCCCCAGACGTTTGTTACATCTTGCTGGCCAGAGAGCATGGAACTGGTAGTCCAGTTGTGATCAAGCCTGCCCACAGGTACTGCCTTGTTATTGCTGTCTCTGCAGTGACTGTTCTATTTGGTTCACTAGGTAGACCATCAGGTGGCCTGATAATATGGGTAAGGCAAGATAGGGGGCTGAATATCCAATCTATCCCAAGCAATAATAATGACATCCAGGCAGTCATATTGTCTAGGGGCTCTAAGGGGATTGCAGTGATGTACAATGTGTGAGGAAAAAGGTTGGGTGTTTTAGCGGCACTTGACGACCTTCTGGAGAGTAACCAGTCATGCCTACCTTTTATTATTGCGGGAGATTTTAACACAACCTTTGAGCCACTCTTGAATGAGGAGGGTAGCATGCTAGATGAGGAAGACCTAAGGTGGGGCGTCCCAAAGCTGGAGCTAGAGCCTATAAAAAAATAGACTGATGTGGTGGTCCATATTAACTCCATATGTATGGAAAATGGTCTACGGGCACTTAACGGCCATACAAAGTCCGACAAACTGGGGGCGGTTACATTTAATAATGGGTATAGCTCAAGCAGGATTGATTATGTTATGGTTAGCCTTGCATTGCGGCAGACAGTGAGGGATATGAGAATACATGCTACAGTGGAAAGCGATCATAATCCTCTCTGTGTGGATATGGACTTGTTTAGTTATAAGTCTCGCAGTGATATAGGAGTCAGCTATATATCTAAGGAGGTGGTACCATCAAACGACCAGAGACAACTAAAATGGACTAAATTAAAAGATCTACCCCTAGTGCTGTCTAGCAGTCAAAGGTGGGATGACTTGAAGGTGACCTGTGAGAATGTGAATCCAAAGCAATTTTGGAATATTTATAAAAGGAACCGAGGAGGGCAGACTGCGAAGCCCCATAACCATGTCTCACAATTGGAGTGGGTTAACCACTTTAAACCACAATACGCGGCCAGTGAGCATGACAGCGAAGTTAGTATTGCTAAACAGTTTTATACTGAGGAAGCATTCAGTAGGGCTGATGTTGAGGTGGCCTTAAAATCTATCATGGCAGAAAAAACCCCGGGTCTGGATGGAATACCGGGGGGTGTATTTCTTGCCAACACGGCAAGGTGGAGCTTATATATTGTCCTACCGTCAAATGCTATAACTCAGTGGTCGCTGATTCCAGATTCCTGGAAAGGTGCAGAGATCATTCCCGTTTTTAAAAAAGGAGACAAGGTTGCCCAGGGAACTACTGGCCCATCAGCCTTATTGATTCACTTCAAAAGGTTATGGGCAGGTTGGTTTTAAATAAAGTGCAGGATTGGATCGATGAAGTCAGTATCTTATCTCCCCTCCAAGCAGGATTTTGTGCTTTTACTAGCACTATAGGTCAAGTATTCAGGTTCACGCTTTTGCGTTGGAAAGTAGTGACCCTGGGTAAGGGGAGCTTATATGACGTTTTTATTTGACCTTCGGGCAGCATTCGACCTTGTGCCACGAGGGAAGCTCTGGTTGACACTAAAAGATATGGGGCTACCCCTTGATTTGTTGTGTCTTATCATTAGGCTGCACGAAAGTAATAAGGCCAGGATTCTCTGGGGCATACAGGGAGAGGTAACAGAATTTTTCCCAGTAGAAAAAGGAGTACGCCAGGGATGCGTTCTGGCCCGACCCTCTTCTCACTGTACATTAACGGGATAGTGAACTGCATGGAATTAATTAATACGGATGCACCGGTACTAACAGGTAAAAAGGTTCCGATACTGATGTTTGCGGACGACACGTTGATTCTCTCAAAAACTCCGAGTGGGCTACAGAGGGCCATTTCAATCTTTCAAGAGTTCTGTGCTCAACGGGGAATGGAGGTTAGCGTGTCTAAAACAAAACTGATGTCATTTAACCCACATAGGGCATTTAAAGGAGGGATCAGATTAAATAACATCAAGCTTGACCAGGTTAAGGAGTTCACATACCTGGGGGTCCACATTGAGGAGGGTCTAAGAAGGTTGCATCAAGTTGATTTAGCATCATTGAAACACAGTCAACTGGCAGGGGTATTGCTAAAAGAATATAACACCTCTTTTACCAAGATAATCAGCTCGCTATGGAGATATATAGTGCGAAGGTGATCAGCTCTGCCTTATATGGTGCTGAACTTTGGGGTGACGAGAACTTAGCCAAATTAACCATCTCAGAAAATAAGTTCTTTAAAAATATAGCGAGATTGCCCCAGAGTACCCCGATGCGCTGGACTACCCCCGAGTTAGCAGAGTATGCGGCTGGCTTTTTAAATGTAATCGGGGTGGATAGCTCACGTAAAATAATATGGCTAAGACAGCTTAGAGCCATATTATTTTGTACGGGTATGGGCTTGCTGTGGGATGACCCAATGAATGCTATCTTTCCCTCAAACTGATGCTGAAAGCTAAATATTGGGAAATGGCCCAAACGGATTTGGTGAGGAATTGTGAGTCAACCTCCCTCACTGGCCGTTTCTTATGTGGCAAATCGATACCTGAGTTAGATCGCTATTGGGACCTTATTACAAAGCCCTTTGAGCAGAAATTATATTTTCAGTTCAGAGTGGGTCATTGCCCATAAGAGCCTTTACTAGCAAATGGTCAGCATCCAGTGATAATTTGTATTTGGTGT
Organism: Lissotriton helveticus; assembly: GCF_964261635.1. Lineage (NCBI taxonomy): Eukaryota > Metazoa > Chordata > Amphibia > Caudata > Salamandridae > Lissotriton > Lissotriton helveticus. The sequence continues at coordinate 769,207,289 of NC_136061.1, read as the reverse complement.
GCCAGTCTGGAAATGAATCTCTATCTCACGTACTATTTGTATGTAATGGCTACAGAGCTCCGCGACGTATCTGGTTGTCCCCCATTTGCAAACTCTTAGGAACAAGAAGGGCGCAGGAGGCAGAAAGAATCCTAAGAAGTGACACATCTGAAGAGATAGTTGTCGCCATGGCAAAATTTTAGGGGTGGGGATGGGTAATTAGAGCACGATCCCTAAAGGAGAGAACAGCCCACTAAGTATATCAGACTCACAGTATCTCATGTTTGAGTATCGCCTTCCACTAAATTGGATAGTTTGTCTCAATATAACTATGAAATTCGAATTTACTCATTTTATATAAGATTTTATATTGTACATACTGTTTTAAAAGGTTTTTATAATTATATTTTAGAAAGTGTCCATTAATTCTAAATTGCTTTTTTCCTTTTTATTAATGAATTCAACTAGGAAATCATGTGTAATTGTTTTATATGTATACTGTGTGCTTTGATGACCTAATAAGTCAAATAAAGCTTTTTGGAATTGATTATGTGATTCCAGATTTAATACCTTTAAATCAATTGCTGAACACTTAGGAACACTTAGGTTTTAGATGACGTACATGATAAAAAGTCTATACCGTAGCACCACACTTCAAGATAAGTAATTGTAGTAATTGTAGGATGTATATTTTTAAAGCTATAACCTTTGACGCCAGTAGGAAACATCTGCTTCACGGATTCTTCCAATATTTTAAAGTGCTTTAGGCAACGTTCAACACTTCAAGAATTTTTATTTTTCACGTGCAAGGACCAGATGTTCAAAATTTGCTTCACACATCCCTTTTAATTAAATTAGTCGCCAGTCATACAACGACGGTCTGTCGGTAAGGACCTATATGTAGGATAAGGTAGATTTTCTCACTCACATCTCTGTGTGGGGGAGGCATTAATATTCTCATAATATGAAACTCCACGTACCGTCGTCAGAGTCACTGTCTGAATCCTGATTGATCAGTTCATTCTTTCGCTCCAAAGCCTGCTCCAGAGCAGCTTGCAGTTTCCTTGGCAGAAGTGCATCCTCGTCATCCATCTAAGACGATATAAGTCAAAGTAATGAAAAACTTCAAATTAGTTTGTCAGATTAAAAAACAGTGATATAGTCATTAACAAAAGCAAGCTGGTCGTACAACTTAGGACATGCTGACAGGTTCCTACTGGCGACCCTAAGCCAGTTCATAGTGATGGCTGGAGAGGAACCACAGAGAAATTCTGAATGAAGAAGTCGGTATTGCTATAAGGTATGCGGTTTCATGCCACACTTCAGCCTCATTATCCTTTTTTCTGTCCACTGCTGTTTCACACAGTCCACATAGAGTAAAACATAGACGTGCAGACTGTGTCCAGCGGATGCAACAGTTCTCCATCCAATAGACCCTTCCAGGTATTAAAATATTTAGTGGACCTCACAGAAGAACCAAGCGTTGAGCTGTTTCAGCATTTCAAGTGTTTAGATTGTATGGGTCAAATCACAAAACATTTTTGACTGGCGCTATTTCATGTCCTCAGTGGTAACTTAAGACAGTGTGTGCGCAAAACACCTTTTACAACCTTTAAAAAAAATGAAAATAGGGGTCTGGAGGTGTTAATATGTGACAAGAACGTGTGTGCATTTATTGTATGGCATTTTCTTGTGGTGGATACGTGTTTTGTTTATTTATTTTTTTGAGCTGCTGTGTTTTTGCGCTGCATTATCCCATTGTGATTTTGTTATGCTCTACTGTTGTGTTCTTGTTTTACTGTTTTTTTGTGATGTGCCCCGTTATTAATTATGTTATGTTGCTTTGTGTGAGCAAATGTGTTATGTTCTGTTCTTTACTTTAGATATGGCAACACATGTTGCTACATTTTCAATCAAAAGCAATACATGCCGGAAAGTTCCTGTGACAAGCAACCATTTACTACCACTTACAGTGGTGAAATAGCACTGCTTCAGCTTTTCAGCTACCTAAGACACTAACCAGTCAGGCCAAAATAGTGGCAGAGAGAGACTCTAAACATATTGCTCACAGTGCTCCATTTATGTGCTGCGGCCCTGGACCTGCTGAGGTAGCACCAGTCTGCAAGCGCAGCTTTGTGCCCATAGCGGTCACAGGGAGAAAATCAGACTTCAGAACATGAGGTAAGTAAGTAATCAAGGTTTGTGGCATCACCTGCTATAAATCACTGAAGTGAACGAAATGAATGAATCCACATGGTGAGCCACTCACTCGATTTCTACCCGGTCTGTTGGATGTGTTTTATATTTCTTGAATGTCTTTTAGTACTTATTCCTAGCAGGACATAAAATGCGAGGTTGATGGAAGAAACAGAATTTGGATTTTGTTATGTATTCCATGAATTCACAATCATGGTATATTAGTACTCCCTAATGTCTCATTCCAACTGAGGTTTACCTTCTCCTTAAATGACTTTACCGCCATAGTCACAATCCCAATCCCCATCACACAAATGCGACTCTTCACTTAAGGTAACGTTACATGTTGAGGAAGGAAAATGTCTGAAGCAAGTAAATATCAATAAATGAGTAATCGGTACTCTGTGGTAATCGAAGGCACTTGCTAGAGCACAGTGATAGGGCTGATCCCCAAAAGCATGCTACCATATTATATCACACCACAGCTGCCTCTATAACTGCCCTCTGACCCCAGCTGGGATGTCAAAGGGATTTTTGGAAAGTGAACATGCAAGGATGCTTCCTCAAGATAATGCCTACCGGGCACTGAGGGGCTTTTCCCTACATATTAAAACAAAAAGGAGATTTCTATTAACAATCAGGGGTCAGCAGCCTTTCTTCTCTATATAGTACCTGGGAGGATATCAATTAGTATTCAGTGTGCTCTGAGGCTACATAGCTTAGGATCCTACCTGTCTGATGAAGCGATCTGAACCTAGATCCACCATCAGGGCCTGTATAAACAGAGGAGAAAATCACACAGAGATTACCACGACATGCCAGAGGGAAAATCATCTCAAGAGTTGCTGCAAACAGAAATCACCGGGTCAACAACCATAACTATGTACATGTTTTAAAAATTAAATTATATGTATAGCCATCTCAAGAAGTACATTACTGCAGTCTGAATACGGAAATCTTTGTATAGGCACATTTAAAAGTTTAGAGGTCAGCAGGTAGGTTGAAAGTGATTAGAGCGCTTCTGTGCACAGTATCGGGGTCAGTGTGAGACTGCCCTCCTTAGTGCCATTTTCTGAGCCTCTGTTAGATTGTGTTCAATACTACACTATTAGAGCAGGTACATTTGTCTACACATTTCTTCCTTAGTACAAGGGTCTACATGTGCCTATGTTCTCAATCCACACCCACCCTTAGGGGCAGATTAGGATACCGTTTTTTCCGTATCCTCCGGGCCGGCGGAGGCTTCTGCCCGCCCGGAGGATACGAAAAAACCGCAGCGGACCCACCAAAGACCCACCGCCACATTAGGATGGCTGGTGGGTCCAGGTTTACGTCCGCAGCATTTCCTCCGCGGTTAGCTTACAACCGCGGCGGAAAAGCCCTAATATGGTGGCGGTGTCTCTCAGACACCGCCAGCCATATTAGGATGCCCAAAAAGAAATGCTTTTCCCGCCGTGGAAAAGCATACGGGGCTTCACTGCGGGGGCCTGTTGCGGGTCCACTGGGTGAAGGGGGGTCAGGGGTGCACATAGGGGGTACCTATGGTACCCCCCTGCATTTGTATGCAGTAATCGGCAGGCACCGCGCGGTGCCTGCCGCTTTCTGCATACAAATGCAATGTATGCATTTTTAACATTGCGGCGGGTGCAGCTTGAAGCTGCACCAGCCGCAATGTTAAAAATAGAGGATGTGACCACCAGGGTGGCGGTCACATCCTAATTGGAGAGGAGGGAACTCCGCAGGCCATGCGGAGGTTCCCTCCTCCTCGATGGTCGCGGACGGACTCAAGTCCGTCCGCGATCATAATGAGCCCCTAAGTGTCTTGGTCTACTTCAGTTAAAGACTCCCTGCCTAGATTATATTTAAAGGCATATGTATCATGATTTTAAATTGTCCCTGCAAAACGCAAGGTGGCACAAGGTTGATGTAAAACTTAGAATGACGTTTACCAAACCACATAAGGCCACCGTGCATGGCCCTGCATGTTATGGTAAATGTAGAGTAACTCAAGGCAACACAAGTCTCTGCCTTGCATTACTCTGCCCCATGGAGGCATTCCGTGAGTGGAGAGTTCTCACGCATCAATCCATGGATTTTGGTGCATTCCCATATTTACCATTTGTAGCAGACCTGGGAACACATCAAAATGTTACGCCTACCCAGGGCATGCGTAACGTGGAGAAATGTGCATATTTCTCCTGGTTTTTCCTCTTTCTACGTGTGCTGCACTCTGCAGCACACGTAGAAAGAGGGAAACGCTTCAGAGGAATGTTTTGGTGCAAGAAGGTGTCCCTTCCTGAACATAAACAATTTTACCTACAACGCAGGTGCAAGGGTGCCTACATTGGTGTTCGGCAGCAGCTTGTGGGCCAATGCAGGCAGAGCGCAGGAATACACTGTACAATGTTAAATTCAGCACATTCCTGCGCTCTAATTTTAATGCAGCGCAGCTCGGTTTCTTGCTTTGTTGGATGACTATTTGATAAATATGCCCCTCAGTACCAAGAGCAGGGTATCATGTTCATCTTTAGTGCCAGAACATGTATGTGGCTGTCTCTTTTACTAACAGGATCTAGAGCTTCTTTACCTCATCTAAGGACAAGGTCTGTGCTCTAAAGCTCTGTTCCCTCTATTGTTTTGTTTATCAGTACCTCAGTTGTTCCACCTGTCACTGCGATCTATTTACTATTATGTGAGGGCAGAACGAGGCACAGGAATCCTGCAGCGTTCTTTCACTGGGGCCGTACTCATTATTGATAGACTGATCGACTACATTAGATAGCACCAGTGCTCTCAGAAAGTCTCTTAGCACTGCTTAAACGTGTGCTAACAGGAAGGTCTAGAGATTTTTCCTAAATTTTAGCACAGAGGCAGTGCCTCTAAACATGTAATGGGAGATTTTGTTCATAAGCTGGGGTCTGAATCTAGAAGGATCATCCACATCTGATCGATAGTAGTGTCGAATATTCAGGAGTGCATGACTGGAACTAAAGAGGCTCCTTGAAGGAAAGCAAAATGAGGTTCTAGGGAACATTCAGCATCTAGATCGCATTATAAGAGAGCTAGGTCACCGTAACTTGGGAGTCAACGTAAAGATCCCCTATGCATACAAGATATGGTCTTGTATACTTAGTCCAGTCATTAACCTTACAGCTACATTGTGAGCTTTTTGGAGTCTTACAAAGGTTTTTTTCAAAGGACCACAATAAATGGCTTTGTGCTAACCCAGGCAAAAGTTTGATTGCCCTAACCTACAAGACTCAATGGGCTTTAGAGAGAAACTGGATAAACTGGAAGAATTATCCAGAGCCTTCTACCTCTACTTGAGGGGCAGAGGCACTTTGGATTCGAAAATCACTGCTAAGATTTTGTACTCTTTTCTAGGAAATTGGAGAACAAAGATTTATGGTGTTTAAAAGGTGTAAACTTTGGTCTACCTTTGGCTGCTTTAATGATGACCTCTGTCTTCAAATGATCATAGCCCAGCACCCAATAATTTCTCTCATGCTCCATACTTGTCGCAGCCACCTGCAGTATGTTGCTAGGTTGAACATTTTTGCCAGGCCTGAAAGGGTTCTCTTCGTGCACAAGGCATATCCCCACATATGTCATGCATGTGTGTACAATTCACATTTTCTGTGAGTTTGCGCACAATTGTTGTGACATGTTTGGGGGTATGTGAACTGCCGTAGATGAGACCACCGCGGTAGCAGTGGCAGAATCCTTTATATGGCAGGGGGAACTTTCCTGACCTCTCCGGTCGGAATCGGATCGCAGCCATGGCAGTCGGTCTGACCGACATCGTAATCAGGCCCATAGTGTGCTGCATAGAAATAAACAGATGCATACATACATCTATACCCAGACGTAAAGACAAAGAAACACCTCAGTTAAGCATAAAACCCCGTAGTGATAATCAGGTTTTGGAACACCTTTCGATCTAAATTATGCGTGTTTCTTAGTATATCAGTCTCCTATTACCATTTAGACATCATACCATTGATAATGGTAATAGGAAGATGATATACACACAATGATGCAATACTGGAGTGCTCATGCTTCATCAGGAAAGATTTAGCTTGAAGTGAATGACATATTTTTTACCAGTATTATACCAAGGAGCACCGTCACTTCTTACCTCTTCCACAGGAAGTTCTTTCAGCTTTGGTAGGGAGCTTGACAGCAAGCCAACAAGGAATGGAGTGGGGCAGCAGACAATGTCAATCATGGAGGAAGGAAGCACAGGTATGAATGTATGCTGCCAGGAGAAGGGGTACAACAGAGCTACCACAGCATGCGAGCAGCTGGAGAGTGTGCTGAAAATGAGAAGAAAGAATGACTGTAAATATTATCCTGCAAGTTAACACTAGTGGTACTTAAATCCACACTGGGTCAAAGTGAGCACATAACAGAATGGAAATAGAAATGTAATCAAAAACCTTTGTAAAAGTTAGCAGGTATTACTTTACTTGCGTTTAATTAATAGGTTATTAAAGATAATGAGAGAAATGTTGTGGAGCACTTGAAAACCACCATGGGCCCCGATTTGCTAACAACATTGTGTATGTAGAATGTAAAGTAGTACTACAATAGTACTACTTACTACAAAATGCAATTCAAAATCTATGGGTTTAAATCTCCACCTCTCCTATGTTTATTGGAGAGGATGCCCACACATGTAAGTTTACTACTTGGGGGCTGATTCCGATGTCGGACGGACTCAGGATCGTCCAACATCGGTCAGGAGCAGTAACCCACCGACCTGCTGTCGTGGGTTACGGCCCTGCTAATACGATGCGACCGAACAGGGTTCGGTCGCATTCGTATACTTCATAATGCTTCATAAGACTTCATTATGCAGGCATGCATTCCGAGCGGAATGCATGCCTGCATTGAGAAAAGCAGGGGTGCAGTTAATCCCTGCACCCTGTGGCCGGCACCCCAAGGTGCCTGCCACCGGGTGCAGGGATCCACAGAGGGGCACCATAGGTGCCCCCAGGCTGCCATTCGGCATCATGGGGTCCCTGCTGGGGGCCCCTAAAGACAGTTTCCGACTGCCTTTTCATGCCGGTCGGACCAGCACGAAAAGGCAGCGGAAAACTGCCATCTTACTCCCTTGGTCGTAAAGAGGCGACCGGGGGAGTACTGAAGGATTTTCGGACGGCAGACGGGCTCTCCGAGCCCGTCATAGGCCATCCGGAAATCCGAGTCGGATTCCATTCCGACCGAGCCCATCAGAATGGCTCGGTTGGAATGGAATATGGCCGGCACTGACCGATTCGGTCGGAAGGGCTCCCAACATGGTTCGGAGCCCTTCCGACCCGAATCGGAATCGGCCCCTTAGTGGTAAATGTGTAAGGGACCATGGTGAGTTGCTTGAAAAAGGAGTATATTTACTACTAAATGGGAGGGGTTTAGTGAGGAGTAAGAAGGGATTTAGGGAGGGCTTTGGAAGGGTTTGGAGAGAGACAGACATCCATCTAAAAAACAGAAAGCCCACTGCTATTTGCTATCTGGACTTCTAAATTTACAAAAGTCAAAAAGCACCCAAAACAATAGTAAATGTACTGCAGCGGAGACCTAGAGTAATTCCAGCACCACACATGGCTAACCACCGGTACTGCAAAATCCTATCATATAAAATAATGGAATCTGAAACTTAAAACACAAAACCATAGTAAATCATTTTAAAGTAAATTAATATATCTGGACTGTAAAAAACACACATATATAAATATACATATATAATTTAATGTTGAACATTTATACAAATACAAAATACATGTTTTATGGTACAATATGTATATTCTTTACTTTAAAAATGAATGCAATTTATTTAAATCACAATAAAGTTAATAGTGCTGGATATTTATTTATTTTGATCTACATTTAAACTAAATAAATTATACAATTCATTTATATTAATATTTAATATTAAAATATTTGTGCAATTTGTTTTAAAATGTTATATACTTTTCTACAGGGAACTCTCTGCCCAGGTGGTGGAGGACTCTGCCTACATGTGAAAAGTTAGTAGTAGTAACTTGGCACTATTAACTAAAGTTTAAATTAAATATATAACTAATTTAAACATATTAAATTATATATTTAGTTTAAAGATTTATAAAAAAAACTCAACTAGAGTAAGATGTTTGTATTTGTATTAAAATGATAACATGCTATGTATAGAATTCAAAATTAAAGTTACATTTATTTTTACATTTAAAACATTTTTCAAAATATTTCATCTTAAAGTATGCAAATGTAAAATATATATATTAATATTACAATACATTTTTATATATTTTTAAAAAGTCAAAATAAATGTATTTATTTTAATATTATTTGGTGTACGGTTCTATTTTAAGTCCCTAACTCCATTATTTTCGATGGAAGGATTATGCAGTACCAGTGATTTGCCATGTGGGATGCTGGACATTCTTCTGGGTCCTTTTGGTAATATGTAACTTTACACTCATACATTTGGCTTCACCCCTTGTTTCAGGGGATGGAAACATACTTGACACTAAACACTAACTATCCTTTTACTTCAGCCAATAGGAAGACTTCAGGATACTTTCCTTTTTCTGACACATAAGCCTCAATACTGAATGGGAAGAATTTATGATTCTGTTCTGGATCACCTCACCTATATCCCCTTAGTAGGAGTTAATCTCTCAGAATGAAGAATAGCCATGTGGGTGAAATTCCACACGACATTCCCTTTTTTGTGGATATTAATGAGGTTGTTTACAACCTGAACACAGGTACGTGAACAACAGGCTGGTTATAATTGGGAGAAGCAGCATCCTGCCGAGGACACCGCTTCACTCAACTTGCAATAGAGGCCATTGCCTTCGGCAACAGGACCTGCAATGTAGGTAGCATCTTCTGAAGAGACCCCATCACACAGAATCTTATGCATCACTCACCGCTGAAATCCTCTCAAGTGATCAACCAAACGGGAAATACTGGGACAGACAGCCATTGCCAACAGTAAATCACCCCAGCTTTTAACCTCCAAGATTCCCCAATGACTACTTATGCCACCTTCATATGACCAGCAAACTGTAACCCACTACCTCCTGATATCCACAACCAAATAGGTAGGCCCCAGCTCCCACTCCGCCATACTCAGTACTACTAAGAAAACTCAAGGAACTATCCCCCAGACAACACCTCCCACAAAGAAACAAATGTCAGAAACATAACAACACAATAGGTTGCCCTACTCAAAGACTACAAAGCATGTTATTATAGGTCTTACGTAATAAAGTCCTTGATTATTAATACACTCTCTGCAAACCTTACATGATTAGCCTTACGAAAAATCTGCAATGTTGTTTCTGCACCACGTACATACTACTCATGACAGTAGCTTTACCTCTCTCACCAGCATGCACACAGCACAATGCTATAATCATCTTGTTGGGAAACCACTTCCAAATCAAACTTACTGTCCTGCACCATATCAACATACATGCTAGGCCCAATCAAATGGAAACATACCAGACCCTCCTGTCTATAACATGGCATCATCATTACCCACCAGGACTGGGATGTCGTTATAGAAAGTAATCTTCGTTGACAGAAAAGTATTTTGGTACACCCAAACATTCACAGAAGATGCTACACATATGTTGCAGGATCTAACTCGTTTTATTTTCACACCAACCACTTCGAAACATACCTCTCCTAAGGTCACACAGCCAAGCACCAACTGGAAGGATGCATTAGCAAATGATGGCAGTCTCGGTTGCTAGGGTCCTATAACAGTGGTGCTGTGAAAGTGCCATTAACACCCCTTGCTGCGCGCAACAGTAGGATTCTGCATTACTAATGGTGCAAGGTCAGTGCAAGGTAGCTAGTAGCAGGGCCAGGACTGGCCATTCCGCCCCCGGAAGCTGCTTTTATAGCAAGAGGGACTACTCTGCCCGCTTAGACTCACTCTACTCGTGGTCTCATGCAGTGTGTGGCTGATTTTAATATTTGTGCTGATTTTAGTTTCCAGTCCAGCTCAGACAGCAGGCATCTAGGAGGCTTTATATTATGGCCTGTGACAGACCACGAGGGATTCTGCTGAAGGGACCACCGTGACAATCTAATTCAACACGCAGAAAGTGATTGTGGGGACTGGCTTTTGTGGATTATGGCAGCTTTCCCCGAAGGCATCAGAATGCAGAGCATTCTTGGTAGCCGGCCAGTGCCTATCACCTACAAGACAGCTGCTGGCATGGGTGGGAAAATACAGGAAGTGGGTGGTCAGTGCAGCTACACTCTTCCTCCTGTGGGAAGAAAGCCTGATTTAGAAAGTGCAATGCTACCATTGATAACAGAAGATGCAAGCATGTGTGCAGAACATCGGCCAGACCATGGAAACTTGCAAGAGCAGGCACTTGTATCATATGTACTACCAGGGTGATGTGTTGTGAGCGAGTACCCGGTTAAACGTTCCATGTCCTAAGCCTCTTACACTGGAGTGAGACAGCCTTGCTTCCCTGGGATGTGTACAGGACTCAGACATCAGGCACGTGTTCTGTAACTTTGGTGTCAGTGCTGTCCCTCTTTTGTGCGTCCTTGAAGACTTACTGCTGCTGTCCATGCTTCACCAGTTCTGTTTCTTTGTTAAAGAGAAGCAAGCACGTTGCACCTGTCCTGTGTCTGAAGGAAGCAAAGACTTTCGCATTCAGCCTCTTGCACAAACTATTGATGTCCTGCCACTAGATGGCAGCAGGTTTCCACTGAGACTCAGTTAAGATTATCACGTTAAAATGGCACAATCTTCAGTTTTCACTTCTGCAGTTTCTTTGGAGCCGTCGGTGAATGTGGTAGAACAACTAAGTTAGGGCCATATGTATGAAAGTTACATTTTGCGATTCTCAAATAGCGATTTTTAGAGAATCGCTATTTGAGAATCGCAAAATGCTATCAGCCACATGCATCAAGCTGAAAACCGGTCGCAAACAGGCAGATTCTCAGAATCTGCCCCTTTGCGACTGGTATTTTTGCATTTGGGAGGCATCATCCCAAATGCAAAAATCGCAATTAAAGGAATCTCTAAATTGAGATTCCTTAAATTGCGATTGCATTTAAGGAATCCCAAATTGAGATTCCTTAAATGCAATGCATCAAAGTAAAAAAATGTGTGATTTCGCTAATAGGAGTAGCAAATTACCATGAAGTTGAACTTCATGGTAATTTGAAAAAACTTTGAAAAATCACTTTTGTGCATTTTTCAAAGTTTCTTGTTGCGCACACACATGCCCTTAGGGCATGTGTGTGCGCCTAGAGGCCCATAGGAATGAATAGGAAGACATTCTCAATTTGCGATTCTCAATTCGAGAATCGCAAATTGAGAATGCAATTTCAAGGTTGCCAGGGTGTCAAAAGGACACCCTGTTGCACCCCTGAAATGTGCATGAGTGCCCATGTGGCACACATACATGCCCCCATATGGCACTTTGAAAAATGCAAAAAAGTGCATTTTTCAAAGAAATAGCAAATTACCACCAACTTGAAGTTGGTGGTAATTTGCGATTCCTTATGGCCAAATTGCACTTTTTCTGGGCCTCATACATTGCATTTAAGGAATCGCAATTTGCAATTCCTTAAATGCAATCGCAAAATAGGGAATCGCAAATTTGCAAGGCTGTTTTGCTTACATACCCCTTAGCTATTTTGCGATCGCAAAATTGCCTTCATACATATGGCTAAATGCTGTCCCAGTCTGCTTGCCTGCACTGTTGCAGAGCCAGGGGGCCTGATTTCTCTGTACTTTTTATGTTAAACCGGTTGCAGAAGGCAAAGCCACACATTTACTTTCCTCTTCAATCCTCATCTGCCACATTCTTAGACTCACTGTAGTATCCGAAATTTCTTGGTTTCAAAAGTTTTCAGAATACTTCAGCTACAGGTTTGTGTTTATTAGAAGGTGAAGCCCTCGCGGTGACACTCCTAATTTGCAGTAATGTGAGACTGAAGGCAGGGCAGCTTAGTGTCTTGACGTTATTCAGATCTGATAAAGCGATACTGTTCCTGCAGGTGAGGTTACCTTAATGGTAACTTTAATCTTACATTTCTCCTTATGGTGGCATTGGAGGGATTTTGAATTCACCAACAAATAGTTTCGCATGGATCTACCTGCGGCATATGAGCTGTGGAAATGGAGATTTGTGTGTCCAGCAGCAAAACTGACAGTTACAGTAGAGGAAAAGCACTTGTAGCATGACTACTGCAGGAATCTGTGTGTAAGATGTTACTCTAGCTCGCCCTCACCATCTGTAAAGACTCAGCAACTCACCAAGTAAGTCTCCATAAGGGAAATCTCAGGGGAACACCAGCCTTTCTCATGCATTCGGCGAGTTCGTCTAACCAGCTGACTTCTTCCATCCGCTAAGTGAGGAGACAATTTGCGTAAATATCTCAGCCTGGACAAAGGCTGCCTCCCACAATGTAATTTGTAGAGTCAGTGTCCTGGTCTGCCGTGACTCCATTTTCTTCTCCAAGCCCTCCCCTGGCATAGATTCTGGTGGAGTACTGTCGATAACGGTAAATAATTAGCGCAGGGTCAGAGCATGCGCAGACATTCAAAATGGCCTCCATGATTCCTCCACAGTATGATCTCTTGTCATATTGGGTTTGGGGGTTACAATCCTCCCAAAAGACGCATTGGGTAGATTCTGAAAGGCTAATGAGACTTGTATCTTTTGGAGGATAACGCTGCCATCACTCCCACTGTCTTTGGTGTTAGTGCCATCACGTCACCAGAAGCTAGAGAAGCTTCAATGCACTAGTTTGATTGGTCAAAGGTACCAAAGCCCGCACCAAAGCTCCTTCCATCGTCATTTCTAGATTATCATATTACTGGCCATGTCCGATCTGCACACGAACAATAGCGGACCAGGCAGCCTTTTATGTGTTACAGGGGAAAAGTACTAAACATATTCTACAACACATTCAGGAAAATCTTTGTTTGTTGAGATATACACACATGTATCCAATCAACCTGTTCCGTTTGCTAAAAGCACTCTATGGTCTTTCAGTTATTCATAAGCAATATGCCATGTCCTCCAATAATTCCACCCACATCGTTTGAAACTCCACTTATCTGGCCTTTCTATCTGGCTTCTTGATATGTGCCAATGCCATTCTTAACCTTCTCTGCACACAGTGCCCTCTTCTGCCCCTACTCCTTTCTTGCTGAGGTTCCGTGAATTCTGAACCTGGGTCATAAAGGTCGTGGTTCTGTTACGATTTTGGTAACAGCGAACCGTAAACAGTGAGCTCAGCAAGTATGAGTGTTTTCATCATGTGTGTGTGTGTGTGTGTACATGTTACACCGATGGATTCACTGTGTATTTGAAGATTTCGTTCTGAATCCTTGGGTTCCATTTTGTGCATGGCAGCCATTTTGTAGTTGCCCTCACATAGGCCGATGACTTTAGCTGACTCTTAGATGACCTGAGTGAACTGACCCTGTTGCCTGAAGCTGACCTTGCCAAACCAGTTTTTGCCCTTTAGCGGATCAAGATAGAGATCAAAGAGCAGGACATTGCTGAGTTTATGGTACATGCACACACCCTTCTATCTTGCTTCTCATCTGTTTCTGTTCCTTCTTTTTATGACCTGTTTACGATATGGGTTGTGGTCTTTTATTATGGGTTTGTTCAGATTGTGTAAGAAGGAATGTTGTTTTTTTTGCATGCTTGCAATAGCTAGGACTGCCCCTTACTTTTGTGCTGAGTCATTCCAATACTTGTCTTCATGTTTATCTTCCCTTTTAATTTAGAACATTCTACCCTTAGTGGGTGGAATGTTCTAATTGCCTTATAGCCCTTCTGCCTCGGGCTATACCGGTTGTTAAATGCCCATGCCTCGTTATAGGCCCTTGCCTGTGGCTTGGGCGTATAACTTGGGTTCAGGGCCTTTAACAAGCGGTGTAGCCCGAGGCCAAAGGGCAATAAGGCTATACTATGATGATTAAGATAATTTCTTTGTGTCTGTAGCCTGGTATTGACCAGCATGTCAGTACAAGACCGTACAGATTCTACTTTCATGTTAATGACCCTATAGTCACACTTGGTCCTTTTTTTTCAAATCTCAACAGAGGCCAGCCGCGGCTGGAACATTGGAGCTGAGAGGCTAAGCCCCCCACCTTTTGCTCCTCATGAACAGTGTCCGTCAGGCTGAACAAAGGTCAGCCTGACAGACTCTGTTCATTTTCAGGTCAGGCAGCCAGGAGCCAGACATGCGCTAAATGCGAAGGTTCCTGGCTGCCTGAGCTGAACTTTGCTGGGCTCAGGAAGTCACAGCAGCTGTGGGCGTGACCTCCTCAGTTCAGCAATGGTCCCTGAGAAAAGTCATTTTTTAACAAAGTACAATGAAGGGTGGATTATTGAAGCCTGACTAGGAAAAGATTAAGGCGTTGGAGAAAGAAAGAGGCGTTAAAAAATGTGTAACACGAACACAAGTGTTTAAAATTCAGATTACTGTCATGTTGTTATTAGAATAGAGCTTACATATTGGGTATCTTAGTGCGTTTTAGCATATGTTTAATATTAAAATTATGTTTTCTAGAGCACTTACTCCTTATTGTTCTTGAAAAAGTGTTTTTCATTTTGAAACTTCGAATTTTTGGCCGCCTACTGGTTGCCTTTCACATACTGAGGCTAGTTCGAACATGTTTTTAAGTAGTTAGGAGTGTGTCCATGTAGGAGTTTTGTGTAGTGGCAGCTGTTTTGTACATAATTCTTGACTCGACATTTAGTCAGGGTTACTTCCTGATTATGAAGTTGTGGTTGGGAAAATTTATAGCTACTTGTTGAACTCGATCTGAACATTTTGACTTTTTAGGTGTGAAAACTGCTAAATATGAAGCTGCTAAAGGCACTTGTTGGTTCTGCGAGTGCCTTTACATTCGTGAATGTATTGTTTTCTTCATTTTTACTTTAAATAACCTGCGGTTGTGTGTTGAGAAATTACTTATTAATTTCTTTTGGAACTTAATTATTTTCTAAAGTTTGGATAAGTTTCCAACTTGCGCGCTCCATATGAAACGTGCAGAACTAAAAAATATGGTATATGTTCTTGCTCATACACCCCAGAAGTATTTGTGGATGTTCAGTTTACAGTGTGTGCGCACGCAGAGACCAAAGGTAAAGAAGGGTTTGTACATTCAAAAATTGAGGGCTGGTGACTCGATTGGGCCGATGTGTTTGTGTGCACAGCTTTATTCACAAAGGTATGAACAGCCACTGCCTCCCGTATTCTCTTCTCTTATGAACCAGTGTCAGGTGAAGGCACAAGGGCAGCCGTGGGTCATTTCAAATCATTGTCTCCCATTCAACGTGCCCTACATGAATGGATGAGCTTTGCCTGAGCGATGGTGAGCCCATGTTATATTTACCCCTGATAATTCTTGTGGTTAACAACAACTCTCGAGGGGATGTGCACATGCAATGCTCAGCAGAGGTTCCCAGACCTGCTGTGTCAGAGGACAGCACCCTTTCAGCCCTTGGAATGGGGAACCACCGCATATTTCCGTAACGAGAGCATGCCAGGTTGTGCAAAAACAGCACTCCCGTGTGGGTCTCCCAGAACACCAAGGTCTTTATGAGAACACGCGACCCTTGTATGGCAGGGGTAATGGCATTGGCTATCAAACGTTTTTAACCTAGAATGATTGGTGATGAATGCACCACCAAGAACTATTTAATCTATCAAATAGAAGTTGATACGAATAGAAGAAAATCAGTGAACATTCCTTAAGCATCCTGTAACCCCAAGTGATAATCCTAAAATTCGGCTTGTTGAAGGCACAGAAACCCTCAGAGAGGTTTCACTGCTTTTGAATTATTTTCATTGGACATACATTGTGCTGCATGTAATACACATGGGAATATTATAAATTTTTAATAACAGAAAGTTATGTTTGGATACTACATTTGATTGCTGACCTTTGCACTCTGCTGTAATAGGAAAATGACATACATGAATGCTATTGGCAGCCTCCTAAGTCATAGTGAGGGCAGAACCAGACGGAGACAGACAAGCAAAGCCTGCAGTCCGGACTAGTGCGAAGGAACAGCACCAGGACTACGACTCTCGTCGCCACCATAAACTTAAATGAACATAGGAGATGACTACAGAGCGCGCGCCTCTCAGGAGTGGCCACAGACCTGGGGATTCGCGGTAGCTCATATGGGGGCTAGCAAACGACATAGTTGTCTAAATTATCACATTTGGGGCAAATACGGAAAATCAACAGAAAAACAATGCTGCTGTTGGGCTGATTGGTCATCTATGTTTCTGTGATTAACAGGCAAGCTGCCTGCAGAGTTTGAAGTGTGGGTGCCGTGCTTGTGCAGCCTGTTCTGCAAACTGTTTTTGTTTTTCAAGAATGAAGTCCCTAAGTAGAGTTTGTTCTTGAAAAATAAATAATCATCTGTCTTAGCATGCGGGGAGATTTTCTCCTGTGTGTTAGGGGTACTTGACTGTTTTCCCTGCCCGGGACAACCAAGCCTCCAAGTCAGTCATGGGAGGGGAAAACTAATGATGGTCACTCACTACTAGCACCCATCACTGTGACAGGACAGACCTGTGACAAGCAGACCAGGAGGTCGGACATTCCTGAGGCGTCACTGTTGGAGACCCAGTACTTTGTCAATCAGCAAGGGAGGAAGGCAAAGCACAAGACTGGAGGAGCGAGAGCCCTGCTGTTCAACTGCGGGGACCCCACTCTGCCAACTAATTTGTCATAAATTCTTAATAACAGAACTTGCATCTGCTTGTACTTGTGAATAGGCATTAGAGAAACACCATAACAATATACTTGTACCCCATTAAGTGCCAACTTGGCAATACTCTCCTTCTAGGTTTTATAAAGGTACACGAAATTTGCAGCAGAATAGTATGACTGTTCCACCAACCTTCTTTAAAAGCATCATTATTCAGATGTGTTTTAAGGGTACCTTTATGATTAAACCCCAGTTGTATACTCGTATTGTTACTGCAGTATGACAGTATTGTGAATTTAAATGGGCACATTGTTGGGTTTGGTGATATTGCCATGGTGCAGTGTTACTCCTGAGAACAGATTATTGGATCTAGCATGAGAGCACAGCTGCCTGCTTACCTATTGGTTACAGTATACAAAGATTGGGCGAATATCAACTTCTGTATCACAGATTTTACACTTTTATCAGACATCTAACCACTTATCACCAACAAGAACACCACCCTCCCCATTCCATTTACACCAGTAAAAATTGTAATTTTAAGGTAGTGCATATTAAAAATAACACCTCTTCCCATCACAATATTGCCCCCACAGTGATAGGTAAATGACAGTACAATCCAAAGAAAACCAATAGAAAAGTATTTTGGTAAAACCATGCATAAATATAAAACATTATAAACAACTTTCCTAGGTGAAAGTGATTTTACTTTGACACTGAACTACAAACCATTTCTAAACTGAACATAAATCAACCCCTCTAATAAACTGCCACACCAAAATCCAACTGATAACATTCACAATCAAATGATGTCCTCCCAGTTTCAAATAATGGGGAGCCCAGATTAAAACAGTGGTAAAGTGTTATTATAATGTTTGAAAGTGCTGCAGGAGTGCTAGAAACATACTTTAACTTGCTCCTACCGCAGCAGTGGAAAGAAATCTCGCATGGTAGTCTTTTTCCTTGTCACAGATGCTCCATTTACAGCAGTGCAGCAGCAGTAAGAATCAGCCAGTAGGCATATGTGATAAATAGGAGCATGATCTGAGCCAGCTCACCACCATGAGAGATGGGCAAGGGGGACTCTGCAGCAGGCACTGCTGTGTCATTCTAATTCAAAAAGCAATATGTCAATGATGTGCCTCTAGAATGTCATTTGTGGGCAGCCGCATTTCCTGAAGGGGACCAGAATGTAGAACATTATGGGCTGCTGGTCAGGGTCTGCCTGTTGTCATGATATATTGTCCCCCGCCCCCTCCAAAGCTGCATTGGTCCGCTTTCTAACCCCCTGGTGCAAGAACTTAGTTCAATGCATCAACACAAATTAGAAATCTAGATGGACTGTGACCCAAATACAGTCCACTAAGCAATACTGTGGGGTGGTGTTTTCTGGTCACAATTAGTCAATATAGATGAGACCCGAGACACAGCAGAACTGCAAACTCTCATTCTCAAATTAATAACAATCTTAAAATAGCACTAAGAGACTGGGATAAAACTGTCCCATTTTTATTTTTAAAACACAAATTTAATGCATAACCACACACAATGCAAAACTGAATGCAGCAATGCATGTCATGGTCAGTGAAAACAATATGAACATTCCTAGCATAATTATCAAGTTCTTACCATCCTGACACCCTATTGTTACTTCAAACTGCTAAGCTAAGACTTAGCAGAAGCAGAAATAAGCACGTCTATAAATCAAGTTTCTTATGATGGATCGCACAGGATACCTTTTCTCAGTAAGAAATAGATATATAACTATTTTCTATCACAGCCCCTGCCTGGGAATAATAAGCAGTGCCGGGCTGAAAGCTACTTCTCTGAAGCCCTGGAGCAACCTCCTACTGGGGGCTGGCTGGTTTGTTGCAGAAAGCCTGTGTGACCTCTGGCCTGATAATTCAGTCACGAAGGCTCTCCAGATTATGGAGTTTATACAAACGTTTTTATAGCACCTGGTAACCAATATTTATCTCATGTTTATAAATTTGGCAACACTAAAGTCCCAACAAGACACAATAAATATGTCAATAAATGCATCATCTCAATTCACATGTAAACATTGACTCCTTCACTGTAAGCATCCATATGGAAACGGCAGTGGCTATAACATAAACAACAACATAATGTCAGCCTAGATAGGAGGCGGACATGATGCTAACACTTCTGCGTGTCTTTAAACTTAGCATTTTCTAATAGAAAGAGACAACAGAGTCTACAGGCAAGCACACAATAAAAATACAAGAGATTTAAACAGGTCCTGTCACAGTGTTGCAACGCTAGATGGATGGAAAAGTTCAGGAAGTGAGTAGACAATGGAACTATGCTGCTGCCTTACGCTGATGGAGCTTCCTCCTGTGTGTAGGAAGCCTGGAACACCGCATGTATGAGAGGCCAAACTTCTATCACCATGATGTCACCATTGATTGCAGCAGATGCCAGCACTTGACAGATCCTCTCTTAGAACATGGATACTTTAAGGCACTAATTCATAGATGAAACAGAAAGGTGGTTCCTGCCAGTTTTATCAGTGGTTTAGTGATACCTAGAAGAGGAGGAACTAGGCGGCACTTCTAGTAGCATTCTCGCACATTCCCAGAAGGCAGCCAACCGGAAGAGGTGTATTGGTTCTATTGTTTCAGGCGAATACCATGCAACACAAAGAACAATCCAAAGCTACCATCGGTAAATGGATGCTCTTTGAGAACATATAGACAGACCTCCCTAAAATGTACCTCTGTCCCAAATTCCTCAAACTGGAGTTAAACAACAGTACTTTCCTGGGATGTGCTCCTGAGTATGACATTTGCATCTTTGTCATCAGTGCTGTTGTAACTGTCCTGTGTGTGACAGTAAAGCAAAAACCGCTGCTGGCCATGCTATGATGTTGTCTGAGTGACAGAAGTAAACACTGTTATTGGTCGTCCTGTATCTGTATCCAAGCAACCCAAACATTCACTGAGTATTCAAAAATACAAAGATATGGAGTAGCTAACTTAAAAGCAAGGACTGAATAAAAGTTTGTGCTAATTGACAGTACTGAGATTTCTGTGTGCTGGTGAAGCTCAAGAAAACACTGCAGAGAACAAAACCGCTTTGTCCATGCTTGTTTAACAATGTGATTTTTTTCATGCATGTTTAACTTCTGGCCACCAGGTGGCAGTCGATCTTCATTGAGGTTCAATCTGGACTAGCATGCTAAAATGATAACGCTTAATAGTAAAAATTTCAGTTTTCACTTAACTGCAATTTACTTTGGAATCATCCACGAATTCTAAGTATGGTAAAAGAAACATGGGTCGTCCCAGTCTGCTTGCCTGCACTGTTGTACTGCCAGTAATCCTGGCCTCTGCTTTCTTCTATGTTAGAAAAGCTGCATAATTCAAAACAACACATTTGCCTCTGCTTATCTAACACAGGCTTCCACCTTGTGCTGGGATTTACTATGTTTGCGCTGGTACACACACAGCACAAGGCAACACAAACAACAGCCTCATTACAATGTTGGCGCAGAACTATTTTGTGGCAAAAGATGAAGAAATGGCATCAACAGCCTCGCATTGGTCCATGAATGTGTCAGTCCCCTATAATCTATGCAAAAGGGGAAGAAGAAACGGTTCAGACATGCATAGGACTTAATATCAAAGGAAATCAGCTGTAAACAATGGCCAGCCAAAATGTCACGTGATTACTGCAGAGATGTGCCTTAACTCCAGTATAACATATTTTATGTGACTTACCGTTGAGCAGTTGTCTAAGCACTGAAATTTATCCTGAAGGGTGGAAGTTAAATACGAATTTTAAGCAAGTCACCGCTGGGTTTATCTTTAAATAGCAGTGCAATGATTAGTGTTTTTTAACGCAAGCATGACCAATCATTTTGGTGCTCAACACATACCAAAGCACACAATTTTCCCATGTGCACAACACAGTGTTGCTGATTTTCACCCAGCACTGTGTAGAGGTTGGTTAATACGGACCACAGGTTATTAGGTCTTGGCTGTAGACAGCGCTGCTGGAAAGAGACATGCTGTAACTACTTTGTGGGCTTCAGCCCGCCCATAGGCTTCCCATTTGCTGGCTCTGTCATTGCTCCATTCTTCGTTCTCCCCATTTGTCCCTGGCGTGCATGCTTCATGCCTCTTGCAGAGTTTAGCCTTCCCCGAGAGCAGCGACCAACTACTCCTATACATACACAGTGGCAATTTTAGGGCATTGCTTCTGCACTAATTTGTTCTTTAAGAGCGCTTTTTACAAGCACCAGTTAATACTGAGCTGGGAACCTGCCGTCTCACTAGCCATTTTTGTTTAAATTATTCCGTCCCACTTTACATTTGCTCTGTCCATTATTGGCTGTGCATGGAGAAGGGTGGTAGTAATGGGTCACAGCGGTGGAATGGTTTCGCCATGCCTACAGCCTGAACAACCTCGAACGGTGTGTCTTACACACCAATCTCTCCATTGTAGAGAGTAGCGATCAGGGCTTCAGTGCCACGGTGGCTGTCTGTGCTACAAAGCTCTTACATTCTCAATGTTTTCCACAGCCCATATAGATCTGTGTGTTTTCCACCAGCCACCACCCCTGTCCATATACCAGCATTTACTTTATTAAATGTGTGGTCTCATGTATGTGAAAACGCTCCTTGGAATACTCTTTTGTTTCTTTGCCTCACCATTTACTTTTATGTTTTCCTGTGGCTGAGGTTTTTTGTCCCTCTTGAGCGGGGGCGTGGTTTCGTCATGGCTACAGCTTGAGCCTCCTCTAATGGCGTGTCTTGTACACTCATCTCTCCCTTGTAGAGAGTAGCGCTCTGCACTTCAGTGCCACAGTGGCTGTCTGTGCTACAAAGCTCCTACATTCTCAATGTTTTCTATAGCCCATATCGATCAGTGTGTTTTCCATCAGCCACCACTTCTGTCCAAATCCCAGTATTTACTTTATTAAGTGTGTGGTCTCACGTATGTGAAAGTGCTCCTTGGCATACTCTTTCGTTTCTTTTGCTCACCATTAACTTCAATGTTTTCCTGTGGCTGAGGCTTTTTGTCCCTCCTGAGCTTTTCGGCAGCAGCCATTCGGTGGACGAACAGCACATCATGACTCAGCATGGAATTACCAGCAATGCTGATCTTACCATGAACTTCTCTCACTCAATGTTCTAGCTCAATCACAACGTGTATAAGGCACATCCCCAAAAGCGTTTGCTCCCGGGTGAGTGGGAGGAAATCAGCGCTGCTAATCTCACACACGTACTCGTCAGTCTCCGAGATAATAAATGGAGCGCAGAGTTATGCAGATCACACGAGGATGACTGCTGCTTTCACGATGAAAACACAAACCCGGTTCCCATTTCTGTATACTAGCCTATTTCTGAAGATTGCTCAGAGCTTCTTTATGACACATACTTAGGACTGCCTCGCAACGTATAATGTGGCAAATTCAAGCAGAATTAAGTGGGAGATATGATCTAAATTAGTTGCATACTACAATGCTAAAAGGTCAACTTTGCCACTAGTCTGCGCTAAGTTAAATGTAGTTCTTCTCATAAAATACCCCGGGGGGTATTTAGAAGCAGGTTGCACCACTGCTGCATGTTTTTTTTAAAACAGCGGCGGAGCTGTCATTGCTCCATATTTATAAGGTGACGCATCTAGGCTAATGTGTCACTTTTTGTCAGCCTGTGTCAGTTTTTTCCTTTGGAATCGGCTATGTCATGTTAGTTTTAATATATGCAAGGTAGGCATTCCCACCTAAAATCCTGAGTGAAACTGATGCAGTGGTGTTTATGACTTTTCCCCAAAATGACGTGTCTTCAGGAGTCTGGGCGTGTGCTTGAGATGCATCAAAATTCCAAAGCATGGGCTGTTTCAGAGGAATATAACCAGCATAAGTGACTTGAAATAGTGTAATCTGCAAAAAAGTCACATCCCCTCAACAGGGAAGTTTACACATAAGATAGGTAACAATATATCACACAATACACACTATTAATGACTTATGTCACACAAACATAGGCATAATGCTACCCCTAAGTACACTATGCCCACTTGTATGCGTGACATCCAGGATCAATGTAATAGCGTGCAAGAAGAGTTTTTCACCTTTTGACATTATATTTTATTGGTCCCTGTTGTGTCTTGATTGTTCCCTCTCTTTGTCTTTATTCTCTTTCCCTCTCTTTGACTTTATTCTCTTCTTCCCTACTGCTCAGCCAGGATGAGTGTTGGAACGTGTGGTGATGTCACGGAATGCCTGGGTGCATGCTGATGCGTGGAGTGTCAGTTGATGAATGCAGGCTGAGCAGCCGAGAGGCTGCTCCTGGTGGGGCTACTATTTACCATCTTACTTACCATATCATCTACCTTCTACTTTACTTGGATCTGGATAAATAAACTACATTCTTGGAACCTACTTCCTGGCTACATTTGTACTTCATTTACCTACGACAGTCCCCATACAGTAGGCTACATGCATCAGTCAAAACTGGCACATCACCTCTGTTTTTTGACGAATTGTAGTTGAATCCGTTTTATGATCAACTACTGTAATGCGCCATTTGGGAGCAAAATGCCCTGCGGTATCCTTCTCACAGATATGTCCGAATTTTTTTATGCATCCTTGGAACCTTGAGCCACGGTGCCCCTCTGGTAAATATGGCACATCCATGGCGTTTTAAGGATTTTTCATGCAGGAGCAAACAATGTTGACGCATCGCTGCCTTGTTGCAGAAATGCATAATTTCTTGTAAATATGCCCAGTGTTTTTAATCTGTGGAGGCAGATACAGTTCGGACCCAGATTTATTTTTCATCATTAGACTGACCCAGAGCAGGAGAGGGGAAGGTGAAAAAGTGAAGTTTCTATTCATTATGTTATTTTCACATATACATGCTAGCATTTGCAATAACTATGGTATATCTGCCCTGTGCTAATGTGCTTTCTTCCCCTTTGCACTTCACTCTTCAAGTATTTGTAATTTCTCTGAGCTAACATGCCTTCTCTTCCCTTGTAGTTGACCCTCCCTATACTTACGCTTCCCAAATTAAATAATAAACAGCACTCATCCGTTGCAGCATGCAGAATTATTTAAATTATTATCACTTATTTGCTAGCCTCTGTCTGTAGAATACATGCTAATTGGTTAATTCCCTGCCGCAGCGCCCTTTTTGTCGTCTCTGTAACTACACACACCCCTTGCAGACAGCAATTAGCTATGCCAATGCTTGTTTTTATAGGTCTCGCTGAGCATACATATGCGGATTTATGGTGGGCGGAGGTGGCACTAAATAGAATGTGTATAAACAAAAAGAGAGAGTAAGGGATTTATTCACATTGGTGAATGGAAAATACTCCCAGTCCCCTGGACTTAAGATCGATATAACAAAAGAGGAGTATCACCACAAGGACCTAAACAAAGGTTCTGAATGGGACGGGTCGATGATGAAGCATGTCACCAACCAGGTTGGTGAGTGAGGGTTTTTTTTACGAAATGAAAATATTCCTTTTTTATTGACATCCCATTCAGAACCTTTGTTTAAGTCCTTGTGGTGATACTCCTCTTTTGTTATTCCGCACTACATAGAATCCCACGGAGTTGTCTAAAAACTCAGTGGAATTCCGCTCCGCTCCGTCCTAGGCAGACAACTTACCTCTGCGGTGGTGGTGTTCCCTCGACTCCGAGAGTCCTTCCTGATTCCGGTGTAGGATTCTTCTTCCAGTCCTCCTGGCTGGCTGTAAAATGGGAACTGCTTCCTGCAGGACTCGCGAGGACTGCGCATACGCTCGCATTGAGTGAGGAGACTCATGCGCTTGCATGCGCAGTCCTTGCGAGTCCTGCAGGAAGGGGTTTCATTTTCAAAGCCCACTGGAGGACAAGAAGAATCCTCTTGCGCCGAGGAGGCAGCAACAATGCCTCACCGAGATCCATGTAGGAGGACTTGTAAAAGGGGTATATGCTGAAGTGTCACTCAGTACCCGTGACCCGCATGAAGAGCTCCAGTGAAAGGCAGCAGGATGTGTGCAAGGCAAGGAGTGGGTGGGGGTAAACTCTGCTATGTGGCGGAGTCAGATTAATTTTGGCAACTTCGCACTCCAAGCTGGCTGCGGAGTTGGCAAAACTCTGCAAACTCCACTGTCGGAGCGAAGGTCCCCACCCACCCTTAAGACAGACAATGCAGCCATATAGGAACTTTTTTTCTTATTCTTTAGAAAAATCATACACAGATGGTTACTGAGCGTGTGCATGCCTACACAGCTACCAACTGTTTTTATTATTTTTTTTTGTTTATTTTATCTTACCATTGCAATATGATGGATAGCCCTCTCAGAATAGTGAAACAAAATTGGAAAAATCAATAGGTTTCACAAGCGAAACTTACTGGCTTTTCCGAGTTCTTTTTTTAGGAGTTAGGAGTGAGTTCATCTAAGAATTCTTGTTTTGAACCGGATGCTTGCTAATTAATCATTGCAATTTCCTGTTGTGGGTGGAAGAATTTATGTCTGGCTGGAAGACGCTAGAGCAGAATTTACAATTTTTAGGTATGGAAATTATAATTGGATGTTGCCAAAGGCACTTTTCAATTCTGTGATTGTCTTTACTTTTGTGAATATGTGTTTTTACTTTAAATTTATTGCGTATGTGTGTTTAGAAACGACTTAATTGCTTTAGTTAGAACGTTATTCTGTAATGCTTAAGCCTGAAACTTCTTTTTCAATGCATGCACTCCATTTGCAACATTCCAGTTAGAAAAATCTTGCATATTGCTCAAGCCCCTACACTCCGAACTTACTTTTGTGTATGTGTATTAGTAGTGCATGTACGCAGGTGCTAATGGCACACTTGGGGGACCACCAGGTTTTGGGCAATGCATTTGTGTGCTCACCTCTTATCCACAAAGATATGCGCAAACACTTGCCCTCAGCCAGAGCCTGCCACGGCCCCAACATATATGTTTGAGTTTAGCTTGAGCGATGGCGAGCCAACCTGAGAATTACTAGTGGTGAAGGAGGAATTTCTAGCACTCCACAGGTGGAATGTTCTCCGAGACACTTCAGCAGAATGTAACGGGCCTGTGATGTCAGCAGACCCCTCCCCTACAACCATCTGTGGGTCTGAACCAAAGCCCATGAAAGCACATCTGAGAGCCAGACCACACGACAGTTGCACAGCCGGTGGTCCTCGGGGAACAGTGAATGTGCCTTATGTGCTTACCAACCTTTTAAATCTGGGCTGGGAAGTAAATTATATCCTACATAGAATATTTTATCCAACAAATGGAACTGAAGAAATTTCAAGACGCATTTCTTAAGCTTCCCCTGACCCCGAAGTGATTATCTTACAGAATTCTGCTTGGTGAGTGCCTACAATGCTTCCATGACATGTCATTGCTTGGATTATTTTAGTTGGACATGCATAGTTCTATATGTAATGCTCAAGAGAATACTAGGTTTAATATCAGAGAAATATGTTTTGCATTTCATTGCTAGACATTTGCATTCTTCTGTAATAAGAAAACTACATACAAAGTTGCCAGCCTTTTAAATCACAGTGAGAGGAGCTCCAATGGATGAGAGCCAATGCTGAGAGCTCAACCGCAGGCGTATGGGAAGAAACAGAACCTCGACGGCATCACAGACTGTAAACTGGAACCACCAAAGGGCGGTCCTGAAGGTGGTGTAGATCTCAGGAGTGAAGAAAGAGATGTGAAGATGATCATGTGGGGGCAAGCAAATGGCATTCGGTGGCAATTAAAGAACTTAACGGTCAAATTTGCAGAAAAAAAAGAGTACTGGGATTCGAAAAAAAAGAACTGAACTTTCCCTTCAACCCCTAATGTGCTCGTTTAGGGTCTACAAAGGAGAACAGAGAAAATGTGGCAGAAGAGGATTGTTGCAGTAGCATAGGCATAACTTCTATTAAAGCCTCATTAGTCACATGTTTTTAGGAAGTGCCCATGACTAGCTAGCGACCCCAGTGGTACAGCAGAAATGTCACTGCAATATTACAGCCATTCTGAACGAGAATGGGGCACTTTGGTGGGACTACCATGGTTCCTCAAGTGTCCCTCTGTTGGCCTTTACTTTTGACTTTGATTGGGTCTGGTGCAATCAGATATCCGTGGTTGGCACTTTGCGCTTTCTTGGTGCTACTTTTAGTTCAAACTTTAAAAATTCATATCTCCGGTTCTACTTTTGGGATTCTCCTCATGTTGGTGTCATTGTATTTCTTAAAATGTATGCTATTTTTTTAATTGATTAAGGATTTTTCTTGAGTTGTGTTTTATCTTTATTACTGTTAGAGTACTGCATAAATAATGTATCCAGTGCATCTAAGGTACCAGAGGGTAAAGCACAGGTTTATGTAGTAACTTAAGTGGCTTACCCTGACAAGGGTTTTGATTAATATTAGAGGTAGGTTCCCAACCCCCCAACTAATACTCACATTTTTTTACAGATACCTACTTTCTTATCTAGACTGAAGCAAAGACTCTGAGAATGCCTACAATACTTGTCCATTCTAAAGCAGCTGGTAGGTAAAGCTACCTTAAAAGGATAGAAATGCCAGTTGAACTTCGAGTTGACTAACACTACTGCACCTTTTTCATGAATAATAAGTCTGTCACCCGTTTGTGTTGTGGGATCTTTAGAATATGCTACTTTTTGTTACTTTACCTTTTATCTTTGTGTACTTCGTCATTCTGGTAAAGAAAGTGGGGTCTTGTCCATTCAATGAGGAATACAATTTGCTAAAAGCATTGAGGCAATGCTCCTCCTCCTTAGCGGGGAGAGCCGCCACTGGTGGGTTGTACTATTTAGTGGGGTGAGGAGCTCAGGCTCAGTTAAAGACATCGACGAAATTACTTATCCAATACTTTTGAATATAGTACCTTTTGTTGCATCTACGTCAAACTGGTTTTGGGTGAAACCTTAGCAAACATTTTACAGAGGTGATGGGAACAAGCTCTACTAAGGGATGTTCGCGTAGCACATTCTTTCACTTTTGTAATATTGCTGTACACATACACAAGGGCCCAGATTTACAAAGGATTTGCGTTGTACTTGCATGATGCAAGTTGTAGCAAGGGAACTCAAGTCCCTGTTTGGTATTTACTAATCCATGTGCAAGCCCCATTGTGTGGCTATGCGTGGTTTAGTAAATTTAAAGTAATGCAGGCAGGGCTATGCGTTGCCGGTGTTACCTTGCATTGGAAAGGCATTCCATGGGTGGAGGATGGGCATTCCCATGCACCGACCCATGGATTTTGCCGAATAACCAGATTTACAATGACTTGTATTCCAAGGAATGCGCCAAAATGCTACGCCTTCCCCTGTGAGGCCTAACAAGGAGAAATATCTTTATTTTTCCGGTTATTTTTTTCTTTCCATGTGTGCTGCATTCTGCAGCACACATAGAAAGAGGAAAACATTGTTAAGGATTGTTTTTGTGCAAGAAAGTGTCCCTTCCTGCACAAAAACAATCCTGCCTGTAACGCAGGTACCCTTGCACCATGGCACAAGGGTGCCTTTGTTGGCACAAGGCAGCAAACAGTGCACTTGCGTTAGGAGGCTGCAAGAATGCAGCATATCTTTGAAAATAAAGCACATTTCTGCTGTCTCCCTTTCACTCAACACAGAGCAGCAAGTTGCCTTGTTGTGTTGCGTTGCGTTGTATGAAAGATTAGTAAATATGCTTTAAGTTCTTTAGTTATTCCCAAATCTTAATTTGTTTGAAGGCATATGTTATAATGCAAAGAGTTGCCCAGAGTGACCAGAGCAAGACAGGGAGGCCGGGCCCCCTCACTCAAAGGCCCCTTGTTATGGAACTCCCTGCCTCCACAGCTGAGACAAATCCCTAATCTCCTCTCCTTTAGGAAAAAATTAAAAACATACCTATTTACCCTAGATTAATTTCCTCCTGCTTCCCTACACTGTCATCCCCTAATATGTTTTTCAACCCTCACAGAAGCTACGCGCGGAGATACCCCTTCGGGGCTGATTCAGGCGCGTTATAAGAATATAAATAAATAGATAAATAACACCGATATATTTTCAGCCAACCAGTTAATGAATAAAGTACATATCAGAGCATTCTTTGTAACATAAAATACATGCTCTTGCTAAATGGATAAACAGAAAGGTACTCAAATGATCTGTAAAGAACCAGCTGCAAAAACGACATGAACACAAGTAGATTCAAGTAAAAAGCTTGTGTAATCGTAAGAGTTAAAACAAAAGAACAGACAGCAGCCAGACAAGTGGTGGCATTACCTGTACACAGAAGCATTGATTCCAGACTTAAATCATTAATGTGGTTGTTTTTAATTATGGAAAACAGAAGGTTTGTTTCCATTGTCTTAAAAAATCAAAATCATTTTCCAAAATAGAAAAAGAAAATGGAGTGGGGCACTAGGGTGCCTACTGTGGCCATGGTAGCGCGTCTTGTGCAGAGTGTCTCAAATGGCCTGTGAAGGGTGCACTGAGCAGCCAGGGCTCGTTGTCCCATGCCCAGCCATGCACACAGAACATGAGCAGAGTAGCCAGGATTTAGTTACATGATGACCTGGAGGGAAGTGATTCGGGGAGAATATATTCTAAACCATGCAGCTTTAGAAATACATGTACTATTAGAAAAGTAAAATAAAACAGAAGTGTACATCTGCAGTGAAGCGCGCCTAAACCAGCAAGGGACCAGGTATTAGCCTGGCCAAATTGAATTATTTTACATTTTACTCCAAGAATCATAATTGTTTCTGTGGTTTTCTTTGTTATAAAAGGAATCACGGGCCTAAAATCATGGTAAAACTAAATGCCCATGAAGGACTTTGCAAGTCTTTAACGTTAATGTGTTTGTAAAGTACGCTTATACCAAAATTGGCATCTTTACGCTAGTGGCATAGATCCTAAGCATTGTCAATAGTCAACTACAAATGCAGTCCAGACTTTTGAGGAGTCCAGGATGAATAGTCTAAAGAAAAAAGCAAGGTTTTTAAAGCATTCCTAAATTTTAAAAGGTTTGGTGGAGCTCGTAGGTGTTTAGGCAGTGAATTCCACCGTTTTGCTGCCGTATAAGAAAAGCTTCTCCCACCCCAATGGGCTTTTCTTATTCTGTGGACTTGTACTTTGTTGTACGAGACAGTAAAGTACGGGGGAGAGTACCACTCAAAGATTTCCTGCAAGAAAAATGGACCGTCTGGATGTAGTCCTTTATGAACCCAACAAAGCGCTTTGAACTGAATGCATGCCCCAATGGGGAGCCAGTGAAGTTCCCTAATGGAATTAGAAACTAAGCAAAATTTTGGCAATTCAGCAGAACCATAGCTGCCGCGTTTTGAAGAGTCTGAAGTTTATTGCAAAGACGTATTTGGCAGCCTACAAATAGTGCATTACAATATTCAATTTTTGAAGTTACAAAAGCTATGATCCCTGCTTTCCTAAGCTCTAATAGTAAAAATGGTTTAAAAAAATTCAAAGCTTTCAACTTAAAGAAGCAGGAAGAGGTCCCCTGATTTGAATGTTCAATGAAGGTTAATCTGTTTTTTTTTCTCGTTTTTTTTAATTTAATCCTCATTTGCGTACATGGCTCCAATCTATCAAAACAAAAAACTGCCGCAGAGCAGAAAATCAGGCAGGGCCTCTGTACTGTCTCAGCGTAAGCTGGCAGGGTTAGCGTAGAAGGGATGGTGGCCGGATCCCAACAGTAACAACTGGCGAGCCATGAAACTCTAGCATGCGGGCTGTTTTGTTGGACAACAGTGCCCGAGGTACCAGGGCCCTTAAAGCACCGCCACTACTGTAGCTGAACCAGAAGGTGAGCCATGTCTGCATTAATCATTGGACCTGGGGAAAAAAAACCAAAAAAAAAACCCAGGCTCAACGTGGCCTCTCCAGTTGCTTCCAAAAGGCTCTTTTTCCCTGATTCCCTCCCCTTGCCAGATCGAGTTTTGAAATCTGGAGAATTGAAGAACGCCATTCATAAAAGGTAGGTGGCAAGGCGTCTTTCCAATGTCTGCAAATTTCCCTGCGAGCCGCCAATATGGAATAGAACGCCAGGTTAGAGGCAGCGCTGCGGGCCTTTCCGCTCAGACCAAAGATGACTAAGCCCAAATCTATAGTGATCTGAAAATCCAGTATCAAAGACAGTTTATTACTTATAGAACCCCAAAAAGGGGTAATTTGCGGACATTCAAAGAACATATGGATGTCAGACGCCGCCATCAGACCACATCTTGGGCAAGAGAAAGGACCTGTCAGGGAAAATTTAGATAGTCTCTGCGGGGAGTAGTAAGCCCTGTGTATTGTAAATAAGTGGTTCCTTCGGAGCCAAGCAGGCTTAACCAAGTCCCACAGCACCTTGCATGAAGTTATCCAAAGTTCTTCCACGTCTTTTCCTGGCATCGACTCAGCCCACAATTGCGTTGGAAGACAGAATTTGCCATCTGCTTCCTCTAGGATCATGTTGTACCAGAGCGAGATCTCTTTCTTTATAGGGGGTTTGTCCACCAGGCATGCCTCTAATTCACTCCCACCCCCTATGGGAAGACTGCTGTTCCGCGAGGACTGTGTACTTGATGCCTGAGCCCAACTTGAGATTTGTAGATATTTAAATCTTGAGAGTCTCGGCCCGATCTTGTTGGTCAAATAGTTCCAAGGAAGTAGAGATCCATCAGAAAACAAGTCTCCCCAGGATACAATTCCAGCCTCTTTAAGTGGTAAAGCTAATGCATCTTCTGCCCAGACTGGGGACACAGGTAAATCCCATATTGGAGCTCTGCTTGAGTGATATCCTAGATTGGTCGAATGTCTCACTCTATACCACGTGTTAGCCATCCCCTGTAATACCTTCAGCTTTAATTTTTTTTTTTAATTTGGGGTTTCCAAATTTGAACAGGAAACTGGCCTGCCCAACTCCCTCGCAGCTCAGCAAGGTGGAAAACATAGGGCCCAGGCCTGTCTCAGTTGGTGTTTTCAAAAGCATTCGTGCATGCGCTAGCTGAAATGCCCATGCGTAGGCCTGTAGGTCTGGGCCCGCCAGCCCGCCCTTCTCCCTTCGACGCCTTATCTTTTTCCAAGCAATTCTTGGATTCTTGTTATTCCAAATGAAAGAGGAAATCTCACTCTGCAGCTTTGAAATTAATTTAGGGTAAAAAAACAGCGGAATTGAATTAAATAAAAAAGAAACCTTTGGCAGTATAGTCATTTTAACTAAGTTTACCTTCCCCAAGATGGTGAGAGGGAGATGTGCCCATGCTCTCATCAGTTTACGGCACTGCGCTGCAACTTTTGCAAAATTTAAAGAGGCTATCAAATTTATATTTTTATTCACAATTATCCCCAGGTACCGCAAATTAACTCTTGATGTTTCACTGTGGGTATTTAGGTTGACATTCCATGACATTGACTCGGTTTTGGAGGCATTCACCTCGTATCCTGAAACCTTTCCAAATTCCAGGGCTAAATCTATGACCGCTGGAAACGCAGTGTTAATGTCTGGTGTAAAAATCATGATATCGTCTGCGTAAAGGGCCACTTTTTTGACCCAGTCGCAGTAAACAAAAGGTTTAATTAGTGTGTTTTCTCTCAATTTCTGCGCGAATGGCTCTATATACAAATCGAATAACAGGGGTGACAGGGGACACCCCTGTCTCGTGCCCCTCGTTACCCTAAATGGCTCGGATAAGCCTCCATTGACCAAAATAGAGGCCAAAGGTCTTCTGTAAAGCGATTTTATTGCTCTGCAGAACTTGTCCCCCACACCGAACCTCAACAAGGAAGGTTAATCTGTTGTCAAAAATGACACCCAGGCCACCTGGTGGAGTTCCAGAAAGTATTGTTGCCAAACAGTAGCACCTCCATTTTTTTGGAGTTAGGCTTGAGAGAGTTCAGTTGCATCCACTGCGCACACAATACTGTTCATGCATGTGCTGAACTGCAGGGCTATTCTTTCTAGATTAGATTACACTGCCACTACTAACTGTGTATCATCGGCATATGAGCAGACCGAAAAACCATATGCTCTGATCAACTGAATAAGAGGAGTGATGTAAGCATTAAAAAGAATTGGATTTAAAGAGTACCCCTGCGGGACCCCACAGGGAAGTTTGAAAGCAGTGGAGGTGTATCCATCCAAAGGTACTAATTGCTCTCTATTAGTAAGAAAGGATGTGATCAATTTAGGAGCTGTTCCCTTTATGTCTATTTTTTCCAAGACAATTGATGAACGCGAGATGGTCCACCATACGGAATGCGGTCGATAAGTCAAATAATACTAAGGCCACACCCTCTTCTTTGTCAACTATGAATTTGATCTTTTCTGTAGCAGCCAGAAGGGCAGATTCTGTACTATGTCTTGGCCTAAAACAGTGTTGTGTGGAATCGAGTGAGTTATTGGAGTCCAGAAAAGAAATAAACTCTTGGTTCATCGCTTTCTCCTGTATTTTTAGGGTAGTGGTAGGCGAGAGAAAGGCCTATAGTTTTTCACATCAGAGAAATCAAGAGATGTTTTTTTTTATCAAGGGCAGGATAGATGCTTTTTACCATGTTGTCGGGTAATAACCCGAATCGAATATCTTATTTGTGATAGTCGTAAGGTGGGCAGCAATTGTATCTGAGACAGGATGGAGTACCTTCAGAAGACAGGGATCTGAAGGATATCCCAACTTAATAGTTTTTAAAAGATAAAACCGGAGAGGAAACAGAGCAACTTTACCCATGCAAACCCTCTGCCAATTGTTAATCTAACTCCAGAAAGCCCAGATCATCCGACATTTTCTCCTTTGCAAATTTAGCTCAGTTAACTTGGTTCACACCACTTTCCCTCATCACATTGCCTGCACTCCATAGCTAACATCGCTGTGTACAACCATCTCCCTAGTTATGAGAGAGCGAGAGTGAGAGAAAGTGAGGGAGAGAGAGAGAGAGAGAGAGAAAGTGAGTGAGTGTGTGAGTGTGAGAGTGTGTGTGTGTGTACACCTTCATTATGACACTGTTGTTCATGCTCCTTTATCTACATACCTCTCATCTTTTGTAGCAGCTTAGAGGGTGAAACTCAGTTTTGGTTAGAGACTCCTGATTTTTAGTCTCTGTTTAGCCAAGTGTGATTTCTTATTTTTTAACCTTTCAGCAGCCGTGTATCTGAATACCAGTGCATAAAACACACTTGATTAATCAGTCATTGAAGTGCGATGGCTTATTTAAACTAATGCTATTTCTGTTTTTTCAAGGGCTGTGTCCGATTACACCCATCACCAACTCAGCAGCTGTCTCTGGGCATGATGGAGAGATAGTCAGTGTTCAGGGAGAGCTGAGCGTTCATCACTTGAGCAAAGTGGTAAGCATCAGGTCACAGCGCGGCCTTCTATTCTCCTGAAGGTCACTCAGTCAAGTACCAGAAATTTGGTAAGAGGAACAATTTGTTAATTACTGTGCATAAAGAAGTGCTACTTCACAAACAAGTGACAAGCATAATAATGCTCAGAATGCTGCTGTTGTGTCCATTTTAGCAAGACAGGCAGGGGCAGCTCCTCCGCTAAGGCAGATGATTGTCGCCCCACTGCCCTTTGAGCAGGGAAAAATAAAATGATAATACCATAGTTAATATACTTTTATTTTTCGCACGTTCTGGGCTGGGCTAGGGTACAGCGGGGCTGGAGGCTCAGGGAAAGGAGTGGATTGCAGACTCCAAGTGCCCATAACTGCTTGGCCCACCGTCTTGGCCCGGCCAGACAGTCATGCGCACTTTGCATGTTCCCTACCAGGCTGCATTACACAGCCTGGTGGAGAACCTGCCCAAGCCCCCAGTGCCCATCTGAGTGCTGATCCAAGGTGCGTAGACAAATCAAAATGCTGCACTGCATCTTTGTGATTGGCTAAGTGGAGCCACCCAAATGTGATTCAGTTGATACAGGCACAAACAACAATTGCAAACAGTGATCTGCTTTTGTATTTAAGGATATGATGGATGTCACAGAAAACGGATGTTAAGAATTGCATATTTCATACTGAAGCAGAGTGAATGCAGAGCAAACCTAGTTTTTTCTACTATGCTTCATTTTTGAACGGGAACTAAATAGCAGGTTGTCCACAGTGTGATAGGGACTACTGCGAGGTGTGTGTGGACAAAGACTCACTGCATTAGCTTTGATTCTAAGTTGATCACAGTCACTAGTGGTTTGCAACTATTCACCAGATGCCTGTTCACAATGTGTTGATATCTGTTCACAATAGTGTTAACTCTGCTTTTTTCTCATGATGATTAAAAACCTTAAGGTATGATTTCAATTTACAAATGTCAATGTTTCACTGAATAAGGCAGAACAGATTGTACATTTTTTCTTTTGAGCTAACAGCACTTTGCATTATGGGACTTGGAGTTTCACTTTTGCTATTTGCTTCCCTATTATTTTTATGCTTATTTGGAGCAGACCGAGTCCTCAAAAACTAGAAGCAATGCAGGGGGGCTATAAAGTGGCCTGGTTAGATATTGTGACAGAGACTTTGGGTCGACCAGAACATTTCAAATGGTCCCTGACCACATGCTATCATGGTATTCGACCCAATATAGGGGCCCATTATGATAACGGGCGGATCACCACCGCCCGTATGGTGGTGGCGATCCGCCCGCCAAAAACCACCGGCCGCCTCTAATTTCCCCCCCGCCACATTCCCATGGCAGGGGGGGGGGCAATCCGCCCGATTGCCTAACGGGCGGAAAAGCAGTTCATATGGTGGCGGTGTCTGGTAGACACCGCCATCCATATTACTATGAGGGCAGGGGTGTGCCTTTCCATGACGGCAACGCGCTACACGGAAAGGCAGGCGTTTTTTAACATTGGGGGCCCGTAGCGGGCCCCCAGGGATTCTGGGGGGTGGAGGGTGCACATGGGGGGTACCTATAGTACCCCCCCAGCAGTTCTATGCACAACAAGGCAGGCACCGTGCTGTGCCTGCCTTGTTGTGCATTGAAGTGCACAGCATCCCTTCCTGGCATTGTGGCGGGCGGTGCTGACTGCACCGCCCTCCGCAATGACAGGAATGTTGGATGCACCCGTCACTGTGCCGGGCGCATCCTAATGTCCCCCACGGGACCCCCACCCTTATGGCGGGTGGTCCCTTTTTGCATTGGGATGGCGGCGGACTTTGTGCCCCATGGTATCCTAACTGACCCAATATGTTACCCCGACTTCTGACAATATACACACAATCAACAACAAATAAAAACATGATAACATACACTCATTAAGAAATTTCAAACACATCTGTGACTGCCCTATCTCTGCAACATCCACGCTTCTGTGTTTACTGCCAATGCAACACTTATAACCGGCTATGATCCCTCAACACACTGCACCTAATTGTTTCCACACAGGAAACATACAACACACTTTCACTCAAAAAGTACATCCAAAGAGCCGAGGAAAATCGGAGTGCTTCTATGAAAGCACTATATAAAGTAATCACATGGAGTAGCCACTTACTAAAAACATATGTAGTGCTTTAGGCTATACGAGGAGTAGGGAAAGCACTATTTAAATACCAGTGAAATAGGCAAGAAAGTGTTTCACAAGTAACTGGCAATAAAAAAATATAAAAATATGATATGAAGGACTGGATTAACAAAAGCATCGGAGATGTGGATTCAGTGGTAGTGAAAAACTGTGGGATACTACAGTCTTTCAGATAGGTTATGAAAAGGTGGAACAAAATATTTCTCATGATAGATAGTAGATTGTTAGGCCAGGTAGGCTGCTCTTGAGTCTTAGAGCCAGACATGAGTAGGTTAATTTTTTGTACTTCTGTGATTTAAAGAAATTAAATGAAAATAAGATTTCTAGAGCGCGACTACCACCTGGAGGTATCTAGGTGCTAAGTTAACTGAGAATGAAACAACATGCAGTAAAGCAAGAATGATAGTACTACTTATTGGAGTAACTAGGTTTTCAAGCTTTTCCAAAATTCCAGTAGATTTGATTTATTCTTGAGTTCTACGGGGAACGAGTTCCACTGCTTTGCTGTGCAGGCTTCGGAACTCTTCCTGTCCCATGTAGCTTTTTGGAATTTAGGAACTATTAGATTTGCACTAAAAGAAGAGCGAAGAGATCGTATAGGGGTGTATCGTTGAAAACGTTGTTCCAAATAGGCTGGGACAAGGCCATGTAGGGACTTAAAGGATATATAGAGGGCCTTGAACTGTTAAACAGTAAATATTGTATTTTGTTAAATTAGCCTCTGCTCTCAGCCATTTGCCTATCAGTCCCATTTTGTGTTTCTGCTGGGACTTTCATGAAGTCAGAATTTACGTGTTCACTGAAAGCTGGTTGTTCTGATAATGCCTGCGTGCCACAGTAAGGAGTCCTGCCCTGCCGAAGGGCAAAAGTGCACAGATGTCGAATCTGTTAGCCCTCCAATGCCTGAAACCTCCCTTGCCTATCTATGAAAGTGACGTGGGTAGGAGTTTATCAGGATTCCACAGTTAAGCATGAAAGCATTGTGTAAAGGGTTGCGTAAGGTGTTGCGTAAGGGGTTGTGTAAGCGTAATGTAAAAATGTCATAAGAGGGTTATGTAAATTGTGATGTAACCCTGACAAATGGGTTTTTGGTGAAATACTATGGTACCCACAATGTATAAAAGGCAGGTCTCAGACTGTTCTAGTTTGTTCCCTCTCAGGCACTTGTAGTGTCTGTATGACAGAGCCATCTCATGAGATATAATAAACTTGTGTATTATTCCACTCAAGTGTCGATCCTCATTTACTGAACCCG
Organism: Lissotriton helveticus; assembly: GCF_964261635.1. Classification (NCBI taxonomy): domain Eukaryota; kingdom Metazoa; phylum Chordata; class Amphibia; order Caudata; family Salamandridae; genus Lissotriton; species Lissotriton helveticus. Next base: position 769,169,622 of record NC_136061.1, on the reverse strand, counting down.
TAGAAAAAGGGTGTCCCTGCACCAGTGAGACTGATAGGAATCTCACTTCTACAATTGGCGCCAGCAATGAGTGGCCCCATTGAAGGACACAGCTGGACCAGAAGGAGGTCGTTTTGATGGGACAGAAACACTAAGGGGGCCCCCCAGACTGAGACTTGCTCTCGCGGCCAAGGTGATTTTCAGCTTATCGACCTGACCTTTGTGGCAACTGGGGCTCTTCGGTTGGCATTTTGGAGGTGATCTATTGATCCGATGATCAGCAGGTGGGAGTTGGAGTACTGTGATCAGGTAGGATCGGATTGGTTGTCCTTTTTGGGTCCTTTTTGCTGATAAAAGTAATTTGCAAATGTCTTTGTCAGGTCATGTGATAATTTTGTCTCATCTTTAGGTTTTGGTATAAGAGTCTCTTAATGCTATCGTTAAAAAGTATTTGGTAAACATGCCTGTTTTGAGCACTCTTCGTGCACTATGTTGCAACAAAAGAAATCTCCTGGAAGAAAGACAGCCAGCGCCTTTAGAAGGCACTCCGAGTTATGAAATGTACATTAAATATGGTATTTCTTTCATACTGTTTAGTACATTATGGAACAAATATACAAAGTCAGATGCTAGTTTACCGTGGCCACTTCATGGTACCTTTGATTCAAATAAATTACAATATATAGAAGAACAACTTTAAAAAAATAAAAGTAGGCAGAGTATGTTTGATGCTTTAACTTGGCTGCTAAGGCTTTTCCCGCTGGGTGCTGACAAGTCAGATTTACCATTGTTCATGACAAGGTCAGCTCGTCATTAGCACAGGATCAGTGCACTGCATGACGAGCTGACCTTGTCATGAGCATAGAACAGGTTAAGGATTATGGAAAACATATATTAAACAGAAACAGATTAAAGAAGAAAAGGATAGGAAGAAAGCTGAAGAGCAGACTATTGTACAGAAGATTAAAGAGCTACAATTAAAAATGCAAGAAGAAAGTGTAGAGAGCGATGAGAGACGATTTAAACTTCAATTGCAGAAAGCATATGTGACTAAGGAAGAAACAGTATTTAAGAATTTAGAGGAGGAGGATTCAGAATTAGGAGAAATGCTTTGCAGATCATCCCTGCCGCCTAATGTGCCGAATCTTGTCGGAAATAATGCAGCCCCGACGGAGCCTCCCCAGTTACCTCCAGTAGCTCAAATGTATCCTCATTGCCTGCTACCTCTGCTACAACGCCTGTCCTTGATAGAAAGACTGTAATTTGTAAACCTGCAACTCCTAAACAACGTCATAGATCTATCATTATGGAAGATGACAAAGTGGTATTATTGGTTAGGGCCTGAGAATGGGTTTGGGATGATGATATACGATTGGACATGGTTTTCACGACTTTGACACAATACCCACAAATGACCCAGCAGTATGTTGTAGGGGAAATGGCTAATGCACTAATAGAGGACTAATATGAATGAAGAAGCTCCTCGTGAATAAATTAGGATATGTAAAAGGACTAATGAAGGAGTGCTGACCGCTGCTCCATTAAAAAGTAGTGGTGGAAGATATATTTACTCAGAAAAGAAAATTTAAGAGGCCCAAGTCGGCCTCGACTAAAGCTTTCCCTATGCGAGAAGCAACCCCTGGGTTTCAAGCAGCCGTAGGTGACGGTCAGGGTGTTAACGCGGCTGGGTTCCGGTTCTAATGGATTTATTCCCCTTGGAAGCGATCAGACGTATTGGCCCTTAAAAATTATTTGCATGACCCTAGAAAAAAACCCGAGTGCATTCTATGATGAATTGAATGCTGCCGTAACTTCTTGTGTTATGACTTTAGTTGATATTGATATGTTTTTTGGATTGATATTGCCCCCTGACCTTAGGTGTATGGTCCGCAAACAGGATCATGAGGCCTTTGGTGGTACTTGGGCGCAAATACAAGCGGCATATATTCATAGGAAAGCAGAGCAGAAACCGCCACAGCTTATATTAGATTTACCGGGTCACATCATTACTTATTTGAAAGAGATAGTGCCACCAAAGAAAATATCATGGGCGAAATTGGTAGCTTGCAAACAAAGGAAAGATGAGTCGGTCCCTGACTTTTTCACAAGGTTTGAAACGACATTTCATGATTATAGTGGTCAAGACACAACTTCTCATAGAGGTCAACATTTATTTGTAGACAAATTTGTAACTAACTTGTTACCTGGGATTTCGAGTAGCTGAAAGTACGTGGGCTTCCCCTACCCCGCCAAAGATTTTGGACATGGCCCAGTATTATGAGAATCAAGTAAATAATGAGAAGGAAAATAAAGAGGGTAAAAATAAGGAATTTAAAACTAAAATGTTGTTGCAACAGGTTTATGGGCCACAGAGAGGTAGAGATTGTGGAGTATTTAGAGCTGACCTCCCAAGGAGGAATAATCAAGACTCTCGGACGTTTGGTCCTTTGGGACGGAATCAATGTGCATATTGTAAGCAGGACGGACATTGGTGATCCGAATGGCCATTGCTTCAAGAACAAGGTAGAGGTACAGGGCGGGGAGTGACAAGGGGCCCTCAACAGCGTCCTGGTCATAGTAATAGACAGAATTATTTTGACAAGCCTCCCCCGACGAAAGCCTATTACGCAGATGATTTCAATCCATCCAATGCCACATGTATGCAATTTAACTATGACAGCGTAGGACGAGGGGAAGGATTGGTTTCCATACCGATAGATCAGACAGGCCCATATGTTACTGCTGAAATATTGAGGACTACGCAGAAGTTTCTGGTGGATACTGGGCTACACGAAGTGCACTTTCTAAAAAACGAATCCCTGGGACTCCCTCGAATGGCCATAATAACCAGTCCATAGGCTTTGCTGGAAAGCCTATTCTTAGTCCCGTGTCTCAACCCCTTGATCTTACTATTGGACCGTATACAGTCCATTCTTGCAGCAAATTGTCCTGCTAATCTGTTAGGTCTCGACTTACTCAAACATTTCCATGCACGCATCTATTGTTCACCGGATGGTGTATATGTTACGTTTGGTAAGCTGATACATATGTTATTGATAAAGTCTCACATGCATTATCCACTGTCCCGCCTTCTGTGTGGGTGGAGGCGACACTGACGTAGGTTTATTGTCTATTGAACCGGTGCATATTCAGTTTAAACAGATTGCTGTCTTGCCCAGCATACCTCAGTATAAAATATCCCAGGAAGGCGAAAGCGCCTTCGTTCAGATTATAGAGGTTCTTATTGTAAAAGGGGTAGTGGAAGAGACTGACAGCAATATTTGTAACAGCCCTATCTTGTCTGTTTTGAAGTGTCCCATCTCTGAAGATAAAGAAAATGTTTATCGCTTTGTAATTGATTTGCGTGAAATCAATGAAATAGTAGTGCCACAGTTTCCTGTAGTTCCAGATATTACTAATTTGTTGACAATGGGTCCAGCCACGACTTGCGGTTTTTTGGAAATTGGCCTTAAGAATGCATTCTTTTCCATCTCTATTGCACCCTCAAGCAGGTATTTGCTTGGTTTCTCTATTAAAGGGCGGTCATTCCAAATCTGTTGTGCTCCTCAGAGGTATACAGAAAGTCTGAATATTTATAGTCAGGCCCTTAAACGTCAACTTGATACCTTGCAGTTACCCCCGGGCACTTCATTGGTACAATAAGTGGATGATCTGCTGATAGTAGCCGACACCACTGTACTTTGTATTGAGGCTACCCTGTTCTTATTGACTGACCTTTCAAAATTAGGCCACAAAGTTTTGAAAAATAAGTTGCAGTTTTGTCGACCAGAGGTTACCTATTTAGGACACCTCTTGTCGAGGGAGGGAAGGACGCTGACAAAAGACAGAATTCAGGCTATCATACAACACACCTAATCCTCAAACGCAAAAGGACGTTAGGGCATTGATTGGCATGGCGTCCTATTGACGTAATTGGATCCCTAATTTTTCACTCATTATTAAACCTCTCCTTGCCCTTACAATAAAAGAGTCCCCATTTCCTTTGCCCTGGTCCTGTGAGTGTCAGGATGCATATCAGCAACTCCGAGCAGTGTTGTGTTCTGCACCTGTATTAGGAACACCTGATTATACAAAACCATTTTTTCTTTATGTACACGAACAAAAAGGTTGTGCATTGTCTGTCCTAACACAGCCACATGGGGACAAACAACTCCCATGTGCATACTTTTCTGCAGTTCTGGATCCTGTGGCCAGGGCACTCCCTGGTTGCCTGAAAGTTGTGGCAGCAACTGCCATTTCGATCAGACAATCAGCAGGACTTGTACTGGACTACAATTTGACGGTTTTTGTCCCCCATTCAGTTGATGTATTATTGAATCAAACTAAGACACAACATTTGACGGATGGAGAGTCTGATAGGGACCCATCTCAACATCTGCTTTTAAGAACTGCTGGGGCTCAGAACTGGCAGGACCCGGCCCACTTAAAGCCCTGATAGTAGATTTTTTCAACAAGTGACCTGTATATTTGGTGCAGATGCAAGTAAGCACATCTTTACATTGTGAACAAAAAAGTGGTAAGTCCAACAGCATATTATCAAGTCAGCAAAGTAAAACAAATGAACTTGAAGGGATGATTGCTGAATAGTCTAGCCTGCAATAAAGACAAACAAGAGATGCTTCCCAAACAAACAAGCATTGGCATAGCCAATAGGTCTCGCCTTTGGGACCATATAAGTGTTTAGTTATCCAGCACAATATCCTATGCCAATACTTGTTTTGAGTGAGTGGCTCGTGCACTTATGCCACTGTGAGGTAGAAATGCTGCAAGAGCCCCTGTGACATTGCGCCTCTTCAAAATATATCTTGGGTTTGGTGTAATACTTCTATCCCCTATTTCAGCTTTATGGCACCCAATGCATACTTAAATGTCCCATGTACAGCCGGGGTTGACACTCCTATTACCCCTGCCCTCCCTGTAACAGGTGGTGGTAGTGGACGTGGTGGTGGTGGTGGTGGACGAGGTGGTGGTGGTGAACATGGTGGTGGATGTGGTGGGGTGGACGTGGTGGTGGTGGAGGTGGTGGTGTGGACGTGGTGGTGGGTGTGGTGGTGGAGGTGGTGGTGGATGTGGTGGTGGACATGGTGGTGGACGTGCTAGTGGTGGACTTGGTGGTGGATGTGGTGGTGGTGCTGGTGGTGGTGCTGGTGGATGTGGTGGTGGTGGACGTGGTGGATGCGGTGGTGGACATGATGGTGGATGTGGTGGTGGTGGTGGACATGTTGGTGAACGTGGTGGTGGACATGGTGGTGGACGTGGTGGTGGATGTGGTGGTGGATGTGGTGGTGGACGTGGTGGACCTGGTGGTGATGGACTTGGTGATGGTGGATGAGGTGGTGGACATGGTGGTGGTGAATGTGGTGGTGGTGGATGTGGTAATGGACATGGTGGTGATGGATGTGGTGGTGGTGGTGGAGGTGGAGGATGTGGTAGAGGTGGAGGATGTGGTGGTGGTGGACATGGTGGTGGTGGTGGACATGGTGGTTCTGGTGGTGGTTGTGGTGGTGGACGTGGTGGTGGATGTGGTGGTGGATGTGGTGCTGGATGAGGTGGTGGTGGACATGGTGGTGGATGTGGTGGTGGACGTGGTGGTGGTGGACATGGTGGTAGTGGACGTGGTGGTGGTGGACGTGGTGGTGGTGGACGTGGTGGTGGTGGGCCTGGTGGTGGACATGGTGGTGGTGGACATGGTGGTGGTGAACGTGGTGGACATGGTGGTGGTGCTGTTGGTGGATGTGGTTGTAGTGGTGGATGTGGTGGTGGTGGAGGATGTGGTGGACGTGGTGGAGGTGGATGTGGTGGTAGTGGTGGGCGTGGTGGTGGTGGACGTGGTGGACATTTTGGTGGTGGTGGACATGGTGGTGGACGTGGTGGATGTGGGGGTGGTGGATGTGGTAGACCTGGTGGTGGATGCGGTGGTGGTGGGCGTGGGCGTGGTGGTGGTGGACACAGTGGTGGTGGAGGGTGTGGTGGTGGTGGGATGGTGGTGACATGGTGGTGGATGTGGTGTGGTGGATGTGGTGGTGATGATGGAAGGGGTGGTGGTGGATGTGATGGCGGTGGTGGACATGGTGGTGTTGGACATGGTGGGGGTGGACATGTTGGTGTTGAACGTGGTGGTGGTGCCGGTGGTGGACATGGTGGTGGATGTGGTGGTGTGGACGTGGTGGTGGGTGTGGTGGTGGAGGTGGTGGTGGACATAGTGGTGGACGTGCTAGTGGTGGACTTGGTGGTGGATGTGGTGGTGGTGCTGGTGGATGTGGTGTTGGTGGACGTGGTGGATGCGGTGGTGGACATGGTGGATGTGGTGGACGTGTTGGTGAACGTGGTGGACATGGTAGTGGTGGAGGACGTGGTGGTTGTGGGCATGGTGGTGGACGTGGTGGCGGTGATGGTTGTGGTTGTGGTGGACGTGGTGGTGGTGGACGTGGTAGTGGATGTGGTGGTGGACATGGTGGTGGTGGATGTGGTAGTGGACGTGGTGGTGTAGTAGACGTGCTGTTGGTGGTGGTGGTGGACATGGTGGTGGTGGACATGGTGGTGGTGGTGGTGGTGGTGGACGTGGTGGTGGTGGAAGTAGTGGTGGTGGACGTGGTGGTGGTGGTGGTGAATGTACTGGCTGTGGATGTGGTGGTGGACGTGGTGGTGGACATGGTGGTGGACGTGGTGGTGGGGGTGGACATGGTGGTGGACATGGTGGTGGTGGTGGTGGTTGAGGTGAAAGAATAGGGTTATAGATTTGTTAAAATGAATCCATTTCGAAGTGCGGTATTGGTGCCCAGACTAACCATCAGAGACCTAGCACGATGCATTATGGATTGTTATGTTGCTGGTATCACTGAGCACTGATTGCATGGCTGCTGTGAGTGCTTTTGTTTCCTGGATGTATGTCACGCTGTATATACGAATTGTGTTTGCTGGTGCTTTTGTGCCTCTTTCAGGCGGATTGCTCCAATTGGTCAAGAACCATGTGACGTTCATAGCAAAGGTACGGGTAATGTGCCAAACTACACCAACAGCGCGGCACAACTATTTTTGTACTCCGTGCCTACCAAAATCGAATGTGTCCTTGTGTAACGTAACTGGGTCTCATGTAAAGCGCTCCAATGTAAGATAACTGGTGCTAATGTAAATCACATTATTAAATGTCACCCACGAGTAAACACACAACCCACACACAAACAAAGGTTAAAAAAAGTGCCAACAGTCATTATAAAACCCACCGTGTTCTGCCGCCAGTAAAAAATCCGGGGGCGGGGCCAAAAGTGGACAGAGTGGCAACCAGGAGGGATTAAAATACCTCCAGTGCAATCATTGCACCCGCTTTTGCATAATTTGTGACGCCAAACAACGCTATTAGAAATGGGGGTCTCTAGTTGGCAATCGCTGGCCACTGTCCAAGTAGGGACCCTACTTCCTAAGTCAGAGTAAGGGGGCTACACCCTTTGATAACCCCAGCTCAACCCTGTGGTAACGTAGCACGAGCAGCTAGGCTTATCTCAGAGGCAGTGTGTGAAGCATTTATGATCATACACAGTAACACAGTGAAGAACACTACAAAGGGACACCACACAAGTAATTATAAAAAATAAGTATCTTTATATATAAACTTAACACAAGACCAATAACGATAAAAAGCCACAATACTGTAAAATAGGGTTACTCTTGAAATGCTGTAAAAATAGTTCAAAGTGTGCAAATAGGAGTTCAGTTCAAAGCAGTAGTCTCTGCGACCCTTTTACTTACAAAGTACCTGGATTTCGTAGCAAAACAAACAAAATGTCGCAAACGAGCTGTAGCGATGATCTTCCTCACGCGAGGCTGGCGATGCGTTGAATCCTTGCCGAATGGGAGGATGATGCGCCGATCTGCAGATGCGTGCGGGACAAAGCGACAACTTGTTCACGCTAGGCCAGCGATGCGTTGAACCCTTGCCGCAAGGGTGGGGGATGCGCTGAACCTGTTGCGTGTGTGACCCTGTTGTGATGAGAAGAAATGGCGCTCCGCAAGGGAGCAACAATCTGGGTTTGATGCGATGAAAATGGTGAACACACAGTGCCCACACTGCGATGTCATGATGCGATGATCTCGATGCAAGGATCCGGGGTTAGCAAGCACTCAACAGCCCGCAAACGTGCGAAGCGATGATCTTTGGGTGTTAGCGAGCACTTTGTGGCCCACAAGCGTGCGATGCGATGATTTTTGGTTTGCGATCGCTCGGCGGCAGCAGCCCGATGATTTTCCTTACGCTCTTCACCTGCAGTGGCTCGCAAATGGGCGTTGGCGACGATTTCAGCACTCTCTTCTCTGTAGGAGAACTAGAGGCCCTGGAACTCACAGGAGCCTCACCTGCAGATAGAAATCCTCGCTGGGAGGAAACAGAAGGCTGGTAGTCGAGTCAGATGTGCCTGAGACTCCAGCAGGAGGCTAGCTCTCTTCTAGCCCTTGGGTGATTGCTTTAGCAAGTTGAAATAAAAGTTCTCTCAAAGTCCTCTTCCCTCTTCTTCCAAGTCCAGGGAAACTACAGCAGGCCAATCCAAGAAACAGCACACAAGAACAAGGACAGTCCTCCCCTGCAGATTCCTTTACACGGACAGAGGTTCTTCTTGATATCCAGGAGCAATACCAATTGAAGGGGTTTGAGCACAGATATTTATACCCCAAAAGTCTTTGTTCTAAAAAGTCACTAGTCACTGAACTCAGCCAAAACCAGTTCTGCCCAGTGCTGGAGCACTTTGTTTACCAGGCTGCATCCTTCCTTTCAGAAAGAGGGGGTCTGCCATCAGACGCACAGTAGGAGGTGGAACCAGCATTCACCTTTCCAGGCACAGCCCTATTCAGGTCAGGGAACCACCCCTCCGCAATACTCCAATGCAGATTTCTCCATTCAACCCAGGTCTGACTCTGCCTGCCTTGCCCCTCTAAACCCAGACAGCCAATACACATAACAGCAGAGCACACTGGTAGGCTTAGGCAAGAAAATACCCACTTTCTAAAAGTGGTATTTTCAAACACAGAATGTTAAAACCAACTTCACTAAATGATGTATTTTATCATTCTGAGTTCAGGCATACTAAACTCAAATTTCTACCATGTTCCCTGAGTCAGTTAGGATTCTAAGATGTAATAATCAAACTGCCCATTCTAGCCTATGGAGAACAGATAGCCTTGAAAACGAAATGGGGTGTAATTCACTACCAGGACATGTTACACATATCAAGCCATGCCCTACCTTATACACACAATTCACCCTACCATAGGGGTGGCTGATATGATGCAAAGGGAAGGTTCAAGGGCTGGGAAGTGTGGGTACTTCACAGCCAAGATGGCAGTTCTGGACTACACACAGACACTGCAGTGGCAGGTCTGAGGTACACTTTACAAGCTGCTTCTGTGGGTGGCACAAACCAGCACTGCAGGCCCACCAGCAGCATTTGGGTTACCAGCCCTGGGCACACACAGGCCGCCTACTAGGGGCTAACAGGTAAACCAAATAAGAAAATCAGGGATATACCAATTCACAGTTATATTTACACAGGGAGCATTCGCGCTGTGGCACTGAATAGCAGTGGCACAGCACCCTGAGCATCTAAGACCTGCAAAAACAGAGGAGACAACAGCGAAAAATGCAAGGGAGACCCAGGCCAATGGTGCCAGGTCTAACAACGCGCACAAATGAAAACTGCAGGCGGGAGCAGAAACACAACTTTGGAATCTGTATTGATTCCAAGAAGTTCTCGAATGCAGACCTAAAAACGTATAAACCTGCAATTAAAATGTCATCATGTCAGTAAATGCATCAAAGAACGGACACTGACTCTGAAGTGCAAGCTAGAAGTTATTTTGCTTCTGCTTGAGCACCATCACCAACAGAAACAAAACGGGACAGTGTACCAGTCCGTGAAATGCCACGTTCTTTATGGCTCATGCAAGCAATGGCAAACCACGAGAAATCTATGAAAGCCTATGGTTGAAGTGGGCTGTCCAAAGTCCCCTCTTGTTGTGACACTTCTGACATGTACTTTTTTTAAGGTATCAATAACATGAGGTCTACCACACAGTTAAAGTTGACTGCAGTGAGACCTAAAAATAGGTTAATTATTAATGTATTTATTGTAGATAAATGAAGAATAAGAAAAGCGAATGAATAATTTCTTCACTAAAGAAAATAAATTCCCTCTTTGCCTGATATATTTTGTACCATAAATTATGGAGAGTGGATTTGAACTCTGTTTTAAACCCATCTGTGGGACCACTCATGCGTGGGATCTCGAATTACACTCCAGCTGCCGATTTCTGGCACTATTGAAACGGTTGTGGGCACAGCTGGTACCCATCTCACCATCCAGCTGTTTCATCTGTATCTTTCCCCTGATGCCTGGTCGCTCACTGGGCGGCCAAAGAGGGAAGCAGCCCTTTACCAATAGCGACACGTCACCCATCGACTGGGTCAAAGCTGGCACCTGCGTGACCACAACAATACTGTGGTGCTTTTTGCTGCATCCAAGTGGTTCAGACGAGAATACAGAACGCGACAAATACATGTGTTTTGACGTTCCCAGACACCACGGGCCTCATTTATGAAAAGTGACGCATCGCTGCGTGAAACCAGCGATACGTCACTTTTCACTGCGCACTCCTTGCGACACTAATGGTGCGTCATATTTACAGTATGACGCATCATGGCGCAAGGAGTAACAGATACGTCAGTATTTCTGACGTATCTGTATGGCGCAAAAGTGACACATTGCTGGAGTGCGTCACAAAAGTGACGCAACTCCAGCAATGTGTCCTTTCACATGGGGCAAGCCCCATGTGAAAGGACTTGCGTCAGTCTTACACCTGCTGTGAGGCAGGCGTAAGAAATTGACGCATTTGTGTCCTAGAAGTGGCGCAGTGAAATCGCATAGATTTCACTGCGTCACTTCTATGACCCTTTCTTGCGTCAGAACGCCCCCCTGCATACATTATACCTGGCGCAGGTATAATGTGGCGCAGGGGTTTACAAAGTGACGCATCTACCTAGATGCGTCACTTTGTAAATATAGTGCAACAAGGCACATTTTTTACGCTGCTGGTGCGTCACAAAAAGTGACGCACCGGCAGCGTAAAAGTGACGCACGGCCTCATAAATGAGGCCCCACGTATTTGGAACCTATAAATAATACGACTGAACCAACCATGGGCAGACACGTGGCAGAATCTTGATGCCCAATGGAAGAATGTGTCCTTCCTTGCAGAAACATTAAGATTATCTGTTAGAGAGGTGGAACCGTAAATCTGCGCCATGCACAAGATACTTTTGCAACGCCATAAATCAGATTTAAGGGAGGCGATGGGCTGGTAATGAATGTCGAGCTGCAGTGGCACGCAGGGGGTGCTTTTTAATTCACAAGGACCCACGCCCCACTTCTGAAGCGCTCAGACAGTGTACCTGAGAGAAAGGCTTCCGCCATTTATGAGTGACTTACAAAGCAAGCCTGCTGGGTTAGGCGGCTGCGAATATTACACAACTATAAAAAAAAAAAAATTTAAAAAACTCGAAGCCCAGTTGATGGGAATAAAAGCAGACACATTCCGTTTTTCTCGCCGACTTTGACAGGCTGATTTGGCCATGAAAATATCTCAATAAAAGCCTTGAGTCATTCTTCTGTGAAGTAAAAACCACTGCAGTTGAGCAATGGGCCTGAAAAGCTGTGGCCGTGAGAAAGGACCCGCAGTGCTGGAATGTGCTAAGACACGGAGCCCAGAACAATAGCCGCATTCAGGCAGGACGTCATTCCGAATGATATTTACAGACCAAAGGGGGAGGGGGAGGGGGGGGCCGCCGGGAATAATGGGGCATGTGCAGAAACAACAGCTGAGCAATATGTGTGGTTAAAAACATGGCATTTTTATACAGCAACTCATAGATATATTACTTCTACACATCTGCACAGCCAGTACTGTGGTACTGGAGCGCTGCTAGCCACATAATGTTTCAATCCACTTGTTTTCGATGAACCACTGCAATTTGTATGTCCAATTTGATTATTTCTGAGCTCTGTGCTTTATGCACAGAGAGCCCTCAACTGGTGTAGGGGGGTACACAGGTGCCTCACTCCCCGCGCTCGTGAACAGTGCCATAGTCACAGAAATAATCGCTGGCTCTTGCGCATGCGCTTACAGTTTCTGTCTGCACTGCAGGTAGTTTACCTCACCTGGTGGATACACCAATCTGTGACTTTGCGAGCCACACTTTTCGGCTCTTGTGGCAATTCTCTAAGTTCCTGTAGTGTTTTAAGCCGCCCCGTCCTGCACTCAAATTCACTGGCATACTCCATCACCACTCACTGACAGGGTGCATGGGGAGCACTGGCAGGCACTACCAACATGTCCTTGCTACTTTGATGGCCCCCTAAACATATTCACCCCTTCTTTTTTTGGAGGTGGTATGTGCCTAGAAGTTTTTTGAGACCCCTTATGCCACGAGAAGGTACCACATGGCTGCGGAGTGCTCCACTGTGCACCTCCTACTGAGTGGTGGCCTTTCAACACACTTTGTTCTGCTCATGCTCCTGCACACAGGAGTCCTCATTATTATAGTCCACATGCAAATTAAGGAAATCACACTTCAGTGCAGCCCCAGGGCAACATCCTGCATGCACATTTGCCATTCCAGGTGTGGCCTTGTCGCCCCTTTTGTTGTATGGAAATGCTGCACCTTCATAACAAGCAGCACTAGGTGTCAATTGCTTAATCAGCACAATCTTGAAAAGCATTACAAAGTATAGGTGTTACACTTTTTCTAATGGCACTAATGGTCATAAAATGTGCTTGTGAAGCATTTTTCGGAGAAAGAAGACAACACTATTTGATTTTTGCTCAATTTGTGTAATTTTCAAACAGCGCTACTATAACTCACACTGTATGTACATGTAAACGAATATGTGCGTGATGGTGTGCTCCTTTTCAGTTCATGTTATACACCATTGTACACAATGGCAAAGAACCCGGATTTTCTCCTCTTCTCTTTTGATACAAAGGCTCAGTACCTTCAAATGTTTTACTGTATCAAAGGCTGCAGTGCCTGATCACTGCTTCGAACAACATTGTGGACATTTTGGCCTAACTGCTCCTATTACGACGAGCTACAGCTTTGCTCCTGTTCTTTTATTTCTTATTACAATCACACATTACTTGACTTCTTTGCTCCTATCACAGTGCTATTACAGTGATGGACAGCCTTGCCTCTCTTCCCCTATTGTCTAATGCAGGTGTATCCATCCAGTCAATTATGAGTTAAAAGTAGGTCTCAGACACCTCCAGAGTAGCTTGCAACCTTGAGTTCATTTTTAAATAACCCCAAGGTCACGTTTTCCTCTTAAAGTTAAGAGAAGGCTGAGTTTTAAGGCCCGATAGTGAGCAGTGCTCAGTCAGATTTATGAACAAGGCTGGGGAACATATGTGGACACCTGAGGCACTGAGGTATTTAACTCTTAAATAAAAGTCCTTTTCAATTCAATATTGGAGCATGAGAACATAATGACGTTTCTTAATGCTTTTAAAGGGGAGTCAATTAAAATGGAAAGTTACCCTCATAATTAAGTTAACTCTTCATTTTAATTTTCTCACATTTTAAAGTGTGGCATTTACAAACATCAGGTCTCTTGCTTCTATTGGTCAGTAGACACTGGGAAATATGTAGAACTGAAAAATACAGTCTTTTTTTTAAATAGGAGAAATGTAAAGTGCAGAAAATTCTCCATATTTTGAACATTGTTGGAGAACATTTTTCTGCACTTTAAATTTCTCACATTTAAATAAATGGTTCTATGTTTGTGTTATACATGTAACGGTGCCACATAAGGCGAAAGGTATGTCTTGTGTCGCAAGTACATATGACATAGCCCCTCAGTCACTCATATACATATATCCCATTCATACACATTCATGTTCATACATCCAAAAGACCACACTCACACTGATACACATGGCAGCCTTGTCATAGTGGCCCTAGTCAAAGTATTTTTTTTCACACCATAGTATCTGCCTCTTTGGACATTAGCCTTAAAGTCAATGAAGCTGGCGTGGGGGTCTCTGGTAACAATGCATGGGTTGTACAGCCTTCAGTAGCTCATAATGATTTTTTTTTAAAATATTTTTTTATTTGCTTTTACATAGAATACAATCACAACCACTGTTACAGAGTTAGCCCAGCGTGTGTAATAGTCGTTTACGCATTGGAGTATATATAGCTACCTACTGATCAGAAGTAGCTCTCACTACAGAAAAGGTTGTAGACTCCTGGTCTAATGCAATATTGCAAAACAAGACTCTCAGCTCATATGAAACTTGTTACTTACCTGTAGTAACAGTTTGCTGTTTGAGACTACTCAGGATTCCCTGCTGTTTTATTTAGTAGTTGGTCCGGAAAAACACGTACAAAAAGACTTTGGGCATCAACTATAGGCGGAGACAGTAGGACTCATGGTGATCGCCGTAGGCCCACAAAACTCCACTCTGCTAATATTTCTATTATAACTGTGCAGAGTCTGGCCTTTTATGAGCTCGCTACATCAAACCGGGCTATATATACTGTTTTTGTTTATCATTTCTCTCCGACTAGAAAGGTTGAATTGTATTTTAGTCTGTTTATAAACAGCTCTACACGTGTCCCATTAATTTGGCTGATGGAAGGAAAAAAGACTATAAAAGGCAGTTCCAGGGCTTAGAAATGGATCCTACGTGGAACAGTCTGCTCTATTAGGCACAAATAGTGTTTACATAAGAAAATTAAAAAAGCCAGCATTTCATCATGTCTGCCACCCACACAAACAAATGTATATGTAATGTGATTACATATATGTATATGTAATCACCATGCTACCGCCAGAACTCACTAGCAGGTAGGACGAGGATAAGAGAAGGTTAATGCCACCTCAGTTCACAAGGCGGGGTTCCTAGTATCCGCATCCTCTGGGTTGGATATAATTACAGAATCCAATCAACTCACTCAAGTCTCCCCCGCGGGCCAGTAATTGCAGGAGTAGATGTGACTTAAAGGGGTGGGCACAGCAGGGCTCATGGGTTTCATATTCCATCCAGTGCCTGATGACAAGCCTGTTCTGATGAAAGAATTTGCAGGTATTTGTTTTAAGAGCTCCCACTAGCGACATCAGTGACAGACATTAGGATGAACAAAACAAAGGCCACACTGAAAAATATCTCATATAGCGGCCACAACAGATGCAGAGAAGAGGGGCTCTTCTCGCAGATGCAAGGTGGCAAAAAAGCTAGAGCCCTGAGCCCCCTGCTCTTAAAAGCTCCAGTATTTAATGAGAACTTATATGAAGCATTTATAACAACAAACACTGTCAAAGCCAGTAGGTCTCGCCTCGATCTATTGGCTTTATCAGTGTTTTTTAGCCATGTTGTACAGCAGTCAACGTTTGTCGGAAACATTGATAAAAACATTGACAAACTCAAATAGTGCTACTGTTTGGCTTTGAAAACCATAACGTAAAAGCAGCACAGCTGCTATGCCGTATGTTTGATAATAAAAAGAACAAGCATTGCACTACAATAGGTCTCGCATATATGCGAGTTTGAGCTATTGCCATTGTAAATGACAATGCCTTTTATTTATGTTTAGGTTTTTAAAACATAAATAAAAGTCATTGTCATTTACAATGCTAATTTCTTACTCTCGCAAATG
Source organism: Lissotriton helveticus (assembly GCF_964261635.1). Classification (NCBI taxonomy): domain Eukaryota; kingdom Metazoa; phylum Chordata; class Amphibia; order Caudata; family Salamandridae; genus Lissotriton; species Lissotriton helveticus. The sequence goes on along the minus strand of NC_136061.1, from coordinate 769,153,925 downwards.
AAAGACTATTGCATTGCAAATGCTTGTTTTTGTTAGCAGTTTGGATTTGAGCTGTTTACTTGTGCTTTACTTGTGCTTGCTACGTACTGTGTCTTGATGGGGATTGGCTGCACCAATAAACACTGCTACTTTTAGGTATTATGTTTGTTACAATGAGAAGGCAAGCGCTGCTATAGATGACGGTATAAGGAGCTATGAAGAGCTGCTTGTTCGTGTGGCATGTATTTAACCGCATGCGTGCGGGCGGAATTCCGCCCGTACGCTGGGTTTTGCGAAACCGCACTTTACGTGACGAGCTGGGCTCGTCATGAGCGTGCGAGGAGGCTACGCCATGACGAGCCCAGCTCGTCATGAGCGTCGAAGGGGTTAATATGCAATTGTGGTTTCACAATGCACCTCAGAAAGGTAAACTGCAGTGCTCTCTATGTTACATGCACTTAACTTTCAACAGTACCTCATGCAGGGCTCGAGTCGGGGTACCACACGGGTGGACGGCGTCCCCCCACTTATTTTACCGGGTGGACGCCGTCCCCCCTGCCAAACAGCTCGACTTACCCCTTTGGCCTCTCTGGGACGAGGAGCTCACAGCACGCTGCTCACGCACTGACTTCTCAGATACAATCGCATCTGAGGGGTGAGCGTGGGGAGGCAATGAGCCCGATGGTGCAAGCCACCTTTCGTGATGTCACTTCCTGTCTGTCGTCACTTCCGGTGACAGCGTCCCCCCACTTCTTTTTTTAGGACTTGTGCCCTGACCTCATGCAACTGTTACACTGAGCTTGGAGGTACATGGGATAGGGCTGACAGAGATGATGCTCTTAACTCAAGTATAAGTGTTAAACCCTGTGGCAGGAAAAAGTGGTGGGGCAGCGCAGGAGGTGGGGGGGACAGGACGAATGACAATAGTAATAGCAAAAAAATAAAATCTACAAAAGAACTTAGCTGCCGCCCGCCGCATCGCTGCTCTTCTGCTCCTCTGGCTCCACTGCACAGTCTGAGGCATGCAGACTCCCCTACGGCCAAGCCAGACACTGCTCTCATGCTGCTGGCAGCATGAGAGAAGTGCCGGGACTGGCCTGAGGGGCCTGGATTTGCATTAACAAAAGGTAAAACATGTTAATGTTAATGATCATTTGTTGAGCACTCGTACGCCCGGAGGCTTCATGGCGCTATAGAGAGGAACAAGGCGCGACAGTCAATTAGTAGAGATGAAGCAGTTCAGTGATGTGCCTGAGAGAAGAGCCAGGTCTTCAGGGAATGTCTAAAGCTGAGGATGTTGTCGCTCAGTTTTAGATGAAGGGGAAGAGAGTTCCAGAAGGCAGCTGCAAGGTGGTCAAAGCAGCTGCCTCCGAGACGCTTCCTCTTATACGGAGGAACAGTCAGGAGGAATTTATGGGTGGACCGGAGGTTGCGGGAAGGACTGTATCTTTTAAATAAGTCTCTAATGAATAGGGGGCCAATGTCATGTAAAGATTTAAATAGAATGCACCCGGCTTTGAAGGCCACGCGTTGCTCAACCGGCAGCCAGTGTAGCTGTTTCAGGCCAAGTCTGACTGATTGCCTCCTAGGGATGTTCAAAAGAAGTCTGGCTGCTTGGTTCTGAACTAGCTGGAGGCGTTTAAGCTCTCCAGTTTGGAGCCCAAGGTAGAGACTGTTGGAGCAGTCCAATCTGGACAGAACCAAGGAGATGACGATCTGTGTAAGGGCCGCTGAGGAGAAGAAACAGGCAATTTTTAGGTCGAGCAGACGTACTCTCAATGCGTGAGCATTGAGAGAGTCTGCTTCAGACCTAATGTTGCCCGTTATTGGGAGAGTGGACACCAATCTGACACGAGCGTTTCCTTCGCGGTTTTCACCGCGGGAGCGCGCGTCTCACCCGCGCATGCGCAGAGTAACTCAGCATTTTTTTTTTTTTTTTTATTTCCCAGCCCCGAACCGAATCAGGTATCAGAGCGCTTCACATATAGGCAGCCCCCACCCCCACCCCCCACCCCTCTGCATGCGCACACACAGGCGAGCGCATGCACACGCAGGCACACGGCAGACACTCGCTCACACACACCCCCCTCCCCCACAGTCACACACACGCACTCCAGACACATACACACGCGCGTGACCCCCATCCCCACCACTTACCGGGCTCTTTCGGCGTGTTCAGTGTCTCATCGCTCCACTTCTTCCTCGGCGGCGGCGGCTGTGGCTGCGGGCGGGACTTCCTGCTGGATTGCAGGCCCCGCCCCCGTCTCAGGCAAAAGTGCCTGACTTCTGTTTTTTTTAAACTGTGGCTCTCTATAACGGAAGGATAAACCCTGTGCCATATAGCATGCGCGTGAATGGACACTCACTGATCAACAGCACATGCGCTTTCATTGCAGAGAAACATGGGTAATATTGATCCCTGAGGGACAACGCAGCTAGATTTCAGGGGCTGAAGAGCAAAATGGGGTATTGTGACCACCTTAAATCTTACCTACAAAAAATGCTTCTGCTAGTTCAGTACTGTCCCTGGGAAACGTGTTAAAAAGTCTACTAGTCTGGGTGGGTCATTCATAGCGCCGAAGGCTGCTGAAAGGCCGATTGATATAAAGGTCTTGATGAGTCACTTTGAGTAACCCCTCTATTTTGACAGCACCACTAACTCCGTGATGAGACCTGGTGTCATGCCTGCCTAGAGTAGTTTCAAATGTGCTTTTACGGTCGCACAAGATTGCAAAAAGATTAGTAACACCCGTTTTTCCAAACGTTTACCAAAATAAGGTATCAGTTATATCGGGTGGACATTGCTCAAATTAACGTTCCCAGAGAAGTCTTTTGGGGTCTGGCATTAACCACCGCCTTGTGATTTTTGTAAAATGATAAGTACATAATAAACGTACTTCCATGGGATTTCAGCCGGCCCTCTCCATCGGTTGGTCTGCCCTTGCATTGTTCACATTTCCTTCCGCCCGTTAGAGCATACAGCAGGGGACAATAGGGCAGCCCACTCAGGCCTGTGGCCGTCGTCACTCTGACTAACGGCATTTTGCCTTTTCACAAGGTTACACATCTAAGCACAACGGAGCGCATCATCAGTGCCTGTGACTTCTCTGGAAATGTGTGCTTTTGGGAGCAAAACAATTCTTGCTTTTTGCCAAATTGTTTAAATATTGGCAAGAAAGCCACCTTTCACAACGATGGTTTATAAAAACCATGGCTAAACATTTATAACGGGCAAAGGATGTCAGCCACCGCCAGGCCGACTGGCTTTGAAAATGCTTATTTAATAACGGGGAATTCGAGGGTGATTTCCGAGCTCGTGAACTGTTCCAGTGCTGAAAGAGTTGTTAAATGACTGCAACAGCTCATGGCTTGAACGAGTCACAGTGAATTTGAAGGTTCCTGGACAGCAGTCAATAGTGAAGCGAAGCCACTCGGTATCCCAGCCCTGAGCTGGGTGCGTGCTGTGTGCAGTTGGTGGCTCGGGTGCCGCAGCTTGAGCCATAGTGCTCATTTAATTATAATCGGTATATGAGGTGTGTTAATGATTCTGACAAAAGTTGAATTCTTTTTTTCAACGTTTTCATATCTGTAGGGACTGGTGTATTTGGTATTCCTCTACTGCGATTATGCATGCTGTTTCTATGATGGCACTTTGCACGGTGGTATCTTTTCACCATTATTGAAAGGAATCTGCTACAGTTCGTTGAACTTTTGTAAGCTGTAATTACGATTGTTCTTTGCTATTTTTATAATATTTTATGTGGCCCTACATCGGAGTTCCGAATCATAAAATATAAATTGATTGATCCAAATTTCTGCCTTAAGTCATTTGTGCGAGCATATTATCCGCACGAATCTTTTCGCCAAAGAGGTAAATTCTACCAATAAAAGTCTTTCTTGGTTAGTTTATTCTAGGATAAAAAACAGAGGAATACATCTCCCACGAGTCTCATGTAGCATCACTGGCTGACAGTGGCAGAACGAGGTAATATGAAGTAGCATTTCAGGCTGCTCTCTGCGCCAGTGGGTTACTAGCAACAACCATCAAGTGGTTCTTCGAGCGTTGTTTAACCCTAGCCCCAAGTGACAAGAATTCCATGTCATTTAAGCGTTCAGGAGGAAACGAATTACGAATAATTCGAGAGACTTGTAGGCGTAGACCTTTTAAGTACTACTGATTACCCCTAAATTAAGATTTTTTTTCTTTCAAAATCAGAGAAAACAGGCACTCTAGCAGAATTTGCTGCTGGAACAGGCGTGCTTGGAAACCGAGATATGCCCCGTCCAAAGGGTTTGTCGTGCAGAATTCATTCCAAAAAGAGCCCACGGTGTCCAGACGAGCGACCTGGTTGCCCCTTGGCACGGAAAGGGAGACGGGATATGGGTAGATTATCCGTGCCAGATCTCCGAGGGCACTAGAGTGCTTTGGCATTTTCGTGTGATTAACGCGCAGCCAGTGGTATTTTTTCAATCCAAAGCGTCCCATCCAGTCTCCCTGCTTTGTTCGAGCCCTGCATAATAGCCTTGGTAAGATCGGGGCTCCCTCCGGGTTCACAAAAGAAGAAAGATATATAGTTAAGGTTATGTTCAAAATACATCCGACGTTGTCTGCTTCTGCTGAGACAGGACAATATTGTTTAGATTGGCTGGCCTGCACAAAGGGGGCCCATATGTGCACCTTCCGGCTGGCATATGGGGGCTCAGGAACAAGCGTTACATGGGTAAGGTGGCACTTGTGCAAGTATCAAAGGTAAAGACATGTGAGAGGTAGCAGCCGTGTGTTGCAAGGGCAGAGTGGTGTGTGCATGTTACAAAAGGGCACCGAACACCAGCACATGGAAAATACTGCAAAAAGGCAGACCCTCCAATCACAGGCATACACTGGGAAGGCACTTCCATGGTCATGGAAAGTAGAAATTATCAGTAGTGGGAAGTCTTCCTCACAAATAGCAAGAGGACGTGAATTACTTTTGGAGGTGTCTCTGGAGGAGGAGAACTTTGAGGTCCCTTTTGAAGGCCTGGGAGGAGGCGGTGGTTCGAAACTTTTTTTTGTCCTCTCGCGGTTTGTAAATACAAAACATATTGCATTACAAATGCTATAGGTATCACATTTGCGAAAGTTATAACTATGAGCATTGTAAATGAAGAAGCTATTAATTTAGCTATTTTAAATAAAAGAAACATAAATAAAAACTTTGCCATTTACAATACCAATAGCTCAAACTTTCCTAATGCGAGACCTATTGCATTGCAAATGCTTGTTTTTATTTTCTTCAACTGAAAGAAGCTGGAGGACACAACTGCTCCCACCTGTTTTTTTAAAGAGAGATCCTCACTAATGAAGATACCTAGGCTCTTGACCGAGGGTGACTTAGATGGGGGGGCGCCCATACTGGAGGGCCAGAAGCTGGGATTCCAGCTAAGTGTACTCTGTCCAGGCTGGACCAGTTCGGTCTTGCCTGGGTTAAGTTTCAGATGATTGCAGCTCATCCAACTCAGAATGTGGGACATGGTGTTTTGAAATTCTACCACAGAGTCCTTGGTGTTCAAAGGGAAGATGAGCTGCAAATCATCAGCATAGTTGAAGATGGTTACCTTTGCTTTCCTGAGGGAGTACAAAAGGGGGCGTAGGTACAAATTAAAAAGCAGAGGAGATAACGAGGAGCCTTGAGGTACTCCGCAGATAGTGGATATAGTAGGAGCCGTGAAGGAGCCCAGTCTGACCGATTGAGTTCGGCCAGAGATAAATGAGCGGATCCAGCTCAGCGCAGGGCCCCTAAGGCCTGCCTGCTCGACACGGTCGACCAAGATGGTATGGTCGACCGTGTCGAACGCAGCAGAGAGGTCCAGTAGCACCAGAGCCTGATGGATCCCTTCATCCGCGTTCCGCCTCAGAGTATTCTGCACCGAAAGTGCACCAGAATGTTGCTGGTAGAAACAAGCTTTAGTTATTGCCAAAATCTGAGAAGTGCAGGAAAGTTCAGTGTGTAAAAGTACCACTAAATTATTAACTTCACATGGGTTGAGGTAGTACTCACAGATATTGGCTGAATTACTGTATACCAGAAGTTCACTTTACTCTTTCTTGGGAAGATTTCCGACCTAAGCCCTCATTATGAGTTGACTTGCCTTCTAGATTTCATTATGCGTGATAACTTCCGTTACTGCACATACTGGAGTTATGAGTGTTCTGGCTAGCACCACTCCTCCACAATTATCCCCAGGTGAATTTAGACACGTCATGCATGCAAAATCTGCATACTATTATCCCAAAACCCTTAACTTTTGAACTTGCTCTCCAACTGGTAAGTTCAGAACACCTCAGTGTCCAATTTTAACGGGTGCAATCTGATTATCACATCCGATAATGGGCTACTCGTAACGAGTTTCTTAAAGAGGCCACTGATGTTCACCCAGCACTGGAACATCATAATACCCAGTGCATAAAGAAGATGAGCAGTTAAATACTGAACAGGAGGGGGAAGTGCGCAGATCCTTGCAGCAATTCGAAAAGGACTAATGCAGTAGCTCTATATACACAAGGCACAGAAAGAAAGGAAGGAACTGACGTCGACGAGCGGAGGTAGCGGTAATATTATGGGCCAACGAAATGCATAGGCTTGGACGGACCTGACGAGGAGCCACACGATGCCACCTATGGCTGAGGAAAATCGCTGGACCCATACCATGAAAGGACAGCCCCACTGGCCGAGCTGAGCAGAAACCACTAATGGATCTTGTTACAATGAAAGCGGTATCCCGCTGGCAAATCAGTGCTTCCTAAACCAATCACCCCAGAATGAGTACCTGAAACTGAGTCTACTCACAGGTGTGTCGTGGGGCAGGCCTCTGGCCTGGGCGCTCACTCGTTCGGAAGGACAGACTCACTGGGGCACGGCCTGCTGATTCCTCCCAGACAACCCGTCACTTAGTTCAGAGTCAGTATCTCTGCACTGCGGAGCAGGAGGCCGCCCACCCTGGGGAAGCGGGGAATGCAGCAGCTAAGCACTAGACTTAAAGTAAAAAAATAAATAAACAAACAGAGCGCGGTGTCCCTGAAGCGGGCACTGCGCTTTGAGAGTAAAAAAAAATAATCACCCAGCGATACTTCGCTACTGGCAGCCGCTATTAAAGTGAAAGCACGCATTGTGTGCTCTGTGTACAAATAATGCCCGTCATTGTCCCGTGAGTGCTGGGTGGGGGGGGGGTTGGCCACTATTAAAGTAAAAGCACTCCGCATAAGTGAAAGCGCGATAAAAAAGAAACACGCCAAAGGCGACTGAAACAAGCTGTCGCCATTACGCGAATAAGAAAAAAAAGTGCTTACCCATTAGTTAAAGGAGACTGTATAACGCGGCAAGCAAAAGATCCAGTCCGGATGGGCCATCCAAAAAGGAGACAGTGTGGTAACAAAGAGACCTCATTTTGAATCGGAAGCCAGCGTTTAGCATAAACGATGACGCTAGCCAATAAGAATGATGGGCGGTGCTTCGAAACCACTTCTGAAATCTCCTTGATTGCAATAAGCCTCACAGAGCGAGCAGCGCATGCACGCTGCAACACAGGTCTGCGAGACCTAAACAGCGATATGAGGAGGCCAGTATAGACCATGTTAATTTCTTTTTTATTTTACTTTCAGCCATGCCTCTATAAAATATGGCTAAATAAACATTAACAAAGCCAGTAGATCTTGCTTAGGGAAGACCTATTGACTTTGAAATTGCTTGTTTTCTTGGCAGGAGGGGAAGGAAAAGCTACAATGCGGGAGGTGGATGGTTCAAGACGGAATGCAGTGGGAGGCGATGAAGTGGGGCAAGCAAGAACGCGGGGCATTGCAAGCATTGCAGTTGGAGGGTGAAGCAAAAAGACGGGAGAAAGGAGACTGGAGAAAGGGGGACAGGGTGGACAACGATGGGACAACAATGACAAAGGGGCAAGAAACAACGAGGTAAGCAACAACAACAGGTTAAGCAACAACAATGGGGTAAAAATTACAGGGCAACAACAATGGAGAAACCAATAATAACGAAGCAACAACAATGCAGAGTAGAAGGGGGAGATAGCCGGCAAACACATGCACTCTGATGAAGGGCTACAAATTTAAAGTACCTCTGAAAGCGTGCGAGAAGTGGAAGGACATTGGACCCCAAAAGGAAGGAGTACTTGGGCCATGCTCTATGGGAGGGTCAAACACACGAAGAGGAAGTGAAGCAGGCATAGTCTTATGAAAGAGAGGCAAGGAAATCAGAGTGATGAGGAAGTCAACCAATGGTAAGCAATGGGTGGGATTTAAGCACCATGTAAGCTACAAAATGTCTTGCAAGCAACAGAGCATGCACTCTCTAGGGTGAGCCTAATAAGTGAGGGAGATATGCAGACAACATATGACTGTCAATACATTTTAGCACTATTAACATAATATGCTAACCTTGTAGTGTAATGAATAGGACAGCAGAGACATTCTACCATGATACAAGTGTATAAACGCATAATGGTAATCTTGACCAGCTACTGAGGACACCTTGAAGTTTAAAGGTCCCTTGTGGAAATACTTTAGCTTTTTTGTGGAGACTGAAGACTGGCTGGGAAAAGTACACAGTAAGTCTAAATGTCTTGTACTGTATCTCCACTAATTTTAAAATACAGAAATGCATTGGTAAGCATACCCATCCGCCGTATTTTTACTTGTTTAGATCCACTGGAAACAAAAGTATTTCTAGGAAAATGCTAGAACCTTGTTAAATAAGAACACTTTGCCCTATTACTGCAAAACTGTTCTGGGCACAGTATATCAAGCTAAAAGATATCAAGCCGATGTTGCTAAAAATAAACTCCTCTTGTGAAAATGTACTAATTTGCTGCACTTGGAATTCAAGGGAAATCACAGAAGTGTTCTGATTAGTGCCTAAATAACAATTCCTTATTCTTTCCACAGAGGCACTGCCTTAAAGAAAAGGCCTCACCTCTAAAGGCAAGATGTCTCAAGCAGATATCTAGGTGTTCACACATTCAGAAACATCAAGATTCAAGCAAAGACCAGCAATTATGACCCAAACAGTGATTTAACCACCAACAGGCAACTACATCCAAGAACAGGCTTCCCCATGAAAAGCAATAACACAAAATTAAGTGCAATGCTACTTAATGCATAAGTACTCAAAGGCTACATCTTTGAGGAATCAAGTCTCAAGCAACAGATTTGCCACCAAATGCATTAATAAACAAGCACTTTCATCATCCCCTTGGAAACAATGACTTAATGGTTTCACCAAAAAAAGAAGTCAATGATCAAACAGCTAAGGGTAACAGAAATCAGGCAGAAATCAGACAACATCACGGTAACCAAAGGCATGAAATTGCAAGCACCACCTTAACCATTAACGTCATAAGACATAAAGCAACAACACTGACAACAAAGTCCATATGTTATGAGCAAGACATCCATGATCATCATACACTAAGTAATAGTTTTGCTACTACCACCTAGCTTCAAAGAGTTGCCTTCACACCTAAAACATTAGTTTCTTACTTAAGATAGTTGAATGGTGAATCCTACATTTGGCATAATAGTCACATTACTTTCTATCTTGGATACCCCCTAGTTATTGACATCTCAAACGTGGGTGAATGAAGTGTTTTTACAACTGTGCAATAATTCAGCATTTTCAGGAATGTACTATGGTAAGTGAATAGGTAGAGGAACCTAGGGCTCTTTTACTTAAGTACCCAGGGGGAGGGGTGACATACGTTTGCGTCCATTTTGATGCTGTAATACAGTCATGCAATGTTTGCACATGGGACATTCCCTCATTCACAAGGGAAGGTGGCTTCACACATAAGGCAATTTGCTCTTATGCCTCCAGCATACTACAAATGTAGGCACACATCACTAGGAGGCTGACTATGCACCACACAGCAAGTACTGCACATTTACTCCACCACCATTTGACCCTTTTCGGAAGGCAGTACAGGGGTCTTATGGGCCCATAGGTATTCCTCCTGAAAGAGTATGTAACAACTCATTGCACCAGCCATGTGGGGCAATTTCTGCCACTGCCTTAAGTCAAAGATAGAGTTGGTTTCAAACCCTTGCTCTGACTTACCCTGATGTGCTCTTTCCAGAGCAAGTGTTAAAACAGGAGCTGTAACAGTAGTGGGTTGATAGAACTCGTGCCTTCAATTCTACAAGATGTTTTTACATTAGTATAGTGAACTGGGTGTATTTATCCAGTCTAGGTATAATATAGTTCACATGCCAAAGATAAGCAATTGTGAGGATATACAGCCAACACCTGCTTTGATCTAGAGAGTGGTGATGTGGAGCTTTCTCAAAGCAAGGACAGTAGTTTTGAAGCAGAGAACATAATCATTCCATCTGTCTGTGTGCCAAAGGCAAACTCTCAGTCCAAAATGGGAAGCGAGTTAGGCTAATGTGGTGGCTATATATCCTGCGAGTCTGGTACTACTACTCTTGTTAATCTATCACTACTAAATGCAGTCATTCTTCATCTTGGATGTGTCATGTTAATGTTAACTTAACAACTCAGAAGCTTGCCTATTTGTTTTTTTTTAAAATAGCCAACAGCTCTGGTCTCTCTCAGATCACTGAGAAGGTGTTGAACAGCAGAGTGGGACTGTACGCTTCATGACTGCAATATTGCCAAAGCCCTTCTTTACCCAGTATTCATTGATAAGACATAGTCAAAATATCTTCACCTAACTTTGTTACAATGTAACTGGACCCTGCAGAACCATTGCTGGTAAATATCATCTATTCTATTATAGCTAGATGTGCCAAGTGATGAAAAATCAATTGATGGAGTTAAAGGAATCACAATTTTGAATATTTAACAGACATTCTTACTTATTTATATCCTGGGCTCAATGTACCCAGGGTTAAATGTGGGTCATTTCACTCATTGCTATTGGTATTCATAAACAAGGAATTATTCATATATCTTGTAATTATCAAAATGTAGCAACTGAATAATGATAAGAATATCAAAGTAACAGTTTACATAGCCTAACTTTGAATGAACTTTCACAATTAATACTTCTACCAAGGAGGGCTCAGTTAAAATGTATTTACTGGCATTGAAGTGCGTTTTCCCACTCTCCCCGGCTTACGCAGACTGGAAACTAAGTGCCTGCGAAGGCTGATGCTGTTATTCATCAAGATGCAGTCTCCTTATGACAGACATACTCTGCGGGAAAGTGATGGTCACTTATACTCCGTTTGCTGAATTATGTCCATTGAAGAAGAGCTCACAGATAGTGTTTCATAAGCCTTCCTGTCTACAGAGATCCCAGACAGAAAAGCTGTAGTTCTCTTTTAAAATCAGAAGAGAATAAGCATTTTCACCGGGATTCACTTACAGAAATCTAGTGACTGCATTTTCACTTTAATGTCTGGGGGATACAGTTGTTTATTCCAGAGCCAACCCCACCCAAACTATGTTAACCACCGCAGCACAACCACCTGCCTAATTTGAGTATCTTTTGATTCAACACCAAAATGTCCTTCACTAATTCACAAATACACAGTTATAGGGCGCAACAAAATGCATCTCAGCTGGATTTAAAATGCTTTAGATAAACCAAACGTTTCACAATTTAGACCCAAAGGTATTCAATTTGCTTCAAAATGTTGCAGATCGGATTTTTTCTAACACTTTAAATCAGCACCCAAATGTGCCACACTGGTGCTCACGATTTGTAGATTGGATTTCTAACAGACAAATATATTTCCCAAAACAATGTAGGTCGGCTGAAAATTTGGACTGACAACCCCTCAACGACTCAAAGTATATCCAAATATGTCCAAATGCATTCCTAACATTCTCAAATTAATGCTAAAAACTATCATTCTGCGCATACAATCTATAAATATGGCCTAAAACATCAAATGTGGTAAAACCATCTGTATATCTTAAAGTCCAGCATATAATTGTACAAAATACCTAAAAATGATCTATATGAAGGATTAAAATGTAAAAGATAGCTAATAAAAGCTGGTAGCCACATCCCCAAAATGTTTTCATTTATTTTGTCACAGATCCCCAAAATGTTTTGACAGTTGACAATAAATGTAGACAGTTTCTAATTGAACAATCTTCTAGGACGAAGGTGAAGTGTAAAAGGAACTCTGAAAATCTGCTGATGCAGGCTCTGTTCTCACTGATACACTTACTCCAAGAAATTAGTTGGAGCCAAGCAAGGAACTGGCCGGTCACCATACGATCAACATTTGCACTGATTTTCCTGCCTGTCTCATTACTCCCTCTGTTGTGGATATCTTGCCAGCATTTATTTACCGAAAGGTGAAGAACCTGTACTCAATAAGATATTATGCTTAACATGAGTATAAGTATGGTATCATTAGCCAACATTCAGCATCTTACAAAACTTCTAACAAACCATCTATGTACACAGCTTGTGTGCTTACAGCTAGCACTGAAAATTGATGCACGGAAAACATTTAATTAGTCTCAATCACAGGGAATCACCCTGGGCACTTTCGGTTCTAGAGTGTCTTGACCAGATCAGCCCATTCAAAGAACAGCACCTAGAGGCTACTGGATTTACAGAGTGCAATATACAAGTATAATCACCCAATGTATGAAACCTTGCATAAACAATGAACTACTGAGGTAAGCAACAACTCAACTACATCTAGTTTCTATTTTGTGTTCTTTTTAAAAGTGAGAAACTTACAATCATCAAATGGTAATTTATATTTTACATTTAAAGTGACATGCCATCATTATAGCTGCATAACCAATAAGTAAAAAGTTGAGTCGTTAAATCCTGTATCTCATTACGGTGTAGAAAAGTAATTTGTTCCAATATTTTTAAATGTTTTTAAGATATCCTATATTTTTATTTATTTGTGTAATGTAATAAACTGCAACAGAAAGGTGGATGATAACTATAAAATGATCACATGTACTTTTAATTTATTCATACTCCTAATAAATAGGTTTTACATATAAAAGATGTTCCAAATTCAACTATACCAAAACACGAATCTGTTGGTTGAAGCCTTAGGCATTGTACAAAGATTCACTTCATAAACAAGTTAACTTGAATGTCATTGAAAGGGTTCACCTGCTGTCTACCTGAGTTTGTCTGCTATAAAGATGACCCGTCGCTCGAGCAGCAGGGAGGCAAAGATCTTGGTCATCTGTCGCACACTGAGGAACTTAAAGAGGCACTCAAAGTCCACATGTTCAAGGCGTGAGTCCATTGGTCGCCGGAGCTCTATCACCTACAAAACATTAAACATACAACAGAATAACTGTATTATGGAATCATGTGCTCTACCTACAGGTCTTTGGATGGACTCTGACCGCACAGGCAGAGTAATTATTACACATATAGGTTGCCTGGTATGATACCTTTGGAAACTATAGCACTCATCATGGGTCCCTTTTAGGTGGAGAGAGGAGTTTCTGTGTACAGTATATGTATTACCTCAGAAAAACTTTGAGTTAAACGTGTGCCCTCTAGAAAGTGCCATCGCATAAAAACAGGTGCATATCTGTGCTGTGTGTGAACGCACACCTTCATGACGAGGCACCTGGTATTAAATGAGTACATAAGTGCCAATGGATGGATTTTGAATTCATGTAGCCCGCTTTTATAATACAAGAAAACTTCACTCAAATACTGGCACCTCCACAAATCTCAAAAGTGCGGCAGCTGATCATTACCATACTGGAAAAGGCCGAACCGCAACAAGGGCATCAAGTCTAAAGTAGGCATTGTTCTATAGAAATAACAGCCGGATTGCCAATCTAAAGACAATCTCGAAGGAACATTTAATACAGCCAGCTATCTTAACGTTCTATAAATCTAATGCAAAATATGTTATAATTTACAGCACCCTCAGTCAGTAGGTATTGTTGTCACTTGAGTGGTTGACTAGATCAAAAGTCAGAATTAGAGACTGCTTTGCCCCAGAGAACCATTACTGCTCCATCACAAAAGAAGAGAACATATAATTTAAATGTGCAAACTCACTGGCTAGTCGTATTTTGGTTTTATGATTTTCAGTAAATGCGTCAATGATAAATAGTACACACCTGAATACATATGGGCCAAAATAACAGTTTAGGGTGCAAACGTCTGTTTCTACCGTACATGGGATTAGAAATCAGATGTGAATAATGCAAAATATTATGGTTAAGCATCCTGAAATAGGTGGAGTTTTGCCCACCTTGCACAAAATTCCCTGTTACCACTGGGTCAAATTGCACACAGGCTAAGTACCACTAATAGTAATTATCAGACGCACAATTTCAGTTCCCGAATACAGCCCAAATGTAATCAGGACCTTAGACTGCAGCATCCTTAAAGCCTTTTTAATTTTATGGTTTGTAAAGTTAGATACAGCAAATGGACAGACTGTTCCATTTTATGAGAAGCATGTTACAATTTTAAGGTCTGGCATTAGCCAAGAGCTATTGATTTTAATAAAACTATGAATAATATTCTTTCATATAGGGCCCTTCAGTAGGCCCTCTTCATGCATTGGTCAGCTGTTGTGTCTTATTTTTTTCCACCCACTACAGCATGGGGGCAATTGGTGAGACCACTTCAGCTATTGGCTAACTTCACTGTTAGTTACGGCATTCAGCTGTTTCGTAAGGAGCACATCTGCACACATGCAGCTCATCCAAGAATAAAACTGACCAAACAAAACAAGCATTGACAATGTTAAAAAGTCTGGCAGCCCACGCTAGACCTAGTGCCTTTGATAAGGCTGTTTGTTATGGAATAGACATCTATGGATAAATAGGTTAAATTATATCAATCACCCTGTTTCCAGATTAATACCTAGCTTTATTAATGTCTCTACGTTTTCTCATTTCCTAAAGAATACATTAAAATCTGACCTTCTTTGTAGAACCACAAAGAAAATATTTTATGTGCCTAAGTCATTTTCCCGTCCGCATTTCGACACATATTTAATCACTAGATAGAGCTACAGATCCAGGTGGAAAATTATAGGAGGCATGTGTTTATTGTCGCAATATAAGTCCAATAATGACTTTCAAAGAATGCAAGCAGGATGACTGTAAGCAGGCTGACTGTGTTGACCCCTTGCTTGGGGTGGTTTTTGGCAGACATCATGGAAAACTAAAGATTTACGGATTCCGCTTTTTATTGCATTGAATTACCACTGATGGGCTTCTGAATAGACACCGTGGTTGACTTCAATGCTTGTCAGTGTTGTATTCATGAAGATGCTTTAAAAAGCTCGTCTCCTCTATAGCCACAATACACTTTAATAGTTCTCTGTCACTTTTTAATCCATAAATATTGTAAGAACCCATCGGCAACAAGGGGGTCAGGGAACTGTACATAAAGTGAAACCACAATATCTAATTAACAGTTACCGTAGGCTTATAAAACCCAACCAAGGAAAGAGAGGAATAAGAATGCAGGGTCATTAAACATACGATGAAAACAAAATGCTCAGTCTAGCTGCAGTCCAGGCTGGATTGGCCACAAAATCAGTTGATAAGAACACAGACAAGTATTCCAAAACCAATACGTTTGGCTTGTTATTTGAGTCTTGGCTAAAATATTTAACAAAAACCCTGCTGCAGAGAAAAAACACAAAAACGACTGCTTTCTGTATACAATGCATCTATGAAATATGAGTTTAATGCTTCATGATTCAGTGTACTTTTGAGATGTAAAATAGTGGCTCATGGACTGCTATGCAAGCATTCTGTAGGACACTGAATGATAAACCAAACAGCCAACAGCCTGCATCTCGAGGTCAGAGATATACTGCTCTGGGTGAAGCCAGAGCCTACTCTCTGAATATTTTAAACAACAGGTAGCCATCAGTGTTGCAGACGGCTATGCAAGGTGGTTTTAAGAAGCTTCAAGCAATTCAGAGGTACATCTTTTTACCAGTGGTGGCCGGCACAGATCGGGGGTGGGTAGGCGGGGCGGTGGGTGGGTTGCGGATAGTGGGTTGTAAAAAATAATTTTAAAAAGTACCTCTTCACTGAGTCTCCATCGTCGCCGCGTCTCTCCTCCATCTTCCCAGCCAGGAACAGGAAGCACATTCAGGCTTCCCTGACCAATCACAATGCTGAAATGCAGCATTGTGATTGGTCTGAGCTCCGTGGTTCGCTCTCAGCCAGGGAATGGGAGCCTGGGCATGTTCTCCATGCAGGTTGTAATGCAGCCTGGGTGGGAAACATGCAAAGTACTCATGACTGTTTGGCCGACCCAAGAGGGTCAGCCAATCAGTCATTGCGCACTTCCAGCGTACCCACCACTCCTCCCCCTGCTCTGAGAGCAGAGCAGCCAGCCCGCAAAGGCGCCTGCAGCAGGAACAAATAAAATGGTAATAACAACAAGTTATTACAGGAATAGGGTTTTTCTAAGATGGGCGACTGCAGAAAGAACACTGTTTAACTATTTGGATTGGCTAAACCTAGGAATGCCCAGCGTACACAGGTATTTGTCATGTGTGATTGCTGGTGCTGTGAAGCCTGTAAGTAGAGCATGCCTGGTGTTTCTAGGTGAGTGTACTGAACGTGATACAAGGCACTGCAATGTAATACTCAAAGTAAAGCCCAAGGCAGTCAGAGTGGGAGTGACGTGATCATCTTTCGAGGAATCGAGCAGCAGAGCTGAAGACAGATTTGTATGATTTAAGGCAGGAGCAAGAAAGCAGAGGAAAATCGTTTTGCCTACAACCAGTGTGTAAAACACCAAAGTTTAGATCACAAAACAAAAAAGAGACTGAGGAAGCAAATGTATGATTTGCCTTAAGAGGAGAAATGGGTAACAGCGGTAGTATAAACATCAGTTATACTCTACAAAGGTAGCATCTGCTACCCTGAACTTGCCCTGTGCACCCATGGCGCTGCTCTTCTTATGCCTGGTCTCAGCAGTCAATACCATAGCAAAGCAAGAGACGCTAAACAGAGCTCTGTTTATTTTCTATAGTTCCACTCCGTGCCTTTATTCTGATTTCTCAGCAGCAAATATGAAGCCGCCAAGAGCCAGACACATAGTTAACTTTGTGGTTTCACAGAGGGTAATAGGTACTTGATGGCACTTTTGCTCCCACTGACACTGGTGAATCAACGCCATGGGCAGCTAATTTGTCAACATATGCCTTCAGACGTAGGCTCTCGACTAAAATAAAGCCCACCTCAGGCCACATTGAATAAGGTGGGAAATATGCAAAGAGGAAAAGAAGCGCCTTGAATAAATGGGTAATTCAAATTGTGAATAACTAACCGTTTTGGAAGGACTGTGTTTGAGGGAGCGCAAAGATGTGCAGTGGTCTATGGCACCAAAGCAACTACTAGGGTGGTGGAAGTTACCTGAGATAAGAAACTCAAACCGAGCTGTGCTTCACTGGTGGAGATAGATCCCACAGCCAAGATCAAGAACGTTCAGACGTTTTATATAACAATTGCATAATGTAGTTGACAAGATCAATTCCAAGGGCAACTTACGTAGAATGGGATTGGGGTCTGCTCTGGAGATTTTCATTTGCCTTACTTTCATTTGCTAATCAGGACCCCAGTCTATCTGCTTTTTAAATTGTTATATCAAGCTCTTAGGTAAATCCCAGATTGGATGCTGGGGTACCCTTATAAGTCCCTAGTATATGGTACTAAGGTACCCAGGGCATAGGTACCCCAGAGGTCCCCCATGGGCTGAAGCATGCATTATGCCACCTCTGGCAGACCATTCAAAATGGAACTACAGGCCTGCCACCGCAGCCTGTGTAAGCTGGTGCTAGCACGACCTACTAAAGATATAGGTTTACTATATCTAGGGTCACTGCACTAAACATCTATAAGTCACCCCTCTAGCAGGCCTTTGCAATCTTGAAGGCTGGGTGCTTGGATATAAGTGAGAGGGTGCCCCTGCATGAGCAGGACACCCCTATAGCCTACAGAATCCATTCTCCGGGGTCGTCAGTGAAGTAGTCATATACCATATAGAGGGGAACGGTGTAATTACGCGGTGACCATCTCAAAACTGGCTGCAACGAATCCTATCATGTTTGGTATCAAATATGTTGCAATCATACCACCACACCATAAACGGTGTGGGAGATATGATTCCAAGTACTGGTAGAGCCCTCTGTTAGGCTCTCAGTGTTCCCGGTGCCAGCCTTCTAGACCTCGACAGCAGAAAATGGTTGCTGCCGACCAGAGATACATTTTTGTCCTCCTGCTGCTGAGCCAAGCTCGAGCAGAGGAAGGCAGAACAATAGGCATCCTGTCACAGGGAGGTGTGACCACCTCCCAGACAGGATTTGGTGTATTGGGACCGGGTGGGTGCACTTGCCATCACCACAAAGTCTGCATATGGGGCACATTTGGTTTCCCTGTGCATAGTCCAGTTCGAACCAGTGCTGGGAGCCATTGGCTTCCACTCTGGCGTGAAACTGGACAAAGCACATGGGAGTAACCTCCCCCCTTCCCAGACCATCCCCTAGGAGGGTCCCCTGAATCTTTCCAAATCTTTCCCTAT
The DNA here is from genome assembly GCF_964261635.1 of Lissotriton helveticus. Classification (NCBI taxonomy): domain Eukaryota; kingdom Metazoa; phylum Chordata; class Amphibia; order Caudata; family Salamandridae; genus Lissotriton; species Lissotriton helveticus. Next base: position 769,135,421 of record NC_136061.1, on the reverse strand, counting down.
GGTACTTAAGGGCTTACCTGGATGTAGGTCCTTAGATTTGTCATTGGATAAGATTCAAATCAGACACCACTCCTTCTTCTACCATCTGGGCACTCTAGACTTCATTTGGGATCGACTTCATTTCCCTTTCAGTCTGCTGCAGGCACCGCAACTAAGTTGACCAGTCTGCTGATCCTGAGCTTCTCTGGACTTTGAAATGTTCTGCAACACAGGTGGTGGTTTTCCACAGCCCCCAAGACCTGTCCTGCCCTCTTACCACACTTGAGGCCAGTATCCCTCATGGGGGCTCCAATAACCGATCCTCTGTGCACTGCATCAACTTGCAGTTGCAAAGGCTTGTTGACTTCCTTCTAAGAAGATCTTCAGGCTCCAAGTAGCCCCAACCTTGAGCACATCCAGTGACCAGAATCTTGAGCCACACCACATCATGTCCATCGTGGCCTGCATCTTTTGGTGAGCTGCTTGAGGTCCTCTCGCAACTCCAGTGCCTCCTGCCTGTGGGTCCAATTGAGGGTCACCTTTGTTTCCCCTGATTGCTCGGGGCACGCCCTGCCTCCCCTGCTTGTGATGAGCCCCTTGAACCTTGCTGGTCCTGATGTTGCTCCTTCTTCACTTCCTGCATTGGTTGCATTTGCAAAGGTTTGTTGGTGTTCCCGCCAGATACCGACCCCCCAGCACTCGAAATCCTTTGTGGGACAGCTCGTGCATGGCTCCTGATCCTCCTCAGCATCGTCTGGTCCTCACAGCTGCAGAATCAAGGTCATCGTCACCCATCCTGCAACACCTGTCATCAGAGGGCATTTGTCTTCCAAGTCTCCTGGTTACTCTTGATTGACATAGACTCTGTCTACTCTGCTTGCAGGTAACTCATCTAGAATTCATATTCCACCGGGAATTTTTTCCTTCTGCAACGGCGGCACTTTCCTGAAGTCTTTCGCTGGGTTTGACGGCAGTTTCCGACACCGCTTCACACGTATGCACCCGGCTTACCTGATGCAGGTAACTTGGATACTAGGGTTTCCACGGGTGGGGTGGCTCTCCAACCTTCTGTCTTCCACTGGGTTTCGTCAGGGTCCACTGGAAAGGGCCCTTAATCTTTAAAAACTCAACTGTGGCTTACATGTAGACTTGTACGGAGCACACAGTTGTGTTCCCACACTGCACACATTCTCCGTGGGGTCCCTATCTACTTACCTTGCGTGGTTCTGTGGGACCCCAGCACTTCTACGTCCTCTCGACATTGCCCTGACTCGAGTCGTGGTTCTTATGCCACTTTCTTAATATATAGTTTGCCCCTATACCCGTCGCCCCCCCTGGGTCCACTATGTATTTTGTGCTATTTACTGTGTTTCTTTTCTAAAATTATTGTGTGCATTGTGTTTATCTCCATGTAGGAGATATTTGAATGTACCAGACAATATTATATAATAAATACATATTTTTATAAATACTGTGTGTGGTTCTTTTTCACTTAATCTATTCCATTCTGGCAAGACAACCTGTTTTGCACTCCTCCTGGACAAAGCCTGCAGGCTGTTCTCCCCAGCTACCACTTAAAAAGTTTTCAAGGTTGTCTAAGACCTCTAAAATGACCATAGGGTTGTCTGGACAGGTGCAGGGTGTCCACTTACATAAGTGTACATCATATACCAGGCAAGCTTCTCACACTTACTATGTTCTACATGCAGGAAAAAGGAGATCTGTTCCAGGAGGTACCACACCAGATGCCATGATAGATTGGTACATCCCATGATTGACAGTTTACAAAACTACCAAAAGATCAAATGACAAAAACAAGAAGACCCCCATCCCACCACCTCGATGGTAGCTCTATTGGTATGGCAACCTCATCAAAATCCCACCCATGACATAAAATTAGACTGTGCAATGAAAGGTGCTCCATGAGCAGGTAGATACTGTCCAATACCCAGGCAGACAAACAAAGACAACAAATAGCAGTCACATGATCTCTGTAATTGGTTAAAACATGAGGCTCCCCACAACTCTTTTCAAATAATTAAACGATCCAATGATTAGGTTGTGAGTACAAGTGCTCAAAGGTTCAAGATGTGTATGTCTTGCAACCTCCTCTGCACACTCACAATGACACCATACAACATTTATGCATGCTGGACATTTAGTCATAGACACGCAGTCACACAACAGCCTGGACACGGAACAGAATGGATTCCTTTGACAAAGGGTTTCCCTGTCTTCCCCATGTCTAAACAGTCAAGGCACAAACAAAACAAAAACTGAACCATGCTTTATCTTAACTCAAAACTTCCTTGACCAAATGACAACACAACACGTGTCATCACAGATGCACTTATGCACAATGTCCCTAGGCATGCTTCTCACATTACTACACTGCGCAGGTGGCACAGACACATCAACTACACACTTTTTCCACATTCCACATGCAACACACACAACTCCAGAAGGACAGCACACTCTACCACATACTCAAACAAGTGCAGCCCAGCACTCCACAAAGCCCCACACCCAGTCACACTAGCTGTCCAAACCAACATAACCAAAATAAAGCACTTAATCTGCACCCGGTACCACAACCTCTGGAGACTGCACCATAAATGTCAGGCCGTCTTCCAAACACAGTGATGACAGACTCCAGTAGACACTTACTGAATAATTATTGAAGCAACAATCAAACACTAGACTAGTCCAGCAATACCACCATTAAAACCAGCCCATGTCAACAGGTGAAAAAATATTCACGTATAAGAGTTACATTAAACACTACCATTCAAACACAACACTGGTCAACTTCATTATATGCAAACTGAATAAAACCTACCACAAAACAATCACAAACCTATTCTGCCTCCTGTAAAACACATCTGTCAATTGTTCCATTCATATAGAATGACCACTCAAGCAACAAGTGGCTACCACCCACAATGAGATTTTAACTCCACAGAGTACTTCTGCTTGCAACCTCTAGTGACAGGGTTCTGCTCATTCCCCAGTTTGCAACAACACACACAAATGCACTATAATTGTATCTCTCGCAATGAGGTAGTAGTCTTTCCCACACCTATAACACATATACATCCATAACCGTCACATATATACACAACTAAACTTCGACGGGTGCTAGATATTTTCCCTAAATTGTTAATTAGACTACATATGGGATTGAAAGTAAATCCTCACACATTACTTCCAAAACAACCTACAGGTGGCTGTTTTAAACTTCCCAACCTGTCATGAAGCACTATGCATTCATTCAGCACACTGCACCATAGCAAGTCCCAAACAACAAAAGTAAACTTGCACAGAAATTTACTAAACCACACATGCATCGCTATTAAGATGTACATGGCACATGTCAGTATTCAAGAATCACCAACGAAACTGTTCTCCAATCTAATCAACCTCACAGTTAGTGGCAAATAAGACACGTTTCTTAACAGAAGCACATAGAATAATAAGAACTCCATGAGAGCCAAATAGTCCAGCTGAAAAATGTACAGTATGTCGTATTTTTACATCAAAATTTGGACATATGCCAAATATGTGATGTTTCGACTTCCAATGTCCTGAGGACACAGTATACTCTCGAACAAAACAGTCTAATTTCTATCTTCAATGCCCATAGAGATAGTCCTACTTCTCATTCTAAATGAACCATGAGGCTTTGGGTAGTCTTTCTTCAATGTCTCCGGACATCACCCAAATCAAACATCAGCTTACTGCCCTTTTTCATGGTGTCAAATTGTACATAGCCAGAGCCTTCATTCCAACACACAAGTCTGAAATCCAAGCCATTGGTGAGTCTCTATCATGAACAAGTTGCACTGCAATGGCCCTAAACACCAAACTCTCTTCATCCAGCACCGACTCACATATGCCAGAGAGGTAAGTTCCCCATTTACCTGGTGCTGCACATTGCCCATCGATTTGAACATAGCATTACCATGAACCGTGCCATCTCGTCTGGTCATTCCACACTGGGCGCCAAAACATTTCCATCTCCAAAGGCATGGACTAACCTGTGCTACAATTATCTTAATTGAGAAAACATCCTGTGCATCAGAAAATTCTGCCCCATAATCACCATCACAGTTGAATGTATTAGTGCCTCAAGTTCCATGGATCATTTCCGAATTATGCCTACCATAAAGGAAATATTGTGCCTCTTTCCAGTGTATCCACAGCACCCTCTAAACAGTGCTCTCCTTCTAACAGTTTCTCCATTGCATGGTTCTTCGGCTTAAGGCTATACACTGGGACACACCACACCAGTTTGTAACTCCCCTCAGCGGGCTCCTTGTCTTTGTCCACCCTCCTCACTGGGCTCCACCTCCTCCCCAGCAGATTTAACGGACACAACGTGCTGGTGGGGTTGAGGGTGGGTTGCCCAAAAAAGTCCTACATGACTACAGGGCCATCTTTCATCTCAGGCCAGGCCTCCACCTTTGTCAGAAATGGCTCCCAACTGCCACCAGAGTCTTGCTGCATTTTCATGGAGGTCCTTAACAACTCCTAGCCTAAATGTTGTAGTTAGAGGGGCGGGTCTACATTCAAGAATGCAGAGCCTCTTGAGTAGGAGGTATGTTTTGTATGTCTTGGTAGGCACTAAGGTTACAGCAACAGTAAGTAGGTCTTGCCATGGTTACATCATCCTACCAGGATTCTATTACATCATTCACTCTCAGCATTCAAAACACCAGCTCAGACACACAGGGAATAGAGACAGAAAGAATACTATACTTTTTCAAGGTATTTAACCAATGAAGGCAGCAAAATTATATGAACCAGAAGGAATTCGTTCTGTGATGTGGGATGTTGAAATAGAAAAAGGAGATGAAAGGATGCGATTTAGACACTAATTTGCACATAGGAAGAGATCATGCAGGGACTTTGAGGCCCTTGAAAATATGAGTTTGAAAATGGTACGAATAAGCCTGTCTGTGTTGTACTTTCTTTTCTACATAGGGAAAATGTGTAATAAAAGTACAGCTCAAGTGAAGGAGTATGTATTTTTCGCTCAAGCTTCATGACAGTGGAACACCCTTATGTTATCTGCATTAATGCCAGGGGCATATGTGTGCTCACCACCCTTGGCGCTGCACGACAAACAGAACCGAAATCTCGCTTTTTGAAGTGTGTAGTAAACATATGTGCAGACCACTCAGTGATAACTACATGGGCTAAAATATGATCACACCATTGAAGCAACAGATCACAAAATCTATTTTTATTTAAAGAACATTGACTGGATCCATCATAGGGGAAGTCCCTGCCAGTTCTAGGATACACACCAAGGTATCTGATACATTATCCAGGTTACCCCATCATACATTTAATTAAAAAATGATGGGAAGTGAAAAGTAAATGGAAATGGGCATCAGTATAAGAAGATATGATCCCTTTCTCCCGGGTGAATGGCTGTCTAGCCGCAAGGACTCACATGTCTTTCAAGTTCTCTGTTCACACTTCTGCCAGAATCATACTTTGCTTCTGAAGTGGGGCTTCCACACCCAGTGGAAGGGGCAATGCTGTTGATGCCATGGTGTACACACATGCATGAACAAAGATACTCCCCCACCCAAACAAATGCTACATTTACTAGCCCTTTTATTCGTAAATGGCTAACAAAATAACTCATATGAATAACTGTATTAACCATTCAGAAAGCGTTGTAGGCTACTGAGCTACTGCAATTTTTGACGACTCTCTAATTATGAACGTTTTAATCTATTTGTAGGTTCTAATTGAGTGACGCGTTTAACCTGTCTCACGTACTTACCTCATTTCCAGCACCGGGGAGAAATGTCTTGACCTTGATTGTTTTTCCAGGAGCAGGAAATGGAGACTCCATTAAACTCCTCATAAAGGGATAAACCAAAGCAGCAGATATTCCCCGGCGCCGCTCCACTTCGTCCAGGATCTGAATGGTGTCATCGAGAAAGAGCAGAAACAAGGGAAAAAACAATAAGAGCGTTACAATCTGACATTTACTGGGATCGAGCTCTGAATTCAACCAAGCACGTTCACTCGTAAAATAACCGATTTGGTTTCAGTCCTGAAATTGAATAGTTTTTATCATCAGCTAATTCTTATCCAAATTACTTTCAATGAAAACTATATATTCGAGGTCTGCTCTTCATCATCTCAGCTCTTCAACATCAATAGCCAATCACTGGCAGCCTCACTTCTTCCTTACAGAAGTCATCATTTTTGGTGTCTCCCAAACTTGGATTTAGGTATATTGCCTTCGGATTCAATCACACACGTTTTTATAGGTTTATTATTAAACAAACGTTTTCATTCAGATGCTCAGTAATAATAGGAGGGCAAGAATGGAGAAGCAGAAATGAAAAATCGTGGAGCTTAAAATGAATAGTAGGAAAGTTCACAGCGAATCTGCGCGAAATCATAACAGTATGTTAATTTCATGACGAGGTTACATACCTTGAAAAAAAAGGTACACGGAACTTTGAAGTGTTAAAGTAAAAAAAGGGAAACAAACAATAGGTCCAAGAATTCAGCAATCTGTGGGGCGTAAAACGCAGTGACCCCAGGTGGATCTAGAGCAGTGATTGATCGGTTTTGGGCATGGGCACTCATTTTTTGAAAGCTTTCATCATCAAACTTTGACTCAAAACAAGAGAGAGAAGCGCAGAAAAGAAAGAAAGAAAGGAGTGAAAAAAGAGACAGGAAGTGCATGGGGTGGAAAAAGGAGGGATGAGGTAGAATCAAGATTAGGCAGCCTTGGTATTTAGCAATCTCGGCAGTCAGAGCAGCACCAGTGGTGGGCCCATGCAGGTATTTGTATACAAAATAAGCACGGAATCACCCGAAAATTACATATAGTGTATGCTGCCCTGGGAACAGTGTCTACCAAGGAGAATCTTCGAAATGTCAGCATTTTTTGCCTAAGAGACTGAGATTGCCTAAAGCGAAAAACATTGTAGTGGTGAATGTAAGTCATTTTGGAGTACGTTGTTGAGCACAATGAATACCTTAGTAATGCGTTGTCTCCATGAGAAATAAAGGACTTCCTGTTTTTTTTTTGTGGAAACTCTTTTTATTGAAAAATGGCATGTTAAACAGTTAAGACACAGTATTTCACATTCAGTTAATGGCACACAGCGCGATAGAGCATCAAAGATCCCTCCACCACAGTGTAACATGAATGTATTCGGTATTTATGAACCGCAGTCCAGTCCTGAAAAGGCCACGTGAAAGTACATGATGCCTACTCAGTAACAGGTTCTGAGTGGAGAGCAAAGGAACTGTAAAGGGTTGACCATGTGTTCACCTTCTACAGTTTAACCCTTCCGCACACTCTGACAAACACTGCCATAAGGCCTAAGTGGACTCCACAGAGAGGGTAGTATATGATGCCACTGAAGCCTTTAAATGGTTACAGCCCTGCTGATGGAACCGGAAGTATAGGGTCAATATAGGATACTTCGTGCAAAAAATTGTGACATCTGGTACACACAAGGCTCTCCTGCCCGCCTGATAAACAGCTATTCATTCTGATTTCCACCATTATTACCCTGTATGACACATGCACTAAAAATAACATCATAAGAGCAGAATAGGAAATGCTGGTAACAACCAGGCAAGTACTATAAGAGCTTAAAGTGGAGAAGCAAGAGTCTATGCCTATCTTTAGATATACAAAAAAAGCAATGGATAAGTGAGATGCTAGTATATGTATAATTGGGTTAAACGAAGGGACTACCTAAAAAAAAAAAAAAAAGATGCAATTTGGATTGGCTGTCTGCAATAGGTGAAACTTGCATAAGCAGTGTTCCCATAAATATGATCCCTGTGCACACAACTTACATATATAAATAATATTTATGTAGACACCTTTTTACTATTCATGGAAATATTTTTGTAAAGTGCAAACCTAGCAAGTGAGCAACAGATCACATTATATTACTGCGATTGTACAAGGTCATGTGCACTTCAAGTGGGGATTTTTGCACATTTTGAAATATACAATTGCATTTCATAAGCTTACACTTGCATTACATTGTACATACTTACAATTTCTAATCACAAAGAACTTAAGGGATCTGGTGAGAATGGCACGATTTTCAGTTGAGCGAGAAAGCATAGACTAGAAGCCAGGTGCTCGGGTTCCATGTCAGCAAATTGGCCAGTAGATTCACGGTGGGACAAACTATTTTCTGCATGCCTAAATCTATAGAACCTTGAGTTTCTATTTGATGCCAGGGCACAAACTTGACGCAATCTTCAGCATGAATCAGAGGCGTCGCATTGCGCTGCTGTGCCGTAGTCACTGAAGTGTCTTTGTTGTCAGCGTCATGCTTCAGAGTCTCAATAATGGCCCATACTTCATTTTGACAAAAGCCCTTGGATATGGGTTTGCATTGATTCAGTGTAAAATGAAGATGCTTCACATATTGATAGATGATACAATGGGTCCATGGTGGATATTTACAGTATTGTTTGTAGTAGTTGAATGCGGTTTCAGATTTAGTGCCTGATTTATACATTGACAGTAAGGATAATCAGTCACAACAGAGATGGAATATATGGCCAATATAATGGTCAACCCCCACAAATTTATCTGAGGTCGGACCATAGCTCGTCAATGGCCAAACTTCTTCGATCAACGATCCAATGGAGTAAGGGTGATGGAGAATTGCATATATGTCCACCTGCCCAATTTAGATAGGCGGATATATATATATAGCCATTTTCTACTGCTCTTCACGTCCTCCAGGCAAAGCCTGGTGGTAAGGGGCTGTAAAAACTAAAAATGTCCCCCTCATCATGGGAGAGGATTCCACTTTGGGGTTTGTTTTTTTCAAAGAAAAAGAAAATTGAAGCTTTACCATAAAGCTTCGTCATGTTTGACAGAGACGTATTAGAAAATTCCAAACGATTCCTAAGAACCACTTTGACTGTGGTATCTGTGAATAGTAGAAATGTCTGTCGGGCAATCTGTTGCCATGATGGAGGACAATCCATCTGTCGACTATAAATCAGCCCCTCAGTTGATATACAAGCATCTTCTAAGCGCTCTACTTATACCACAAGGGATAAAACAAAGGTGGAACTTGCCTGGGAACATGATTTACAAGTTTGTTGGCCGTTACCCTTGTGGGATAAAATGTGGACTAAAATAAGGAAATCTTCCAGAGCAGCAAACACAACACAGACTCTCTTTTTTTATATATAATAGACTTTTGCTTTGTCCGGTTACTTTAAATAAAAGATACTCTACTACGCCAGACACTTGCTGGACGTGTTCAGCGTCGGATGTACGTCATTACGACGCACACTTTTACAACGCGTTCCATTACAACGCGGTTGTAACAACGCAAGTCGTTACAACGACTTGCGTTGGGGGGCGCAAATTAAAAATGTTTAATTTACTATTCCAACACCAGTCCCCGTGGATAGTAGGGAAGGTGTTGGGATAGTAAATTAAATGATTTACTATCCTTGAGCGCCCCCCCAGCGCAATTCGTTGTAACAACTTTAGTTGTTATGACCGCGTCATAATGGAACGGCGTTGTAATAGTTGCGTCGTAAACATCGCATACCTTCAGCGTCACATGCAGATTTACATCATTTGTTATTTGTTTACTTACACTTTGTAATTTTTGGGAAAGATGTTTGTTCCCTGATTCATTCAATCTTTGGCTCCAGTTTTCCCTTTTAAATCACTCATGTGTTCCTGAGAAGTTTATCTCCTATGTGGGAGAATTGTATCACTAATACTAAGAGCATTGATTTGTTATTGGAGGTTGCCTTCCAGCAAATTACTATAAATTGGAAAGATTTTTCCAAAATTTCATATCAAGCATGGTGGTATGCTGCATGTCATAACCACAGATTGGATACCTTCTTTGTTTATCCTAGTCATATGACCACCAAGCGTTTAAACCTTTGGTTACCTGTCACACTGCTAATTGATGTAAGCGCTAAAAGGTCTTTTACACTGAGAACTGACCAACAAGAAGTTCTTCAACCCCCATGACTTTCCAAAAGGTTGCTTTGCATTCTTATGTATGAAATGTATTTTATTCTTTTTTTCTTTCTTTCTCCTTCTGTACCTACTACTCTGATTTTGAGAGTTATTTGGTATTAGGTGATTCTTCATTGTATTACTGTATTATGTATCGACACCCTTATTTCTTTAATAAACTAACTTTTGAACTGTAGACCTTATATATTTCTTATCCAGGGACTTCTGTTACTAGGGTCTTGTAGTTTGTATTTATTATTTGCAGGATCATCTTTTTGTGGTGTTTTTAATGTTAACATATTTATCATTTACTATAACGAATAAAATACCAGCTCTATATGCACTCAAGGCACCAACAGCTTTTTAATAAGGAAAGTGGCCAGCAGTAGGGACTTAAAAGAAGCTGTTTTGCCTATATTCTGAAGTAGCATAGTGTGTTTTTGAAGAATTCATTTTATGCTGACCAACACACTAAAACAAGCATTGACAAAGCCAATAAGTCTGGATTTAATGTGTTAACTCATGTGGTGTTAGCATAGTGGAGTATGACACATGGGACATGGGAGGAAGCCAGCAGAAGCGGACAGAGGGATATAGTTGTAAAGTAGTCCATTGTCCAGTTAATGCAAGCATTAAGGTGGAGGCAGAAAGACACACTCAAACAGTAGATAGTAGTAGGTAAGAGGTGAATACTCCACTGGGCTGAGCCAAACCGTGATTCACAACATTTCAAGGCAATGGCTTAAAAGGCTGACTGATGGCAAAAACTCACAGTAAACTGCCCCATTTGTTTACAGTGATGCTGATGCCCCCCTAAGCAAACAGGGCAGGAAATAATTTCTGATCATTTGCATAAAACATGAATATATAAAATTATTTTGAATCCTTTCGTTTTCTTCATTATTGCTTTCAAACGTTGCGCCAGTTCTGCACTCTGTCTGTCCAGGTACAGAGTGTACAGCGACTTCGCCAGCATGGCTTGTTTTTCCGATCTCCTCCGGCCAGTCCTAACATGCTCCAGTGCACTGTGTGATCAGGCGCGCACAGCCAGATATGTCTAAAAAGATCTCTTAACATTTGCATTTTTTGTACAACAAAAACAACATTCCAGACAAACATTCTTCCAGACTGGGCTTGTGGGCCTGGCACATTCTGCTTGAAATCTGTACACTGGCACATGCCAATGTAGCCACCAGGCATACGTCTGCCCAATAAATCTTCTCTCACAAGGCAAGCATTCGAGCTCAATGGGAACATCAACCTATTTCAAGGGAAGTAAGCAAGCGCTTCACCTTTTCAGCGTTGTGCAAAACCTTAAGAGTGTAAAACCCCACAAACACAAATGCAGTCCAATGCAACTTTTGTCGTCTCGCTTTGTTAATTCCATGAGAGTGGCAGTACATAGATGTAATATCTCCGGATTGCTGTTTTAAATTTCAATGTGCAGCCCTTAAGATCTTTTTTTTACACAATAATAATTCTCAGTGAAAGATATTCTGATGGACTGAGCCTTTCGCTTTGTTTCCTCAAGTAGCAGCACTCCAGGCGCCTGTGTGAAAAGGGATTAATAACCACTATGCAAGCAGTGGTATGTGGTTTTCCTTCTTCATGCTTTGGCTATGGATGGTGGTGGGATTTTATTTGATCGTGTGCATCTGTACAGCAAGGTGAATTGAAACATCACAATCATGCATTGTTGCTATGTGAATAAAAGATACCTCTTTCACCATGACAAATATGCAGTGGATCCACAAAAAGCACTGCAGCAAAATCGCTTAATTTTGAAAAAATAAAGTAAATAAATAATTGCTGGGGCCTAGGTCAGGCACACTGCTCCACCCATTACTGCTGCCAATAGCAGTATCAACACAACTATTAACCGTCACACTCCTCCTACAAGTGTGACAATTCAGACTATTCCCGACCCTAAAAGTTATAAGAATGGATTGGATGGCAGGAATTTTTTATTGTATTTTGAAATAATAAACAACTGTTGTGCTCATCTCTCTAAATTAAAAAGACAGCGACACCACGTGTCAGACTGTCATAAGTGCTGGTGCTGACAATTAAGTGCTGGTACTGGCTCAAATTAAGTAATCGGAACAGTGGAAGACAGGAGAGAGGTAAACATGTCACTCCCAAAAGATGATCCACCGTAGCAGCTATCAAAGTCAGATCTTGGCCCTGGAGTTTGTGTCAAGACAGTAGTTACGAAATGTTATGGCATGATAATTTATGTTAAGTACAGTTGTATAAATGCACGTACCAAAGCACTTTTGGAATATGTGTGCACAGAACGGTCCTGTGATTCTAGTTGGACAAATAGTCTATTTAGCTATGTTTAGTTGTGATCAATATTGGTAAATGGTGAATGATAGGGAACGGCTGTTGGTAAGGTGAACATAGGCTAATGTATTATTTAGGGATGCCTAACATCGGACAGTACTGGTTAGATCCTGCTATGGTTTTGTGTGGGCATTATGTGCATGTATGCATTGCCCTAATGGTACGGATGTCAGTCTCATTCTGTTGCACGGTGCGTGACTGTAGGTGGTTGTGATTTTCCAAGGAGTATTGCCCATTATATGGCTTTTATCGCAGTTCAATGTGTATTTGATAGTGAAAGTTTAAGTTAACTTCACCATAATGGTTGCTGTGTCGGTTATTGAGCAGATCTAAATGTGTTTACAGAAACAGCGTACAGAAGAGTACATTGCAGATCTTCACAATAAGCTTATATCGTTGTATTGGTGTTTGTATAGTGCCTAGCGGCCACTGGTGTACCTCTGTAGAGCTGTGCGGTCTTTGCCTGCATCAGACTCGGAATATCTGGACATTGTGTAAGTAGAGGATGACCAGAAGGACACTTGACTCTTTGACTGATACATCTTTGTGGACAAAAATTTCTTTTGCCCTTGTAAATAGACTGGTTTCCCTGACGCTCCCTGACGTGTTATATTTTTGTTGCCCCACCCCAATCCAAGTTCCCCTCTCCATCTGCATTAAGATCATTATTTGTTTTCCTGTCTCCCTTCCAAATGGACGATTGTTCTAATAATCATACATAAAGATCTTTGAGGAATCCTACTTACTTTAACTTGTTTGACTTCATTGTGAATGTCTGGTACAGAAAATGGAAATGTATCTGATATGTGCAGCTGCTCCCTACACTATGGCCCTACCCCACCCATGCTCATTTACACAGCTGCCGAACAAAATGGGATCTAGCAGGGGTTGGCTGCTACAGCGGGAGACCTGTTTTGCCCGTAACATCGGAGCGGGGCAGCTGATATCGAAGGGGGAGGGGCCCGCACACTGTGTTCGCGGCCAAGACTTCCTGGGAGACCGGGACTTCAGTAGGACTATCGGTGGGCCCTGGAGAGGGCTAAAGATTCTGCGGACCTCTCGCGAACTGGCCGATATCCTTTAAACAGGGATTGGGATCAACTGTCCCAACAAGCCTACTGGCCGCCGCTTGCTTCAGAGGGAAATGGAACGATAGGAGTGCCCCGCGCTGTGCCACTGACTGTAGGACCGTTGTTGAGTGGCCTAACCTGCTGCAGAGAAGGGTAGAAGCGGGCGAGACACACAAGCATGTACCACTTTGCGATTTCAACGTGCACCGCTTGAGCCTTGCGAGGGTGACTCCTAGGGGGAAGACACATATAACTCTGGGACGAGGAACAAATGCTGTGTCCACAATTGCCCCTAAAGTTAGGAAGTGAACCTGATATAGAGATCGAGCCGAGGGACTTGGTTGAGGCCAATTTAGTCTTTGCAGAGCCTTCTCAGGGCAGTGCCTGACTTCAAGATGGCGACTGGGACCAGTCTTGACCACCTCCAAGGGGGACTCCGGAGGCTCCGGGCCACTCCTAAACTGAGCTGTTGGGGCATCCCTTCTGATCCATTTACATAGGCGCTCCATCCTGGGGGCATTTCAAGGACGTGATGTCTATCGTATGATCGGGCCAGGAAAACGCCTGACTCTTAGATGGTACCCGCCCCCTGTCCCCGTTCGGCCCGCTGTCTTCTCCAGCTCTCTGGCGTCTGCCTCTCCCGGCTATCGAGTCTCCTGCTGATGGCGCCTTGATAATCACAGAAACAATATCCCCATGCCCATCTGGATTTTATTTGGACAGTGGGTTTCTTATCTCTCCAACTCCCAACCGGACATTCGGCTCAGCCTCTCCCCATCTCCCTGTTTTGTCTTCCTTCCACCCCACACCCCGACAGGGGAGTCTGAGCATTATGGCCGATGCCCGCTGCCAGACAGCTATAGAAGAGATCGACACTGGTTCATCCCCTTGACCGTCACCTACCCAGCTGGACATTGAGCACAGTTTCTCCCCGTTTTGTCTCCTTCCTCCCCCTCCCTTTGACAGCAGAGTCCGAGCATTATGGCCAACGCCCGGTGGAGCTGCTAGACAGCTATAGAGGAGATTGGCACTGGTTCTTCCCCTTGGCCGTCACCTACCCAGTCGGACATCGGACACAGTTTCTCCCCGTCTCCCTGTTTTGTCTACTTCCTCCCCCTCCTCTGACGAATTTACCTTAACACTGCTTTTTAATCCTATGTTTGTTATGCTTTGTAACAAATGTAACTTGTAACCTGTAATTCACTGATCCTCATGTAAAGCGCTCTGATACCTACGGGTCTAGCCAGCGCTATATAAAACTCAATAAATAAATAAATAAATAAAAATTGGTGCATGCCAGTACGTGATTAAATGGTTGCCTTTCCTGGTGGGATGCATTCTGCACTTACATGGTGTCAAGTCATAGTTTGTGTACACAGGATGTTTGCCTGAACTGGTGGTAGCCACAGCTTTGGTTGTGGGGTAGCCTTGATGCTTCAGTGCATGGTTGTAGTATGGCCTTGTCATTTACAAGAGGCTGTGGCAGTGGCGGTGCTCCTCACCTGTTGCTCTGCCATGATGCTGTACGCATGTCGACTTGTATGAAGAAGGCGAGTGAGAAGGATAGAAGGTCATGCTTTAGTTGAATACTTGCTGTCACTGTTCTTTCCATGAGTGGGGTTTAGTGCTGTGCTGTGTTTGACTTGTCCGAACTGAGAAGTTTTTTTTATATTAACCTACCAAGAGTGAAATTGACTTCTAATGTATAGTGTAACACTAAACAATGCAACTAAAATGTCAAAGAGCTAAGGTAGACAAAAGGTATTGACTAGCAGGAATCACGAATAATGCTTGAGCTCTTGCTGTAACTTCTGCCCAAGATGCTTGCAATATGAAATCTGTCAGACACCCACATTAGGTCCACAGAGGACATCTAACCCTAGAAACGATGTGCTTTGAGAACTGGTGCATTAACTATGATGCAGACGTGTTTGAGTAGTCAGAGCATCCATGTTGGTCAGATGCACACTAAATGCACGATGAGGAAAGGGCAAAAAAAATATATATAGGGAGGAGGTGTATAAACTGATTAAGAAAACACAATGGGTGGGGACAAATAGCACAAGCAGAGGAGAAAAAATAGAGTAAAACTGAGGATGGGGGCACAGATATCATTACCATGCATTGCAATGGGAAAATGAGTCGTAAACAAGGAGGTGCAGGCAAGCAGACAAAAACATGTAAAGTACTACGACAGTCCAATCTGCGGCATCAATATGGCAGATAGCAAACAGGGCACCTCGTAACACAACCCAGTATGCTTGAAACAGAGACAACGCTGAAAATATCATCTTATGCAATCTAATGCATGATTTCAGGATGCACGCCGAAGACCATCTGTTGACTTATTGTTGACTTAGCTGTTGATGTGATGACCACTGTTCATCATCACCAAGAACACACAAGACACTTGGGACCTGATTATGAGTTTGGCGGAGCAGGAGCGGACTGCCATGCTGGCGGCCCGCACCCGCACTGCCAAACCCGTGGTCAGGCCGCCCACCAAACTACAAGTGTTTCTCGTGACTGGCGTTTTTGTTTTTACGTTCCCACAGCGTTGCCCAGAAAATGAGCACCGCAATGTGAATGCCAAAAACAGTTCCTGCACGGTATGGACTCAAAAGTCCATACTGTGCAGGAAATGGGGTGCATGCACATGTTGTACCCGCCTGCATGCATCCCCATGCGGAGGGCCTCCTTTGTTTCCTCTCCGCCACGATTTTCATCGAGTAGGAACCTCCATGACACCACCGGCGGAGAGGAAACTCATGTTATGCTTGGCTGCTCCCTGGCAGTTGCAACAGTGCAATGGCGGTCTGACTGCCCTAGTCCTACTAGGACGGTCGGAGCACCGGTGGCTGGAACGCCACTGCCACGAACCTGCGAGGACCACCAGGCTCGTAATCAGGCCCTTATTCTTTGCCAAATTATAAAATGATAATCACTGTAATAATCCTCATGTCCATTTGATCCGTTGACACAAAGGCATCTTGTCTGCGCCCCTAAAGACCAGGCACCATTTCTAAATTTGTCAAGTAGTGTAGACCATCCAATGTAAATGGGGAGAGTTGTTCTTTAGCCGGCTGCTTTTTACAGTACAGAAACAGTTTGACAAACTTCTCAAAGGATATAAAAAGGGATCTAACCCCTAAAAAAATCTGTACTTCATCCAGCACAAACATCTTGTGGTAGGCTTTCGGAAAGACTTCGTTATATTTATGCCTTCTTCCAAAAAGGCTAAGTTGTTTATGTAATACATGGAAACTATTCTGTAAAGCAGAGAGGCAGCTGGTGAAACAAAGGTACCTTTACTGGGACCCTCTAACAAAGGAATTAACTATAGGCCAGACATCACCAAATAGGTCTACCAGGATCATAAGCAAGCTCACAGAAGTAATTCTATATTTCTTTTTTGGTAGGAGAATTAGTTACCAAAATGAATGGTTGTAAAAATAGATTGACTAATGGGAGAAAAAAGAAGAATGGTGGATTTAGTGACACAAAAGGGAAAGCAGCATAAGCAATTAACCCAAGAGGTTTGATTGAGTGAAGAGAGTTACCTCAAAGGAAATTCTATGACAAAAGAAATTGGCGGAGCAAGTGGACAAATTTATGTAACTCTATACAACTGAATCTGAAAAATGGAAAGAGTTGAAAGGGTAATAAGGAAAAGTACTAGGCAGTGGCATCAAGAATAAAAAACAGCATTTAGAAAGGAACAGAAAGTTGTGAATCAAATACACACAAGGAATAGGCAACAACAAGTAAGTAATGTTAGTAAAAAACAGTATAATCTAGCATCAGTGCGGAGTCTAAGTGAAAAGAATGGCAACCAGAAAGATTGTGGCGCCATGATTAAGATTTGTGAAAGAGCACGAGGAAGCAAAACAGATACTACCCATTGAGTGAAAGAATGGATGTATATCTGAAACCATACTTTTCTTTCAGCCAGGCCACAGAACACATATAAAACAAGGCACTACCCAGCAGAAGTAGTACCTAAACAGAAGCAGAAGCTGTTACATAGGGACACTACAGAGAATACAGAAGTGAACTACTA
Source organism: Lissotriton helveticus (assembly GCF_964261635.1). NCBI lineage: Eukaryota > Metazoa > Chordata > Amphibia > Caudata > Salamandridae > Lissotriton > Lissotriton helveticus. Next base: position 769,117,957 of record NC_136061.1, on the reverse strand, counting down.
ATATGACACACTCTATGAAGATGGGAAATCAACAACATTTTCATATGCTGCAAAAATAACACCAGAACCAACTAATTATCTAAAAAGCCTTGCGAGTCCCACATTCACTATCACATAGCCAGCCAATACCTCCCACACAATGGACCCTATATACTTAGCTACAAAACTGAAATGGTGACAGGGAATTCCAACTAAAATCATGGATTGTGGCCCCCATCACCTTCCACTCCCTAAGAAGACCTATGTAGACTCCTCTTTGTTAATAATACCAAATAAATTGGTACATGCCATGCTAGACAGCTGAAAAGGATTAGTCAATCCTTATCCAGGAACATCTTAAAAGTGGCATCCATGTTGAAACTGGCAGCGAACAATCCAGAATTGATAGAAGTGAATCGTTATCATTACAAGAGCCCTGAATATCTCCACTTATGGCATAATATATATGAGCGACTACCACAAGTAAATCACTGTGAGACAACACGATCATGATGATATTTGGTGCAATCTGGGTAAACCAAACTGTCACTGTAGAATACATACAACTCTACCCCACATCTTTTGAACCTATGAGACAAACAAAGCCCTTAAGGCTTTATGTTGAATCAAAGCTACTGATTAAATTATGATTATGAAATTAACTCTAAAAGTCAACCTTCCAATATGTCTAAAGCTGATGAAAAACATTCTGGAAACATCCACGCTGAAATCTCCTGGTGGAGCAACCAGTTATATTCAATGTCTTGTGCATCAATTACAACTTATATGGAGATAAAACAGAGGAGATACAGGTACTTGCTCCTCACCACAACCTCACCCAACCTCAAATTTCTAGCACCTCCAGATCAATATGTTAAGCATAATTCATAGAAAACACATTTGGACAAATCTATGAACATGTTGTAATAGTGTCTACGGTAGCGAGTCAACCCTTACCCCAGTGTGCCTCCCAGACTAAATGATTTTCCCATCTTGGACTACCCAATTAGCTCCTACTCCCCTTATCACAAAGGAGCAGCCATCACTGGAAAATTGAATAGGACAGCTCTCCTCTAATCTCAGTATATTGGATCCCAACTCCAAAAACCTCCCCATTTTTATGATAAAACATCAGGGTGAAAGGTATTCCATGTGGTACTCGAAGAGAAGACCCACAAATAAAATAAAATCGATTTGAATCAGTGTTGTGAAGTGGTCAGAAGGCGACTTAACTTTACCGTACGCTTATATACAAGAATATTGTAATGATCAGGCCTTCCAATCATAGGTTTTGTATGTTCTTTATTAGGAGCACCTGACATCCACAGAATCGTGGCTCCACTGCCGGTTTCAAAACCTTAATACTGCATTACCTCATTGGACTTGGAATGCTGCCCAACATTGTGCGACAGCATTCCACTAGAAGAATCTTCTAGAAGATACCACACATACACTGTGTATCAGAAGCGTGTATGAATGGCACTGAGCACCTGGCCTGGTCAATCATTTACAAGAACATATAGTAAAGACTGCTATCCTCTTACTAGTGTTGCACTTAGTTTATCCAACAACGTCAGCTAAACAATATGTGCTGGACAACTGTCCCATAAGTAGCCAGTCATTAAAATAAGTATGAATAAGTGACCCTTGACTCTGAGATGTGCTGCATCTACCCCCATGACTTTGATGAAGCTTCCTGAAGCAGACACATGGTTAAATGACTAATATCAATACTGGTTAGAAAACAATCCAACCTGGACATTAAGTATAATGACTGTTAGAGGCAGAGTTGCATTTGGAACATCACAATCTTCAGGACAAAAGTTCATATCTGCCACCAGCCGCCGCCTGTGCAGGTAAGAGCAGTGAGGCAGTGGGGCTAGGTGGAGGAGGATTTCGACAGATGACCTAGAGGGAAAATTAATTATTAATTTCATTTTCCCTCGATGTCATCTGTCGAAATCCCCCACCCCGCCCCAACGCTCTTACCTGCACGGGCTGCGGCTGTCTGCCACCTTGATTTACAAGTGGCAGTGCCCAGGCTATAGTGAGCACTTTGAACATTTCAACATTTTGTCTTCTTCTCATGAATTGCAACTTTGCTCAAAATCTGAGAAATCACTTTCTCTTTAGGATCATGTATTGATCCAACATGGATGTAACTCAGCCAAATAGGAACCAAACTAATTAATGGTCCAGTACCAGTTGCAGAACATCAATTAACAATCATGAGCAATGTCTGTATATTCAAGATATCTTTATATTTATACATCTGCATTATTAATATTAAATTGCTTTATTTGATTGAATTAATTTTCAATCATATCCCATTGGTAAGTTCAGGCACAGATACTATTAAAATTTCATCATTCTAAGCGGAACTATATTTGGAAATTCAGAACGAAAACAGACAATTCCTTGCCTTCCATAATCTAACAAAAGTTCAGCATCTCTACTACATACATGAATAATAAAAGTATCTCTAATTGACAGACCATCGTATGGTGGCAGTCTTTTGCATGCAGACTCATTTGATGTGGTTGTGGATAAAAGCGTGTGGTGGATAGCCCCTTTACAGTTTGTCTCAACTTAGACGACAAATTGAAAATATGTAAAAATTAAAAACAGACACCTTCACTTTCAATGTGCTTATTTTCCTGTAGCACTGAAGATTCCAGAAGGAAAATAAGACTTGGGATTCTCCATTCAATAAATGCGGATCGTTAGTAGAAAAATGTGTTAGGGTGCAGTCCAAATGCTTTTTATAACACTTACATTTCTGGCTTTTCTGGTAGCAGAGGTCCATCGTCATTTTCCAGCACTTGGCTTCAACATGTGTGACAGCTATTCTTTTAGCATTCTGACTAGTTCCTAACTCCTGCGAAGGTGCCAGTAGCACTGAAACTACTCTTATTTCTGTGACCAGTTTTGGCCATGTCTGCCAAATCAATCAAACATGATTAAAAGAGGCATAGTCTGTCAGGTAGAGCTCTTGTTGAGATTCACAGCATTTGGCATCCTATCGAGGTATGGTTCTGCTATTCTCCCTGAACAGAATCAATTGTGATAGGAGGTGGATAGGAGCAGCCTCTGAAACCATTTAGCCATGAAAGCATTATTGCTCTAGGCTTTCAGAGGTCAGTGCTTAGGGCAGGACTTAGAACTGAATCTCGGTCCTCATAAGTAATCTCTTTTTTAGGGCTCGGACTCCTTCCCAGTGAAACTGGGAGGAGTTTGAGAACTAATGTTAAAGGAGAAAAAAAAGAAGAAGAGGGCCTTGGAGAGAGAAATTTCTGACATTCCTTAGCGTTTTCTGTCATCTGGTCAGTGATTCGTCTTCCTTGTATTTTCTTTTTAATAGGCTTGAAGTGATAGGGTAAATGTAGTTTTGTTCCGCCATTTTGAGGCATATTTCGTGCGTGCTCGCGCAAAGAAGTACATTAATTATAATTAGGAGCTGTCAGGGTGGCCGTGTAATGCATTGCAGATGGTGCGCGCGCGTTCACCATCTAGCAGTGTTTTTTGTCGGGCGCGCGTCCTCCTCACGTGCACACAGGCATAGACGCCGTGTGCGGCTCCTTCCTGCCGGCCCGGGGAGCTGCTCTGCCGCTCTCTGGCTCACCCCCGTCTCCCCGCCTGATTTACATTTAGCCTTCACGTGTCCGCCCCTATCCATGACTTCGCATCTACCCTTCCTTTCATCGCCCTCTTCATCCCTCCGCGCCCCCCCCCCCCGCTCCTGGGCACAGTAGACTCGGCACCCCGTTGGCAGCTCCAATCTCGGGTCCGCCCTCCTTAGGCATCATCCCATATTTAATCATTTATTTATGCGCTTACATGTAGCGCGAACTCTACCCGAAGGCGCCCGAGCGCCCCACACACACCTGCTAGAATCATCACACAAAATAAGCTCCTTATGGCCACATTTAATCATACGGCACTTAACATTTCAATACTTTGTTCCTAATAAATTCGTACGTATTGGTAAATCAACCTTGAGCACTTCTGAAGTGCAAGTTTCTTTGGAACTTTTATGTTTTGTGTTTATTTCGCAACAAAGCAGCACTAAATTCCCCAATCCAAAACGATATCTCCCTGTTAATACCAAGCGGAATGACGTCCTATTATTGTAGTACCTTAACGGAGCTAATTGTTTATTTATTTATGCATTTTTATATAGCGCGGACTTTTCCCTGAAGGTGTCAGAGCGCCTCACAATAGACACCGAACTGATACATGAGAAAATTCCATGTGAACAAAATACCAAAGCAAACGTTACATTAAATGAAGCAAAATTCACAATTGTGCGTCAACCAAATATAAGAGGTAAATGACCATTGTGTGCCAACAAACTACAAGAAGTAGCAAACGGTGCATTACAAAGTGACAATCGTGAGCCAACAAAGTACAAGAGGTAGCAAACGGTGCATTACAGGAGGAAAAAGTGTGAAAGAATATACAGCGAATGTTGTTAACTTTTATAGATGACCATCAATAAGACGCAAGCTACTGAGGACTTACATGTAGCAAATCTGTGCCCACCTTTGTGGTCACTGTAACTGCCGACCTGTGTCCCACCCGCCCCCTGGGCACATTGCTCGTGCCATTGTCTTCAATGCCCCCACACCCTCTTCATGACATAATGCTTCCGAGTATAACCCTCGCTTCTTGCGCTCGCCCCGCCGATGCCAGAAGTGGTATTTTCACTCTATTGAGGGGCCGAGGTCTGTCCCTAACCATTCCCACCCGAACCTCCTAACTACCCAGCCGCTTGTTCCGTATCCACACGTATCCTTGTATGCGCTGACCCATGCCTTCTTAATTGACTACCACGGGGATGGGGGGAGGCAAACTCCTTGCCGGCACTTCTCCAAGCTCCCTGCACCTTTCGCTCCTTTCGTGTCCGCCCCTATCCATGACTTCGCATCTACCCTTCCTTTCATCGCCCTCTTCATCCCTCCGCGCCCCCCCCCCCCCCGCTCCTGGGCACAGTAGACTCGGCACCCCGTTGGCAGCTCCAATCTCGGGTCCGCCCTCCTTAGGCATCATCCCATATTTAATCATTTATTTATGCGCTTACATGTAGCGCGAACTCTACCCGAAGGCGCCCGAGCGCCCCACACACACCTGCTAGAATCATCACACAAAATAAGCTCCTTATGGCCACATTTAATCATACGGCACTTAACATTTCAATACTTTGTTCCTAATAAATTCGTACGTATTGGTAAATCAACCTTGAGCACTTCTGAAGTGCAAGTTTCTTTGGAACTTTTATGTTTTGTGTTTATTTCGCAACAAAGCAGCACTAAATTCCCCAATCCAAAACGATATCTCCCTGTTAATACCAAGCGGAATGACGTCCTATTATTGTAGTACCTTAACTGAGCTAATTGTTTATTTATTTATGCATTTTTATATAGCGCGGACTTTACCCGAAGGTGTCAGAGCGCCTCACAATAGACACCGAACTGATACATGAGAAAATTCCATGTGAACAAAATACCAAAGCAAACGTTACATTAAATGAAGCAAAATTCACAATTGTGCGTCAACCAAATATAAGAGGTAAATGACCATTGTGTGCCAACAAACTACAAGAAGTAGCAAACGGTGCATTACAAAGTGACAATCGTGAGCCAACAAAGTACAAGAGGTAGCAAACGGTGCATTACAGGAGGAAAAAGTGTGAAAGAATATACAGCGAATGTTGTTAACTTTTATAGATGACCATCAATAAGACGCAAGCTACTGAGGACTTACATGTAGCAAATCTCTGCCCACCTTTGTGCTCACTGTAACTGCCGACCTGTGTCCCACCCGCCCCCTGGGCACATTGCTCGTGCCATTGTCTTCAATGCCCCCACACCCTCTTCATGACATACTGCTTCCGAGTATAACCCTCGCTTCTTGCGCTCGCCCCGCCGATGCCAGAAGTGGGATTTTCACTCTATTGAGGGGCCGAGGTCTGTCCCTAACCATTCCCACCCGAACCTCCTAACTACCCAGCCGCTTGTTCCGTATCCACACGTATCCTTGTATGCGCTGACCCATGCCTTCTTAATTGACTACCACGGGGATGGGGGGAGGGGGGAGGCAAACTCCTTGCCGGCACTTCTCCAAGCTCCCTGCACCTTTCGCTCCCACCCCCCACCCCCCTTATCTGCCACTCCCTGCCATGCCGGTGGGGCAGGCTCCGGCTCCCGCCCCCCCCATTCGCCAGCCCTTAGTACCATCGGCGGCCCTCCCTGTTCTCCTCATCTTACACATTCCTTTCCCTTGATGACGCCCCCTTTCCTGTCACTAACCCCCTCCGCTGTGTCTACCTTGGCTGCCTGCGTTGGTGCCCCACTACGCCCCCTATCTTTTGAAGTGCGTGCTTTTTTTCCCCCTGGCACCCCGGCCCCTTTAACATATCCCGCGGTGTAATTTATCACCGCCGCTAGCCCAGAGTGTAACATACTTTATCATTAGAGTCGAAGCTCTATTCTGAAGACGGCAGCAAATGGGCGACAAGATTTTATTTTTATTTTTTTGCGTGCGCGAAAAAAAAAGGAGCAGCGGCATTACAGTCAGACGAGGGGAGACGAGACTGCAGCTCTCCTTCGTTTTGATTAGTATTCATAGAGCATCTGACTCCAGAGAGGATTAATAGACTCTGATGCCTAATATCCTGGAGAACAATTAATTTGCCCACAGTTTTGTCATGGTTGAAAGTCAAATGCTGGAACAGATCGATGCACTGAGCTGCAAGCTGAAGCACTGCAGCCTTCTGCTGGAGCGGAATTTTAATTTTTCCATCATCGTTTCCCCGCCATCCCTCGCGCGCCGGTTCCTAACAGATCTCCGTGCTCACTTGCATCATTTATTGGTCTTCAAAGCAAAGGTGTAGTTTGATTTTTGCAGATACCTGATGCTTAAATGTAAACCGTTTTAAAGAACGAAAAATGCATTGTACATTTTTTAACCTTCCGCCACCACATGAAGTGTAAAAATTGAGAAATTATAAAAGAGAAGAGCAACCTAGAGCCAGACTTTTTAAAGTGAATCTCACTTTGAATCGAAAAAAATATATATTAACCGCAGTGTTTGAGTGGAATTAAAAAGTAAATACATCATTCGCACACTCAAGAACATAACATGCAGCGCCGCAGCTGAGAATATTTTAAGCCACACAAGTCTAACCCCTATGAATAGAGCAGTGTGCATAAACACCGTTTATTTTGGCAAGAATAAGACCAAAGCGACGTTCTCTAGTTTATTAGAATATTTCAAGTTGGTTTTATGCCTAAATTTGACTTTCAGTCTACATAAAAATGTCCTCTAACATGCATCACAGTCGTTACATTTCACTGCAATGGGCCATAACATTGTCAAATAAACTAATGCAATGTTATTGTTTTTAAAGACTGGAAAGAATATTACATTGTTTGAAGTGAACATTTTAATAAAAGTATTTTAACGAGAAATAATACTTAGGCATTTTCCTTGACATACTAATCCACAGTGCATGTGTGCACAGCCGTAGTGAGTAGAGTAGTGAGTAGAGTAGTGAGTAGAGTAGTGAGTAGAGTAGTGATTGGAGTAGTGAGTAGTGTAGTGAGTAGTGAGTGCAGAGTAGTGAGTAGTGAGTGCAGAGTAGTGAGTAGTGAGTGCAGAGTAGTGAGTAGTGAGTAGAGTAGTGAGTAGAGTAGTGAGTAGAGTGGTGAGATCACTGGCAGTACACACCACATGAACACACTCCACAACACATAGCAACAATACATTGGCATTTATAATGCCATTAGCTCAAACTCAAATAAATCCGAGCCCGATTGCATTTCTAATGCTTGTTCTTTTCAGCTGTAACCTGGACTTAAGAAGATGTGGAGAGCCACAAGATCGAACCTTTTTACTGATTTTCTTTCATGACACTATACAACCCTTGGTTAAACGAATCTTACAACTTAGAAAAATAGCTGGCTGCATGTCACCTTCGGGAAAATGAAACCTTTAAAAAATGAAGTCATAATGGTTGGAAAACAACCAGAAAGTTGGCCATTGAGCCTTGGATATTCCTGAAATCTGCGAGTTCTGAAGAATTTAAAAGTGATGTTTGATACACATCTTTATACGACACCACAAGTAGCAGCGAAATTAAGTTAAGAATTCTGAAGTGAATCTTTCCTCCTCTGTAATTTCCACAAAGTGCCTTCAGTAATCATGATAATAATAATCTTAAGCAGTGTAAACAGTGTATATTTAGGGTCTGATTCTAGGTTGGAAAGCTTCCCGACCGAATCGGTTTGGAAATGGTTTCCGACCCACTGGGATCGGGAGAGTCTGGCAGACGGAGTACAATGCATCCAGATGCTTCCAGATACGATTTGGTTGGACTCCCATTGACTTAAATGGGAGCATATGTTCCTAACCACATCATCATTGGGCCCTGGGTCGGGAAGATATGTTCCCGATCTGATTTGGAAGGAGCAAATACCATTAGGAGGCCTTCCTAACCGTATCAGAATCAGGCCCTATGTGGGAATGCTTTCCTAAACGCATCAGAATCAGGCCTTAATGTTAGCTAAATATCTGATCCACCAACTACAAAAACTGTTGAATTCTGTTACTCTTCAGATTAATTAACTAGGCTTCACTCAAGTACCTTCACTGACTCAAATTAATGGACTCTGTACAGAGCAGCAGGAATACTAATTCAGATGTCCTTCTTTTCTGTGTGGCAAATACATTGATTACTTAATCACCACAACCTTATTCTACATGCGCTCCCAATGACAAAAATAAATTAATGCTAACCACCTACTAGATGCCTCACAATCAGGATTCCGTGTCAACCACAGCATTGAGACTCTGCAGATTGCCACCACAGACAACATCAGAACACTCCTCGACCACAGAGAAACTGTGACCCTGATCCTCCTTGACCTCTCCATGGTGTTCGACACCATCTCCCACAACACCCTCATCAACAGACTCTACAACATAGGCATACATCAAGACTCCCTAAAGTGGATCACCTCCTTCCTTACAGGGCACACACAGAGCATCTGACTGCTTCCTTTCACCTCAACCCCCAAAGACATCATATGCGGCGTACCACAAGGATCATTTCTCAGCCCCACCCTGTTCAACATCAACATGATCCCCCTCACAGATATCATCAGATCCCATAATCTCCTATGCAGACAACACTCAACTGATCCTTTTGCTCCCAGAGGACCCCTCCAACAAAAAAAACTTCTGCAACGCCATAACCAATGTAGCCAAATGGATGAGACACACCTGCCTCCAACTCTACTCTGAAACAAGAATTTACAATGCAATAGGTCTCGCACTGACATTATTTTGAGCTGTTGTCATTGTACATGTTTTTTTTTATCCATTGTGAACCATTAATCAAATGGTGTAATGCCAAATGGCAATAGCTCACTTTGTTGTTATTGTTTAATCTATTGCATTGCATTTGTACTAGTTTGAGTTGTCTATTGTAAATGGTACTGGTTTTTAATATTGATTTTTTTGATCATATTAAGTTAATGCATAAACAATGTTAATACCTACTTATTTTGGAATAATGACTCATAGTGGATATTACATATACTGATATATTGCTATTATGATTGCAGTTACATGTGTGAGATCACTATCACTGCAGATGTAGGTGTGATATCATTATTACTGCATATATAGGTGTGAGATCAGCATTTCTGCAGACATAGGTGTTTGATTATTATTTGTTTAGCTAGGTGTGAGATTACAATCACTGCCGATGTTGGTGTGAGATTACTATTATTTGAGTTATAGGTGTGAGATTACTGTCACTGCAGCTATAGGTGTGATGTTACCATTCCTGTAGATGTAGGTGTGAGATCAGTATTTCTGCAGATATAGGTGTGACAGCTTGGATACTCCTCACCAAGACAATTGAGGGTATGGCAATGTTACTTCCTGGTCATTTTCAATGCTCCTAGCCCTAATTGTCCTCATCCCAAAAGCCTGAGGTGTTGGTGAGTGACGACGGTAAGCACATGCAAGACACAGTAATGTAGGTAATTAAATAGACACCGCCCCTACAGTCCACACCAGTGGCGCAGCACAATATATTAGCACAAGCTGCGTCACTCAGACCTAACCAACACTTGCCCAACAGTAGGGACACTGGGGCCCCGCTTGGAGCCCTCCAGTAGTGCTTATGCATACTACATAGCCCTCCCTTTCCATTACCACTCTTGCCTGCCACACAAGGGCTGGCATGTCAGGCGAATGCTAGCCCCTTTCATGCCACTGAGATTTCTGGGCGAACGTGCTGTTCACCTTTCTTTACTGAAGTTTATCCTGTCTCAAAGTGTGTGTGAGGGTAGGGGGGAAGAAAAATGTAGAGTTGCTAAGTCCCACACATAGACTGATGACCTTAACTTTCAGTTGTAAATAAGGCATACAGCTTTGAAGATGCCCTTTGCACAGCAGTTAAGCTATGCCTGCTGAGGAAGTGACCCTATTGCTCTAGTTTTAAAAGTGAAAAAGTAAAGCATAAACGTTTAAAATGAAAATATTAGCTGGAAATTGTGCAGCCTCATATTGAAAAGGTACAGAACAGGTTAGGATATTCCGTCTCATCTAAAATGATGCTTAAATTCCGTTCGGAAATAAAAACCGAAGGTCGGTCCCTGTTGCCTGGCAGTGTAAAATATCTTGCACTGTTTCTAGTTAAACAGCATGATTGCTTAAGGCATTTATATCGCTTTGGTGAAAGTCGCCATAACCACGGGTGCGGGAATAATAATGCCATTATTTTTGTAAGGAAACATGCCAGAAAAAAACGTAAAGAAGGTACTCTGGCAAACAAGCATGCTAAGTAACTGCCCGGGGGTTTTTGTGCTGTGTTTCTGCACCCTTGGATTTGAACAAATAAAACCCTGGTGTGAGGGGGAGCTGCAGTTCTGCCAAGTGGCCGGTAGAGACCGGGACGAGAGCGGATATCTTTTCCTTCTGTTGCAGTGCCTGTTTTTCCTCCTCGCTCCTGAAAGAGTAACTTTGCGTTGAGGCTGAGCCATTCCTCCATCCATTGCACGAAGCCTGCCGTATTCAACCTCCTTAATCCCCTATTACAGGTCCTGTCAAGAGGGGGTGGGGGGATGGGGGAGGAGGAATGACGAGTCAAGTGAAGCGAGATGGAGATGAAAAAGAGGATTCACTTTTATTCCTTCCTGTACACTGAGCTGACGGGGGAGGGAAAGCGAAAGCATGCGATGCACGCGCTGTGCCGCCGCTTTGGTGCTGGGAGTGAGACAGTAGGTGGCACGCGCGGACAGGAGATGTGCACGCGTACGGAGTGTACATCTATGTCTGTGCGTGCCACCTCCTGTCTCCCTTCCAGCACCAAAGCGGCAACAATAGTCTCGCTAGCGAAACAGCACATGCGCTGCGTTCCCACGCGAGACCTAAAAACGGAAGTACTGATCTCCGGGAAGAACACCTGCTCATGGGAACATAGCTGGTGGCCTGCAGAATTCTGACCTACACCCACACCAACCGACCATGCACGCGACCTCGGCATCATCCTGGACAGCCAACTGACCATGAAACGACAAGTCAAGGCAGTCGCCTCCTCTTGCTTCCACACACTTTGCATGCTCTGCAGATTCTTCCGATGGATCCCAACCAACACCAGAAAGACTGTCACTTAGGCCCTCGTCACCAGCCGCCTCGACTAAGGCAACGCCCTCTATGCCGGCATCTCCATCCAGCTCCTCACAAGATTCCAGACCATACAGAACGCAGCAGCTAGGTTCATCCTGGACCTCCCAAAATGAACCCACACCACCCCCCACCTAAAAGACCTCCACTGACTCCCCATCCAGAAGAGATGTCCGTTCAAGATCCTCAAATATGCCTACAAAGCCCTCCACAATCGAGCACCTGCCTACATCAACCATCGACTGTACTACCAACCCTCTAGACACCTCCTCACTTGCCCTCGCACACCCCCCCTGCATCCATTGTAGCGGAGGCTGCTCTTTCTCCTACTTCGCTGCCAAGACCTGGAACGACCTTCCACTCCAGCTCCGTACAGCCCCCTTGCTGGCAGACTTCAGGACCTAGCTCTTTGACGGAGACACCAGAGGTGACAGTGTTGCACTTTACAAATGCTGAAGGATTAATCAGTCGTAGAGGGAGGACAGTAGAATGACCAACCACAACCAATTTGGGGAGAGGAGGATTAAATGTCCAGTTAAAATATTAAAAACATTGCTATTTTGCAGACTGCACCAAGTTCCACACCAAGACACCACTTTACATTATTACACAGAGAAGAGACCTCTACAGTTCTCTGCCACACCTTTCTATATCATTGAGAAATATCATCAGGCCGGCTGATACTGAGCCATCAGTTTGGAGATGTAGTGGGGCACAGGGTCATGTAAGGCTTCACCAAATAAACATAAGGTTTTGAATTTCACCCTTTGTCATTGAGACTATAACAAATCAGGGAGATGCCCATTGAGTGTTCCAGACTGAGGACGAGGTAAGCTGAAGATACACTGCAGCTGTCAACGTGGGCGATTACCAATGTGAAGATGATGGTAATCTATTGTGGCAGAGCAGCAGAGGCAGGATTCAATTTAAAATGCCAAGGAGGAATGACACTGCTTTGTGCCTCCGTTAACCTAAGAAAACAAGGTGAGATGGCCATAAATGGCGATTACCAGACAGCAAGTTCTTTCAAAAGCAGCCAGGGAAATGCCCTTACAAAAGTAAGGGAAGTGAAATTAAGTCGGGCTTCCAGGGCCTATACCTTTGAGGCATTCAGCTAGTACTAATGCACCTTTTTTTGCAAGGGAATTAGGAAATTAATGTGTTATGGTATCTTATGGTGTATGTTATGATGCCATGGTATGTTATGTCATTTTATATTATGCTATTTTATGCTAGGTAATATTTCTGTACAACTCTGCCACCCAGGGTTAGGGGCTTCTGGTATTGTGGAAAAAGGGGGACGAGATGTTGGTAGCTTTTCTGGTAACACCACCAAGAAGTCAAGGAGGATCGAAGCTTACCACTGGTCTCAGGAAGTGAGCAATTCTCTTCATTCAGTTTGGGTGGTCTTGGTTTACTACTTGGGACAGAACATTGACTGACTGTTAGTTGCTAAACAGTGTATTTCCTTCAATGTGGATTATTGTGACTAGCCTGGAAGTAGGTCCAGGGATACCGAGGGCTAGCATTTCCAATTCAAGCCAGTATCCTGTGCCTAAATCTGGCTATTACAAGTTATTCAGTCATCACTAGATATTGTGTACCTTCCCCTTAGCAGGTGGTAAATGGGATTGGGGGACCAAAGCGGGTCACAGGGCTAAAGGCAGGGAGTAGAGAGGACCTCTCGGTCAAGGGAAGAATGAGGCTTTGCTGAGGGAGCATTCCATGTTCCACCCATGTAGTGGCAGACATTGGGCGTTGCAGATGTCCACAGCCCATGGCCATGATGTTACCAGGTGTGGATTTACACCCTGGATTACAATGTACAGTAAAGTTTCACCCGGTAATAGTAGGTGTGAAAACACCTGGCCCCCCAGCAGTGTCTGGAGTAGTATGTTTACAGACATCGGTCTTTGGGCTACACATAATGAGAGCTTACTGGAGTAATGGATTGTGCATTTGTCACAAGTTAAAGTTTACTTGCTACAAAGAAGAGGCCCCAGATTTGAGGGTAACTGGCTATGGTTTCTAAAACTCAATAAGGCTTTTTCAGCCGTGAAGTCATTAAGTTATGAAGAATACTTTTTTATGTGAAGGCTAAGCTTTCACATCCTAAGATTTCGTGAAAGCAAATGTAACAAATTAATCTATGTCAATCATGCAGTGTGTTGACAAAGTTCTCCCGTAATCGGGCAATAATTTTCTGAAGTTTCAGACCATCTGACATGCCCATGAAATTAAGCAGAAACATTAACGTTAAACATTCTGAGACATCAAAATATATTTGAAAGCTATGCCATTGTGTTAGGTGCCATTTTGAAACATTGCAATCTTAAGAATTGATCAAAGATAAACACTTCTGCTCAGGGAGCTATTGACTAATTTCCCATCTTTAAATTAGTTGCCCAGCACAGATCAAAACACAACTGTTTAAAGCAATGCATTAATGTCCTACTCCTTTGCAATTCTTAAGCTCACTTCTGACGGAGGAGACAGTCATCTGGCTGTTCCTCGTGGATCATTACTCTTCATAATATGATCAGTCCAACTAATATTCATCTGAAGAAAATAAAAAATAGAGAACTGCATGCCTTTAATTCTCTCTTTCTGGCGTTTAAAAGGTCTATGAACCCGAAATTACAAAGGGTGAAGATCAAAGAAGTGTCAATGGTGTTGGTCTGACATCCTCTTAGATTCCTTGTAAGCAAATTTAGCAGGTCAATTTCCTAAATTCTGGCGGTTGTTGGCCAACACTGGACACTTGAGATTTAATGACAGGATGACTCTTTTGACTGAGCCTTCTCAGTTCTGGGTCTAACATGAATGTTTTCGGTTTTCATTTTCTTTTCCTGTGAAGAAACTTTCCCCAGAGCAGAGAAATTCAGGGAAGTCGTGTCTGGAAGCTCTTTAGGGAAACCTTAAGGCACATTTAATGCTTCGTTGGCAAATCTAATTTGAACCCAAACCTGAAGTGACCTGAGTTCAGCTGGGTCATTCTTTTAACGCTGGAAACCCTAGCTGCAATTAGGTAATTCTCCCTTTCATATGGCAGAGCAAAACAATAAAGCTACATGGAAAGCAAATAGAACGTCTGATTCGGCCCATTATCCCATCCCGCTTGAAGACTGCCAGGGCCAACACAAACATGGCCGCAGCTTAGCTTTCCCATACTGCAGGAAACATGAACACCATCCACCTGACGGAAAAAAGGAAAGAAAATGCTTGAGCAAGCTTGTGGTTTGACCTGGAAGGGGGATCCTTTCACTGCTGCCTGTGAGGCCAGGCTCGGGCACGGTGCTGTCTGTATGTCTGTCTAACTGAACCACTTTGTGATGTTTCTATTGGACTGACTGACTTGCAGATGTGTCTACACCACTGAGCATGAAAAGGACATCAGGCTCCTGCACATGTGGACAGTCCAATTCTAGACCCCCACTTCCCTCACCACACTAAAGGGTTTACATTAAATCATCATCTGCGTAAAGTTCTGAAAATAAACCTTTACTGAACTACTGTATCCGCCTGAGATCCCGCTGCTTGGAGCCAACGCAGAAAGCCATCCAAGTCAAATACATTCACACTCACAGAACTGCTACTATGTCTGCTGCTCTGGGGAGAAGCAAAATGCAAATATAAAATTATCATTTATGAAAACGCAAAAATTGGAGTTATGTAATGCTTTGAGCGGTGTTTGGCAAGTAGCAGAAAAAGAAGCCATTGTACTTGAGTTGCCTTTTATTTGCTCTTACAGATGTAGTCCTCCTCATGTGCATCATGACTGTGAAGGTGACTTACTAAGTCAGTTAATATAGAAAAATGGGGTTCACCCAGTACTGTGGAGTGGAGCGTGATTGGCACTCTTCCTTAATATCATTTGTTGTTAAATAAACCAAAGCGGAGGCTGCTTCTATGGCAGAGTCATTCAAGGCAGTCGCATGGAGCACCACCACCAGGACATCTGACCTACTGTTTGTTGCGGGGATGCTCTTTCAGATGTGAAAAGCTGAGTTGGGTCAAGTTGAGTAGGGAGGGTGACCTTGAGTCCATTTTGGATAGATGATGTTCTGGCTAAGGTGTCTAAAGAAAGCTTAGCTAGGACTTACTGCCAATTGACATGAAAAGTAAGGTTCCCAGATGTAGCACCTTTCGGTTCCGTGCAGATGTTGTGTGCATGTATTGGGCTGTATCATTATCCATTCAATAAACTATTTTCAATCAGCTCCAATGTCTGCATTACAATTTTGCTGACAATGCAATTTAAAGTGGCACACACACATTAACAGCACTATCAATGGTGTAACAAAGTCTAACACTTAATGGGGCAACTTTGCTGTCCAGGTTAAATATATTGAGCCTTAAATTATGCTGCATTTTCTGAGTGAAGCCTGTTTCACGCGTGTTTTCTAGGTCTTGCCTTTGAGACAGCTTTAGCAGTTTTCCCAGACCATTGTCCCCCTTACATAAAAAAAATCATACAAAAGATATAGACACAGGGGCTTTTGGTTATAGGGCCTCATCTATTGGTCTGTTAAA
Source organism: Lissotriton helveticus (assembly GCF_964261635.1). Classification (NCBI taxonomy): domain Eukaryota; kingdom Metazoa; phylum Chordata; class Amphibia; order Caudata; family Salamandridae; genus Lissotriton; species Lissotriton helveticus. The sequence continues at coordinate 769,101,748 of NC_136061.1, read as the reverse complement.
CTGCCATTCACATTTTGCTTCCACCCACTACAACCTACAGCACAGAGCAATGGGCCATTCCAATTTACCCTGTGGCTTCCTTTACATCCAGTGACTCCATAAAGCCGATACACAGTGTTTAAATTACCCTACAAATTGTTAATTTTATCTTCGGTTGCAAAACGAGTTCAAAGAGTGCTCTTATATTTTCTTGGGTATTTTATGTTAACTTAAATAGCGGCTATGTATTTTGCTTCCGTCCATTTTAAAAGTTCTTGCTATAAAGTGTTTTTGATATTGTAACATAGCTGACTGTAATTTGAATGCTTGGCTAGGTGGTGATCGATTCTTGTCTATAATACTACTACTACTGATGCTACTACTACTATTGCTACTACTACGACTAATAATAATAATAATATGCATGTACAACTGAACGGATTGTCATTTAAACAAGCACTAGTAAAATGTCTGTATCAATGAATGTTTATAAAAAACATTTTTATTGCAGGCATACAGGTGATTGCATATTTTGCTTTTTGTGGCATAGACTTGCAATGAAAAAATTAAAACAAAAATGCCTTGCATCAGCTTGCCAATGCCAGGCCTATTGGCTTTGCTAATGCCTTACTACATAGATAACATCCAGAATTATGTTGTTTGTCCATGAACTCATTAGGATACATTGTGTAGAGTAAGGTTTTATGAATGCAGCCCAGTTGTCCTTCAGTGACCAGAGCTCTGCTGTTCCAAGGCCCTGCTATATACATGTGCACAATTACTAAGTTGTTTGTGACTTACTATTGATAAATTTGTGCCCACCAAGAGACCACATCAGAAATTTCTGTTGGCCACCGCTGGGGCCCTGGGCCAAGAGTATGATAAACCCTGCTGTAGAGAATAAGATCTTCTAAGCATCACTTTACCATGCAGTTCCAGATCAGTAGTATTGTTTCATCCATAGGCAAAGTATCTCATTGTGTATGTCCCATCAGTGTCCAGTACTAGAACTAGAACACACTAGCCAGGCACACAGCGCTCTAGGAATCATGTGCAAGTTTTGAAGTGGTTTCACGAAGACTGCCTAGTTAGCTTCACATTAAGTACCATCATATTTGGGAGTCACATGAGCAGACAGACAGTTCTCCGCGTCTTGCTCTTGTTGGTGGAACCAATAGAACATGCTTTGTCGGCCATCGACTCTTGTTACCTAGTGTCTGTGATATATGAATCTAGTTTGGCTGTAGATTATCCCAATGGCTAGCAAGCAGCTGGGAGAAGAACAGAGGGTGAGTGCAACCATTCGCCGAATCTGTGTGCATGTGATCAGCAAGTTTATTGGTTGTCTCAAATGAGCATCATTTATTGGGTGGAGGTGTATTGCATCTTTCAGGTCGAGGGGTGGGAGGAAGAAGTGTGTTTAGCCGTGTGTGTGTGTGTGTGTGTGTGCATGCGTCCATGAATCCGTCCGTCCTTTGGACAATGCGATCTGCTGCCTAACTCTATCAATGAGTCTGAGCGTGTATATGTCTTACTGGTGAGTTACTTATACGTTATAGTTCTTTCTTTCTGTGTTCACACACAGTTATCCAAAATGTCCATTGTCAGCACTTAGCTAGTAAATGACACTGGTACTGAGCTATGAGCAGCGTCGGCCTTTGGCATGAGTGAGCTGGGCCCAAGCCTGGGCCGACAATATTCTGAAGGGTGCAGCAGGGAGATTCCTGACTTTGTTATGCAAACAGCAGCTCGTTCATCTCACTTGGTCTCATTTGGGTCCTGTTAAAGACTTTGTAATCAGCCCTTGATGTACCTCAGCATAATTGTTAGCACCCCATCAACCCCCTATCCTCTCTCCTCACACACACAACAAACACCACATTTTCTTTCTGCCCAGGGCGCTGTCACTATCAATCCGAATTAGGGCCAGCCCTCACTGTGAGGACAGAACAGATTGAGAGCCATTCTGTGGTCATCTGCAACCAAGTGACGTCCCCGTCGCACTAAGATGAACGAGTCGATTTCTTAAAATGAGAAGGTAATCTAATATCATCGACAATTCAGTAAATTTTACATTTTTTTGAACATTTGGAAAGTGCATTCAAGTGTACAACAAAAAAGAACAGCTACCAGAGTGCACAGATTTCATTTCTTCCCCACTGACTTCATACTGAACAATTGATTACACATGCAGCCGCTCCCCAGGGCTTCCATTTACAGTAAAATACCAAGAATTACCATCCAGCTGAGAAATAATTCAGCAAGGCATGGAAAATTACATTGCGCTGCCAATTTCCATGCACACAGCTGTTCCTTTAATCGAAGATTATGTCAGATGTGTAGGTAACACATTCTTCGATGAACGAAATGGTATAGACAGAGGTGCTGAAATACAGACCTCTGATTAAATGTGATTCTGCTGCTCTATACATCCAGCTACTACCATAAGCCAGAAGGTGTCAAGAATAAATAAAAAAGTAAGTCAAGAAGAAAAATCTTACCTTAGAAAACAAGTCAAAACATCCCAGCCGGCTGATGACACAGTAAACTTCAGGCAGACGCGGTCCTTTACCACTAGGCTGGAAACAAAAGGAATGGTTACATTTTGAATGGCAATTGGTTAGAATATATGTCTATTATGATGTACATGAACAAATACTGCTTCTGTTCTTTCAGTATTTAATTTCCCATTTTTTTTGTTTCAAAATGTGTATTATTCACGTAGCTCTTCTAAGCTGTCATGTGTGCCAGTAACTTTTATGCTACTGAAAATAATTCATGTGAAGGCAATGGAATGAGAGCAGAACAACTGGCTAGCACCTGTTCAGACCCCTAGTTAATGAGCCTGCTTTTTCATTGACAAACTAAGCAACAAATGATGTTGCTGATCACCACTTTCCCAGTGAAAAAGTCTTCTTTATATGAATCAATCAACGGCATATTTGGCAATTCAGGATGTGGTTGCCTCTCTGAAAGGAACTCATTCTTCTTGTTCCTACATCATCGTCTCACAAAAGCTGGGTGGATGACATTTTTTGGGTGAAATTAATAAAAATGTTGTGAAATTTCACACAATTTCCTAGCTGGTGTCTCCTGTGAGAATTCAGTGTGAGGGCATGCCTCATGTTCACAATTCAAACAAGATACTGCCAGGAGAATGGCTCCAAGAAAAATGTTTCTCTGCCATAGTTTTACTGTGCCCATGAGACACTTTCTGATACAAAACAGTCTACAGAGGACTAAAATCATGCAAAATATTGTGCCCAGTTAAAAATATTCTGCCTGGCACTAAGTCACAATCCTCATCAGACAATGAAGAACAATAAGGAACCAAAGCCAATCTGCTTCCTAGTTCTAGGCCATAACGTAACCAGGGTCCAGATGCAGGTTAAGGCGCACAAGGATGTAGTCGTGTCTCCCTTACATTGATATCTTATTGACTTAGGACAGGCTTCCAGGATCTGACTTCATACACAATTCCAAGTGATTTACATGCAGTGTTCGGCTTTCCTAAAACCTTTCATAACACAACCACAGGTGAGTGTATTGAAATACTACTGCCAGCATACAAAACAGTATTTTTCACTTTGTTTTCAAGCTATTCGTTTTCAAAAGGTTTTCTTCCATATTCTAGTCATTCACTTCATGGGGTATTTGATCCACGATATCCAGATATGACATAACAACTGGATCGTGTGTTAATTAATTTTGGAGGAAAAGCTGTTGCATGGCAGACGGCTGGCGGCAGTGGAACAACAGTCAGTCAGAAGAAAAGAGGAACGAAAATAATGATCTTCTTTAGGTCATTGGATATAAGATTTGATGGTGCCCACTCCTGGACTGTCAGCTTCACAAATCTCAATGTAGAAAACAAAATTGTTAAGTATATACATGAGGAATGCAGAATGTATTTGCCCATTCTGATTCTGTGCGATATCAACTAGAATATAAGAGAGGTCATCTGGAATCCACGGCCGGACTGGGAACCACAACCGGCCCTGACAAAGTGCTCGGCCGGCCACCCTCCCCACTCGGGGAGGTTGGAAGTGCCGCCGAACACTCTTTGCCGGGACCGGTTTTCGGCCGATTTTGGTACAGGGCCGATTTTGCAGCTATGCTGCAATAACGGCCCTGTAACAAAAACGGCCTCCAGGGGCCCAAACCGGCCCCCATCCGTGCGGTGCACCGGGGGATTGCCCGGTGCCCGCTATGGCCAGTCCGGGCCTGCTGGAATCCATGGAGACGGAGTCCTTCCTTGAGTAGACATGTACCTGTCTGCTCCTGACTGGTAAATTACTTTTATTTGATTTAGTTTGAATCATTAAAGGGTGGCACATCCACCAATATACACAATGTACAAGGACGATTATATCAATGCATTAATTACCATGAATCCTCATGGCTAAATACACTTGATCTATTATCTTGAACTCTGTTAACACCCTGCACCGATCTGTACTACATGCTTGACCCATTTACTTATCTGTATGAGTTGTCTTATTACTCACGTGATGGGCTTTGCAGCCACCTATCTGTACTGTATGATTTATTGATTTACTGTTTAACTATGTTCCCTCATGTACCCCTCTATGTAAAGCGCTCTGATATCTGTGAAGATCTTGTTCGCGCTATATAAAACTTTGAAAATAAAATAAATAAATAAATCTCATAAAATGTACTAGAACAATTATATTAATGCATTAATTAACATGAGTCTCATTAAAATGTACATGTCTGCTCCTCTGTTAAAGAATAAACTACTTAAATACAACCACTGTCGATGTTCAATTCACAACAATATTGGCGATGAGTTGGAAAAAACAGAGGAAATGAGAAGCCGTGTGTTTATATTCGGGTCGTATGACCGAGGAATTTACTGGGCCAGGTACTCACAGGGAAGACAGACTGCATCTTGAGGTCTCATATGCGGGTCTACATCGAAAGTGTTCAGGAAAGTGCCTTTTGCTGGAAAGCGCTATTTCCATCTGATAACGGTCACAGTGACAGGCCGCGGTTTGCGCGTCCTACAGCAGCCACACTTAGCCTTTGCACGCCCATCTTTCAAAACAACAACTGTGTGCGTGCAGCAGGAGACTTCCCTGAGCTCGGGAATATCTTCGTCACACGCTGCTAGTGCGCAATAAGCATATGGGTGTGCATATTGGGCTCGAAGCAACAGAACATGTTACTTCAAGCCGCACACAAATATTTTAAGAGGGACATGACCCACATCTTTAGGATCAAAGGTTGCTTGAGATCGGATCGTAATTACGAGGCAAAGTATCGTTTTGAAATACAGTTGGCTGAAGTTACATGGTGAGACAATATTTCTTTTTAGAGTAACTTGGCAACATATTATTTTTCATTTTCTGGAGAAGTTGTGGAATTCAAAGACTAGAAAAACTTGTGGATTTCATACAATGTTATTTTGTATTGTAATGTGGAGAAGAGAGGACAGTGGACTAATCCAGTGTACACTGGCAAAGCAAGAACACTGAACAAATCCATATTGTATTAATTAAGGAAAATGGCTCTGACATTTGCCTTGTGCCCTCCACAAGCATTTTGGAAATCAGGAGCAGAACCAGCTCTAAGGTGGAGTGAGTGGAAGGATTTCTTTTTTAACTACTCTCCTTTCTTGTAATCTTGTTGTCTTTTAGTGGGAGCTGTCATGGAGTAGAACAGTAAATCTATATTATAAGTGCTTTATATTGGCTTTGACCTAACTTTGCCTTGCTTGTTAATTATTAATGTTTACTATTGGCTTTGACATGGCCTCATGTCATCTTGTTTTCAGGCATTGCTTTGCTGATGAGTTCTGAATATTGGCTTTGACATGGCTTCATGTCATCTTGTTTTCTGACTTTGACTATTGGCTTTGACATGGCCTCATGTCATCTTGTTTTCTGACTTTGCCTTACCTCTGCACGCACAGCAGTGCTTGAGAATTATGAGTTCTTACTATTGGCTTTGACATTGCCTCATGTCATCTTGCTTTCTGGCTTTGCCTTATTTCTGCGTGCACAGCAGTGCTTGCGATTCATATTCAAGGTCTTTCTGCTCCTCACTTGCTTTTCGCACCCCACTGACCAGAGTGAACTGGATATTATCTGTAGAATGTGCAACTCTGCCTCGAAGTCAAAATACGGGAGCTTGGCCAGCCTCCGGCTTGGCCTTGACGCTGACTGGTACAGCCAGCTTGTTTTTTTTCGAATGAGAAGGGGGCGAGGTTTTCTAGAAGCTTCGTCTCACATTGAGTAATGGTATTAAAGCTGAGAACCGGCGGGGGCCAGGTGGAATTTCACCAGAGAATAGACGTATTGCTGTGGAGGCGACGAAACTTGAGTCCTGATTGAAACTCCTTCCTGATCTGTTGACAGACTTTCCCCAGCTTGAACTGGCAAGGATGATGCAAATTCAATCGGTGAGGTGTTCCTAACCATTCTCTCCTGTATATATTTTCTACTCTTTGCGATCTGTACATACTGCATTTTATTCTAAATGTTCATTGTAGTTAATTGATACTTGGGAATCTGCATTTACTGATATATTTGGCCTACCGTTAATACATTTGTGTGTGTTCACTTAAATGCATCTAGATTTGTTTTCTTGCCTTGATCATTTAAAGGTGCAGTGGTAAATGTGCCTCCCAGGTGGGAGTGCAGGGTTTGGGTGTGTCCTTTTAGTGAAAAGCACATTCATTACAGATGGCTCAAACAAGGTTGGGTTAATAGATTCCTTGAAACATTTTCTGGGAGGCAAGACTAGAAATTTGTATGCAAGGAAATAATGTCTAGAGAGGCGAGAGTCATCCCTCAGAAGAGTTTGCACAAGTGGAATGTTGGATTGTGCCATTAGGTACATTTTGGAATTATCAGAACCAAGCAAATAGTTAAGACCTCGTTCTGGTGCCCAGTATGGATGTGGAAAACAAAAGATATGTGCATGATTGTAAGGTGTGTAAGAGTGCTGACAAATCCTTAACCGCTTCCGTGCGGCGCCAATTTCGCCCCTGTGCTGGACATTCCAGAACAGGGTGCGGTCGTGACGGAACCGTTCCGTCATCAGCACAGCTCAGCCGTGACTGATGACGGAATGGTTCCGTCAAAAGCATCGAAGGGGTTAATCACTTTAAAACCTCCCACAGGAGTATTTCCAGCACCAAATCACCATTGGAGTGGGTTGCTATTGACATTGTCTGGCCAATAGGAATAGCGCAAAACTCTATTTTGGTATTAATTGCTATGTTTTCAAGATGACCTGTTATCAAGGTCGTGGAAAAGATGGACATGGATGAGGTGTTACATTTCTTGGATCCGATTTTCTTGGTAGAAGGCATTCCAACCGACTTGTTAACCCCTTCGCCGTGGCGTGAATTTCACCGCGGATCGGGGGGGGGGGGGAGGGAAGGTTGTCATGTGGCGCCGCGGTGCTCATGACAGCTCCCGTCCGTCATAAGTAACGGTATGCGTGTGCTCATGACAGCCGGAAGCCGTCAGAACTCCGCTTACTGATTCATTCACCCGCAAAGGCGGGGAATTAATAGCGCGTGGGACGAGCGGCAACATTCTGAAGGCTTCCGGCCGTCATGAGCACACGCCTACCGTGACTCATGAAGGTGTTAAGCGACAATTTGGTGCAATTTACATGTCAAAGGACTAAAGATTACTTCAACAGACTAGGTATAAAATACAGAACTACATCACTTTACAACCCAGACAGAAATGGAATGGATGAACGCTTAAATGGAGTGATAAAAAACACTCTTCAATATGCAGTTAATAGCCAGGGTAAATGGGAGGTTCAACTAGAAACAATGGTCTGGGTATATAGGATGTCCATGTGTGAGGCTACTGGATATTCTCTGTTTGTTTTGATGCCTGAGAGAAACCCAAGGACTGAATATATCACTGGCTAGCTGTTTGAGTACAGTATTGTACATTAGTTGGAAGAACTGGGAAAGGATAGATCAGACTTTTCGCAATCAAAGAGGAAGAGCTGGTATGATATTAAACATGGAACATGGTAGTGTGAGATTGCTGTGTGTCAGTGGGTTTGAGTTAGGAAACCAAGTAAATTTTCCAAGGAGGATAGCCAATTCTATTAACCAATGGAAGTCATTGAAGTGTTCAATAATGCTGTGTGCCTGGCAGATGGAAGAGTATGGAATCTAAAAGGAATTGGTGGTTGATGATATTTTTGAGGATATTAGGAATAATTATGTTTTGAACCCTGAGATGAGCGGTGATGGTGATTCTGGCATAAATGATGCAGGAGACTCTTTGCTAGAGTTCACCACAACAAATAATGAGGTAATACCTAGATATAGGAATGCCAACATGGAGCCTGGTTCACAAAGAGGAACTCCTTCAAATCAATGTATAGCATTTCCCAAGGAATCCAAAAGGGAGAGAAAGCCACCTGTTGAAGGATTATATTTCTGATAGTTTTCCATTTTAAAATATGTACAATATATGTATATATATATATATATGTTTTTATTTTAGATTTATTTTTTTTTAAATTGTAAAAGGAGATAAATATACATGTTGCTTAAGAAAATAAATGAAGTAAGAGGGATGTGTCATGTCTATAGATGGAGAATGTATATGCCCTTTCTGATTCTGTGCAATGTCTTGTAGCATGTAAGTGAGGCCATATGGAATCTGTGGAGATGGTTGGAGACGGAGTCCCTAAGTGGACATGTGCCTATCTGCTCCTCTGTTAAAGAATAAACTACTTAAATACAACCATGTGTCGAGGTTCAATACACAACAAAGATATTACCCTCCATATTCAGATGCAATTGGTATTGAAAAGTAAAATGTAAATGTCTGATGAGAAAATAGCATACATTTTAAAGGCACCTACTATGACTTTACCTATGACCTTAGCTTAGAGACAACATTGCAAACTAAACATCTACATTAGGGCACTGACCACTGTATTCCTGTTTAGAGCAATAACAACTCTAATCACAGTCAAAGTAAGGGATCTAATTGACAACATTGGTTTTTTTTCCAGTGTCCCTCTGTATTCCACAATATGTAGGCATACATATGTTATGTCTCAACTGGAAGGGCTCCAATGACAGAAAGTTTTTACAGGTATGCCTTAAAGCACGGTGACATCAAGGATGAGACAGAGCATCGCTAATCCTGTGCTACCGGGGCAGCTCCTCAATGTGGGCAGAGGAGCGTCGCCCCACAGCTTTCTTGCAATACGAGAAGCAGAAACATAAAATGGTACTATAAATACAATTTTATTTTTCTGCTCTCTCACTGCACAGCGGAAGCAGAATGGATTGGGGGCGACCAGGTGGGCGGTACTGCTCTAGGGCAGAGGAGGAGTGGCTTGCCCACTACTGAGGGGCGCTGTTTATTTGGTCGGCCCTTTGGAGCCGACCAAACCAGTCAGGTGCACTCTGCCTTTTATCCATGTAGGCTGGCCTCCCCATAGACGCCTGGCTGGTCGGCGTCCCAACCAGTCACAACGCTGCCATTGCAGCATTGTGATTGGCTTAGGGGTGGGATGCTGGCTGCTTCCTGTTCAGGAGAGGAGCAGAAATAACGCAGGACTGGGTCGGGTAACAACTTTTTTTTAATTGCAATTTTAAATTAAACATTCCCCTGGTTGACCCTTTCCCATTTGACCATTTCCCGTGCGTCTCCCGCCCCCCACCTGCGAGTCATGCCAGCCGCAACTGTTGTGCTACGCACCTGGCTGCCCTCAGAAATACATCTGTGGCCTGAATACCGCATCAGATTTTAACATGATGCCTTTTTGCAATCTGATTAAGTCATTGATGGGCGTTGGAAGAGGAAGCCGATCAGGGACAAAACTATAACCCCTCCTAGACCAGAATTAGGTTACCCAGATTCCAACTTATTTGTGCTGAAATCTGTCAGCCTGTAGACTTTTCATGTGTGACCTAACTATTTTAGAGATAGTTCTACAGGTTTGTGCCTACTTGTGCTGACGTAGCAGAAGATATGCATTCTATGCCAATGTCAACTCATTCTTTTTTTAGATTTAGAAATAAATTATGATAACCTTTTGCAAGCATCACAGAATGATAAACATTTCATAAATGAAATTCGAATGTGTGGAGCAGGCAAAAGTGCCTGAGTAAATATTTATCTGCGCTTGGAGGATTATCTTCCTACTAGCAACCGCTACCTGTTGCTCCAGTCAGCACAAGAACACTGTTGAACAATTAATCCTTGTTGAGGCAAACAAACAAGATAGCAATATGTCCCAGAAGCCAAAGGTAATGCAAATGGTACAGTTACAGGGGACCCTGCAAAAGGGAGATCAAAACCAACTTGTTCCTCGGTTGTGTCAAGCATATCTCCTTACACCACTAGTATCAACCACACCCTAATGGGTGAAAAGCAGCGCTATATACTTGCTGTTTGACTAATAAAGAAAGATGAGCTAAACCTGCAGATGAATGTCCAATTCCACTTCTTTTTGTATGATTGCTATAAGGTAGCCTCGCCCTTACTGGTCACTGCTTCCTACCTGAACCTCAGGGCACATGGAGGATAGCTTACGCTTCTATTTGTTAAGACCCTTAGGACTATACATCATTCACTGATTTGGGTATTCGTTTGGTAGCCTGGGACTGAGAAAGCCCACAAGGTGCATCAAATCACCATACTTTCGGCGTTCATAATAAAAATATGTGATAACGGGATTAAGGTATGGTTAAGAGAGAAAGAGTTAATTTATAAACTGCCTAAACTAAGAAATTACAATGATAACATGCTGTGTTTTAAACTGTGTAGATATTCTAGGAATTTATGAATAGTAAATAGCTTTAAGGTTTGCCTATACCTTTTAATACTCCTGTCATTAATTCTCCAGCCTACCATTCAAGCTTAGGGTTGAGACAAGGTTGAAATAGTAGGTGGAAGAAACTTTCCACTGTTCTGATACATACCAAAGGCCTTCCATTCACTTATATCTGACAACAACAATATCGCAAATGTACACACTAACACAAAGTACTTGTCATGTACTGCTACATCACAATGCTTTAACGAACATACTCGATCAAAGCTGCCAGCTAAGGGGATTATCTAGGAAACATACTTACTAATGAATCACTGTAGAGCTCAAACTAACAAGAAACAAGAGAGAATAATATGAAACTGAAAAGAAAGCAAAACAAACAAGCGGGATTGAGAGCAAAGAAAGGCAAACAAGCTTCTCCAGCTCAACATAAGCCTGTTTGATCCGAAAGCCAGAAAACGCAGGATGTGGCGATTATTCGTTTACTCAGTTGGCGTCCTTAGGAACTGCTCGAATATTAAATACAGAGGCTTTTTCTAATACTGTAGATTAGATTCTGAGATGACAGTGTTGCATTAAGGGTAACCAATTTGTAATCCTATTTTCATTCAGGGAATTTAGGGAAACATCTGTGTATATGTTAACGTCCTGTCAATTGGCTCAATTCCCTTAAAGGATATTGCAAAAGGTATTTATTCCCAGTGGTAAAAAAAAAAAAGATACAGAACCCCATTATGTATGCTTCAGGCTTCAGTATATATGTATTGCAATGTCCTTATGGATTACAGTGTTTGGGATGTACTATGATTTGAGTATTTAGCACAGTAGCCAGGTTACAAGTAAAAAAATATGTTAATGACAATACCAGATCTCAGTACCCAGGCCCACTGGGACATAAAATTTGGAGGATGATTATTGACAAACTAGATAACCCACTTCAAGGAACAAATACATATATATCTGTCTACTTCAAATGGAGGCCCAATCTGTAAATGGTCCCCAGGGCAGAAATCGGCCACTAATAGATAGGACCAAAGTTTCCACAGGAAAAGCGTTTTTAGTTTTGCCAATAACTTTGGTGATGCTAGACAAATCTTCACAACATTTTCCAAAAACGTACCCTTTTTGGTTCAGCTGCTGTGTTGAAAGTTTTGGAGTGTCAAGAGAAAAGAGGGATCCCAAATGCATTTTCTCATGTTAGGTCTATGGGGATTTTTCATTTTTTGAACATGACAACAGCCCAAACTGCTAAGGAGAATTACACAAAATTTGGCAGAATGTTAGATGTTGATCCAGAAAGCAGGTTTGGTGATTTGGTATAAATCCATTCAGTAGTTTCAGAGATATTTAGGTTTAAAAATATAGATATCTGGGGATGCGAGTCCTTGCAGTGGACTCATGGATCCTACTGAAATTTGGCTGGCTGCCAACACTTCAACCAGGAAGTGTTGGCAGCCATCCTGGGACTCGGCTTAAAGCTGGGTCTCACCAAAAAGTAAAATATTAAGAAAAGCGGGCAGGGTAGGGAACTCTGACCGACCACATATGGTGGGAGGTCCCACAGGGATCCCGCTGGAGGCTAAAAGCATTTTTTTTTTAAAGTTTGCAGTGAACTTGCGGGCTTCCACATGCCTTTCATAAGAATCCCCCCGGTGGGCCAAATCCCAAGGGCAGTGTTTTATAATAATGTGGGGGTGCCATAGCGGCATTCCCGCACCCCTGGGACCTACACCTCCCTGGGGCAAACATAACTAAAGTGATGCGAGGGCACATGGTGCTCCCGGAGCGCCAGGGACTGCCACCTACTCTGGGCTATTGATTAAAATTAGTGCGGGGGAGACCTATATAGCCTCCCCCGTGCCCCTGTGGGCTGCCTCTCCCTGGGGCTATTGTAATGGGGGCCTTGTGGACCACCGAGCCCTGGGGGCCACCACCTCCCCAGGAGTTTTTAATTTTGACATGGGGTCTCAAGGACCACCACCTCTCTGGGCCAAACTTATTTTAAAGAAATGGTAGGGGGGCCGTGTGGCTCCCCTACCTGGCTGATCTCGATTTCCAGGCCCGCCACCTCCCTGGGGCAGGCCCTTAATCAAGGAAGGAGGGCATGCTACAGGGCCTTGAGGCTTCCTCAGTGGTAAATGGGTGCCCTGGAGGCACTCACTTTAAATGGCTGGGCCTCAGGGTATGTGGTCACCAGTGCCCATTTCGGCCCGGGGGGGCCAGTCCCCCTGACCCATCTGTAAATGGTCCACAGGGCAGAAGTTGGCCCAGGGAGGGGGGCCGCTTGGCCCCCATCCCTTAGTTTTAAAAAGGGCCAGCCAGGGGGATGGGGACCCCAAAGCCGAAATTGGCCCAAGGAATGGGGGCCGCACAGCCCCCTCACTTTAGGTAGATAAAAAATGGACCGGCAACTCACCAGAGACCCACCTCCTTTCTGTACCACTCTGCAAACGCACCTCCTGGCGCACAACTGGTTAGGGGATTAAGTCCCCTTGGCTTAAGAGGGCCCTTGGGGGCCAACAAGCCCTCCTGTTACCTCCAGTAAGTCCCACACACCAGGATTGCTGAGAGGTCTTTGGACTCCACACACCCTTTCTCCACCACTTTGCAAAAATGTCTACTATTTAAAAAACCTTAGAAATCTACTTAAAAAACCAAAGGTCACAGGGTTGTTCTAGTTAGTAAACGGAATTAAGAAAACCTTAAAAATTCACTGGAAAAAACAAAGGTTACAGGGACATTTTAGTTGGGCTCAGATTTCACTCGTACAAAACCAGTGAAAGAAGCAGTTATAGTTACCTGAGCTATGTAATATGTGAGGTTATAAGCAGTGCATTGCAGGGCCGTTATAGTTAGCTCAGGTAACTATAACTGCTGAATTTCACTAGTCTTTCACAAGAGATGTCTGAGCCTAGCTATTATGTACCTGTAACCTTTTGTTTTTCAGTGACTCATTTGGACATAGAGACTCAGGGTAAGGGTGGAGAGGACAAGGGTGAGTGCCTGTTTCAGCCTGTTATTGGTGGAGAGGACAAGGGTGGGTGCCTGTTTGAGCCTGTTCGAGACTAGTCGGGACCAGGGCCAGGAATGCTGGCCATTTTCCCATTCATTAATACCCACCCTATGTATTTGTCCCTCTGGATATAAGCATTGATTTGTACTATACTTATGTGCCTATTCTTGTGTATTGCATTGTATAAACATGTACAATAATTATGTTGTTATAAAACAAAAAATCTTCTTTGGTCTACATGTACTTGCTTCCATTGTGCATCTATATACCTTCCCTGTACTTGGATCTGTGTGTCTGTTACTTCTCTCCTGAAAAAGCATATCCAATGCACTACCCTATTTTTCATCTGCTACCTCTATCAATATCTTTAATCTGCATATACTTGCCTCCTTTATGCATCTATATACTTTCAATGTACTTCTGGATCTATATATTTATTACTGTCTAGCCAAACTTTTTGACTAATCTCAAACTTCTTTCTACTACTCTTTCCAATTCACTACCCTATCTCTCACCCTATACATCTATCATGATATCCTCTACACCCACTCTCTCATTTATCCCAAATGCCATACCACTACTATGTTCCCCAAAATAACCCTTTCTTGACTCTCTCCTACTCTACCCCTCCTTGCATCTTCTGAAACATCTTTTACTGTACTGATCCCCTAAAACAATCCTTTCTCAACTCTTCCCTCTGACTCTTCACCTCCAAAAACCCTTTTTACTCATCCAAAAGCCACCAACTGCTATGACCTAAAGAAGAAATCCTTCACTCTTCTATCCCTCCGCTATCCTTTTCAAACAAAATAACAGACTAGCATGTTCACTTTTCTAATTCCATATTCCACTATACTAATTCACCACTAATCCTTTATGGGTTCCAGAGTAGCATGCTACTCGCCAACAAAGCATTTCAACACCTCATCAGGGTTACCAGCGCTATATAAATGCAAACCTTTTTTCCTTTTTACCCCTCCTCAACCCTTCTCAATCCAAATAACTGACTAACATATCCCCCACTCAAATTACTTCATATTTCACTACACTAATTTTCAACACTAATCCTTTATGCTTCTGGAGTAGCCTGCTACTCGCCAGAAAAGCACTTCAACACCCCATCAAGGGTAACAGATGCTATATGAATGCAAACCTTTCTTTCCCGTCTATCCCTCCACTATCCTTCTCACTCCAAAAAACTGACTAATATCCACCACTCAAATTACTTTCATATTACACCATACTAATTCACCACTAATCCTTTATGGGTTTCCGGAGTAGCGTGCTACTCGCCAAAAATGCGCTTCAACACCCCATCAGGGCTTATAAGCGCTATATAAATACAAACCTTCTTTCCTCTTCTATCCTTCTGCTATCCTTCTGAATCCAAATACCTGACTAATATATCCACCACTTAAAATTTACTTGCATGTTTCACAATACAAATTCAACACTAATCCTCTATTGGTCGCGGAGTAGCGTGCTACTCGCTGAAAAAGCGCTTCAACCCCTCGTCGGGGGTAGTAAGTGCTATACAAATGCAATTACAATACAATACAATACAATATATATATATCTATATACAATACCAACACATTTCAATGAGAGCGTCTTGATCATGGTTAGGTGAGTCCTTCCTTCATTTTACATTTTATACAGACATGCCCGCTTAGCTGATAATGAAGCATTGTGGGATGTGTAGTTTCAAGAAACAGCAGTGTATAACTTTTACTTCAAAGAATTATATTAAAAATATGTTTTGGGACCCCCCTTTCCTCAGGCCCCCACTTGACGGGTCACGTGAAGCTAAGGTAGATAAACTTTTTTAGGTACGTTTATAGAGGATTCGCCAAATAGCACCAAAGCCAGTAGCAAAACAAGAAACACTCCTCCTAGGGAACCTCTGACCTTACTATATCTACACAATGGCGATCACCACTGTGAGGATAAAGAAAGACCTATTAAAAAAGCCTTTACATGTAAATCTAATTTTGTGGTTTATGTGCTGGGGTGCCCTTGTGGCCTGTGTTATACAGGCAGTACCATACTACAGGGACACAAGAGGGTACTCCAGCACATAAGGGCAATAAAAAACAGGAACCCATCGTATCCAGTTCCCGGACACTTCAGTGAATTCCATAATGCAAACCCTAAAGACCTGAACATTTTTTTGATTGACTCTGTGTCCCCCCACAAAAGAGGTGGTGACAGGGAGAAAGCCCCTAGACGGTTGGAAATGTGGTACATTCTTAACCTTGATTCCAAATACCTGAAAGGATTAATGCTACAGAGGAATTACATACGTACTTGTAGGTCTAATAAAAGGAGTGGTCATCAATCTGAAAATAAATTAGGAATTCTAAATAACAACTAAAATCCTTTTATCATTCAAACACAATCAATATGAAATCACTATGGTTTTATAACCGTCATGCTATAACCCGTCATTTTTTAATTCACTTGGGACAGATAGGTTTTTACACTCATTGTACACTATGAATTTACTGCACTCAGCACTTTTACATTTTGCACTAGCACTAGTCACTTTATGTCATAAGGTTTACATGCTAATCGTTTGCATCATGTTGTACTCTATCCTGTATATGTATTGATTGTAGTTCCTGAATATGCAAGTAGTTAAAATTGCACAGTCACACAATGGTATTTATACCTGGACGTCTACATCTGACATTATTCGTCATGTGATATATGTATTCAAAGAAAACCAGAGTTTTTCTTAAATAAGCACCTTTTAACATCTGAACAGTACTGTATTGATTGTATGGTTTCTTTTATAACATTGGTTTATAGGTTTTAACATGATATATTTGGTGTGATATTTATACTTATATTAGTTCACGTAATTTTTACCGTTCAGCAGGTTAAACATGTACCATAAAATCTGTTTATTTCCATGTTTTTTACCTTATGGCACCTTGCACTTTAAGTAAACTGCAAACAAATGTGAAAAAACGGTATAAATAGGAACTTACCTCCCAGCAAGCGTGTCATGTGATCAAGACCCTTGTAGGGTCGAAACGCGTAATGGCTGCCGAGGCTTCATGAGCTGTCGCTAAAACTTTTTCCTGCATCTAACTGTGGTCCATGCTCCATTCTTCACGATCCATCGAGGCTCAAATGGAGTGTTGCGGATATATATATATATATATATATATATATATATATATATATATATATATATACACACATACATATACATGTATATGTGCACACTCTTCGCCATTACCTGTTATAGACAACCCTTAATTTATCTGTTGCCTTTAGTGTGTACCCCCTTCAATATACTTCTAGAGGCCACACTGGGGGAACACAAACAGTTATAAAAGCTAATGGGTTAATTAACTTAGTAGTGCAGACAGCAAAGGTGATGTCTGCTCATTCAGAGCAAATACAGGAATAAATGAGGGTGGGCAGTGGGTGCAGGTCAGTTGAACCACCAACAGCCTAACCAGGTAGTTATAACAAAGTAGACAAGGGACGGCAGTGAGCAGTATTTTCAGTGGGACACAGGTCCACAAAGTGTGGGATACTTCCAGCAGTTTACATTGCTACCAGCCTCCCAGTATTCAGTAATTGCATCAAAGTGGGCCAACAGTGACTAATCCTTGAACGTCAAATACCCACGCCTCCCCCAAGTTTACCACTCACAGAGTCTACGTGAGCAAAGAAAGTAAAGGTAATTTCATTCCTTCAAAGAGCGGCCGGAGGTGGCAATGAAGGCTATAATGATACAGTTTAGTGCCTCTGTGCTTCACTTCGTCTCCAAATGGCTGCATCACTAGACGCTAAAATGTGAAAAAGATGTAGCAAAGGACTCCCCAACATGCGGTAAGTGCAAAACCCAACAGAGAATTTCTTTCATGTTGCATGGCAATGCCCGGTGATACAGAGGTTTTGGTCTGCTGTTTTAACTGTGTTGTCTGCTGCGGTGGGTATGACTATTGATGTTGATCCCAAAATTGCTCTGCTTAGGATCCTAGATGAGCTGGGTGGGCCTCGTGGGATAAGACCTTGGTAGGCCTGGGCAAACTTCAAGCTAAGTGCGACATAGACTTCCAGAGTGACCCCTTCGATACAGATGTGGACTCAAGGGGTGGATTGGTGTGGCAGAATGGAAGAAACTATTTATGAAGCCAGGTGATGCCCTAGCAAATATGATAAAGTATGGAAAAAATGATGGAATTATCATGGATTGGCAATTTAGCCACCATTTATAGTGCTTTTTGTTTCTATGGAAAGATTATTTCAATGCGTTTCGCTCCAACTTTATGTAACATGGATTATGCAATTTATATTGATTTCTCTAAAGTACAAGGCAAAAGATTTGTTGTTAACCTACTGAATGTCAATAAAATGTTCTATTAAAAAAAGATGTAGCACAATTTCAAAAAATGGAAAGAGAAATTTGTAACACAAAAGAAACACTGAGGCCTTCATGACGAGCAATCAGAATTCATCCCCGTAATTGCTTCCTTGAAGTGACTGATATTAGGGGTTCTGGTAAGTAACTAGTTGAACTACAAAAAAGGAAATTAATATACAATTGAATTACGAAACGGCTTAAATGTCAACACTGCAAAATGAAAACAGTACTAATCACAATTCAAATATTGATTTTCATAAATACGAAATCAATATAGATTTTTGGGTCAGATTAATAACAGATTTTGCATAAACTTGAGTTAAACAACAAGAAACGTTCTTGTTTATGTTTGATTATCCTTCTTAAGAAATACATTTGTTTTGCATGAGGAAACATCTGTAAAACTTTAGGTTTTTATTTCAGGATCTACACTGAATAGTAATTCTGTTGCTCTTCTAATTGATTTTGTAATTCTATATTCTCTAATTATGTGTAGGGTAAACCCCTCTTATGGCTACCTGTTTATGACACCAGCTTTCCTCGTCCAGGTTAGCGAAGACATCGGCTTTCACTCATGTTGGATGTGTATTTACTTTCCTGAGCCAGCGGTTCTCCCCGTTCATTATGCTAATGTAGAGGGTTACCACTCTGTAATTTTGGTGCAGTCCTCTATAATTTCTGACCACTAAGCCCTGTTTTAGACATAACTGAGAATTGTGCTCTGCTACAATTTGCAGTGTCTGTTTTTAAGATCGGTGTTCTCTGTGAGCATAAAAACACCGGAAGATAATTTGTGTGGGCACCTGTATCCGTGCACTCTTGGCTCGCGCTCTCTGGCCTTGGACAGCTGCTTTCCCTCCTTGTGAAACTGGGTTTCTGTTTGCACTGCTGTTACTGAATTACAGTGATGGCGACATGGCGTAAATCATTCAGAGCAGAGCATTCCTTTCCCTTTCTGGTTTCCTCCAGCGCAAAGTGCCACAGGCAGAGGCTGCAGACGTTAAGGGGACAGCAAAGCATTGCCAACATGTTTAAGAGGAGTAGGGCATTCCCACCGAAAAAGAAAACGTGTTTTAGAGGAAGAGATAGAGCAAGGGAGAGAGAGCGGGTGGGAGAGAAAGAGGGAGAGGGAGAGGGAGCGAGAGGAAGAGTGAGAGAGTAAGGGAGTGTTTGTCTACTGAGCTGGTTGCACATGCCATCTTCCATCACAGAACAAGCCACACCACAAGCAGTGCCCGTTTTTTTTATTCAGAAAGTGTTAGTGGCAGCTTTCTTATGTCTCGGAGCTGTTACCTCACTGTGACGGGTTCATTAACAGTGCAGAGGGGGCATTCTACTGTAAGGTTAGCCACAAAATCCATACACAAAATGGCCGCCACTCCAAAGTGTGCTCTATGCAGACTCTTGTTATTTGTAGTTAGGTGACCCGATATGCATCCCGCATACACAAAAGCAGAGCACAGGTACGAGGAGGCGCTCGCGCCTTCTCGTACCTGGCCCTAACCCTGGAACGACCTCCTACAACACATCAGAGCCTCCTCCTCTCTTCTTGACTTTTGCAGGAAGCAGAAGACGGTTTTTCCAGTAAGCACCATAGCCAGGGGAGGAGCTTTGTCAGTAAGCCTGGGGAAGTGTGAGCTTTAGATTTTCCGTAAATCACGCTGGCATATCATGTTAATCATTATGTGGGAAGCAGTGCATGAAGGGGGCTTAAGGGTCAGTGGAAAGAGAAAGGATTGTGGATTGTGAGGGGAATACTTACAACATAGAGTTTTGTCATTTAACTATGTTTTAAGACCTTCAAAACAGAGATGAGTGTGTGTGTTTTTGTCAGAATATTTTAAAATATCAGGTGAAATCGAGCAGACATCCTACCATACTCGACAGAAATCTCCTGTACCGAATTATTTATTAAATAATACATTTATTAGTGGGATGTAACACAAATACCCCCACTTCCCTCTCCCCAAATGCAAATCTCATTCAATTTGGGACAAAAGCTGATTTGGAGACTTCTGGCTTTTTTAGGGATAGTGGTTGAATGGGGGAATACTTGCAGATGGTAGGCTCATAAAAGCAGGGTGCTGCAGGCTGCAAGGAGTGGATTGTGGGCTTATGAATTGCCTAGAAAGAGTGCTTAATATTGTTCAGTCCGAAGAACAGCACATTAGGAGGAAGAGGGGATGATGGGAGGCCACTTGAGTAAACATCGCTGATATCTCTTGTGGAACTTTTAGGGGAGGCAGAAGCGTGCTTATTGGTCGGGGCTACAATACATGGAATTGTAGAGACTGTGGAATGATGTAGGAAGCCTAATGATGAGCAGTGGGATTAGTATTGGGCAGTTAGTGCAACTGATTGACCGGAGGAATCCTGACAGAAGGGTCATTCATCTGTGTTGTGGGGACTGTAGGCTGGTGCTGGCTCATAGGAGACTTCGGCTTATCAGTGGAGACTAGTAGCTGATTTACTTTCTGATAGAAGGTGGGGCTGCTGACTAAAGAAGGGATAGTGGTCTCACTCTTAAGAAATGTCAATTTACCTACATCTGAACTGGTCAACTTCAGGCCCATTACCATTCTCCCAGTCCTGAAGAAATCCTACAACTATGTCTGTAGGCACTCCAAACAACCTTGACTCACACCAGATATAAAAAATATATACAATCTGGTTTTAGGCTTTGACACAGAACCGAGATTACTCTTTTAGGCTTCTGCAATCACATCCTTAAAATAATTAATCAACGATCTGCTGCCTTGCTAGGGGTTTTGGATATATTGATGGACTTTGACAAGGTTGTCCACCTTGGCAGGAGTATTAATAGAAATTAAAGATTAATTCACTTCCGTCCTGGAAGGCAGGATGCAGAGGTGAAAACATCCACTTCTTTTCTAAGACTCTGGTCATTATTTGCAAAATGTCCTTGAGCTCACCTCTGTCCCTCAATCAATAAACTATTTGCAGAGCACTGCTTATTACCAGTGATGGTATCCAGGCGCTGTGGGGGGAGTGGGAGCGCTGCTGCTGGCAGTGGTCAGTTGAACATCCAGGTTTTTAGGCCATCTTTGAACTTCTGTAGGGTGGATGCTGTCTGGGGGTAGAGTGGGAGGCCATTCCAGGTCTTGGCGGCAAGGTAGGAGAAGGTGCGGCTGCCGCTTCTGCTTTTGAGGAAGCAGGGATTGTGGGAGAGGGAGGCGGAGCATAGTTGTATGCCGGATTGGTGGAAGTTCTGTATGTTCTGTTGAGGTAGACTGGTCCTTTGTTGTGCAGGGCCTTGTAGGCGTGGGTGAGCAGTTTGAACTGCCACCGTTTTTAGACAGGGAGCCAGTGGAGTACTCTGAGGTGGGGGGTGATGTGTCTCTTCTAAGGAGGTCGAGGATGCAGCATTTTGGATGGTTTGCTGTCTGTTTAGAAGTTGCGAGGAGAAGGAGTTTCTGTACTCCCAGGACCGCTTCACCATTTATCACACCCTTCTCTTTGACCAGTATAAGGGTACTCAAGTGCAAGCCCAATGCTATTCTGATGGCACTCAGGTCTATGTTAGATGAATCAATGCATAAAAAATAATTATGGATGATTGCTAGATCTTTGCAACTTTAAAACTGAGGTCATCCAAGCTTGTGCTGTTTCTTCAGCTAGGAAAGTTGAAACCTATCTTGCCCAATCTACCAAACGTCCACTGAATCCTGTTGTTAAGTCATGTTTATACTACTACAATGCCGTTTATCACAATATTTAAAAAAAAAAGATTGCCCGAGATCCCAGTGTGGCCAACAATCAGCTGTAAGGGCAATCAGTGAGCTGAGAACAGAAGATAATTTCTCTGCACTGGCTTCCCATGGCTGAACGCATTCAGGTCGGAGTGCCTTGCCTTGCATACCAATGGTAAAATCATCTGGTTCTTGAATGTCTTAAACTAGGAGTTGACACAGATGCCTGCAAGGAACCTGCGTAGATGTTTTAGCATGAACCTTTTTCAAATCCCAGGATACATTCTCATTGATTGGAAGCACTAATGGTTTATTTGGAGGGCGGTTCTTGGCTCATGATGATTATTACTGCCTAATGAAAGAGAAGACGTGCTCCAATAGTATCAGATTATTACTTCGCACTAGGCATGATGGGCCTTGGAAGCAAATCTCTAATACATTTTCTCGAATCTATCACACCACATCTTATATGTATATATTTAGTTAAAAAAAGAGCACGTTCTAGGACATTGGATTTCTTTATCTAAACCTTAATTGGAAGAGATACTCTAACTCGTACAGAGCTCAGAGATGAACTTGTACCCATAGGAAGTTTTATAAATTAACATGTTTATAAAAAAAAGAATGCAATTGCACATTTATGAGCACATAGGGATCATGTCGTTAAAAATAAAAATAGTTTATGTAAAAAGCCGCAGCCTAACAATAAAGTGAACTATTGTTGCTTCAAAATAAACTCTTCGCCTTACATCATTACGGGAAGTGAGTAATTTCCATTAGGCCTCACCCCATTGTAATTGTTCCTGTAAAATAAACTACATGACCCCTTTTATGTGAAAAGTGTTTGTGGGGCAGCCTCTGCCCTCCCGCCCCTCCTCTCCCCACCCCCACATTTCATGTGTTGTCCTAAAGTAAATCAAGTTAGCACAAGAGGGGCGCCCCATTAAAAGAATGAAAACATGGGTCTGTGATGCTAGAGAAGAGAGAAACCTTTACTTACTCACTAGCCTCATGCAATAACAAGCATTTACAATGCATCGGTATCGCCTTTGCAAAAGTTAGAGCTATTGGCATTGTAAATGACACATTTTTAGGTTTCGCCTCGCCGAAAGGCTGCGTAGCAGACTTTCTGCGCAAGGCGAAAGCTTATGTCTAGAGATGTGTACTCATGTCCCACCCCTCTGTTCCATTGGCTAGCTCCATAAATTGAGGCTAGCCATTGGAACAGAGATCTGTCCGTCATGGCCGGAGCAGATTCGTGGGCGTTCCAGCCATTTTTACTCATCCCGCCCCCTTGCGATCGTCATGCAGTGGTGGGCGGTGTTTATTATTATTTTTTTTACAGCTTTGTTTTCCACCATTTCAGAAGTGTCCTTTGTAGGGGTGGGTTGCGCGATGTCCCACTGTCCGTTCCTGCCCCCCCTCCCGCTGTCCGTGTGCCCGTTCCTGCCCCCACCTCCCGCTGTCCGCGTGCCCGTTCCCGCCCCCCTCCCGCTGTCCGTTCCCGCCCCCCTCCCGCTCTCGATTCCGGTGAGTAGGGAGCACTGGCCTTCTGGCCGCTGCGGGTCGGGCCGCAGCCCCGGACAAGGGCTGCCTGTGCTCCTGGAGGCTGTTCATAGGTGTTCGAGGGAGGCTCGGAAGTCTCCTGCCCTTCAGAGCGCCTGGAGGCCGGGGACCGGTCCGGATTCCTTCTCACCATTGTGGCCTGAGAGAGGCCTCTGTGTGCGGCTGGTCCGCACAGAGGCGCATTCACGTGGCTGCACATCTGTGGAGCCCTCGCGCGCCTGAGGGAACAGAATGCTATCTGTGTTGATGTATATATCCCAAATGGTGTTTGTATTGGGCCCTAACAGGGGGATTTCAAAATAGAAGTGCTCACTTCATGGGCGTGCTAAGGCTGTGTAGCAGAGAAAACACAATGCCGATCTTCGACGTCGGTCCATCTGAAGGCGACTTTAGCAGAGATCTTTAAATGTAGATCTTGTCAGAACATACTTAAATCGCGAAATTTGAATTCTGTTTACTTTGAAATGTGACTTGCCCATTTGTGATTTATTTTCAGGGTCTGTTTTTTTATTTTATTTATGTAAGCCACGCTCCTGAAAATGAAGTCACTATAATGTACACTGCACTCATAATTATGAATTATAAAATAGGTTTAGTGCCTTTGTCCGGTTTGGAACCTATATTCTATAAAAGGCACTGTTTGGTTTTGGCCACAAACCTGGTGCAGTAAATGGAATGATCAGTGGGGGCGCAGACTCGTCTATGTGTTGTTTTTGTTTACCAACAGGCAGCCAGAAAGGTCGTTTGTGACGTGGTGGGTCACAGAACTTGGGAAAGGGGTTAATCCACTGGACTGAAGGTGGACATGGCCATGCGTCATACTATGAATGCAGTCCGTGCTAAAGATCAGTCCTGTTTTTAATCTCATTATCTGCCGTAAAAAAAGAACTGAATTCGAGCAGTGATTGGTTCATGTTTGAAGTACATAGTTCTGTGCTCGTCTAATAGGAAGGAGGCGCTAGTATAATGTTCATTTCCTACGTCGCCAGAAGAATTTGTTAACGCTGTTTGTATACAACATACGCCTGTCTTTGGGTAAAATACGTTCACATAAATTTCGTTTGTAAACATGTTAAAGGCATATTTTCAATTATGATAATGTTGCCTGCCCACCTCTATCGTGTAGTTTTATTTTGGTTGCAGAAATACCTTCGTTCTTTAAAAGATGTTGGCGCTTACTCCGTCGGATCACGCTCACGCAGGTAGATAGATTATTTTTCGGGTTACCTAATGCGGACTCCCACCACACCCTTCTTCAGCCTCCTTGTCCCAGGCAGGGGTACGATCCGGCTTCACGCCCCCGGTTCGTGGCTTCCAAGCCTATATTTCTGCGGTCCAATTTCCCGCATGAAGGATCCGCGGGGTTTCCCGCCACCTGAAGTATTTTGTGTGTAGAAACGGAACGAACCGCAAACCAATGCATCCAGCGCCTAGAGTCTGGAACCAAGCACTCCATTTGAAAATCTTCACTTTGCGATCGTTTTAATAGCTTCATATTTAAAATTCGAATGCGGTACTTTGAATAATTATATATATTTTTTATCGTGTCTTGAACATCTCGACGGTGGATTCGATTGAAAACTTGAGTAAAAGCTGCCGTGATCCTACCCCCTTCCCTTTCTTGTTTAAGACGCCGCAAACCAGGCTTGGCATGCGGCGCCTTTGAAACAAATCCATTTAATAAACGCAAATCGATGACTCCCAGAATTGAAAGTGATACTACATATTACCTGAAACAAGAAAGTTGACTGACCCATGGGGATCACCTGTGGGACTGGTGCAGTTGACAATAATGCGTACATTGTATTACGGCCACATTTCAACACATGCTCCCCCCGCAGCGCACCTCAGCTGAGATAAACCACTAATTCGAAACTTTCCCGCGGTGGTGAGTAGAAGACTGACAGCAGGATATGGGCAGATGGACACAGCCCCCTCACTATTTTAATCATCCCCTGAGGCCGAAGGAGTCAGATTAGCAAACCCTCTGGTGCAGATTTACAAGCGCCAGTCGTGCCTACAGACTTGTGTGGAAACAGAGGTGGTGAAAACAAGGGCTCCGCTCTTGCGTTGCACCCGCCTCGCTCTAATGTGCAGGGGGTGGCTGCTGCTTAGGGTTTAGCTGCTGCGCAGGATTTAGCTGCTACGCTAACGCCAGATGGGCGCTAGTTGTGCTCTGTGGACTTGTGTGGAAGCACAGGTGGGGGAACTAGTGCTCGGTCTAGCGTTGCACCTGTCTCGCTCTTCTGTACAGGGGTGAGCTGATGTGTTAATGGCACCAGGGCGCTAATAGTACTGTGCAGACTAGTGTGGAAACAGATGTGGAAACGAGCTTAGGCAGGGTGACTTACCAGTGTTTGCGACATGAGCCCGGCACGCTTCTGGTGTCTGCAGACGGGGGCAGGGTGGAGTTCTCTGAGGTTTATCCACGCAGCTTTTCCAGCCCTCGTCACCCCAACCGCCCTACCTCCTTATTGAAACACACCTCACTAGGATAGGGCTTGATTGCAGGAAAGCCCTGCTCCATAACATGACCGCCCATCATCTACCCCGTCACAGTAATTCCGTTTAAGCCAGGGAGTGCATTGGTAGTAGTGTTGTACACACCACTACTGAAGCGTGCATTCCTTCTTAAGGTGCATGCTATATTTCCAGTTAATTGCAGCGCATTTTAAGGTCACATTCGTCAATTTTTTTTTGCAGTTGTATATAGCGCGAGCTCCGTCCCAAGGTATGGGGGCGCTATACATGAGCGCCAGTTACGTTACACAAGGATCCAATCATTTTTTGATAGGCACGAGGAGATTAAGTGATTTGCCCAGAATCACAGGATGTTAAACCATTTGCCATCAGTGTCGCCCTTCCCTACATACCGTCTCCCTCAGCGGGGCCAACGCAACTCCGCAAGGGGACTCTGCAGGACCTGTGCTCACTCATCTGAACGTGAGAGGCAGGCAGCACAGACTGTATAAGTGAAACTCTGTCTCAATGCATCCATCTGGAAACCAGTCATCCCAGGCCACTCCAACCCTCAGATCTTGCCGTTCCTCCACTCTTGTGCCAGGTCTTCCCAGCTCCTTCGCCCACACCCAGAAGTTCTGTCACAAATACAACTCCTCTCCTCCCTCGTACACACAAACCCAGCAGTTTCACCACAGTTCTGCCTCCTCTCTCAAGGCCACCGAGTACAATCAACTATAGACAAACAGGCGGTTTTTCGTTTTAATGTATGTCCAGATTTGTGTCGCAATGTATGGTGGTGCAGTGTATGACTGGGCGTTCGAGACCAAGTGAATTGGGAAGGGAGCATGTATTGTATTGCACAGTCTTGAATACACTACCTCCTACAGGACGCCTGCTGACTCTCCTCTTGATACTCTTCTGCAGGAGTAAATGCACAAGCCAGTTTTCATCGAAGTGCAAAATGATAACTGAAATAGTTGCAATACAAATCGCATTTGCGAGAGATTAAGCTATTGCCATTGTAAATGACAATGCCATTTATTTATCTGTTTCCAAAACCAACACATAAATAAAAACTTTGTCATTCACAATGCCAATAGCTCAAACTTTTCCAAAGGTGAAACCGTTGCATTGTAAATGCTTGTTTATTTATGGGTTGGTTTTGAAAACAGATAAATAAATTGCATTGTCATTTACAATGCCAATAGCTTAATCTCTCGCAAATGCGAGACCTATTGCATTTGCACACACACACACACACACACACACACACACACACAGATCCACACACACACACATAGATGTGGTGGATGTGGTGGTGGTGGATGTGGTGGATGTGGTGGTGGATGTGGTGGATGCGGTGGATGCGGTGGTGGTGGATGTGGTGGGGGTGGATGTGGTGGTGGTGGTGGATGTGGTGGTGGATGTGGTGGGTTTGGTGGTAGTGGATGTGGTGGTGGTGGATGTGGTGGTGGATGTGGTGGATGTGGTGGTGGTGGTGGATGTGGTGGTGGAGGATGTGGTGGATGTGGTGGTGGATGTGGTGGTGGATGTGGTGGTGGATGTGGTGGTGGTGGATGTGGTGATGGTGGGTGTGGTGGTGGTGGATGTGTTGGTGGTGGATGTGGTGGAGGATGTGTTGGTGGTGGATGTGGTGGATGTGGTGGATGTGGTGGTGGAGGTGGATGTGGTGGATGTGGTGCTAGATGTAGTGGTGCAGGCTCTTCCTCAGTGACACTACTTAATTCGATCACAGATATCGCCACCAGCAGTGGTCTTCAAACGTCGTACCCACACCCCCCTTGTAAAAAATTCACACAGCCCTCAATTATCCTGTTACATTGGCAATGTTTAAATATGTATATTTAAACATTGCAGTTCTGTTCTCCCTTTTACACACTCCCAGTCAGGACACAAAAGTTGTTAGTGATGGACCATTCTAGAGTGTCTTAAAGCTGCTTTGTTTGTCTTTTTAAACGAAAGCATGGTGCTTCTCTTGTCCAGAGCCTGCTGCCTCCCCCTGGGAACACTTAAGCCCCCAGTTTGAAGAACTCTGGCCCTGGGTTGCCATGAGGACCATTTAACACCTCCTCGACAACTCCGCCTGAAGTCCCTTCTAAGAGCCCGCGCCTTCCTCTCTCCTTCCTGCAGTGTCTGCATCCATCCCTCATTTCAATACAGCTCGTTACTATTCACTGATCACTCGCCTTACTACTTCAAATCATTTCAATACCCCCTGAACCCTCAAAATAGAGGCTCCCATTAAACACTTAGCTTCACAACCATCTGCTCCACCACGGCCCTGAACTCTCGGTCACCCTGGATACTGATAAGGTAATAAGCAGAGGGGCACCAGGCCTTGACGCTCCCCCAAATCCAGTCACAGTCGAACCAGTGGGCAAGGCCAGGGGTGCAGCGAAGGCCCAGGTGCAAGTTCTGTCATTCAACCTAAAGCGAAAGAATATGTATATAAGTGGTATTTCTATTTGGCAAATCTAGCCATAGCAAACAGCAGTAGATCGCTATAGAGGAACCAAGACAAACATTATGTGAACGACTGCTAAGGGTGGATTGTTTGAGTACTTAATGGGGGCGTTGGTTCCGGGTCCTGGATGCATGGTTGGAAAAGGCATATTGTCATTTTTCTTTTCATCAATCAATCAATCAGGTCATTTGTAGAGCGCACTACTCACCCGTAGGGTCTCAAGGCGCTGGGTTGGGGGGGGGGTGCCGTTACTGCTCGAACAGCCAGGTCTTGAGCTTCTTCCTGAAGGAGAGGTGGTCTTGGGTCAGGCGTAGGTCGGTCGGGAGTGAGTTCCAGGTCTTGGCGGCCAGGTAGGAGAAGGTCCTTCCTCCTGTTGTCGCTCTTCGGATGCGGGGGACGGCGGCGAGGGCGTGGCTGGTTGATCTGAGGAGGCGCTTGGGAGTGTAGAAGTTGATCCGGTTGTTGAGGTAGCTCGGGCCTTGGTCGTGTAGGGCTTTGTGTGCGTGGGTGAGGAGACGGAAGGTGATTCTCTTGTTGACCGGGAGCCAATGCAGATCTCTCAGGTGTCCGGAGATGTGGCTGCGTCGGGGGATGTCGAGGATGAGTCTGGCCGAGGCGTTCTGGATCCGCTGGAGTCTCTTCTGGAGCTTGGCGGTGGTTCCGGCGTAAAGGGCGTTGCCGTAGTCCAGTCGGCTGGTGACGAGGGCCTGGGTGACCGTCTTCCTCGTCTCGGTGGGGATCCACCGGAAGATCTTGCGTAGCATGCGCAGGATGTTGAAGCAAGAAGAGGAGACGGCGTTTACTTGTCTGGTCATGGAGAGGGAGGAGTCCAGGATGAAGCCCAGGTTACGTGCGTGGTCCGTCGGTTTGGGTGCGGTGCCCAGGGCGGGGGGCCACCAGGAGTCGTCCCAGGCGGAGGGCGAGGAGCCCAGGATGAGGACCTCCGTCTTGTCTGAGTTCAGTTTCAGGCGGCTGGTCGTCATCCATTCGGCTACCTCTCTCATCCCTTCGTGCAGGTTGGCTCTGGCGGTGGCGGGGTCGTTGGTCAGGGAGAGGATCAGCTGGGTGTCGTCGGCATAGGAGATTATGTTGAGGTTGTGTTGGCGTGCGATGGCCGCGAGGGGGCTCATGTAGACGTTGAAGAGGGTGGGGCTCAGTGAGGATCCTTGAGGGACGCCGCAGATGACTTCGGTGGCCTCTGACTTGTACGGTGGTAGGCGGACTCTCTGTGTTCTTCCGTCGAGGAAGGAGGTGATCCATTCCAGTGCCTTGTCCTGGATTCCGATGTTGCCAAGGCGCTGTACTAGGGTGCGGTGGCAGACAGTGTCGAAGGCCGCGGAGAGGTCCAGGAGGATGAGGGCCGCTGTTTCTCCGTTGTCCATCAGAGTTCGTATGTCATCGGTGGCAGCGATGAGGGCGGTCTCGGTGCTGTGGTTCGCCCGGAAGCCAGACTGTGAGGGGTCGAGGGATCCATTCGTCTCGAGGAAGGCGGCCAGCTGTTTGTTGACGGTCTTCTCGATGACTTTGGCCGGGAACGGGAGGAGCGAGATGGGACGGTAGTTCTTGAGGTCGGTGGGGTCTGCTGTGGGTTTCTTGAGAAGAGCGCTGAGTTCGGCGTGCTTCCAGCTCTCAGGGAAGGTGGCGGTGTCGAAGGAAGTGTTGATGATGTCCCGCAGGTGGGGTGCGATGACAGCGTCGGCCTTGTTGAAGACGTGGTGAGGGCAGGGGTCAGTCGGAGATCCGGAATGGATGGAGTTCATTGTGCGGATGGTGTCTTCGGTGCTGATCGGAGTCCAGGTGCAGAGGGTGGTGGTGGGTGGCGTTGTTGCGGTTGTGGCTTGCGTTGGTTGGTTGCTGAAGCTGTTGTGTATGTCCGCGATCTTGTTGTGGAAGTAGGACGCGAGGGAGTTGCAGAGGTCTTGCGACGGGGTGATGTCATTGTTTCCGGCGTTGGGGTTGGAGAGCTCTTTCACGATGTTGAAGAGTTCCTTGCAGTTGTGTGCGTTGTTGTCCAGCCGGTCCTTGTATGTATTTTTCTTGGTGGCGCGGATCAGTTGGTGGTGTTTACGGGTGGCGAGCTTGAGGGTGGTCATGTTGTCCGTGGTTGGCTCCCTTCTCCAGGCTTTCTCGAGGGCTCGACAGTTCTTCTTGGAGCTCTTGAGTTCGTCGGTGAACCATGGTGTTTTTCTGCTGCAGGGTCTGCTGGGTGGGGTTCTCAGAGGGGCGAGTTCGTCCGCGCAGTTGTTGATCCACTTCGTGAGGTTGTCGGCGGCCTGGCTGGGGTTCGCTGAGCTGGCGGGAGGGTGCTGGCTCAGGGAAGCGGTGAGCTGGTCGGCTGTGATCTTGTTCCAGCTTCTTCGGGCAACCTGTTGCTGGTGGTGGTGGATCGTCGACCTTTTGAAGGTGAAGTGGACGCAGCTGTGGTCCGTCCAGTGGAGTCCTGTTGCGTGGCTGAAGGTGACGTCGTTGCTGGATGAGAAGACGGCGTCGAGTGTGTGTCCGGTGAGGTGGGTGGGGGTGGTCACCAGTTGCTTGAGTCCGAGATTGGCGAGGTTGTCGATCAGGCTGATGGTGTTGCGGTCGTTGTTGTTCTCCAGGTGGAAGTTGAGGTCCCCCAGGAGGATGTAGTCGGCGGAGGGGAGGGCATGCGGGCTGACGAAGTCGGCGATGTCCTCTCTGAATCGTGTGCGTGGGCCCG
Organism: Lissotriton helveticus; assembly: GCF_964261635.1. Classification (NCBI taxonomy): domain Eukaryota; kingdom Metazoa; phylum Chordata; class Amphibia; order Caudata; family Salamandridae; genus Lissotriton; species Lissotriton helveticus. The sequence goes on along the minus strand of NC_136061.1, from coordinate 769,070,653 downwards.
GGGGTCGGTAGATCAGGGTGCCTCTGAGGGTGGTCTTCGGGTTGGTGTGGATCTGGAAGTGCAGGTGTTCAGCGGTGGTTAGGGTGTCGTCGGTGTTGGTCGCGATGCGAATGGTGTCTCTGTGGATGATGGCGATGCCTCCTCCCGTCTGGTTGGCGGTGCGGTCCCTCCGGATGATCTTGTAGCCCTCCGGGATGGCGATGGCGATGTCGGGCGCTGAGGAGGCGTTCATCCAGGTCTCGGTGAGGAAGGCAACGTCAGGGGCGGTGGTGTCGAGGAGGTTCCAGAGTTCTACGGCGTGTCTGTGGACGGAGCGGGTGTTGAGCAGGATGCACTTGAGGTGGCTGCTGCTGGTGTTCGGCTTGGTGAGTGCTGGTGCAGGGTGAGTCCGGATGCAGGTGAACTTGCAGGCGTGGCAGCTGAAGGGTCCGTGGGTGTTCTTCGGGGCGGCTTGATGACATCCTGGGATGCGGCCGGTGTTGAGAGCGATGAGATCGGCGGCGTTGTAGGTTCGTCGGGTCGGCCTCCGTCGGTGGGGGCCAGGGGTCCTGGCGCTGGTCGCGATCCGGTCGCGGACGGGCGCAGACGGGCTTACCTGTGGCGCGCCTTCGGCGCACAATCGGCGCGCCCGCTGCGCGTCAACGCTGCGCGTTCGCCCGGTCGCCATATAAGGCGAAGTGCGCGGGTGGGCGGAGCAGCTGGGAGGCGGGAGCGGGGAGGGAACAGAAGGAAAAAAAGGGGCGGGGTCGGCGGTAGTGGCGGGAAGCGGGGGCGGCGAGGAAGGCGGGAAACAGAGCGGGCAGAGATTACAGATGGTAAACAAAGCACGCTTAACACGGGAAAAAGACTACGAAATGCAGACAAGCACAAATGATTGGAAAAACACGCTTAACACGGGAAAAAGACTAAGAAATGCAGACAAGCACAAATGATTGGAAAAACACGCTTAACACGGGAAAAAGACTAACACTTTTGAGTATGTGGGCTTTAACGGCACTTCTGCAGGCTCTTTCTGGAAGGATCGGTTTCACTTTCATATAGAACATGTACCAGGCTGCCTTTTTGCCAATATGTCCCTTTAGGGCAAGGTTGGTGTTCAGGTCCAATCCCAGGAACTTGGCAATCAGTGAAAATTGTTGCTTAAAGCAGTCAACGTTGCCGCCATTAATCCAAGTCTGTACCTTGCTTCTTGTTCTTGGAAAAGTAAAAAATTCTGTATTGGTTGGGCAGCTCCTCAGGTGGGTCCGGGGCATCCAGGCCTGGATGGTGTGCAGGGTTTGAGGCTTTGGATGTCTGAAGCAGAGGAAACTTTCAAGCCGGGTTGTGACTTGTGTGCATGGCGGCGAAACTTGAAGTTATCTGAATGGGGCACCGTGTGGCTCCATGCCAAGGCTGAAGATGAGACCACACTGAATGTGTGGGAGGCTCTGCAGGTGATAGGCAGTTGCGTAATGAAACTTGATGTGGCCCTCCTGCAACTTACATGAAGGGGCCCCCTCAGGACTTTCTCTCAGGTCAGGGTACTGTGCTGTAGGGGGGGAATGGACCCCCATCGTTGTTGCGCAACTGGTGATATGGATCTTTTGGGATCTGAAGGTTCCCATGTGCACAGAACAGGTACCCGTTGGAAAGGTAGGAGCATCGCCGGTAAAGGACATGGATGAATCCCATTCAATGGTTATGATCATGGGTTGGTCAACTGTCAAAAGGCAGCTGAGAGGTCCTGCAAAGTCTCCTCAGATGCCCCACTGGGGGGGGGGGGTAAAAAGTTCACCTTCCTGTTTCTAGCCACAGTGTAAATGAAAACAAAGTGGCGGTTTTGTAGTGTGGCTCACGTCCGCCTCTAAAGTATTTCCAACAGTCAACAATCCGATAACAGGGCAAACATACAACCCCCCTACTGTCAATCTCTACGAAGGGTGATATTCTGTACCTCAGGGCACCAAACTCTGGAAACAGGTCATTCCGGTTCAGACGGGGTTTCCCTCACAAAAATGTTTTACTAGGGGGATTTTAAACAGAGCCCTCCCCCAATCAATTACACACAGAAAACCCCAACAGGCTTATTGGGGGCAGGAGCAGAGCATGAAACAATCTAGCCGAAAATTAACGAGGTCCAGATAGAAAAGCGCCTGATCTCAAAGAAACACTCAGGTCTCTTAGGGGAATAAAGGGGCCGGTATCTCTGGAAAACCTCACGGGCCTTCGCTTGCCACTCGAGTCACTTCCAGGCATGTGCTTGTGGGGTATTTCTGGATTATCGGTAATAAGGGTTAGGCCTCGGGCAGAAGAGATAGGGCGCACCTAGAAAAAAACTGTTTCACAAGAACTAAGCACTGCTACTTTCACTGTAGGTGGCCGAATAACTTCGGATAGAATTTAGAATATTTTAGGTAATTTAAAAAAAGTTTAGAAATAAATGGGGAAAATGCCGCATTTTGGCGATATAAGGTGAGGGGGGATATTACTAGTCCAAGATAAATTGCTAATTTTCGCTTCGACGACAGCCAACATCCAAAATGTTTTCCTGAACATTAGAAGCCAACGGATTAATTCAGGATAAAAAACAAAACTGCACTTCTCTTGGCCACTTAACCTCAACTTACGCCACAAACCCTAAAGAATACTCATCCTGGTACTAAAAGAAAAATTATCCGGCTCCACATGTTGTTAGTTGTATCTCTTCGATTAACTCGCGGGCTAACGGTGAAGTAAGATTTTGGTCAACTCTTTAGGTGAGTCGCATATAGCTTTTTGCAGTGAAGTGCCCGTTTTTAAAATGTACAACTAACTTACTCAGAGCCCCAGGGATTCAATGCGTCCTTCTGAGTCCAAATACACCCACCCCCAGACAAAATACCAGTCTCCCTCACACATTAGACAATACCATTCCAAACCAATACAAATACCTGGACCGCCACGCACAACCGGTAAGCCAGCCCTGTTTCTGTTATCAGTGTTCAGCCTCTGTTTGCAGTTATCCCCACTCACCTCCTCCGCTGTGCCCGCTCTTGCCCCGTGCACTCTGAGGCAGCTACGGTGAACTGCGGGACCTCTGGGCTCACGAGAAGGCGTAACGTGGCGTCCGACTACCGCCCAATCAGAGCCTGCCGGGCCGGGCTCAGCCAGTAGAAGGGCAGGGAGGACGGCGCAGGCAGAGCCAAAACTTTCTCCACGGTCCGCCCCTATGGTAAGCCCCGTCCTTTTCAGACGGGGGGCGTGTTTTTGACAGTTGTTTATTACATCAAAGAATGTAAGAAAGAAAGTCAAAAACACGCCCCCCAATCTGAAAAGGACAGGGCTCAGATAGAAAGAAGAACGTCACTAGGACCTCTTCTCCAATGGCTGGCCACCGTTTAGGAGGTCAGTCAATGGAGAAGAGGGGCGGGGCTTAACCTCGCTACTCCAAATCATTAAATCTCGCCAGCGAGACTGCGCATGTGCGCAGCCTACGCGAGCCGAGACCTAAAAAACATAAATGAAAAACAGATACATATTCAATTCTCTTCCTGAATCGAGCTATTAAATTGTCATTCACATTGTTCCCATCCACCACAGCACACCGCGTCAGGCAATGAGTCAGCGAGCTTCAGCCACTGTTCTGTTGCACTGTGAGTTATGGCATTTTACCTCAGTACATGTGTACATCGTCACAGAAAGAAGTGTACTTCAGTGCCTGGATAGGTGGCTTATTACTTTACTTTGACATGCTATTTTATTTGCCTTATTTTTCCTATGTCTTTTGGTGAAAATAACTGAAAGCTAAAGGTGTCTTTTCTTGGTACCAATAAGAATCATATTATCATCTGAGGTTCATTAAACTAAAAAGTATTTTATTTTTGCAGAGTTTTATATAGAGCGAACTTGACCCAAATCGGGTATCAGAGCGCTTTACATAGCACCTGTTACGTTACATGAGGACACAAATTCTTTTTTTTTTTGTTAGGCATGGGGAGGTTAAGGGATTTGCCCAGAATCACAGGATGATTTTTTTAGCGTCATTACCGAGACTCGAACCCAGTTCCCCAGGTCTGAGGTTGGACGCCCTAGCCGTTTAGGCCAACTCCTTTCTATACCCGTTAACAGTACATCTGCCCACTAAGGATAACCTGTACTGTTCTATTGAAATTATATGAGATGCAATTTTTTTTTTTATTGGCACCACATGTAGGCAATAGCAAGTGTTCTTTCTTCCTTCATTTATTTTTGTATACTTCCTGCAAAAAAAGTAAGCAAAATGTAACAGTTGCACCAGCTTGCCAAGACCAGACCTATTGGCTTTGCAAACGCTGCTTATTCTTTGAATTTCAATTTCTTTATGCATGTGCACTTATCTAAAATGCAAGGCTACTGGTAAGGAGGGCAGATAAGGATCTGGGAGTGCAGCGGGTCCTGAATCAAGTGCATCCATACATGTAGGGGAAAGCAGAACAAAGCAGCAGAGGCAATAATAGTGTGGCAAAGGGGCTGATCCTAAGTCACAGGCATGTTGTGGTATTTTATATACTGGGCCAATATAGTTTAATGGCACGGCAAAGGTGCATGGATGTCCAAAAGGGTTGAAGGGGTGTGTGCCACTCTGGCTTAGGTACACCTGGCCTGAGGGGTCATAAAGCTAGTGGCAGAGCAAAAAGCAAAGAGGGCCCCATATTCCCTAACTCCATGATGTAGTTTCCTATGCTCTCCCTTGTCTTAGGCCCTCGGCAGCATAGAAAGGCTGTTGATTTCCTACAAGAGAAACAGGGGTCAATGCTGTGATGCAATAAAAGCTACAAGGATGTTTGATGTCACTTCCAGTACCCCTGGAATCTGGTCAATCGACTGGAAAGGTGGCAATGCAGGGCATGAAGGAGCTAGTGTGGGCTAATGACATTGAAATAGTGATTTGCAAGAGGTAGACCTTGCAGATTACTTGAAAGGCAATACTATTTTTTTTAAATGCCCAATGTGGGTTAGTGGTATGGGAAATGTGATTTTTTTGCTTCAGGCAGTTGTGGATAACGGGCATGAAAATGATATCTTACATTTTGGGGCATCATGGCAGCATCTGGAATTTGAAGTGTAATTTACTCTTCGAAATGATGCTGAGCCTTTAAAATTAGTAAACAATAAACAAAATTCATCAGTCCCTGCCAGCTCCCTGAGGAAAAGTTCAAGCACCCTGGGAAGTATCCTGTCAGGGTGAGCAATATTCAATCCCCTGAAACAAAGTGCAACCCTGCTGCATTTTAAAATCTCTGATCATCCACCACTGTCTGAAACATAGAGTATTGTATAATTAGCGGAATCCTGGAAAATGTAAGCAGAACCCTGGAAAGCTTGAGCAAACCCGGGCTATAGACGGAAAATATCCGGGAATACGATCTATACAGTAGCGGTTCCTCGAGGGAGTGCTGCGGGCGCTGGGGTGGGGCGGGGGAGGAGCAGGGTAGGGGGTAGTAAACTCCGGCATACGGCAGATGGAAATTAAGAAAATAAATAAATAAAACTTATTACATTGCGCGCGCTGCATCGCGCGCAATGTAATTCATTTTATTTATTTCTTTACTTTGTTTCTTTCTTTACTTAACCTCTTCAGCGCGGTGCGGGAGAATTAATAAGTGGGCGGGATTCAGACGCCCCCCGGCCGTCCTCAGCACACGCCCACCATGACGTCAGACGGCCGGGGGACGTCCAGAGCGCCGAAGAGGTTAAGTTCCTTCGGCTGTATGCCGGAGTTTACTACCCCCCCAACCTGCCCCGCCCCGCAGCATTCCCTCGAGGAGCCTCTACTGGATCTATATAATTTCTTATGGTATTTTATTTTCTGGCTTAGAACATTAGATAGGCCATGGACAGTGTTTGGCATCATAATCGGTTACAGTACATAAAACATGTTTATATCTCCTGGCACAGGGCACAATCTTTTCCAGTGGGGTATACTCCATCACATATACTCTGCTTATCCTGTGGAACAAACATTTGTTCCTTTTGTGCATTCAGTGCTGGTATGTAGGGTACACAATTTTCTTACGGGCATACCTGACCAACAGCATCACCTTCCGCCAGCTACGAAGGCACCACCGCTCCGCCCAACTCCTCTTCGCACACGCCCCAAGCATACACAGAGGCAGACACGGAGGTGGGGCCTTCTCATGCATCACTCCTAAAGTGTGGAACGACCTTACTCCACACATCAGAACCTTTCTCTCCTTGTCTGTTTTTTCTGTGTTGTCAAATGTAAAACTCAGTAAAAATGTTTTTGAAAAAAAAAAACAGAATGGCAGTGTGTGGTAACAAGATTTTCCGCATATGCCAACATTTGAAAGGCCACTCGTAATGAGAGCACGCCCTGCTTGAATATGAACAAGAGGAAAGCTGCAGCTAAGCAAAGCTCGCATGTCTATATCTGAATTCCAACCTGCTCACATCTCTGTGAAAAAAAGCGGAATCCTTTTGTGTCCTTATTAGGTATAAAAACAGCCCGCCAGCCATTGGGTGATTTAATCGACTATGTGGGATTTTGGTTAAAATCATTGTGTCGAAACTGTAGGAATGCCGCAAGCATGCCAGGGGTCTTGGAGAGGCAGCAGGCACGGGCTGTCTTTGCACATGCCAGTAAAAACATGACATTCCTGAGTCCTATATAAAATCACAGCTCAGAGCAGCCAGGCAAAGAATCCCACTGCATGGATGAAACTTGAAGCCTCGCGAGATGCCCGCTGCCGCGCGCTCTGGTGGACGGAAAAGCATTCGGCATGTCTCCTGTCATGATAAATTAAAACCGGTTGTCGGAGTTCCAGGAAAACTCACAGGCATGAATACGTGTGCAAGCTTCTTCCGCGGATTAGCTGCTTCAAGGGTGCAGGTTTAGGCTGCGAGAGAAACTACATATCAGCCCCCCTCCACCGCCAGTGCTTGAGTTATGATTTTCTGTCTATTATTTCCGAGAGGTTGGAGAGATTACTGGCAACCCACACATTACAGCGAATCAACAAATCACATTTGAAATGTCTTCTACCCACGGTTCCAAAGGTTTAATTTTCCGCTGAATAGAGAATTTGCAAGATTTAAGAACATATTGGGTAGCTGTAGCAATTGTTCATAGGCATGTTTTTCGTTTTAGATTTTATTAGAGCATAAACCTCTCACCGTTTTGCTTAGCGATCTACATGAAGTTTTTTTTTTTGACCGGATATCAAATTGCTAGTGTAGCGAAATTGGAGAAGTAGAATACAAAAGATGTTTCATATCAAATTTACAAACTACCAGCATTCTAGCTAATATACCATAATTCTATCTTATATAAAAGCAGACTGCACCTTTTCTTCGCTTCACCACTTCTTTCATGAAGGATGGCATTGCCATTTGGTTAGGGTTGGTGATGTCATTTTGTGAATGACTGAGCATATTTTAACCAGAACTTTGTGAGAAAAACAAGATTGTCAACCCATTGCTAGTAATTTAATACAAACCAAGCTAAGCACCACTGATAGAGGTGAATCACCCAATACTCTGGACCAGTGGCATAACAAAACTTGAGGGGCCCCATAGCACGTTACATAGAGATGGGGCACCCCAATATATATATATATATATATATATATATATATATATATATATATATATATATATATATATATATATATATATATATATATTCACTGAAAAAACCATAGGTTATAGACCATATATAGTTAGGAATTAGCATTTACAAAACCTTGAAAATTCACTGAAAAAACCATAGGTTATAAACCATATATAGTTAGGAATTAGCATTTACAAAACCTTATTTTACTCACACAAAACCATTGAAATTCCATATATAGTTAGTTGCACTAACTTTATATCGCGCACCCGCAATCCACTGCTGATGATGTCACATATTACATCATTCATGACATGGTCAGTGACATCACTGATGACATCACTGATGACAACATCCTGACATCACTGATGACAACATCCAGTGACTGTATGTTTCTGTAAAGTTAAAATATGTCTTACATATTGAAGAATGAGTGGATGTATAAGTGTCTGGATGAAGGATTTAGTAGGTGCATGACTGACTGTATAAGTGAGTGATTAAATGTGTCTCACTGAGTGCATGGGTTAGTGACTAAACTGTTTTAAATTGTGCATCATTGTGTCTGTTGTTTTGTAATCTGATGCATGTGTTGATCATTAGCTATATGACTAACTATATGGGTTATTGATTAGTTGCCCAAGTATTTGTATGGGAGACTGAGTGTGTGTGTGGGTGTCTGGGAGGTGTATGACTCTGTGCATAGATGTGTGAGCAGTTGATTCACTAGATGTATGGGTTCAAAAGTGCATGTGGAAACAGCTGTATGGGCGGTTGACTGTGTGCATGAGTGTATTGGTGAGTGAATGGATATCTCAGTGCTACATGTCAAAGTAAGTACATATGTAAAACACAGTACATGTGATAGTTGACATATATAAATAACTGTGCATAAGAGCCAGTGAATGTGTGAGTGGCTGTATGGATTATTGTGAACTTGTATCAGGGATTGTATAACAGAGTAAATATGTGTTATTATATGTTCCAATAAGTAAGGTGTGTATAACTATATAGTTGAGGAAATGGAGGTGTGATTGATTCTTTGCAAGACTGACTAGGTGTGTGAGTAACTACATGGATGAGTGACAGTCTGTGAGTGTCTGTTTACACTGAGTGTATCTAAGGTTATATTAGAGTCTGAAGAGGTTCATCATATCATCACATGAATGATGTCATCAGTGATGTGATCAGTAATGTCAAATGAGATGTCATCAGTGATGTCATCAGTGATGTCATTTGAGATGCCATCAGTGATGTCATCAGTGATGTCACTGACCATGTCATGAATGATGTAATATGTGACATCATCAGCAGTGGATTGCGGGTGCGCGATATATAGTTAGTGCAGCTAACTATATATGGAATTTCAATGGTTTTGTGTGAGTAAAATAAGGTTTTGTAAATGCTAATTCCTAACTATATATGGTCTATAACCTATGGTTTTTTCAGTGAATTTTCAAGGTTTTGTAAATGCTAATTCCTAACTATATATGGTCTATAACCTATGGTTTTTTCAGTGAATTTCATAGGTTTTTTAATAGCAAATCTTTATAGTTTTAAAAAATAATACATTTTAAATCGAATTTTATATTGTATAATTATGTCATTTTTTTTTTTTTATTCTTTTTGGTGCGCTCCCGGGGCGCGGACCGGTGAACGCACGGGTAAGCGCAATCTTGCCGCGTGCCCCGGGGCGCGTACTGATGAGCGTCCCGATAGCGCTATTGCCGCGAACGAAAACAACATCGTGACGTATTGCGTAGCCGCCACGCCTTGCGTCATAAGACACGTATCGCGTAGCCGCGAGATGCGTCTTACGACGCATCGCGTAAGCGCACCCGGAAGCGCATACGATCGTGCAACGTAAACGCCCTGATGCGCTTACGAAACACGCCCCGGGACGCGCCCCGGGGCACGTAGCGTAAGCGCGTCAAACCATGTGACTTTAAAATAACACTTTTCATTGGTTCAGAACTTTTTTTTTTCCAAATTGTGTGAAACCCACCCATTTCTCTCACTATTGCTTTGTACTTGGAGAGAGCAAGAGCTGTTCTGTGTACTTTGTTCATCTCCTACTTTTCTGATCTACAGCAATGGCTGCAAGAGAGTCATCCAGCAGTGATTCAGACGGATTTTTAGATGAGGACCCTCCTCAGCAGAAGAAAAAAACCCATTTCATCTGGAAATTTTATGACATCCCTGAAGGACAAAAAAAAGTCAACGCTCCAAAAGTAACCTGCAAAATTTGTGGTAGTAGTTTATCCAGAGGCAATCCTCTGAAAAAATATAGTTTTGGAAATGCTAATTTAATCAGGCATGTGAAAAGAAGACACCCTAACAACTTTGCCAGGGAGAGTGTCAGAGAGCTGGCACGGAATTTACCCACAGATGGCGGCAGCACCTCCACTGGTGGAGCAACACCTTCGGGACCACCCCGTGGAAGAATGGTCCCTAACATTCAGCCGGTGTTTGCAGGCATCAAATTTCTGTGCACGGAGTGTGACGAACTGCTCTGCTATGGGGAGCAGAGTGTTGAACTCATTGCCATAAAGAAACAGCAACACCGCTGCCCTGCCAGTCCCTAAATTTTCACATTTTTTTGCTCCTGTTGAGCAGTTTTGGAATCCCTGTTTTTGTTTTTCCCCTGACAAAAATCCAAAAAAAATATAAAATCGTTTTAAAAAGTCTAAAAAAATATAAAACAACAAAAACAAAAAAAAAGTTCTTTTCAGAACTACCTCCAATTTATAAAAAAATGCTATTTTTTTTTTTAAAAAGTGTCATTTTTTATCTCCATTGTACGCTCCCCCGTACGCTCCCCGGTGCGCGTACCTGGCGCTCCCCCCGCGAAAATCGAATTTTTTAAAAAAATTTTTTTTTACCCGCGGGACCCTTTTATGGCCCCCACATCAAAACTAGGGGGTCAGGGGGGTGTACCCTGCCCCCTTTTGCTCATTTCCCCCTTTGATTTTTGCCACCTCTTGTGTCTCAATCCTACCGACAGAGCACACTTTTTATAAATATAGCTATATCCATGTGGTGTACCAATGTAATATGATCTTGTTTTTAAAGAAAGTTCTTCACAAAAAAAATATATAAATAAAACTTTGAGAGTTATAAAGAATATACATTGAGTTGTGGCGTTCCATTGGTAATCATATGATGGTAAATATAGTGTAACAACAATTTAAGTGTGTAGGCCGTATGGTCACCAACTAAAAGATCAATACACAGAAAGGAAATATTTTGATATAGTTCTTATTACCCAGTCCTTTCTGGTCCCTGGGAGACTCTCTAATTTTGGAGATCAATCCTACCGAGACACAAGATGGCGGCCGCTGCGGACTGTTTCGAATGTTTACAGACACCCGAGAACCAATCAGCTTGCCGTGCGCAAGTCGCGTGGCGCGCCCGGAGCGCTCCCCGGTACGCGCACCGGGGCCCGGCTCTAGATATATATCTTTTTTTAAACCTAATTTACTCAAAATTCACAGGAGCATATATCTTGAGACCTAGCAAAGGCACATCGGGCAAACAATATCTACAATTTTGCCAAGTTTCGTGGAAATCCATTCAGCCGTTCGGGCTAAAAGTGAGGCCAACCGCCCTATGGAAATTAACATGGGAAAAACACGTTTTGGGACCCCCCTTTTTTCTCAGCCCCCCTTGACAAACACCCCCCAAATTTTCAGTGGCTGCTCAGAAACAAAATGTTCCATTTTCCTGAAAATTTCAGCCAATTCCGTCCACAAACGCCAAAGTTATTAGACATAGAATTTTCAAAAATCCCATAGAGAAAAAGTCCTAACTATATATACCTACTGGCGACCGCCAGTAGGTAATATATATATATATATATATATATATATATATATATATTCACTGAAAAAACCATAGGTTAGAGACCATATATAGTTAGCTGGACATTTTATTGACATAAAACCAATGAAATTCCATATATAGTTAGTTGCACTAACTATATATCGCGCACACGCAATCCACTGCTGATGATGTCACATATTACATCATTCATGACATGGTCAGTGACATCACTGATGACATCACTGATGACATCTCAAATGACATCACTGATGACATCACTGATGACATCTCAAATGACATCACTGATGACATCATCTAGTGTCTGTGTGTTTTTGTAAGGTTTAAATATGTTTTACATATTGAAGAATGAGTGGATGTATGGAAGACTGTGTGTGTGGCTGGCTGGGAGGTGTGTGACTCTGTGCATATCAATGTGTACTTGTATCAGTGATTGTATAAGAGAGTAAGTATGTGTTAGTATATGTGTGAAAAAGTATGGTGTTCTGTGTTTAACTGTATAGATGAGGAAATCGAAGTGTGATTGATTCTTCACAGGACTGACTAGGTGTATGAGTGCATATGATAGTGTTGTAATAATGAGTGACTGTATGTATGAGTGATTGTATGGGTGAATGAGTGAATGTGTGTGTAGACGTAGGAATCAGTGAGTGCGTATGTAGTAACTGGTATTGGTGTGTCATGATGTCATCAGTGATGTCATTTGAGATGTCATCAGTGATGTCATTTGAGATGTCATCAGTGATGTCATCAGTGATGTCACTGAAGTATGGTGTTCTGTGTTTAACTGTATAGATGAGGAAATGGAAGTGTGATTGATTCTTTACAGGACTGACTAGGTGTGTGAGTAACTCCATGGATGAGTGGCAGTGTGTGAGTGTCTGCATAGGTGTATGAGTGCATATGATAGTGTTGTAATAATGAGTGACTGTATGTATGAGTGATTGTATGGGTGAATGAGTGAATGTGTGTGTAGACGTAGGAATCAGTGAGTGCGTATGTAGTAACTGGTATTGGTGTGTCATGATGTCATCAGTGATGTCATTTGAGATGTCATCAGTGATGTCATCAGTGATGTCATTTGAGATGTCATCAGTGATGTCATCAGTGATGTCACTGACCATGTCATGAATGATGTAATATGTGACATCATCAGCAGTGGATTGCGGGTGCGCGATATATAGTTAGTGCAACTAACTATATATGGAATTTCATTGGTTTTATGTCAATAAAATGTCCAGCTAACTATATATGGTCTCTAACCTATGGTTTTTTCAGTGAATTTTCAAGGTTTTGTAAATGCAAATTCCTAACTATATATGGTCTATAACCTATGGTTTTTTCAGTGAATTTCATTGGTTTTTTAAAAGCTAATATCTATAGCTGTAAAATATATTCTTTATTACGTGACGTATCACGTAGCCACGTGAGACGCCTCATGACGCGTCGCATAACCGTGACGTATCGGCTCTGCAGCGCAAACAAAACCCGTAACGTAAGCGTGCCGGAGCACGCTTACAGATATATATATATTTTTTTTAACCTTAATTAGACAAAATCCACACGTGCACATATCTTGAGGCCTTGCAAAGGCACATCAAACAAACAGTCCCTACAATTTTGCCAAGTTTGCTGGAAATCTATTCCCTTCATCTTTTTTTACTGTTTCTCTTGGTTTTCCCCTTGTTACGCTTACCGGGACGCTGCCCGGTACGCGAACCGGACACTCCAAAAACACAAGATGGCGGACTCCCGTTACGCTGCCGGTTAGCTGCCCGGTTCGCGTACCGGGAAGCGCCTCTACCGCGAAAAATCACGGGGGACTTTAATATCCCTCTCATCAATCCTAGGGGGTCAGGAGGGGTTTACCTTGCCCCCTTTCCTTCATTTCCCCCTTCTTTTTTCACCACATCTTGTCTCTCGAACCTACCGAGAGACAAGATGGCGGCCGCTCCGGACTGTTTACAATGTTGACAGCTACGCTGCCGGTTAGCTGCCCGGTTAGCTGCCCGGTGAGCTGCCCGGTTCGCGTACCGGGAAGCGCCTCTACGGCGTAAAATCGCAAAAAATTTTATTTTGTATTTTTTGCCCCGCGGGGCACTTTAATATCCCCCTCATCAATCCTAGGGGGTCAGGAGGGGTCTACCTTGCCCCCTTTCCTTCATTTCCCCCTTTGTTTTTCACCACATCTTGTCTCTCGATCCTACCGAGAGACAAGATGGCGGCCGCTCCGGACTGTTTAGAATGTTGACAGACACCGAAGAGCCAATCAGCTTCGCTTCGCGAAGTTCCGTTACGCGTCAGGTACGCGAACCGGGGCGCTAACCGGAGCGCTGTCACAGATATATATTTTTTTTAAACGTTAATTTCTCAAAATCCACTGAAGCACATATATTGAGACATAGCAAAGGCACGTCGGGCAAACCATATCTACAATTTTGCCAAGTTTCATGTAAATCTATTCAGCCGTTCGAGCTAAAAGTGAGTCCAACCGCCCTATGGAAAAATTAATGGGAAAAACGCGTTTTGGGACCCCCCTTTTTTCTCGGCCCCCACTTGACGAAACCCCCCCAAATTTTCAGGGGCTGCTCAGAAACACAATGTGCCATTTTCCTGAAAATGTCAGCCAATTCCGTCCACAAACGCCAAAGTTATTAGACATAGAATTTTCAGAAATCCCATAGAGAAAAAATCCTAACTATATATACCCACTGGCTATCGCCAGTAGGTAATATACATATATAAACATATATAATCTGCATATCTATATAAATATAAATGCATGCATACATATACATATATGCATACATATGCATGTTATTTACATACAAGTTTTAAAAACACTAATAAAAGCAAAGCTAAAAAGCCACCTCATTACAAACAGAATGGCTTTAACTTAAACGAGGGCGAGATCTATTGCATTTTCAATGCTTGTTTACTTTGGTTCTATCAAGAAGGCATTCAGATGTGTCACACATTTGCCATAAATTCTGAATGTTAGCACTCTAGTTGCTCATTAGATCACTGTAGTAAAGGTAGTGCTCACCAGGGAAGTCTGCTGCTAATCATGGTTTGCAGCCATTTTCCCGCATTTTTTATCCCGCAGACTTTCAGTCCGCATACCATTATCCCGCAAGGTCATTGACCTCGCATACCATTATCCCGCATTTTTTCAAAACGCATGTGCATTTATCGCGCATGCCTTTACAAAGAATTACGTTTTAAAGGCATGTATGGTAAATGCATTTGCGTTGTGAAAACCACGATGACGAGAGAGGTAAGTGGGTTTGTGTTAATTTTTTCGTGGGTTAGTGATTGTGTAGTGTAGTGTTGTGTAGTGTAGTGTTGTGTTAGTGTAGTGTAGAGTTGTGGTGGTTGTTTAGTGTAGGGTCATGCTGGGGGTAGTGTTTTAGGGTTTAGGGTTGTGTTGTAGTGTTTGCGTAGTGTAGGGTCATGCTGGGGCTAGTGTTTTAGGGTTTAGGGTAGTGTTGTAGTGTTTGCGTAGTGTAGGGTCATGCTGGGGGTAGTGTTTTAGGGTGTAGGGTAGTGTTGTAGTGTTTGCGTAGTGTAGGGTCATGCTGGGGGTAGTGTTTTAGGGTTTTGGGTAGTGTTGTAGTGTTTGCGTAGTGTAGGGTCATGCTGGGGGTAGTGTTTTAGGGTAGTGTTGTAGTGTTTGCGTAGTGTAGGGTCATGCTGGGGGGTAGTGTTTTAGGGTTTAGGGTAGTGTTGTAGTGTTTGCGTAGTGTAGGGTCATGCTGGGTGTAGTGTTTTAGGGTTTAGGGTAGTGTTGTAGTGTTTGCGTAGTGTAGGGTCATGCTGGGGGTAGTGTTTTAGGGTTTAGGGTAGTGTTGTAGTGTTTGCGTAGTGTAGGGTCATGCTGGGGTGTAGTGTTTTAGGGTTTAGGGTAGTGTTGTAGTGTTTGCGTAGTGTAGGGTCATGCTGGGGGTAGTGTTTTAGGGTTTAGGGTAGTGTTGTAGTGTTTGCGTAGTGTAGGGTCATGCTGGGGTGTAGTGTTTTAGGGTTTTGGGTAGTGTTGTAGTGTTTGCGTAGTGTAGGCTCATGCTGGGGGTAGTGTTTTAGGGTTTAGGGTAGTGTTGTAGTGTTTGCGTAGTGTAGGGTCATGCTGGGGGTAGTGTTTTAGGGTTTAGGGTAGTGTTGTAGTGTTTGCGTAGTGTAGGGTCATGCTGGGGTGTAGTGTTTTAGGGTTTTGGGTAGTGTTGTAGTGTTTGCGTAGTGTAGGGTCATGCTGGGGGTAGTGTTTTAGGGTTTAGGGTAGTGTTGTAGTGTTTGTGTAGTGTAGGGTCATGCTGGGGGTAGTGTTTTAGGGTTTAGGGTAGTGTTGTAGTGTTTGCGTAGTGTAGGGTCATGCTGGGGGTAGTGTTTTAGGGTTTAGGGTAGTGTTGTAGTGTTGTAGTGTTTGCGTAGTGTAGGGTCATGCTGGGGTGTAGTGTTTTAGGGTTATGGGTAGTGTTGTAGTGTTTGCGTAGTGTAGGGTCATGCTGGGGTTAGTGTTTTAGGGTTTAGGGTAGTGTTGTAGTGTTTGTGTAGTGTAGGGTCATGCTGGGGGTAGTGTTTTAGGGTTTAGGGTAGTGTTGTACTGTTTGTGTAGTGTAGGGTCATGCTGGGGGTAGTGTTTTAGGGTTTAGGGTAGTTTAGTTGTTTAGTGTATGCTAAAGGCATATTCGTTCTAAAAGTTTTCGTTATTTTAATTTGCGGCCTAATAGTACATGCAGGATTTTTTTTTGCGGACTGATGGTATGCGGGATTTCGTCATATATTCGCTAATCATACTTTCTATGGCAAAATGAACCCCCTCATTTTGTTCCTTTTTAAATTAAATGTTTTAAGAGTTACAACTTTATTCCAATCAAGATGGCTTCAGGTGTGCCATACCTTTGTAATAAGTAGGACTTTTAGCACTCTAGTTGTTCTTTAGAACACTCTGGGACATTCTGTCATTGGGCTATAGTTGGGCTACATCTGGCTGATATTTGGGCTACATTTGTTTTTTTTGTCTCTGGTGGCCATCTTTGGGCTACATTGGGCTACATTGGGCTACATTGGGCTACATTTGGGCTCCAACATATATATAGCCCAATGTAGCCCAATATATATTTTTCAAAGTTAATTTTCGTAAAAACCACTGGAGCCTATATCTTGAGACATAGCAAAGGCACATCGGGCTACCATTCCCTACAATTTTGCCAAGTTTGGTGTAAATCCATTCAGCCGTTCGGGCTAAAAGTGAGGCCAACCGCCCTATGGAAAATTGCATGGGAAAAACACGTTTTGGGACCCCCCTTTTTTCTCGGCCCCCCCTTGACGAAACCCCCCCAAATTTTCAGGGGCTGCTCAGAAACAAAATGTTCCATTTTCCTGAAAATTTCAGCCAATTCTGTCCTTAAACGCCAAAGTTATTCGACATAGAATTTTCAAAAATCCCATAGGAAAAAAATCCTAACTATATATACCTACTGGCTATCGCCAGTAGGTAATATATATATATATATATTCACTGAAAAAACCATAGGTTATAGACCATATATAGTTAGGAATTAGCATTTACAAAACCTTGAAAATTCACTGAAAAAACCATAGGTTATAGACCATATATAGTTAGGAATTAGCATTTACAAAACCTTATTTTACTCACACAAAACCATTGAAATTCCATATATAGTTAGTTGCACTAACTATATATCGCGCACCCGCAATCCACTGCTGATGATGTCACATATTACATCATTCATGACATGGTCAGTGACATCACTGATGACATCACTGATGACATCTCAAATGACATCACTGATGACATGACTGATAACAACATCCAGTGATTTTTTGTTTCTGTAAAGTTTAAATATGTCTTACATATTGAAGATTGAGTGGATGTGTAAGTGTCTGGACGAAGGATTTAGTAGGTGCATGACTAACTGTATGAGTGAGTGATTAAATGTGTCTCACTGAGTGCATGGGTTAGTGACTAAACTGTCTTAATTTGTGCATCATTATGTCTGTTGTTCTGTAAACTGCTGCATGTGTTGATCAGTAGCTGTATGAGTAACTATATGGGTTATTGATTGATTGCCCAAGTATTTGTATGGGAGACTGAGTGTGTGTGTGGCTGGCTGGGAGGTGTGTGACTCTGTGCAGATCAATGTGTACTTGTATCAATGATTGTATAAGAAGGTAAGTATGTGTTAGTATATGTTTGAAAATGTAAGGTGCTCTATGTTTAACTGTATAGACAAGAAAATGGAAGTGTCATTGATTCTTTACATGACTGACTAGGTGAGTGAGTAACTCCATGGATGAGTGGCAGACTGTGACTGTCTGTATAGGTGTATGAGTGCATATGATAGTGTTGTAAAGATGAGTGATTGTATGTATGAATGATTGTATGGGTGAATGAGTGAAGGTGTGTGTAGACGTAGGAATCAGTGAGTGCGTATGTAGTAACTAGTATTGGTGTGTCAATGGTTTCAAAAATTATACTCTGTATTTAACACTGGGTGAAACAGAGGTTATATTAAAATGTGAGGAGATGCATTGTATTGTCACATGAATGATATCATCAGTGATGTGGTCATTGATGTCAAATGAGATGTCATCAGTGATGTCATCAGTGATGTCATTTGAGATGTCATCAGTGATGTCATCAGTGATGTCACTGACCATGTCATGAATGATGTAATATGTGACATCATCAGCAGTGGATTGCGGGTGCGCGATATATAGTTAGTGCAACTAACTATATATGGAATTTCAATGGTTTTGTGTGAGTAAAATAAGGTTTTGTAAATGCTAATTCCTAACTATATATGGTCTATAACCTATGGTTTTTTCAGTGAATTTTCAAGGTTTTGTAAATGCTAATTCCTAACTATATATGGTCTATAACCTATGGTTTTTTCAGTGAATTTCATTGGTTTTTTAACAGCTAATATCTGTAGCTGTAAAATGTATTCTTCTTTAAATCCAAAAATATATTTTATATGTTTATGAATAATTTTTTTTTAAAATATTTTTTTTTCTTCGTTCCCGCTTCGCGAATCGGGAAGCTTCCCGTTAGCTGACCTTGATGCCGCGAAATAGACCGCGAGCCGGTAAACGTTTCTTTACCGCAACTGCCGCGTTAGAAAACAACATCGTGACGCCTCCCGTCCGCATGACGTTTCGCGTTGTCGCGTGATACGTCATATGACGTGCTACGTTAGCGAACTGGTACACGAAGCGAGTCGCAAAGCGCAGGTTTCTGGAAGCAAACCGGGAGGCCCTGCAAAGCGCTTAACGTAAACACAGCAGGTCATGTGACTTGGTAATAACACTTTTCATTGGTTCATTTCACTTTTGGTTTCCTAATGATGTAAGACTAGGTCATATAATCTAAAATGAACACTTTTCATTGGTTGAGAACTCTTGTTTTTCCCAAATGATGAAAATCCCTCCTTCTTTCCTCACTCTGACTTTCATCATTGTGAGAGAAAGACCCTTTGTGATCACTGAGCAATGGCTTCTTTAGTAGCTTCAGCTGGTGCTTCCCCACCACCTCCACCACATCCAAGGAAGAGTGGACCACCTGCTCAAGTTATAATTCAACAAGAAGAGGAAGAAGAGGAACAGGACGACGAGCACGAAGAGAGGCAGTTTTTGCCTGAGCAGCCCAGGACGTCTCACCGGAAAGAAAACTTCATTTGGCAATTTTTTAAAATTCCCAAAGGTCAGAAAAAAGTAAATGCAAGATACGTAACTTGCCTTATATGTCAAGATAGACTGTCCAGAGGAACCGAGAAAAAATACAGTTTCGGAAACTACACAATGCATCGCCATATGACTAGGTGGCATCCTAACAACTACAGTGCTGCACAGTTTCGGAACGACCTAGATAATCTCCCTATTATGGCCAGAAGATCTGTTGTACCAGAAGTAACGGGACCAGAGGGCAGGGAGATGGTGCCAAATATACAAATAAAATTTGGTGAAGTAAAACACATCTGGGTATTTTGCGATGGATTCATTTCCTACGGAGAAAGAAGCATCACTCTGATCAACAGAGCTATTGACTATCATATGCAAGTTTGTACGAAACGCCCAAAATAATAAATACTTCTTTTTTTGTTTTGTTGCTCCTGTTGAGCCCTTTACAATGAATCGTTTTCATTGCCCCCTCCAAGAAAAACCCAAAAAAATATAAAACTGTTCAGAAAAATTCAAAAAAAGTAAAAAAAAATTCCGAAAAATAATAAAAAAAATATAAAACAACAAAAACAATAAAAAAAAAAGTTCTTTTCAGAACTACCTCCCCGTTATTAAAAAATTGGTACAATATTTGGAACTGTGCCAACCTCTATTTCTCTTAGTTCGCTTCCCAGTTCGCTCGCCGGTACGCGAACCGGAAGCGAACCAAAAACAGTAAGTATAAGGGAAGGAAACAGACACTTATGTTAAAAGAAAGACAGCTATAGGGGAGTAAACTAGAGATACTATTACCCGTAATCCACTGCTGATGATGTCACATATTACATCATTCATGACATGCTCAGTGACATCATCAGCAGAGGATTGCGGGTTTTTTGGCAACGTGCCTTATCCACGGTTTAATAACGCTGCCTTTTGCTTTATATAAGTTTTCAAATTGTATGAAATATATACCAGTAGGTCGTTATGAACCTTTAGGTAGTGCTTTTCTTCATGAGGTCTGGTCGCTTCCATACACATACAGATGTTTCAAAGATGATCAAGAAGTTTATCTGAATGGAGAGGAATGCACTGAGACGCCAGATCATTCACTAATGTGTAGGCACATACAGTTACACGGTTCATGCAACAAACACCGACCAAATATGGCTTGCGTGTTGCAAGGCACGCCAGTTCCTGCTATCATCCCCACGTTCAAGTTGTTGGAAAATGGTAGTTATTTGATGCTCAATAATGAAGATTGTTCTGGGTTAATTAAAAGTATTCCTTTTATCGTAACAGTAAGTGAACGGGTTATTTGCTGCAGAAATGTTCTATTTCCTCCCACACATGAACATAGGGAGTTTTCAATCTCGCCACAAATACCAACCTTGGGAGCAGATTTCAACAGCATGGCAAGAATAAGAGCTCTTTTGTCTCAGAGAGAGGTGGCCTTGAGTTCGGCCCGTGAAACTTTCGTGCTTCACATAGCGAACACCCGTACAGAGGTGCAGACCCTTTTCAATTCAGATTTGCCTTTCCATTTCAGCAAGATGGTTCGGACTATCTCTAACGCATCCTCCACAAAGGCCCTGGCGCACTTTTTTAAAGTTGTTACCAGTGGTCTCGTGACTTCATTTGAGAAAATCTTTGGAGTCATCCCTGCTTTCTTTCATTGTATTTTTTCCACTCTGCTTCGTGGATTGCCATTTTTACTTGCATTACCAGCGGACGCTCTTGTGCTTTTTTACATTTTTAAATATGGATGTCCCTCCTATGCAACCTCCCGCCCTGCAGCTGCTGACACTGTTCCGCAATCGCATGCTAGAATATTATGGCACAATGCCGTTGGCGATATTAAGCACGGCATATGGATTATCTTTTCGATTCTCCTACTTCACCTGTGTCCAGCCTGTATTTCACTGCCTGACCTGTGATTTCGATTGGGCCATTGATTTGTGTCTCTGCGGACCGGTTTCTCCTGACGTCGACTTTAATCAGCTGATGACTCCTATCATTACTCACGAGTTGGTTTGTCCTGGCGAAAGGATTATGGCTGTGGCATTGATGCATGGACTAATTGGGCCCTGGAATTTACTGGCGGCAACACAGTCTTTCTTGGAACAGAGCTTTCTTGAAAACCCACCGAACTGTCCTCTGATGGTGATAGAGGATCCGGTGCTGGGAGAGCACGTATGTTCTTTTCCGCTTTTAAATTGGATGGCTGAACTGTTTTCGGATGAAGACGGTGACTTCCTATTGGAGGCTGTTGCAGCTTATTTTGCATACACAGTTATGTCATAGACCTTTTTCATGTTTGATATGCTGAGTACTAGCATTTCATTGACAATTCATTGACTTATTTGTCAAGTTTTTATTATTTACCTTGCCTATTGGCTTAAGACTCGATAAAGTACTTGGCTGTTTTATTTTTCTTTAGCATTAAATTTTCCTAGTTTTTAATGCTTTACCTTGCGGACCGTCCACATATAAACTTGCAATCTGCTCTCATGAGATGGCACTTCTATTATCTTATTCAGTTCGTTTCCGGATCATGGGGAGGTGTCATCTACGTCCTGGATATCTTTACACCGTGTTAAGTTAGCATGGGCTCATTACCGGTTTAAACGCCATTTTTCCTTTTTTGCAACTTCTGCACACGACACTTAGTTGTTGCTTTAGCTTTCAACCTAGTAGTTCATCGTGGTTTACATGAGAATAATATGTTATTGCTCTACTATCTGCTTTGCTTGTTAAACTATATCTGTACAGCGAGTGCTAAAGTTTCAAGAACAACACGATACAGAATTGTTATGAGGTCTGATCTCCACGACTTCATACTCATAACATAAGTGCAGCTTCTGCCAATTCTGGGCATGAGGCGGGTTTTATATTGCTTTGCCGAACACACATACACAACACTTGATGCGGTTCACATGAAGAGAGAGCTGGTGTATGCTGATGTGATTCCTTCAAATCTAAGACACTAAAGTATGGGCACGCCCTAAACCAACACAAAGAGACCTTCTTAGCAAATAATATAATATGTGTATTAGGGAGGGTGAGATATAAGCAGCCGCGGGCCGTGGAGGGAGTTACGGTGAGGCAGGGAGGCGGGGAGGGGGAGGGGCAGGGTGGACCCTCTCCACCCTGCCCCTCCCCCTCCCCGCCACCCTGCCCCACCGTAACTCCCTCCACGGCCCGCGGCTGCTTATAAGTGTTGCTAACTCTTATTCATTTACAGCATGTTAACATACTGTCACCATTCGCTTTTTATGTACTAGTAACTATGCTGGTAATTTTGCTACTGATAATATGTGTACTTGTATTATCTAAGATACTACGCCTGAGAAGACGGCATTAGTAAATAAACATTTCAAATACACATGTGTTCTTCTTAACTCCATGTTCTGGTTTCTAAGAAATATATAACGACCGACTGTTCATGAGTTCCACGTATCCTGAGGTACTATAAGTTCATATTCTGGATTGTCTAAACATTGAGAGTTTGTTATATCCAATGTGACACTGTACCTAGCTTGCTAAGGGGTTTTTGATTACTAAGGTGAGTTTTGGGACACCCTAATTCGCCGAGGTTCCAATCCTCTGTCCACAGTTCTGTGTGAGAACAGAAACCCTGCGACAGGGGCACCCCCGACCCTTGCTGGAGCTTCATCACACTTGCGATACAACTCCAGCAATGCGCCACCTTTACGGCACAGATACATCACGCATCTGTGCTGTTTTTGCCCCATGATGCGCCGCATTGTAAATGCAGCACACCATAGGTGACGGAACAGCGGCACAGAATGACTAACACATCCCTGGTGATGCGCCAGTCATCATAAATCTATCCCTATGCTTCTTATCTTGTTAGAGATGAACCGCCATATGTATCATCAAAGTTTTTTGCATTTCCTAAATAGCGAACTTTAAGGAATAAATAGCGATTCTTTACCATTCCTAGTTTGCGATGAGCTATTTGCTAATTACAAATTACCCATTCATTTCCTTCATTTCCATAGGGCGGTTGGACTCACTTTTAGCTCGAACGGCTAAATGGATTTGCACGAAACTTGGCAAAATTGTAGGGACTGGTAGCCCGATGTGCCTTTGCTATGTCTCAAGATATATGCTCCAGTGGTTTTTACGAAAATTAACTTTGAAAAATATATATTGGGCTACATTGGCCTATATATATGTTGGAACCCAAATGTAGCCCAATGTAGCCAAATGAAGCCCAATGAAGCCCAATGTAGCCCAATGTAGCCCAAAGATGGCCGCCAGAGACGAAAAAAAACAAATGTAGCCCAAATATCAGCCAGATGTAGCCCAACTATAGCCCAGTGACAGAATGACCAATCAGCGTCGCAAACCTCCGTTACGCGAAGCGGAGCGCTGTTACAGATATATATCTTTTTTTGAACGTTAATTTCTCAAAATCCACTGGAGCACATATATTGAGACCTAGCAAAGGCACATCGGGCTACCAGTCCCTAATATTTTACCAAGTTTCGTGCAAATCCATTCAGCCGTTCGATTATTATTATTATTTTTTTTTTTTGCCCCGCGGGGCCCTTTTAAAACCTCCACATCAAACCTAGGGGGTCAGCGAGGATCTACTATTCCCCCTTATGGTCATTTGCCCCTTCGCTTTCGCCTCCTCTTGTCTCTCGATCCTACCGAGAGACAAGATGGCGGCCGCTACGGACTGTTTGGAATGTTGACAGACGCCGGAGAACCAATCAGCTTCGCTTCACAAAGCTCCGTTGCGCGAAAAGTACGCGTCCTGGAGCGCTGCCCGGTCCGCTGTTACAGATATATATCTTTTTTTAAACGTTAATTTCTCAAAATCCACTGTAGCACATATATTGAGACCTACAAAAGGCACATCGGGCTACCAGTCCCTACAATTTTGCCAAGTTTCATGCAAATCCATTCAGCCGTTCGGGCTAAAAGTGAGGCCAACCGCCCTATGGAAAACTCAATGTTAAAAACACGTTTTGGGACCCCCCTTTTTTCTCGGCCCCCCCTTGACGAACCCCCCCCAAATTTTCAAGGGCTGCTCAGAAACAAAATGTGCCATTTTCCTGAAAATTTCAGCCAATTCCGTCCACAAACGCCAAAGTTATTAGACATAGAATTTTCAAAAATCCCATAGAGAAAAAATCCTAACTATATATACCTACTGGCGACCGCCAGTAGGTAATATATATATATATATATATATATATATATATATATATATATATATATATAAAACATTGTGCAGAGAGGGCACTCCTCCGGCACCGTGCACAGGCAGTGGCTGAGAGCTCCTTATTGGGTCCGGAACCCAATATGGGTGTATATATAGACATATATTTTTTTTCTTTGCAAAATGTATGGTTAGGCTGCCCTATAAAACCATTACATATGTTTTAACAAGCACTGGCATAGCCAATAGGTCTCGCCTTTGGAACCTTATAAGTATTTAGTTATGCAGTACAATATCCTTGGTGCAACAACATCAACTGTTGCATGGCTAAACACTTATAAGGTTCCAATGGCGAGACCTATTGGCCATGCCAATGCTTGTTTAATTTAGAACATTCTAACCTTAGTGGGTGAGTGAAAGGGAGTATGAACAGATGGATTGAAAGTGTGGGTGGATGGAAGGATGGATGAGTGAAAGGATGGATGAATGAAAGAATAATTGGAAGAACGGATGGATGAGAACTGGTTGGTGAGTGAAAGGGAGGATGGATGAATTAAAAGGTGGATGGATGAATGAAAAAGGATGGATGAGTGAAAGGGTGGATGGATGGTTGAGTGATTGGTGGAGGGAAGAGCAAATGGGTGTATGAATGGATGGCTGAGTGATAGAATGGGTGATGAGAGTGAAAAGAAAAAAGTCTAGATTGAGTACAAGGACAGATGACAAAGGATGGATGAGTGAAAGGATGGATGAGTGAAAGGGTGGGTGAAGAAAAGGAGGATTGAAAGGATCGACTGCTGGCTAGATGGATGGATGAGTAGGTTTGGAGATGGATGCATAGGTGTGAATATGGATGGGCAGAAGAACAGAATGGCGAAAGACTGAATTATAGATTAAAGAATTAATGAAAACAGAATGTAAAGATAACATTGTGGATATCAGCAGGTGGATGAATGGATAGATGCTTGGATGGACAACAAGAAAGCTCTTCTGGGGAGGATAGTAATGACTTGTTTTGTTTGCTTAATGTCATAACAGCATTGGTTCAAAGTGGGGCATATTTGAATTGTCTGGCTACTTCCTTGGCTAAAGCAGTCTGTTGGCAAGACCTAAACAGGACCCCTCGGATTAGACTGGCTGCTGCCACCACTTCCTGAGTGCCCATCACTTTAAATTTATTTCAACAAATTCCTGTTTTCAAACATTCATGCAAAACGTTCTGAGTTTCGTGCACAGCAGTTACGCAGCATCAACATGTCAAACCGACGTGGAGGAGGAGAGTGTATGAAAGACACAAAGTGGGGTGATGTCGTTTTTAAAGCTAAATATTCCAGAACATTTGCAGTTTCTTTAGCGCGCCCACGTGACAGCGCAGCTTGAAGCACTCAACTTTCTGCTTATAGCATCTCTGTGAGAACCAAGGAGAGGCGTCAGTAATGCAAATGGCATGCAGTGGACAACCGTTCAAAAACAAGGTCACCTTTTCAATAGAGGAGCTTGGATGAAGAACGTTAGAGGAACTAAAGATTTTTTTAACTAAGCAGTACACCGAAAATAAAATATTAACTTGAGAAGTGCTTCACAAAAAGGGTGCCAATACATTCACTGCAATCCAGCAAGAGAGATAGAGAGAGGGAAAATATAAATACAAAATGTAGAAAAGCTTCAGAGAACAGTTATGTAGCAGTAGAGTACGAGCATAGAGCATGTATAACCTTGTGTTGTTGCTACAGCAGGTAGTACAGAGGTAGACTGGGTCTGCTCGACATTCCATATCTCCCAAAATTGGGTCACTGAACCGAAAATTACTCAGCCTCCCTGCCCGACCGAGAACAAAGACCCGACAGTTCAAAAAAGAAAGGTCACAGCTTCAAAAACCACAAGTGATTCTTCAAAGCAGGGCGAGTGCGTTCCTGAAGAAAGGTTTTCTGAAGTCGTCCTCTGAAAGCGCTCTTCTCTAACAAAAGCTAACAGAAACACGAGTGACCTTTTGGAATCGGTCAACTCTTTTCAAGCACTCGTGCTTGTAGCAGCATCCACCTTGCAGGAGCGAGGAGACGCGCGCACAACCATGCTAACTGGAAACAGATGGCCACAAGCGTGCCGCTGCTCGCGCCCGCAAAGTGGATACCTACACAAGCACGAGTGCTTAAAAAGAGCTGACCGATTCCAAAAGGTCATCTCCTAGTGTAGTGCATGCGCGATGCCGAGGCAAGACCTGAAAACCCTCTGAAATTCACAAAAAAACACAATTAAAGTACAGTTATGGTTACAAACAAAATCTAAAAAACACTGAACTTCACCAGTTGTGGTTTGGTAAACTAACCATAACCTGAGCCCTTGTCATGAAATGAAATGAAAATGTGTTTTATACAGCGCAAATAGTTGCCCGGGGGCGTCCTAGCGCTATGACTATATGGTGCTCTGTTCAGTGAGGAAGAAATGCAGGAAGAGGCAGGGACCTATTTATTGAACAAAAAAGTTTTCAGCTGTTTCCTGAAGGATAATAGATCTGGGTTGGATCTAAGGTCAAGAGGAAGGGTATTCCACAGCTTAGCTGCGTTCAGGGAGAACGAACGTCCTCCCGCTCTTAGTCTTCTAACCTTTGGGACAGCTGCCAGAAAAGCATTAGCTGAGCGTAGTTGCCTGCAGGGAAGATACGGGGTAATTAAAGGAATATTAATAGCAGGCCCAGTTTCCCAAAAGGACTCATGGGCAATGCAAAGGGACTTAAAACTGATCCTATCTCGAACCGGAAGCCAGTGTAGGCTTCTCAAGCCTGATCTGGCAGAAAGTCTGCGTGGAATTTCCAGTAGTGTGCGAGCTGCACAGTTTTGGATAATCTGCAGCTTCCGTAATGTTGACTCAGGAGCTCCAAGATAAAGGGAGTTTCCGTAATACAGCCTCGAATGGATCAGTCCCTGTACGACAATTTGTTTTGCTTTGAATGGTATCAGAGGGAGGATCTTGTTTAGAATTCTAAGAAGGCCAAAGCAGGTGGCCGCTAGCTTAACAGCTTGAATGTCCATCTTCAAAGACCTATCCAGCCAAATGCCTAGGCTCTTTATGGCTTCTTTAGGTATTGGAGGTGGACCTAAGCAGACAGGCCAGATCGATTCTACCGAGGCAGGAGCCGATCGCTCCAATAGCATGAGCTCTGTCTTGTCCCCGTTAAGTTTGAGACAAGACCGTGTCTTCCAGTCTCTGACTTCGCTCAGACAGCCCGGCAAGTCTACCCTGGCTGAAGGGTCCTCGCCCTGCGCCAGGGAGACCACCAGCTGAGTATCGTCCGCATAGGTAACGATCTCAATACCAAATGGGCGGACGATCTCAGCCAGCGGCCGCATATATACGTTAAATAACGTCGGGCTGAGGGAGGAGCCCTGCGGGACCCCACAGCCCAGAGATCTACTTGTGGCGATGGAATTTCCCTCAAAAACCTGAAAGGTTCTATCACTCAGAAATGACTTAAGCCATTTCAGAGCTTCTCCCTGGATACCCATATCATGGAGACGTTGCAGCAAGATGTTATGATTTACCGTATCAAAAGCGGCTCTCAGATCGAGGAGGATCACTGCCACCGATCCTCCCCGATCTAAGATACCTCTGGTCTCCTCCATGACTGCTAGCAAGGCAGACTCCGTCCCATGCTTGGGGCGGAATCCCGTTTGCGAAGGGTCAAGCAGCAAGTTGTTTTCTAGGAAATTTGTCAATACACAATTAACGTGTTTCTCTAGAATCTTGCTGAGCCAAGGGAGGAGGGAAATAGGACGGTAATTACTAAGATTATGAGGGTCCATATTGGGCTTCTTTTTGAGCGCCCGCACCTTGGCCTGTTTCCACTCTAGTGGGACCATGTTGGTAGAAAGTGAGGCGTTTAATAACTCCAGTATGACTGGAAGAATGGTATGACTAACGGCCATCAGAGAGCTCGGGGGGGGGGCTGGATCGCTTGGAGAGCCCGATTTTACTTGCATCATTAACGTGGCAAGTAGGTCAGAATGTAGTCGAGGGAGCTCCACCAACAAAGGGGGACAGTTGTCCAAGGTGTCCTTCTCAAAATTCACCCGGGCTTCCACTGGAGCATTAACATCAGTGGTTGAAAATGAGGAGTAGATAAGATCAACTTTGTTGAAAAAGAAGTCCGCTAAAGCATTGCAACGAGTGTGTGAGTCCTCGTTTTCTGCAGGGGGCTGGGGTAGTGTGGTGAGACTTTTTACGATCTTATAAATCTCCTTGGAGTTAGAACTGACTTCGGAGATTTTCTGTGTGTAATACAATGCTTGCACACTCTTTATTGCCTTTTTATAATCACTGATAGAGTTTCTGTACAGAGTTTTGTCTAGCTCAGAGTAGCTTAAGCGCCATTTCCGCTCCAGCCTCTTGCACTTACGTTTAATATTCCTGAGCTCCTCCGAGTACCATGGATCCGAAATCCTAGATCTTTTTAGGGAGGTTTTCCTGATAGGGAGGATGATGTTCAATGACTTAGTAATCCAGTTGTTGAATTCGTCATTGGCAACCACAGGATCGGAAATAACAGATGGTTTTGTGGCTTGTAGTTCGTTGACCCACTTATCTAGTGGGAGTTTGGACCAATTCCGGACAGCCCGTGACCCTAGGGTCAGTACAGGAGGCTTAGGGATATTCCAGACGAAAGAGACTAACCATGCACTGCTTATATCCTTACATATTACATCAGACTTCTTGATCATATTTTGCATGGAACTTCTGTTTAACCCCTTGGGCGCGGCCGCGATTCTGCGCCTGTGCGGCGTTTTTCAAAGTAGGCGGGTTTATGACGGCCACCAGCCGTCATCAGCACACGAGCCCCGTGATGCATGACGGCTGGGTGCCGTCATCAGCATCGACGGGGTTAAGGCTAAAGGTCATTGCGCACAGACTTTGGCTGTGTGCAATAGTAGCTGCAGGCCTTGCTCCCAACCTACTGTTATTAGCGAATACTTGCACTGTAAGGCCTATTTTTAGTTTTTTAATACATTTTGTTCTTTGGGGGATCTTTTTGGGACCCCCCCTCTCTGCTAAGTGATAGCATTAGTAGATGCAACTCCTGCCCCCATTGGTCTCTTTTCAATTTATTTTTTAAGAGTCAGTGATTGATCAAAGCGCCAAGTCCTGTAATGGGTGCAGCCAGCCAAGTCATATCGCTTCAGATCATCGAACATATCTTTAGATTTTACAGAATCAAAATGGATGTTCAGAGAAAAATCTCCCTCACCCAATTAGATTTCAGTTTTCTTTTTAATTTTGACATCACAGGAGGTATGCAAATCCAGGTTTTCAGACCTTACTGAATTAATGGTCCATACATCTCTATAATGTAACCTCTTCATACCCAGAGTGAAACACTTTTTAAACACTAATTTCACAAAAAACTAGTGAATGTTTTTACACCATTACAAACAAAGACACTCTCTTGACCAAAGTTCTACTTACATGTCAAGAGTTGTGCAATTCCATTCAGACATTTTTTGTATGAATGAGCAAAGACTCAGATGGCGTTAATATGTGTAAGGTCACTTTGAAGACCCCACTTTTCGAACCCACTTGGCTGATCTGCATGAAAGTAGCCATGAGGAACTCAACTTGGATGTACATTTTTCATGCAGATTCCTACGTACACTCTGTAGCTATAGTTAGGTCAGAGTTTTCATAGGAAGAGTACTTTTTTGCTACTAACTTTGGTGCCAAATGACAAATCTTCATGAAAACTGTCCCCAAAAATGTTTTTGGTGATCTGTCAAGTGGGGGCTGAGAAAAAGGGGGTTCTAAAACACTTTTTCCAGTGCAATTTTTATAGGGAATTTCAGACCGCACTACAGCCAAAACAGATGAACTTGGAATTTAATAAAAAGCTAGATCTTTACACAGAAAGTGGATTTTTTAATGATTTATTGTAAATCCGTTCAGGGCTAACATCCTTGACCCCACCCAGAACAGTTTCCGTGCGGGCCACAGCACGGAGATGGCCCTACTCTCAATGGTCGAACATCTGCGTTCTGTGCTTGATGCGGGTCGGACGGCGGCACTACTGTTATTAGATCTTAGTGCCGCGTTCGACACTGTCTCGCACAGGATTTTGCTGCAGCGCCTAGAAGAAGTAGGTGTCACGGGTTCCGCCTTGTGTTGGTTTCATTCTTTTCTTGCTGAACGGTCCTTTAAGGTTGCGATCCCGCCTGGCAAGTCTGAATCTTATCCGTTGGATCTGGGTGTCCCACAGGGATCATCGTTAAGCCCCACTCTGTTCAATCTTTACGTGAGGCCGCTGGCTGCGGTCGTCAAGCAATGGGGCTTGACGATGGTATCATATGCAGACGATACGCAGCTGGCGGTCACGTTGAGTGGGGACTCAGATATGGAGGCTCCCAGGTTCCGCGACGGATTACGGGCAGTGGCCAACTGGATGAATTCCAACTGTCTCCAGTTAAATGCCAAAAAAAACGAGGTTATGGTGGTCGGCAAGCAGGCGGAGTTATGGGGTGACCGGTGGTGGCCCTCTGAATTGGGTGTGACCCCCTCTCCAGCATCGGAGATAAAAAACCTAGGGGTTTGGCTTGATCCGACCCTCAGTTTCATCTGTCCCACCAAGAAGGTGGCGGCTACCTGTTATGGTATTATCAGAGGTTTAAGACCTATCCTTAAATTCTTTGACGCACCAACCAGACAACTGGTGGTTCAAGCGTCAGTGTTGTCCCGGCTGGATTATGCTAGCTCGCTTTTAGCGGGGATTAATCAGTCGGAACTCACCTGGCTGCAGCGAGTTCAAAACGCTGCAGCCAGAGTGATGATAGGTCTGCCAAGGCAGTGCTCGGTCTCTAATACGCTGCGTTCTCTCCATTGGCTCCCTGTGAACCAGAGGATTAAATTCAAGGTACTTTGCCTTGCGTTTAAAATCCTCAAGGGTATGTCCCCTCAAATTTTGGAGAATTTATTGGTACCTTATGTACCCTCGCGAACTCTCAGATCTCTGGGCCAAAATCTGGCAGTTGTCCCGCGTTTTAGGTTGAGCAGAGCCGGTGGTCGCTCTTTTCGAGTGTTAGCGGCGAGGTGGTGGAACTCTCTCCCCCCTCACACCCGGGCGCTTGATGACCTCCTGCAGTTTAGACGCGCCATCAAAACTATTTTATTTGTTTAGCCTTGAAAATATCGTTTTCTGCTGCTCCCTTCTTTTTCTGGCTTTTAACGGATTTGTGTTTTGTGTTCCTTGTTAAGAGCCAGGATGCCCCTTTGCTGGGGCAGCTGTGCGCGATACAAATGTGAATAACATAACATAACATACGTTTGGATAAATGAAGGCTCAAAACGTATAGATGTATTGACAATTTAGCTGAAATAAAAAAATTCAAGCATTCTGATTGGTTGAGGGTTTTGTTTTGGAGTGAGCACTCTGATTGGCCGGTGGCAAGATGAACAGAAATGTTACAGCAGCCGTTACAGGACTCAGGGACATGGTTCCCTTAATTGAAAATGTTTTTTTAAAAGTACCTTAGGGGTGGGGTAGGGTAGGGATACACTGACACTATAGACCTTGTGGGAGGGGGAGTCCCAGAGGAAGCGTCCACTGGGGCCAAAATAAAGATTTTCTTTTGTTGATTGTTTTATAATCACTTGGTACTCCAGCTGGACCAGAAAAAACACGTATGGAAAAAAGGGCAGGGCCCCTTTTTTTATTGAATTCACCCAGAGTGCGATAGGACTCGGGGGTGTTGGATTTAGAATTTTTTTTCTTTTTACAAGGGAAGTGGAGAGGAGGGCGTGTATCAGAGTTAGGGGGCCAGAGTTGCGGAAAATGCAGAACGGCACTAGGCCTGACTTATTCAAAATGACACTCCAGTATATTGTGATGAGTTCTCTTATTGGCTGGTCCCGTATGGGGTGGGGTTGGCCACCCCCGCTGGAGTTGGGTGCAGGGCCTGTTCATCCATAGTTAGGTATGGTAGCACTGTTTAACCGATCTGCACCACTCTTACAAGTCCCTCGGCAGAATTTTTCCCCCTACTTTGGGAGCTAAAGTAATGGCGGATCCAAACATCATATTTCCTTTTGGAGTGAGGTGGACTATGTGATGTCGGTGCATTATAACTTATTAAGGGAATGGAATAACACCAATTTATTTTTGCTACTCCAGGAGATCAGGACCGATTTTGAAAAGACCAGTGGACCTTGCAAAGCTATCTGCTGTGGGTAAACGTTTGATTGCAAGCGACAGGATTTTGTATATGGCTATTTAATGTATTGTATGTGCTTCAAAGTTCAGTTTTATGCTACTATTTCTCTCTCATCAACTCCCAAAATTGTAAGTCGTTTTGGAGTTAAAGTGATAATGGGCATTACCAGATTGGAAGGCTCAAATTGAGAGCTACTATTGGATTGAAAGGAGAACCTACCCAGAGAGAACTCACCAGTACCGGACTGTGAACAGATTCTTAACAAAAAAAACAAGGAGACAGGATATGAATATGTGTGTAAAATAAAGATGCCAAGTAAAAGTCGGGGTAATGGGAGGCTACTAATGAAAGATACATTTGATTGAGCCAATGAAATATTTTGACTCATTCACACACTAGGAATGTGCTGACGTTTATGAAAAGTTCAATCACATTAAAATCCAAAATTATTTCCAAGAAACACTTTGACAAACACAGCAGAACACTCTACTTTGAAACAGGGGAAATCGTTCCAATAATTTGGAAACTTTTTTTGTGAACATGATTTGTTCTAGGACGTTAATGTGTTGATGGTATACCCTTGCCCCTATGCTACATCACCTTGTTCATGAAGTTGCCTCACTGACCTTGTCGAAGTTGTTTTGGGCGGGTTCACATATACCAAATGCAGGAGCATTTTTTAGCATTCTGTATTTTCCAAATAATGCATATCGCACAATTTGAACAGTAAATTATGCTTTTCACGAGCCCCACTTTTAAATTCACTGACATTTATTGCACAAATGGTCTAGTGAAGGCTGCAGATTCTATGCACTGCAGCGCAATCTCCAAGTCACTACAGAACCTGAGTCTAGAAACAAGGACAGATTAGTCGTAGTATACTTGACATAAATAATACTTCAGTTTTTTACGGCCATAAAATTGTATCAAAATGACACTGTTCCATCTGCTGGTCAAACAACTGTATTCTTTCTGCTTAAATCGGGTCTTCTTTGAGAAGTTGGCACAGTTATACGTGATTTGATTTGATATAGTCTTGTTAAGTACAATGTCCAACCAATGAGGGCATCTTGGCACTGAAGAACAAAATGTAGTCTAGCTGAAGTAAAAACAGAATTATTGACAATAACCACTCAGCTAAGAGAATACCAACAAAATACGAATGTGCTCATTAACTTCCTAAAGGTGAGGTGACTGACCTAAATTAAATAAGAAGCTTGGATGTCAAGCTTTTTAAGTCTGTTTAGAGACAGCAGAAGCCTTCAGTAAAATAACATGTTATAATTTAAACAAGTACAATCAGAACAAGCATTGGCAAAGCCAATAGATTTCACCACGCCGGAATCTATTAGTTCAGGCAATTCATTTTTTTAGAGATGTTACACAGCTGCTAAGAGATGTTGGTATTGTCCAATTTATGAAGAGGAGAAATGCTGAGAAGGCATAGCTTTATTTCATTCAAACTTTCACCATCACATTAAACGTATAGCAGCCAGTGGTGTGATGTAAAATTAGGAGGACCCCTGCAGAATGCGATGAGGGGCCTCTGAGTCTCCCATATCGCACAGATATTCATTGGCTTCCGGCTGAAAGGCCCCCTTTAAGGTTTGGGGACCCCTGAAGGGATGGTCCCCCTATGCCGCAATGGCTTGAATGATGCCCCACTTCCTCCCAATGTCCAACTTAACTGCTAGGTTTGTTAGACTTAAAATCAGACCCTGCACGTTTAAAACGATGTTACTTTACTATAGCATTTTCCTTAAACAGCAGCTGGCACCAATATGCACAAAGCACCAACTATTACCAAACATTCTAAGAAAAAGCTAGAACAATTACTTGTTTTGCACATTCCCCAATGTCAGGTGATGAGACTTCCAATGACCCATATATGCTTGAGACTTGTGGTGGAATGTAAAAGGTCACACTAACAAGATAAAGCAGGGTGCTGTGCTGTAGTCATTTCCTTGAGGAACTGTTGCAATAGACGCATCTAATTTTCATAACCATTTTCTTTTCTTGAGTTGGACCAAGCCTTCTCTGCAAAGTCACACCCAAACTTTTAGCCTTCTCACCTGATGAATTGTTTAATTCGTTTTTTTGGCTTTAGGACCCTGTGCACTTTATCACAGCTAATCACTGCTAAAGTGTTGTGCTCTCTTCTGTGAACATGGTAAAATTGGTTTACACCCAATTGGCACATTTCATTTATTTAAAAGTACCTAGTTAAGTGGTACAAGAGGTACCTAGGGACTGTAAATTAATTTCCACTAGTGGATTTGCAGCAGTTATTGTGCTTCACACTTAAGTAGCCTTTCTCAACATGTTATTGCAGCCTGTATACAGTTTTAAACTTCCATTTCAACATGGCAAAACACATTTTTGCCAGGCCTAAATCTTTCTTTTTAATTCATATAAATCACCTCTAGAGTAGGTCTTAAATAGCCCCTGGGCAGGGTGCATTGTATTTAAAAAGTTGGACATGTACTTTTAAGCTAAACATGTCCTTCTAGAGAAAAACTCACACATTAATTTTTCCCTACTGCGGGCCCTACATCTCCCATTGAGTAACATTGGGTTACCTTATAACTGATAATAAATGATAACGTTTGATTGGGAACAGAAAGAAATGTCATGCTTACGATCAAATGAATTGTAATTTAAAATACTCTTTGATGTTAAATTCGGATTTTAAGTCACAGCTCTGAAAATGCCACTTTTAGAAAGTTGGCCTTTTCCTGTACTAACCATTTGGGGCCTTTCAGCCTGTTCCTGAGTCACACAACTAGATGTGAGTGGCAGTTGACATTTGTGTACTTCTATATCAACAACGGGGAGGGACTGAGGGTGTTTTAAAGGTCCAGCATACGTGCCCCCAGTGAAACAATTGTATTGAATAGAGTATGCAGTTCCTGAATGAAGAGGGCAGTACAAGGAGGAGGTTTGGAAGGTTGGTGCCCTGAACCTATGAAGACAGGGTGTCTCCCAATTTGGGAAATGGGGCCCTCACACACCCAGGCGGGGTGTCAGGCTTCATCATAGGGCATGCTCCTCGTCAGGCCAGTGCTTTAATGCCTGATGGGCACCCTATGAGGGGCTCTTTTTCAGAGATGTTTTGTCCCATGCCATTTGGTGCAGTGTGGGTACGGGGCCTAGAGGTCTAGAGGTCTAGATGTGTGAGTGCAAATGTGCAGTGCAGGTGTGAGGGGGTGAATTAGAAAGGGTAACCAGTGGTGCTCCAGAGAAACTTCTTTAATCGGATGAGCCCACTGGTCCCAGTTAAAACCTGTTAGTGAGTGCCACCTCAGGGAATAATGTCCAATAGTGGCTATGGATTTAAGGTCAACATGTTTCTTGCCTGTTGTGTCCAAATGATCACATGGCAATTCTTCAGGGCCAATTCTGTATGTTCTATCTACACTGTGATTAGATCAGTGGTAGTATCATATTGTGGACCCAACTAGTAAAACCGAACAGTGAGGTACCTTAATTTATGACAGTTCAGTCTGGACTGTTCCCATGAGGCACAGGTTTAAGACTGATTTGCATATGGTTGGGTCTAAATTTGGGTGACGTGGTGAGCCAAAGAACAATGGATTTAACCCAGATCTCTTGACTGGGGGGTGAATGTATGATTATTCGGCAATCCGTCCATCATTTGTTTGCGTACCACTTTTCACCCTAAGTGGGATGGGTATGCCCAGACGTGGGTCCCTTGCTCAATGTGCCACTGGATTCAAGCTAGCCTGGCTGATGAAGGGTAATACCCAGAAACTGGTCCCAAGATGCTTATTTCCGTTCCAGGGAGGACCTGGCTTGGCAGTTCAGTCTAGACTGTTTCCATGAGGCATAGAGTCAAGACTGATTTGCATATGGCTGGGTCTAAACTGGGGTGGCATGATGAGCAAAAGAACGATGGATTTAACCCAGATCTCTTGACTTGGGGTGACTGTATGATTTATTAAGCATTCCGTCCATCGTTTGTTGGTGTAGCGTTATGATGAAGCATGACACCCAGCCTGGGTGTGTGAGGGCCCCATTTCCCAAATTGGGAGACACCCTGTCTCCACTATAGGATCAGGGCACCAACCTTCTGAGCCTCCTCCTTGTACTTCCTCCTTCATTCAAGAACTGCATACTCTATTCACCATTCTATTCATACAATGTCTCAGAGGCTTGTCAATTCAACTATCTTGTAGAGCTATAACTTTCTGGAAAACAGCAGCAAAAGAACTGGACAAAAAAAATGCAAACAAACTAACTGGAGCAGTCCAGAACTGAACGGCCTGCCTAATCTTCAAATAGCAACGCTATCTCTTATTTTTATTGTTCGTACATTTTTATAATAATATTTTATTGTACAATCTGATAATTTTTAAATCTAACTATCGACGACTGTTCAAGTACTTGATTGTGACACGTACTCATTTTTTGCACTGTCAAAAATTCCCAACCTAATTAACAATTTAATATGGTGGTTTGCATACCCTTTTATGATTTTTAATGAAATCAAATAAAAGTATTATGACTGGCATACTCTATTCAATACATTTGTGTACTTTGCCCAGACAGCCACTCAATAGGGTGACTTGGTGTTTACAGGATGGGCCATCCTGACTTAATGGGAGGGATTGACCTGTCACCCACCACACTCACACTTAAAAGACACAGACTCAGCACACACACACATTACTTTGTACCAGACTATTGTGACTCCGACAGACTAGGACCAGGATAGGGAGGAAGGAAATTCCAAACATCTCTGTTCGGGGATAACTCCAGAAGCTTTTCTCATTTCAAAGCTATCACCAGCTATAAAAATGGGACCCTCAGACCCACTCTTCTGTACACTCCTGGACCTGTGGACACTACAGAAAAAGGACTGCCATGCTGCCAGAAGACTGCCCTGTTGCCTAAGGCCAGCCCTGCTTTCTGAAGAGGGAGAATAGGCCTGCTCCCTTCATCCCAGGCTACCCGAGTCACTGCAAGGGCTAGTTAGCTGGCCTCCTGTTCTGAGCTACAGGGACACAAGCTCCCTGTAACTACCCAGATGACCTGCTGCACCGGACCTGTGTGGACATGCAAGTGGACCTGCGAGAGCCCTGCAGGCCTCTAATAGAGTGAGTTCCTGATCCCCAAGAGGTGCCTTCCAGGTCCTGATCCTTGGTGTGGCATCAGTGGAGCTCCTTCAAAAAGGAAAGAAGGAATAAAGAAGGAATCCTGAAATGTTGGACTCTTCCCAACCACAGACGGACCTGTTGAGGTCAAGATATTGCTGCCCACCAATGAGAAGCTCCTGTGAACCCAACTCTAAGCGCTAGAGCGACTACCAGCAACCGGCAACGCAACAGCTGCACTTTACGCTACAGGATCAACAGCCAGTGGTGACTGCAAAATCGAGGCTCCAGCAACTACCATCATGGCGCCTGACAGAATCTTCGCGCTACAGTCACAATTGTCTGTGATGCCCGACCTGCTCTTCACACTACAGTGACAACCATCTGAGACGCTCTCCCTGCTCCTTGTGGCCTCCTCCACCGTGAACTGGACTCTTCATGCTGGAGTTTGAGAAGGCAAATTTCTCAGCAGGACTAACCTGGTCCCTATATGCGGCCCATGCTCCATTGTGGTTGGCATGAACTTGTGACTTTCACCCAGTCTCACATGACTAAATAACCGTGATTGGTTATTTATGCCTTTAGGCGCAATACTTTTCTTAAATCTTTGAAAATGCATATCTCACCTTGTGTCAAATCATTAATTAAATTTCACTCTACATTTATGGTGTTGTGTTTTTACTTCATTACTGTTTGTGAGATGCATAAATACATTAAACATTGCCTCTAAGTAAAGCCTGACTTCTTTTGTGCCAAGTTACTAGAGGGATAAGCACAAGTTAATTTAGTACATTTTTGTAGTCACCCTGACAAGGATTGCGGCTGTTGCTTGATTGGGTTTCACCCTGTTGGAAACTGGCCCTCATGAACGGTCACCCCAAACGTTTTGCATTCCTCTTCCTCTTTTTCTGCCCTTCTTTGTGTGGTCTTTAGGACTCTGAGTACTTTACCACTGCTAACGAGTGCTAATGTGCATGTGTTCCCTTTTCTAAACATGGTTTAATTGGTTCACACCTGTTTGGTATATTGAGTTTACTAGAAAGTCTCTTGTAAAGTGGTATACAATATATACACAGGGCCGGTAACCTAAATGCTACTAGTGGGCCTGCAGCACTGATTGTGCCACCCACACAAGTAGCCTTTACACCTGTCCTCTGGCCTGCC
Source organism: Lissotriton helveticus (assembly GCF_964261635.1). Taxonomy (NCBI): domain Eukaryota; kingdom Metazoa; phylum Chordata; class Amphibia; order Caudata; family Salamandridae; genus Lissotriton; species Lissotriton helveticus. Next base: position 769,031,908 of record NC_136061.1, on the reverse strand, counting down.
ACTGCAGGGCAGTTTTGTGCAGTTTACTGCCACTTTGACTTGGCACATGTCACTCCTGTGACAGACCCAGGTAGCCCACAGGGCAGGGTGCTGTGTAAGTAAAAGGTAGGACATGTACTGGTAAGTTGTGCATGTCCTGGTAGTGGCAAACACCAATACAAATGTGTCACTACTGTGATGCCTACTCCTCTCATATGTTAACATTGGGAGTCCTTAAAACCCCTTCAAGCTGAAATTCTTGATTAGAAAGGAGTAGCTGCATCATGTTTCATATCTGTGGAATGGTAATGCTAAATCCTCTTTACTGGTAAAGTTGGATTTAAAATTACTGTTTTAGAAATGTCACTTTTAGAAAGTGGACATTTCATGCCTTTAGGGCCAATGCACTTTTGGGCATGACTGTTGTTGGGAACTCTTGTAGATGACAGATGCCTCAGATAGACAGACCATTTCTGCTTTCTGACTGGATAGCAGCCTTGTGGTTATGTTTTTGTGGCACTCTTGGGATTGGCATTATAGATCCTCTAATTATTTATCAGACTCTGGGGCCTGTATTTTACTCTGTGGTGTCAATTGAAATTGATGTAGGATATAGTCAAGGCACTCAACGGGGCATCTTGTGTTTAAGTGTCTGGTGTCTAGTGAATGAGGAATTCACTTAAAATGCTAAAAGAGAAGGTAGGATCACATTTAGTAGCAATCCAGTAGTACATGGCCGCCATGCACACTTTGGTAGGCAATTATACTGTTGGGTGGCCCAAAACAATGTAGTGAAAGGCTGTTTTCATGATGAAGGGGTGACCCTGCTCTTCATCTGAAACACGCTCCTTCAAAAACCGTAACATACTTGTGTGTCAATGTTAGCCCCATACTCCTGACATTCTCTTCCAGCAGCTGGGTAGTTAATGTTTGTTAAATGGATTGCAGCCTCAAGCTGACACCTGCAACACACTTATGGTTTGGCTATAGCTGACTCATACAACGAGGCGTGCATGTGTCCAATTCTAGGACATCTTAGGCATAGAGATACCTGTGGACATATGGGAATGGGATCAGATGAAGGCCTTCATATTCTTAATATCGGCCTTGAGTTCACTCTTTGAGGGCCATCAATCTCTATTGTAGAGATTTGTCCAGCTGTGGCATGCTCTTGAGACAGGCTGTGTGAAGAAGATGGCCATCCCTGAATCAAGTTAATGTAACGACAAAATAGCTGTTAATAAGAGCGGTTTAAAGAGAACATCCCAGATTTAACACACATTTGCCTTCAATGCCCCCAATCAGTTTATAGATTTACAGGGGCGTTTGGAAATGTGTTTTTGGTCACTAGAAAAGTAGGAGTGGGGGAAGAGAAGATGACCCCCACATAAACCAGCATCTACTGGAATCGGAATAATTAATTTTTAATACCACACTGCTATATGCCTGAATGGCAACAAAAAATGAGACGAATGATGTCCCTAAATTACCTTAGGTGCCATAGGTAGGATGGGGATTTTCCATACAATTTGGAAGTGCAGAGTGATCCAAGATTTTTGGCTTGGTGTTTCTCTTACTCTAGCAGAGGCATTTGGGTGTCATGTTGATATTCTCCATTCTTGCCTTGATAAGCATTATGGAATGCCTGGCTTATACACGATTCTCTCAATCACTAATTGGGCTAGGAATCTTGTTGACCAAAAGGGACTTCACTAAACACAGGTTGTTAGAAACAGTGCCCCCCCTAGGAGTTTCTGCGGGTTTTATTAGAATCATGATAAAGCCTGGGTCCCCTGGTGCAGCCATTTTCACCTGAATGTTGAATCCACCCTTTCTTACTAAGTTCTCAGAACTTCCTGTTTCAGTGGATGAACCCTAGAGTTCTGTTGAATATAATGGGGTTTTTATTCTGCATTTTTAACTTATTTAATCCTGCACTATACAAAAATGGCAATACAACACTTTATAGGAAAAGAAGAGGGAGAATTTTGCAAAGTTTATGTCACAGCAATCCAAGTGAGCGATGTACTGAATGATATCTGATACTATCAGAATGATGCTCAATAATTAGAGTTGGAATGTAAGGCTCTAGCAGTAATGTGCACAGAGGAACATCCTCAGAGGCAGGAGTTGGAAAGCAAATTTAACACAATATGTATTATACATTGCAGATTTCAATTAATCTGATGGTTAACTGTTGTATGCCTTCTGCCCAGTGCTTAATGCAACAATAAAATATTTTGGATTGAACAGGATCATGTCTTTCAAATCCAGCCTATTCTCTGGCAGATATACTTCACATGGTTAACTGAATAGGAGTTTAGATATCACATTTATCAATAGATCCAGACTATTATATATAACAAAAGTAATAAATGGCTGTAACAATGTAATTTAGGTCGAGCCTGGGCAGCGCATGTGCTGCTCTGCGAGAAATGTTGGATTGGAGTATGGACTTGTAGCTCCGCCCACTCTCCATCCATATTTTTCATTGACTTGCGTGATTGTCCTTTGTAAATTCTGGTTTCTGATTCGTTAATAGGCTTGTTAGTCCCGGCTTAGTACCGCCTTGTCTTCATTTGTAACCTCCCATGAGGACTGGCCCTTTTACTTCAATTGTTATGCGGTATGTCTTATTTAGGCTGCAAGCATTATTTTCTTTAATATGTTTCTCCTACTGCAGGCATGACATGCTTTCCTGCTACATTCAGCGTGCCATGCCTGCTTTCACTTTTCAAGCAGCCCATGACAATGGCGGCAGAGGTCTCGCATTTACAAGAATTTGAGCTATTGGCATTGTAAATGACAATGCCTTTTATTTATGTGTTAATTACCAAAACAGATAAATAAATGGCATTGTCATTTACAATGCCAATAGCTTAAACTCTCGCAAATGCAAGACCTATTGCATTGCAAATGCTTGTTTTAGTTAGGGAACGTTTTCTATTTAATTTTCCAGAGTGTTGAAGGTATTGTAAAGTGTGCCCTGGGCGATACCAAATGCAGTTATCACAATTCCTTATATCTTCATCTCTCTTAGACGTTAATTACATATCCACAGCTGGAGCAGAATTGAAAAGGATGTCTCCTCACTGGAAAGGTATCCCACGTATTCCATCCACTCTACATCAGCATCACTTTACTGGCTTCCTGTTAAATAAGTTAATGAGTTCCCAAGGTGCACAAAGCCTTCTTCTAAATTGTGGTCCAGTCCAGGATTTCCCACTTTCCACTTCATCAAGTAAGGCAACAGGTTATCTTGCCTGGGTACTGCTCTTCGAAAATTGCTTTTTTGAGATAATTGGCTTAGATGTAATCAATGCTCATTCCAATTCAGAGTGAAGACTGTCGAAGTTGATTAATTCTCCTTCTAGTATACTCATATATTTGATCGCATGTCTGTGACTTATTTGTGTCAAGGTTAGGACAATTATATAATACTTAACTCATTGCCAACACCAATACAATCAATATATTTGATTTCTGAGCTCAACAGTATTCAGGGTAATGCTACCTTTGTGCAATCTATAGTACTGTATGTGTGAAAGTGTTTGCTAAACCTATAGTCTGGCAACATAAGAGCACCAAACCTTTCTGTGATTAAGGTTCACAGGTCTTATATGAATTTGGCTCCCAACTAGTTATCACATTGTCTACTCTGCAAATAGACTAAACATTGATGTCCCAAGGTGCACAAGAGGATGAAGAATATGGAGTGAATTGAACGATGGTCAAATAGGCCACAGACTATACAGTGCCTCACCTTGCTGATACCCATGAATGTTTAAGAGTGGCATAGAAAGAGGATTGTATTATCTATTCTAAAAAACATCCCCTTCTATAGGACGTAGGAAGCATGCAAGTTATTAGCTATGGCACACCTTACACGAGGGGTAGGCATTACAAGGCAACTTCGAAACCAATACTTACCTGTCCTTGCTGTCTTTGCTGATCCTGTCACCAGCACGTCAGGTGATTATGTCCTTTCCTGGTCACCTCTGGCTGTGTACTGTTACTATACTGAAAGGGTAATGTCACCATTCAGTAGGCGCAGAGGGGCATTAAGATATGGAACTATAATTTCGTTATAAAACCATTGTGATGTAATACCTTGTTTGTTGACCTGACTGGCATTGAGGCACCTTACAAAATGCAACAGATTGTGACATGCATGCCTCAGATTAACTGGGTAACTGAGGACACACAGCAATCTTTTACCCCTTAATAGTTCTACAAGTCAAGTGGGCACATCCCAATGACCCTGTGCCTACCAACATCAACTAGCTAAAAAACATCAACTAGCAGGGAAAAAAACAGAAAATACCTGCAAACTGACCATTTGTTTGAAAAAAGAGCTGACGTTAAGGCACCTCGACAATTTATGAAGCTTATAAACAAAGCAAGGTTGATTATTAGACCTCTCTGGTCATACAGCTGCATGTTTGTAATGAAAGTAAATCATTTGCATGGTGGGAGGGCATAACTGATGCACCACAAATAATGGTTCTCATTTGTTACAGTCTTGTTGTCTAAAATATTTCCAGTAATTATGGGAGAGTTATAGAAGAACAAATGTGATGTGGCGACTTTCAGCTTGTTAAAAAATGTGCTCCATATAATTCAAAACAGATTTGTACTGAAAACACAGGCGGTCATCAGACTGTGTGGTAGGATTTTGTCTGTAAGTGTGCAAAAGCTTATGGTGGACACATTGTGCAGCGAAATAAAGTCTATAATCTAATGTAAATCTAGAACTATTTTGTTATATTGCAGAATCTTAGTAGGCTAAAATTTCAAATGCTTTATATTTATCTCATTGCCACAGGTGTTTTATTTTAAAAGCCAGACTTTAGAATCGAAAAAACAATTGCAAATGGCTGCAATCTATTGTTCATTCTCAGCAGTAGCACTGATTAGTCTATAATGTTTCACAGAAACAAATATGAAAATGAATAAGGCCTGCCTTTCTAGGCTTTACTCCAGGACACTCCACCAGAATATTCGGACTAATATGTTGCCATGACTCAGAGTTCAGGGTCCATTAGTACTTGTAATCGGGTGTCTTACGTTTTTGATGCGGTGCACTGGACATTGTTAGATCAATTTAGTTATTAGAGGTTCTTCCATTTTGAAAGGATCTTAACCAGAGGTGATCAGCACCTCACAAAGAATGTCACACCCAATAAGCATAGTCGGTGGTAATCTTCTATGAGGTGCTGCTAAAATGTGCCCTGAAATTGGAGTTAATGCAGTGGTTTTGAAAATTTGAGGCTTTACATGCAGAAGTCAAATCAACTATGTTGCGTTTAAGTGAATAAAGCTAATCCTGGGAGACTCAGAAGTATCTCAGAAGCGTTGGTCACCATGGTACACATGATGCGTGTGTTCGTATGAGGAGGACTCTTACTGAATTCAGGACTGGTACTTCATTTAGATGAGCACCAGCCTTATTGCATCACCACAGAAGGCCACTACGAGACATAAAAATATGATGAATCACCTTATAACCAGCATTATGGTTAAGATAGGGAGAATGCCCAAATGAATAAAATTTACTTTTGCTTGGGGCTACCAATTTCCTTGCACCAAAATGTCTTCTAGAAATCAATTGTATCACTTAGGTCTAGGCAACCACTAACCCTTCTATGTTGCTTGTAAACTCTGCAAGGTGCTTTACAATCCCCTTGTGATGTTACCAAGCTGAGCACAAGTGCATTTAGTCTGTGTTTATCAGCTAGTTCATGTTTGTGTGTTATCTATTACTGTTCACTGCCTGCCGCAACCAAAAAGTGACAAAGAAGAATCTTTAAAAAAAGGTGGAATAGAATTGAAATGTGCTGTCCTGTGATACTGCTTGGGGGTAACACCACAAACAGACACACCAATTTCAATCTCTGAAGAAGTGCATAATGGCATCTCCCCTTCCAGCTTTACTATTCTAACATGTTATATGATTTGCAAGCACTGTGCACTGGCAATAATCCAAGATTACAAACTGGTTTAGCTTTAAAATATAGACTAAAAATATACAATTAAGAACTACATTGCACAAAAGTAATGGTGTAAACTGAACTAGCATCATGTTATTAGATTGTATTATTATTATTATTCTTATATTAGATTTCCAGATGTGCGTGCCACTCTAATAGGATTATGAAGATGATGATGCACAATATTACTACGATGCTCAAGCAGATCTTAAAATAGAAAAGTCTTAATGTAATTGTAACAAGATGGGTTCAAAGCAATTAGACCGAATAGCTTCTCTTGAAGCAATAGGTTGTCAATGACCCAGTGACAAACCAGATCATGCTTCAGAAGAAACGTTTCCTGTTCTGGTTCCACTTCTACCCTTCATACAGTAACTTGGAAAACAGCCATACTGGCACAATGAACTATGAGGCGGAAGGTTGTTGCCAGGGGAAATTAGGGTTATTACAGACCACATCCTCTCTCTGATTATTGGTGAGGGTGGTCTCTCAAATCACAGATTACAGAATCAGTTTACATTTCTTAAATCACAGACTGCAGACTCAATCTTGTTCCCGCACCAATGATCTTAGGTGAGACTATGTTCAGCTGTTGATGTACAGGCGAACAGGGCAAAAGCTGTATTTGCGTGTGCGTATGGCATGAAGGAAAGGTGGCAGATGGACAGCACTCTCATTTAAGGTAAATGAGATATCATAGGATAAGATGCATCGTGAGATGCACAATCAAGAGCACCAGTGTATACCCGCCCAGCCTATTCTATCAATTCTCCATAGGCCAGCTCTTAACGTATTAGCTTACAAATGTGGTTGTAAAAATCCATCTCAACACACATTAAACAAATGGTCTTTTGATTAAATCTTTCGATAATGGTGCCGAATAGTGCTTCCATTTGAGACACTGATGTTTGGAAACAGTGCAATATTAACTACTTATTGCATAATTACTTTATCGAGTCAGTAGAAAAGGAGGAGGTCTCGCAATTATTTACCGAGAGCACATTAAAATTTTAACCCATGGGCTACCCGCAGTCTGTGATTGGAAACCGTTATTTTTTAAAATAGAAATTAACAAACAATACTCCTTTGATATTAGTCTGATCTATAGCCTTCCGAACCCCAGAGCATCTTTCACAGATAAGGTCAGCCCACTGCTAGAGCTTAAAGCTGACCTTCCAGACCGTATAGTGCTCTGAGATTTTAACTTCCACTTTGATAACCTTTTACCTCTGGATTCTGCCCATCTCATTGATCTTATGGACGGCGCCGACCTAACCCAGCTAGTCAAGTGTCCAACCTATTGAACGGGTCACTTACTGCACGGAATATTTTCGAATACACCTCATCTACAAATTGCACCTTCTCTCCCTCTAAGTTGGTCCGACCACCTGGCTGTAATGTTCAAGCTTAACTAGGGAATGGAACACCCTGAGAATATTCCACCTAAATCAGCCAGGAGCCAATGCCCCTGGCATAAACTTGATACTGATTAGTTTACTCATACAATAACGCCTGGCTTCCCTTGGTTACAGGAGGCTTGGACTTAAATGCCAGTAAATAACATTAATGGCTGATTAGGCCCTTGATCAACTGATTGCATCTAAAGCTCACCATAGTCATGGAACTAACCCCTCTGAACCATGGTTTCCCAATACTCTTAGGCTCCATAAACAAAAATGCTGTAAACTTGAAAGAAAATGGAGGACTAAATACTACACTAAAGATAAGGAAACATATAGGCAATCTATCCAAACCTATAAACAAATGATACATGAGAAAAGATTATGGTACTTCACTCATAGAAATGATTCAGCCAAGAATTCCACTAAGGAACTCTTTGAAACAGTCAAGAAACTGGCAAAACTTCCCAAAAATAAGAACAACATGGTTAGGCAACAACCTGGCTTATTTCTTTCATGATAAGGTTAAAGTAGTCTATGACTCCTTTCTAGCCAGTACTTACTCCACTCAGACAACGGATGACAATGTACGTATAACCCATCTTACTTCAGCCTGTATTCCTGAGGGAGATTCTCCGTATGATCCGGCACTTGACAATGGCACCCCTCCCAGTAATATCATAGACTCTGTAGCTGATGTTACTAAAAACCTTCCAGGGAAGGACCCATCCATCCTGCTTACCTCCTGCTCATCTCTAACTATGGATCAAACTTTACGGCTGCTAAAGACCATCTAATTGAGTGCCCCAAATGATCCTTGTCCTCCAAAAATAATGCAGTTAGCGCCTGAAAATGCTGTCATAGTTCTCACTTCTTTAAGAAGATGTTCAGTACTGGTCACTTCCCAATTGGGTGGAAGAAAGCATCCATTCTACCATTGATCAAAAAACAGCTTTAAAAGCTAAGATAGTGGAAAAAGTGGAAAAATCTAGAACTTACTCACCACTTTTTTCAATAAAAATAACCTTTTGAATGCTACCCAGTCGGCTTTTGAAACCATCATAATACCGAACTAGCCCTCATTACGGCATCTGAGGAAATAAGGCAGATCGTTGACACAGGAGGAAATGCAGCTCTAATTTTATTAGGCCTATAGGCGGCCTATGGCACGGTCAACCACACTCAGCTTCTGGACCGTCTAGCTTTGTTAGGTATCAGGGACAAATCACTCTTCCTTCTTAAATCTTTTCTATCAAGAGCAGAGTGTGGCTTTGGATGAGATTAGCTCATCCTCTTTTTCTCTGCCATGCAGTGTCCAACAGGACTCAGCTCTAGGGGTTTACAACCATTACAACGAAACTTTTACCACGCAGTGCTGTTACAACGCAGGTTTTACTACGCATACCATTACAACGCATTACACTGGGGGGCGCTCTAGGATAGGGAATACGTTTAATTTACTATCCAACACCTTCCCTACTATCCACGGGGACTGGAGTTGGAATGCGTTGTAACGTCATACATTCGCTCTAGGCCCTACCTTATTTAATCTTTATGTGACCCCATTGGCGACTCTGATTAAATCGTTTTGTTTTGAGCTGCTGTCCTATGCAGACAACACCCAAATTGTGGTGTCGTTCACCTGTAACACAGAGATGGCTGCTGCCAGATTCCACGACTGCATTCTACATGCAGGGAGATAGATGAGCGAAAACTGTTTAAAGTTAAAGTCATCCAAACTGAAGTCTTACAATTAGTAAGGAATCTGTCCTTTCGCACTACATGTTGGTGGCCTCAGGAGCTTGGCACCCACCCTACTCCAGTCGCTAAGGTAAAAATAATTAATATACTTTTTGATAGTAAATTGTCTTTCGAGGGCCATATCAATCACATTACCTCTGCTTCTTTCTTTACCCTGTAATTACTCAGAAAGGTCCTTCCCTTCATTCCATCAGATCTGCAGAAAAATGTTGTGTCCGCCCTCATCGTATCAAAACTGGACTTCTGCAATGCCCTGTTTAAGAACATCCAGAAGAAATTCCTTAACAAGCATCAGACTGTACAGAACATGGCAGTCCGGTTACTGCTGGGCATTCCAAAATGCAAATCTGTGTCTGTCCCAATCCATAGCTCAGCTGCACTGGCTTCCTATTAGGAAACGCATCGACTTCAAGGCTTTTTGTATTGCCTTCAAGTCTTTGGACAACTTAGGCTTGGAATAGCTTTAAAATAAAGTGCTTTGCACTACAATCCAGCTAGGCCTCTCTGATCTGTAGAAGCAGATAATATAGTCATTCCTAGAAAAATTAAGAGATCTTCTTAAGAGTGGCAGATGTGTTGTGGTCTGCACTGCTTGACTGTGGCACTCCTTGCCCCATCAACATTAAACGAATTACTGATTTGCTGACCATCAGAAAGGTCCGACTTTTCCTTCTGGTTCAGCGCCTGGACAACTCCGGGTATTAGAGCGCTTTATAAATCCTCATTTCATTTCATTACGGGTCTTGTGAAAGAAAAAAATCCATATTATGCCACATATCTGCAGTTTGATGCCCGAGTTATTTCTCAGTCGTCTTATGCTGGTTCATTTTGATTTACTACCAGCATTTCTTAGCTATCTTCTGTCCTATGTTCTTAGATTCTAGGACAGCGTTAGCACTATGAATCCTTTATAGCTTCTCTATGAATCTCCCTCCATATTGTTAGTAAATATGACCTCTTCATTATCAGCGTGGTATCCTTTTAGTGTTTTCCCTCACTGTTTAGCGACCGCAATTGTGCCTTCTGGGTACGTTTTTTGCTTGATCAAGATCATGATTTTTTTTTCCATCTATCCACTGTGGAATTGTTTTTCAGGTTTATATTTTGTGCCTCAACGATGATGATTAAGATGCCTTTTTACACATTATTTGACATATAGACTGAATTATCATACTTACAATTGTAACAGATTTCCTATGATGTGTGAAAGTGTGTTTATTAATGTGTTTTACTTATACCTCATTTCCTGTGCAAAATGCCATTACAAGCTAAATGGAGGCCACCTTAAGTCACTCACTCCTGCTTCTCCCCTGCACACATTCTCTCCCCACAGGGTTCGCAGAGCACACAGAGAAACTGATGACATAATGGTTTCTTTTCACTGCAGATGTTGCCTTGCTAGTGTTGAACTTGATATGGTGCAGATATAAGATTGCAACAAGTATCTAACTGGGTCCATTTACTGGGAGAATGTTGTATTGTTTAGTGTTTCATATTTGTTAGAATGACATTAGCATAGAGAGTATTGAATTATTTTTTGGAAGATTTGGAATGATGCTTATGTGTTAAGGTAATGGCATGTATTATTCTTGTGTTCTGATTTCTTAAAACATTGATAGTTTTGCTCACAGCACGATGATTTTTACATTTTACTCATTTACTATGCAAGAATTGTGTAAATAAACCCCTTGATTTTGTGGGCGAGCCAGAAGACTTTCCTGCTCTACTAGGGATGCTGGCCAAATTCTGTCTGATTTTCCTGTGCATTTGGGACGTAGAATATGTTTGGTTTTACATACTGTGCATAACTTTGCATTTGAAAGCCTTCATGGCATTGACTCTACCAATATTCTTTAATTTTGTAATAAAACCCTTTACCTTTTTATTAACCTAAAACTTTTTTGAGTGGGCCCCTTGATTACTGAAGTGTTTACTCTGCTAATTGTTGCTGTGTGGTGTGATCCTCTAAACTGTGAGAGGACCGAATGAGGTAAATTCTGGAAGTTAAAATTTTGGGGTACGGTTTTTATTCTACACCATTGTGTTTGCCTCTGCTCTATTAACAGAGGTGTAATTTAAGAGTCTCGGCAAGGATTTTAATACAATTTGCTTACTGTTCATGCTGTAGACCTGGATATGCCAACTGCACTATTCACCTCACTGAGTCATGGAGCGAGCACCAACGAGTAGACACACTAGCGGTATTCTTGTCACACTGTGGTGCCACCTAATTCCGATGCAACCAGCACAGTTTTTACTAGATGTACGCTGCATGTACACTACATGTGTCTAATGCTAACGATACCTGAGGTAGGTTAGTTCTATCTTACTTTTATACAAGCTTAGTTCCCCCAAAATGGCCTCTTGACGTTATTCACTTTGGAATGCGCCTTGACCTGACAGTCAGAGTAGAAAGGATAAGCTTTTTTCAGTTCTTTCACTTAATGTAATGTGCAACTGTTTCGGGCATACCGTTGATGGAAACACAACAATGCAAATCTCAAGAGATTGCATCTGTTACGACGTTGGTGGAAATCTGCATCTTGCACTCTCTTGCAAGACAATGTCTACAAATGATTCTCTCTTTGCAGCATTAAGGTGTGTGATACTAAGTGCGTACTGTCATACTGGCCCGTTTGACCAGTTATTTTACCTGGTAGTTCCACAAGCAATTATAGAGTATGTGGACGACCCTGTAATATGGATTAGTATTACAACAGGAGTAAAACATGGTCATGGTGTTCAGCACAACTTGTAATTAGGGGTTAAATTGAGCTTATTTTATTGCTTTAGTACAAACACTCCGACACCCACTTTATGTCTCTTGTAAGACATAAGATCTTGAGGGTTGCTAATCATTTGCTCTACAATTATCTTGACATCCCAACATGTAGAAATATTGATACTACTATGAAGAAATACATTTCAAACAGCTAAGTCTTGGGGATCAAACCTCAATAAACCTGAAATCAATTGACTTATATTCTCTGAGCTACAACAGACTTTTTTTAGATTGTACATCTATAATTCAAAATATACATATGCATGCATATGTCATTGTTGAGTCTCAAAGAAAAATGTGATCAGAGGTACCTAATATTTAATTTAGGGTGATTGCCTCACAGATATACACAGGCATTGGTCCGAATGAGGAACCCACTGACGGGTGAGGTAGATGTCCCCTGCAGGCTGCACGGGCCAATCCTAAAGTACTTAATTTAAAGAAATTGGCAACATTCAGAGATACCAATTCACCAAAACGCCTGGACTAGTGGAAGTGACATCACACATCTTTTGACCTCACATATTTGACCCCCTTTTCCAAGACTCTAATCAACAGCTTCTTACGTACTGCAAATGTCTGTGGTATGGGTAAAGTGTCAAATCAAATGAAAATAAAGAGCTCTTACGGCAGTGCTCATTTTCTGTTCTTGCGACCACCATCATCACTCTCAAGACATGGGGTAGCTGTGGCAGGTGTACCAAAGGGTAAGCCATCAATAGTGACTACCACTAATATGTAAATGTATACTTGTAAAGCGCACTGTTACTCCATCTCGGAGTGTCCTGGCGCTGTATACCGCTGGGGAACCCGTCCTGGCTTTCCCTGTGAGATGGTCCCTCCTGGGCACCCCCAAGGTGCAGCCAGGCATCCCCGGCGCTGATAGGGCCGTTGTGGAGATTAAGCAAGCTATTGCCCAGAGTTGCAGAGTGGGACCCATGATTAGCTTAGGCACCTAGGCGAGAATTATCGAGTCCGCGGACATTGACCCAAGACCCTGCCGCGACGGGAATTGAACCCTGGTCCCGGGCCGACATCTGTTTCAGGGTCTGCCGCTTCTAACCAGTGAGCCACACTTCTCCACAATGGATATCCATGGTAAAATCTTGCTTGAATTAAGGGTGGATGAGACACATTTTATTTGGTGGCACCTTTATATACTCTGCAAGACTCAATTTCTGTTTTTTTATCTAGAATCCAAGAAATCCCTTGAGAGAGGCCTGCACCTGAAGACGGAGACTGATATCTTAAAATAACATTGTTTGTGTGATTGTCAATTTATGACAGCTCATAAACATCAGGCCCCCATTTTGTGCACACTTCCCCACAAATCAATGGAATGGAACAACACCATCAAAGCCACTCTTAGAGAACCCTATCTCTAAACAGTTCTTTGAAATGGTACAACTAAAATACACCCCCCTCTACAGCAATCACTCTTTTATTATGCTGGATGCATGCAAAAGTAGGATTTCCATGACGTCAATCTGTTAATCTAATTTTAGGCAGGCAAAACCTGCCAAAAAGTATGAACTTGAGAAGTGAAAGTTCTAAATTCTTAATAAAGACACAACATTCTCATACTGTGATTTCCAAATGTACGGTTTACTATTGTTTGTTTAATTCCTAAGAAAATGTAATTATACTCAGATTGCATTTGTTAAAATTGCTCTATGAGAAGGTTACCTCATCTTAAAACGCATGTAAAATGTTGTGATTCAGTTTGTTTTCTAAAACCACTCATGTTTTCCCATTATAGGATTGGAGAAAGCATTATTTATTGGTGTAAGACAGGCCGAGTGTGAACGACAAAAATCCATTCTCAGCTCATAAAGTCAGAGAACAAGCACTGGCAAAGTCAAGTGGGAACGGCCCTGAAACATATTGGTCTAGCCTATCCTTTTTTTATACTTCCGTCAAGCCATAAAATGGTGAGGAAAAAGAGAGCAGAGTGAAGAGGTGTCGATGAAATGAACAGCAGGCCAGCAGAAATGTAACTTGTAGAGGTCTTTATTGTATCCTCAAAGTAAGAGACCCCATCCTTCAAAGTCCAGCAAACAACTGACTCTGAGTTTGAGGCTAAACATTCTGTCATAATTACATTCCACAATAGAACATAACAAGAGTGCATGAGCCATAGAACATCACCAGAAAGGCTGGCTCAGCTTTTGATAAGAACACTACATCACCTCCCTCTTTTCATCAACAAACTAAAATGATAAAAGAACATAAGAAATTAAACATGTTATACAAAATCTTTAAAGCGAGAAGGTGTAGAACTTTCTCTGTCAGATCTCCTCACAGTAACATCTGGTGCAGAAGTAGAGGGAAAAGAAGTGCCCTGTGCAGCATCGTTTGGACAACATTTGGCAACTCTATTGAGGTTCCAAACCTTGTGATCTTGTGTCCTAACCGCATTACCCAAGAGTTTGATAACTCTGGTTGGTGGACTATATTTGGAAATACCAAATCTTCTCTCTGGTAATTTTATCCTCACCAAATCTCCAACATTTACAACCGATGTCTTCACTAATTTTCTCGCATCATACACACTCTTCGTCCTATCCATCTTTTCCAACTCTCTTTCTTTCCAACCAACTGTATGATCATTAAAACCACCAGCACCAGATAGCTTTGTAGACACCCAAGAAGGCTTGAGATGGGTAGAAGCTGACCTTCCTTTAAACAAGGTAAAAGGAGTTACACCTGTAGAACAATGTGGTGTGAACCTATATTCATATACCTTTTTCTTTATGGCCTCTTCCCAGTCACAGCTGGACACGAGAGCCAATTGCATAGCTTCTTTAAGAACTCTGATAAACCTCTCAACAACCCCATTGCTTTCTGGATGATATAGCGATGCACGTTTATGTGCAATGGCTCTTTCACTCAGAAATTTCTCAACAACACCAGAAGTAAACTGTACACCATTATCAGTCAGTATAGAGCTTGACAAACCTTCGTTCGCAAATAGGTCATCAAGAAAGGAAATCACCGAAGAAGAGTCTACACGATTGACAATATTTATGATGGGCCACCTAGAAAACATATCAACGCATACCAACAGATATCTATCTTGGCTTTTAACTCTAACGGGTCCCAGGATATCTAAAGAAATTTCCACCCAAGGACCTGTGGACTGTTTCCTGACAACAATAGGTTGAGTTCTACACTTGAGTATCTTATTGCTTATTGCTAATAGAGCACTGGGCACAATCCCGCACAGACCTTTCAATTTGAGTGTCCATAGCGGGCAACCAATATACCTCTCTAACCCTTTCTTTCGTCTTGGCAATTCCCATATGACTAGTGTGAGCATTTTCAATTAGTTTAAGTCTCAACTTTGCAGGAGGAACAAGTCTGCTTCCTCTCACCAATAACCCTTTGAGCAAAGTCAACTGCTCTCTAACGCCCCAAAAACCTTTAATTTCTTCATCGCACTGTTTTTTTTCACACCAACCATCACGCACAAACGCAAACACACGCTGCAGGATAGAGTCGTCACCCAGTTCAGCTGTCCATTCTTCTTCTGTGATGGCACCCTCCGTTACAACACAAACTCTAAAATCTTCGGAGAGTCCTCATCAGGCCCAGAGAGAGAGTCACCACAAAGTCTCGAGAAGCAATCTGCCAAGTTGTTACTAGAACCTGGCAAATATGAAACACAAAACTCGAAGTCCTGCAGAGCAACTACCCAGTTCCTTATTCTGTGAGAAACACGGTCAATTCCTTTCTTTTCAAATACCTCTTTAAGAGGTTTGTGGTCTGAAATAACAGTGAACTTCTTTCCCCATAAAAACTTCTTACGTTTGTGAGCAGCCCAATAAACTGCCAGAGCTTCTTTTTCGACGACTGAGTAGTTACACTCAACCCCTCTCAGAGGCCTCAAAATAAATAAAATCGTGTTATTCACCTTTTCACCTTTATGCAAAAGGACTGCCCCAAGACCTTTACAACTTGCGTCAGTCATTATGTATGAATCTTTAGTTGGATCAAAACTTGAAAGATGTTACGCATGAGTGAGACAATTCTTAATTAAGTCATATTCTGCACTACAATGTTTGTCCCAGACAAATTATTGCCCCTTTTTTTTAGTAAAGCTCTCATATTTTCAGTCTTCTGGGCAAACCCTGGAACAAATTTATTGTAAAACTCAGCCATCCCAAGAAATGTAACCAATTCATCTTTATTCTCAGGGTATTTGAGTTTATTAATTGCTTCAACCAGGGACGGTTTAGGCTTGATGCCAGACCCAGAAACCAAATGCCCAAGATATTCTATGGCTTCCACGTTAAACTTGCACTTATCTAGTCTAAGAGTGAGACCCGACTCTTGTAACCTAGCCAAAACCTGACTTAATCTTTCATCATGCTCTTTGCGAGTCACACCATGTACCAACACATCGTCTTGATAGACTTTAACCCCATGAAGACCAACCAAAATGTTTTCCATCACCCTTTGGAACACCGCAGCAGCCGAAAGGCATTCTTAGAAATTTGTATGTGCCTAATGGAGTGATGAAAGTTGTAAAGTCTTGACAAGAGGGATGGAGCCTGACCTGATGATACGCTGATAAGTCTAACGTGTAAAGTCTTGACAAGAGGGATGGAGCCTGACCTGATGATACGCTGATAAGTCTAACGTGGAGAAGCGCGTAGCCCCATTCAAGGAAGACAACATCTCGGCAATGTTGGGAAGCGGGTAATGATCAACCACAACAGCTTTGTTGAGTTCCCTCATATCAATACATAATCTTGCCTCTCCGTTGGTCTGTCGGGCCATAACCACCGGAGAAACCCATTCTGTGGCTTCAACTTCTTCGATAAAACCATTAGAAATCAATTTATCCAATTCTTCCTTCATTTTGTCTTTGACCAATAGTGGCACATTTCTGACTTTGGCAACCTTGGGCAATGACTCCTCTTTCAATTTAATGAGATGCAGAAATTTCTTAAAACAGCCAAGTTTCTTATCAAAAACATTAGGAAATTTCTTAACCCAATCACCATGTTCTGAAACCACAGCAACATTGGGAAGATCCTTCAGACGTACAGAGGGAACCTCATTAGGATCAAGATAGACTCCAAAGTCTCGTTGATGCGCCCAACTGATGAGTGAATCCCCTTTCATTGACACGTAAATCTTCCCTGCTGTGATCCTGTCTTTAAAGTCAATTGTGCCCATCAAGTATCCCAACAGATTTATTATCTGACCACCATAACCCCTGGGAATTATATCAGGTTTGAGTAGTTTGACTCTGTTTAGTAAAAAATGTTCAAAGAATGTCATAGGTATAAGCGTAATTTTAGCACCTGAGTCAAACAACATATCCACAATACTGTCATTAATCAGAACCTTTTCTACAGGTCCCTCCGCTTTGAGGTTATCAACTTGCCATACTACTGATTCCTCTTCACTTCCAACATATATGTCTACCTCTCTCACCTTTTTTTGACCTTTGCTGGATCTACAACATCGGGAGAAATACCCCTTTCTCTTACAGATAGAACAGGTTGCTTTCCAGCCTGGACAATCCTTCGAATTAGCTAAATGTCCTGTGTTACCACAACGAAAACACTTAAAGGTGGAAGATTTAGTGTTAGAAATAGAACTTTTGTTACCACTAGCGGAGTCTGACTCTGGATTGGATGTTTTATGTGACATAGCTGAAGTGGACGTTTTAACTTCTTTAACCTCCGTTGCATTCTTTTTTTCATCAACATTATTTTTTCGAATGGGGTGCTCTGTGAAATCCCACCCTCGTCGCCAAAATGAAGAGGTGTCGATGAAATGAACAGCAGGCCAGCAGAAATGTAATTTGTAGAGGTCTTTATTGTATCCTCAAAGTAAGAGACCCCATCCTTCAAAGTCCAGCAAACAACTGAGTTTGAGGCTAAACATTCTGTCATAATTGCATTCCACACTAGAACATAACAAGAGTGCATGAGCCATAGAACATCACCAGAAAGGCTGGCTCAGCTTTTGATAAGAACACTACACAGAGCTTGTAGATAATTTGGTGTGTTACGATATTCTTAAGTGATTAAAAGTTTAAGATATGACTCTGTACTCAAAACAGAAGAAGCGTTGAGAATGCAGGCCCGCCTCTACCCTGAGACCCAGAAGGGAATTGATTGGCATCACTTAAGTCAATGGATTGCCTGTACTACAATCAAGGATTTCAGAAGGTCTGAGAATTCAGAGAAGCATAACAATAACTGTGGCACCTGGTATGTTCATATTTGTAAGTGCTTTATGTTAGGGTATAGTTTCTGTTAGAATGGAGAAGTCTTCATTACATTTCTCCAACAAGAATCCGCATGTCAACAGTTGCCAAACCACTGCTTTCAAAAATGGCTGCAAAAAGAAGGCAAAGAGTGTAGTTGATTTTAAAGAGAACCCACTGGCTCTGAACAGTTGAGATATAGGTTTGTCATTGCCCTGGCAGCCAGTGACTGAGTTCTCCTAAGTTAACAAAATAACAATTGAGGATTTCAGATTGCATGGGAATTTATGGAAGTGCAGCTTCAAATGGGACTCCTGATATGTTCATAGTTGTAAGTGCTTCCTGCTGTGATTCCATTTTTTGGGAATGGAGCATCTCAGGCAAAATAGAATCCTGTGTGTGTATATCACCTAAAGTCCATAATTTCACATCATATGACTCCCCACCAGGGGCGTATCACAGATACAGCATATTTTCCTTGTTAATGCAGGATACACCTTTTAAAAGGTGTGCCTGGCGCAAACAAGGAAATGCGCTGTATTAGGATGATTGCTCTGCCACCAGTGAAGCCGCAAACTCGTGCTGCCCTGGGCAAGCCTTTTCATGTGAAAAACGGAGCAGCTGATTTGAAGCCACTCCATGTTTCACAGTGCAGGCGACAACCAGCCTGCACTTTGAAGGGGGATTAGAGATTCCCTTGCAGGCGGCGCAGTGAGTGACTGCACCCGCCTGCAAGGTGATGTCTAGGGGGTCCATGGGACCCCCTTTACTTCCCCCCCTCCAGAGGGCTGGCGATAACGCTGATGAGAACGCTGGCGCTTTATGTGAGCCAGAGCTATCGGTATTCAGTAATACCAAAGTGGCGCAGGGGTGCGCAAAGCAGGTGCATACATCCAAAATATGTCCCTAGTACTTTCTTCTATTGCTTAATTAATAAGTGCTTCCTCCTTGACTGACTATCCAGTGCATAAGTTCCAAAACAGCTACACTAAAATGGGGATGCATCCAGTTATTGCAAATGTTTGTATTTTCTGGTATGTATGGCTCCCTTATGCTTCCTTTAAAAGGAGTTCATGACTTAATATTAAAAATCATATAAAGAAGAAGACGTTCCCACAAAAAACAGGAACTTTTATCATAGCCGCCAAAAATGCACAAGCAACTTGGTCTGTTAACTAATACAAATGCCATTCATAGATGGCTGATGTAGATGTGTATGCATCAACAGTGACTATCTCTTAATTGATTCATATTATTTTAATATTTTAACCTATTCACGAGTTCCCACTGTGAATCTATGCACATGTGCTACCTATTTGAAAAGGGAAAAATCTTTTAAAGATCGATGCGCTCAATAGCACGGCAACCCACAAAACAGTAAAAATAAATAAATGAATGCAAACGTAGTGCCAAGCAGGGAGAGGTGTGGGAGAAACAAAGGAGGGTGATAGAGGAATATTTGTTTTAAAAAGTATGATTGGGAAGGAAAGGCAGACATGCTGTGAGAAGTAAAAGGTTGGGGGAGCAATACAGAGAGTGAGGCAGGGAAAGTGATGGTTAAACAGGCACAGAGGGGAGAGAGGAAGAAAATAAGATGCACTTCATTGTTTACAGTAAAAGAAAAAATAGTTCCCTGAATGCAATTAGGGCCAGTAGTGGAACCTCGGAACCAACCAGCATCCTCAATACCTCCATCTCTGCAGCAACTCTCCTGGAAAGATGGAAACACGCAGAGGTCAGACCACTCCTAAAGAAACCCTTTGCTGACCACAGGAACCTAAAAGATTACCGACCAATTTCCGTGCTCCCCTACCTAGCCAAGGTACTTGAGAAGGCCATCAACCAACAACTCACCGAATACCTGGAACAAAACCACCTACTAGACGCCTCACAATCAGGATTGCGGGCCAACCACAGTACTGAAACTGCACTGATTGCTGCCACAGATTACATCAGAACTCTTTTTGACCATGGAAATACTGATCTCCCTCGACCTCTCTGCTGGGTTCGTCTCCCACCATACTCTCATCTACAGACTCTTCAACATTGACATATAGCAAAGTGCCCTCCAGTGGATCACATCTTTTATCACAAGACGCACACAGAGCATCTAACTGCCCCCTTCACCTCAGCACCCAAGGAAATCATATGCCCTCAGCCCCATCCTGTTCAGCATCTGGATGACTCTCCTTGCAGATGTCGTCAGATCCTACAGGCTTAACAATCTCCTACGCAGATGACACTCAACTCATCCTTTCACTCACCGAGGACCCTGCCAACACCAAACCCTGCTCCTGCAATGCCAAGACCAACATCGCCAATTGGATGAGAGACAACTGCCACCAACTCAACTCCTACAGAACAGAAGTACTAATTGTCCTAAAGGACATCTCCGTATGGGACCACAGTTGGTGGCCAGCAGAACGAGGACCAACACACACACTAACAGACCATGCACGCAACCTGGACATCATCCTCAACAGCCAACTACCATGAAACGACAAGTCAATGAAATCACCTGCTCCTGCTTCCACACGCTTTGCATGCTCCACAGAATTTTCTGATGGATCCCTGTCAACACCAGATAGACAGTAATACATGACCTTGTCACCAGCCACCTTGAATAACGCAACACCCTCTATGCCGGAATTTCCACCCAGCATCTCGGAAAACTCCAGACCGTACAGCAGCCAGACTAATCATCAACCTCCCCAAACGGACCAACATCAGCCCCCACCTCGGAAACCTCCATTGGCTCACCATCCACAAGAGATGTCAGTTCAAGATCCTCAAGCATGCATGAAAAGCCCTACTTTACTGCCTCATTCTATGAGCTGCGCTGTCACCAGGCCCCCACAAAGGCCTGACCAGCCGTTGGGGCCACCCCTGTGGTGCTGCACACGCTCCTTCACGAACCACACGAGGACCCAGACTTTCCTGCATTTGTGGCGACGTGCCCGCTCCTGTGGCCCGTGGCCCCGCTCGGCCCCCAGGGAATCGGCCAACACCAGGTTCTTGCAGGACATACCAAGCGCTGAAGCAGAGGCGTATAGCCTTTGGGCCCCTCTCCGTGCTGGTGCAGCCCGTACTTTTGCTCTTTGGTGCCACTGCCAGCGAACAGCTCAGCAAACCGCTTCATACTGCGCACCACACAGTCACTAGGCCCATTAGGAGTGTGCTACGGCCCATGGAAACAGGCTGCTCATGTTGAAGCCTTCGCCCTTTGTGCAGCACCGGAGGGAGATTGTGCTCCTCCCCCTAATGGCCAATACACGCCCTGTGGAGAAGAAGGGGTGCTGGAGCAGTGAGTGGCCCTGGCAGCACCAGCGCGAGGAGACAAGATATGCCAACACAGAACAGCCTTTCCAAGCCTCTGCAGATCGACAACTGTGAAACGCACGGCGCCACAGACAAGGGGAAAGCGGAGGGCAGGCAATCAAAGCTTACCTTTGACAAAACGCACAGCGCACAGACAATGAAGGGGAAAAATCCACTGCACCAAACTGTAGAAATGATGACGCAACGGAGGATCAGGAGCAAGATCTCAAGACCATATTGCTGGACGTTCAATCAAGCCTACGCAATATAGACGCCACACTAGACGCGCTCTCCACCCGCCTGAACAGAGTGAAAAATAGAGTGGACGATCATGACACCAGACTCGATCACGTTGAGGCAAGGGTCTCTGAAGCCGAGGATAATCAAACAGCCACAGAGGAACGTCTGCTGAAAATGGACAGAGTGCTAGAGCTCATAAAACAAAAAATGAAGATCTTGAAGCCCGCTCAAGAAAAAACAACTTCCGCATAACTGGCATCCCCGAATCCACAGCCATTTCCAGGATGAAAGACTTTGTTGAGACTATGTTGAAAGACCTTTTTGGCTCAGATTTATCTCTGGTCTTAATTTTTGAGCGAACTCACAGATCGCTGGGACCTCGGCCTCCACCGGGAGCTCCCCCGAGGCCTAGCATGGTGCAACTTCTAAACTATAAATATTGCGACACCGTGCTGCGGCAAGCGAGGGAACAAGGATGCACTCAATACAAAGGTGATTCAGTATCCTTCT
The DNA here is from genome assembly GCF_964261635.1 of Lissotriton helveticus. Classification (NCBI taxonomy): domain Eukaryota; kingdom Metazoa; phylum Chordata; class Amphibia; order Caudata; family Salamandridae; genus Lissotriton; species Lissotriton helveticus. The sequence continues at coordinate 769,009,702 of NC_136061.1, read as the reverse complement.
TCCCGGACTTCACCCTGACCGTACAAGCTGCGCAACAAGAATTCCGGCCGGCGAAGCAGCTGCTGCAAAAAAACAACATCAAATATGCAATGCTCTACCTGGCCAAACTCAGAATCACCCTCAACAGCAAGACAGCCTACTTCACAGATTCAAAACTGGCTCTCAAGTTCGCTAAACAGCAAACTCCAAAAGATCGCACCTCTGCCACCCACACCAGTTCCTCCACGGCTGATGCAAGGCTGAGTGACAACGACTAATTATCGCCAACCACAGATGCAGGGGACAACCGCAGAGCAACCTGAGGCAGATGGCCGCCGTCTCAGTCAAGACCACTGGACCCTATGAAATCCGCTGCCACAGCTAAGTGTACTGTTACGAGAAATCTTGGGACACGGTGGTGATGGATGGCCTTCTTTCATATACCTTTGCTCAGCCACCCGGCACTAATGCGGGTAGACCCCGTGGTGTCTCCACTTCCCCTGGGGATGATTCCCAGTTGCTATGTTCACGGGGGGATTCCTCAACCTAATTGGAGGGTTGGAGTGGGAGGGGGAGGCTCGGGAGGGGTCTATTGGGGAATTGTTATTTTAAGTTTATGGTTTATATCGAAAATGTTGGCACATCACCTCCTGTTCTCATCCTTATAGCAGAGAATCAAAGCACCACTCTGACACAGGGCAAAGGCACACACACCATCAACAACCCTTCCGCAGGGCATGGATAAGAAAGACACGATCAAACCCATATACTGGAACGTGTGGGGGCTTAACGATGCCAGGATATGCCTTGTACACGCTTGCCTTCTTCAGGAAACGCACCATTCAAAATGTTACACTACCCTCCTTCCTCACTCAGGGCTGGGGACTCATGTATGCCTCCTCCTACTCCAACTACGCCGGAGGGGTGTGCATTTTAATATGTAAGGATTTGGCTTGGACCACAGACCAATGCATATGCGATAACGAAGTGGCGATACCTTATCCTCACAGGCAAACTCCATCATCATCCCATCACTCTTTCCACTGGGTACTGCCCTAATATTGATGACCCATCTATTTTCACTACAGTGTGACAGGGAACCGCAAACACCACCCCACAAACAGTGCTCTGGTGTGGCGACTTCAATGTCCCATTGACAGGAGATATGGATCGGGCGGGGTGCACCAGATGTCCTCATCCACAAGCAGCATCCACATTGGCAACAATCATTACAGACAATCTCCTCACAGCTACATGGGGAGATACACACCCCGACACATGTGAGGGCACCTGCTTCTCCCTACAGCATAAAACATGGTTGAGAATTGATTATTGGCTGATGTTCCAAACTATGCTCCCATGGAACCCCAAGGTTTCTCATCTTTCCCATACCCTTCCAGATGACGCGCCAGTCTTGTGGACACTCCATCCCCCGTACGCACCAACTCCTGGAGTCTTCCCCTGAATGCACTTAGAGACCAAGTCTTCTGCGAACCGTTACACACTGCTATCGAAGACTACTTTGCATTTAACCCTGGGTCGGTTCAATCCCCCGCCACTCTTTGGGATGCCTTCAAGGTGGTCATTAGGGGGGAGGGCATAGCCAAGCAACATGGGGTGCTCAATGCCATCCAAGGTGCGCTCTCAAAACTCGAATCTGACATTTCCGCACTCAAGACTCAATTCCAACAATTCTCAGGTCCTTGCAGACATCCGTAGTAAACTAATTGAATACCAAGAGGAGACCGCTAGGGAGGTCAAATTTTTGGGCAGGGAAACGCAAGCACGTAGATACGGCGAGGGGGACCGTCCGGATAGGAAATTAGCCAGACTGCTCCAGAAACCTCGGGCATCCTCGTACATCACAGGCTTGATAGACTCAGAGGGCCAACGTTGCTCCTACACTCCAGACCTTATGCACATCATGGCGGAATTCTTTACCCAGTTGTAGTCTACTTCCCGAGTAGTTCCCGCTTCTGATCTGCAGGCGTACCTTGACGCCATGGAACTAGTATAGCTTTCCAACTCACATCGAGACCTTCTGGATTCTCCCATCACTGCTGATGAGGTGTGGCAGGCTATTGCTGGCCTCGTTCCTGACAAGGCCCCTGGCCTAGATGGACTGACCACCTCCTTTTATAAAGAATATTCTGACCTTTTGATCTCTCAGCTGTTGGAGGTATATCAAGACCCATTGGAGGTGGGCTCGTTGCCCCCTTCAATGCAAGAGGCTATAATCTTCACACTCCTCAAACCTGATAAGTCTGCTGAGCACTACGGTTCCTACAGGCTCCTCTCACTTATTATTATCAATAATAAGATTTGCACTAAAGTTCTTGCAAATAGACTACACCTACTGCTTCCAGTAATGATCAGGCCTGATCAGTTCGGATTTGTGCCGGTTCGCTCTAGGGGTTAAATACGAAATACTGACCAGACCACAGCTCCAGGGGGGGATGGGTGCACCAGATCTACAGCTCTACACGCTCGGTGCCCAGGCACACTATCTACACTACTGGACACTTCCCACACCATTTCAGCCACATGTTGCAGGGGACATTGATGCGGTATCGCCATGGCATCTGTCCACAGCCCTTTTCACCCCCTACAAAAGGCCTGTTGCTGAAATTGACACTCCACAGTGTCTGCGGGGGGCATGGATTGGGCTGACGCGACGCACAGGCGTTCCTCTCTTATATGCCCCTGAGGTTCTGTAATTCTCAAACCTGACTCCATTTTGTTCGTGACTCCATTTTAGTCTTGCCCTCACGTAGGCCTGTGAAGTAGGCCCATTGAACAAGTGGCCTGGCCTTCTGAGTTCGTGCATATATTAACTTGGGTTTTTCTGACTCTGAATGAACTGCAGAGAGACTGACCTTTTCACCTGAAACCGACCTTTTGCAAAACCAGTTTCACTAGCTGATCGTTGTATGAAATTGGCAATCAATGTTCAGGAGATCGTTAACTTTTAGTTTCCTTGCACATGTCTTATCTCACTCAGCATCTAAATTGTTTCTTTTCTTAAGACTTTTCATTTCATGGGGAATGCTTTTAATTATGGGTTTTGTCCGGCTTGCAAAGATCGAATTTGGGATAGTCCTAATAATTAACCTGTGGGTTGGAACGATGTAAAGTGAGCTTTTTGGAATGTGATGATGTATGTAAAATGTATACTATTGGTCAGAATTTGTCGCAATGGGTGTACATTTGTAATGAAGCAAATTGTGTATAAATAATGATGTCTTGCTCTATGAAAATTGAGCAGTTTCTTGAGTTGTACACCGTGTTGTATTGCTGGGATTTCTGCTACTAGCTGCAGCTAATAAATTTGATCTCTGACACCACCTACAAGTATTCCGTGTCTCTGTATCCCAAGGCAAGGGAACCCAGAGGACTTCGGGCGTGTCCCTGGCGCAGCTAGGTACTTGAAATCCCAGTTCTTCAGTTGGCGCGGCCAACGTGGGGCGACTTCAGTGGTACTGGTCCAAGCCTGAAGATTGCGAGGAGCCACGTGAGGAAACTCTGGAGGAGGGCCCCCACTTCATCGACCCCTGCATGTCGACGTGGACCGGAGGTCTTTTCTGCGAGGCTTCCAGCTTTCCAAAGGCTACGAAGGACTGCTGCCCTGACTGTCGCCTTGTCTTGGACCCTCCGATTGATATTTGTAAAGCGAGACGATAGACGGTCTTCTGGTGGCGTGACAGATATTTGGTTAAGTATAAGTGGGTCGCTCCCGCGACTTTGTTTAGTTTCTTGGTTTTGATTTGGTTGCTGCAGTACCCAAAGCCGAAGGGCTTGTATATTTACGAGTGTATAATTTTTTGATTCCCTTTGAAGTTTAAAACCAGACTAGTGAGCAAGATGCCTGGTCTTGGTAAATTTGGTAATTGGTTTGTTTGTGGTTGTAACAGGGATTCCCGATAGGAGGATTCGTGTCCGTTACCTCCGGTTGGAACTCCGACTTATGAGCTCTATTCTAAACACGGAGTGGGCCCTATTACTTATAACGAAGTATGGGTCCGCTACACGAAAAAAGATGGTGTTTTACAATGGCCCCCACATGGTAGTTTTGAAACAGAGATTTTAGACAATCTAGAAGTTAGGCTATTTAGGAAGAAAGCCCGGCCGGCAATGTTTGACTCTTTCTGCCTTTGGCGTAAGGAAGCCAAACAGCGAGAAATTAAGCAAGCAAAGAGAGATAGGAAAGATAGGAATATGTCAGTACTACAAGCTGCTAGGCAGTTTAAGATAGATGAGGAAGATCGAGTGTGTGAAGTTTTAGATAGACAGCGTTGCATGGCCATCGATAAATGTTATCCGGCCTTGTCACCTTCCCTTCCAAAAGCGACTGAAGATCTTGAAAAAGATCCTTTGATGTCTCATTTACTGAGATTGCCACCCCCTTATGTGCAGGGTGCTACTGCACCTCCATTACCCCCGGTTTTTCCACCCTTTGTTGTTCAACTTCCTGCTGTTGTTCAGCCACCCGGTGCTCCACAGATGGTTTTGTCTCCTACTGCGCAACCCACTCTAGGGTCGCAAGCTTTGCTACCAGCTTTGCCTCAAACTCCTTTGCCTTACACTGCCTTGTCTCCGTCTTCTCTTACTTCTGTTCCTATGACTCCTACTCCTCAGACTACTTTGTCTCCTGTTCTTATGTCTGCTTCTTCTCCTTCTGCTCGAAAACGTATGACTGAGACTGTTGCTAGTCTTTTGTCTCCACTTTTTGGGTCACTGAATAAGGCCCCCTTTTCAGAACGAAAGCAGAGTCGTAGTCAGCTTCCTGGTTCCGAGGAGCGGACAGTGTTGGATCTATTGGCTCGTAGATGGGTTTTAAATGCTTCTAGGTACGATTTACAAGCAGTTATGGATGTTTTCTTTCAGTGGGAGCCGCCTAAGCAAAGGTATGGTTTTGATGTAATGTGTACTTTTCTCCGTCAGGAATGGGAAAATAATGAGTTGGGTCCGATTCCACAGGAAGTGCTTGATGTTCAGTCAGAGTTTGCTACAGGGGCGATAGTGGAATCTGATGTTACAGATGCTGTAGAGACGATACTTGCCTTCAGGTCTAGGTTACCACCTCAGCCATTGTATGAACCTGATCCATCTGTTAGGAGGGAAGTGAAGCAGTATCCTATGAGAGAGGTTCCCCCTGTATGGAGAGACGCAGTTCAGGCTGATGCCGTTTTGGGTATTGTGGCCGCACCGGCCCATTTTCAGCGAGTGTGGGTACATGTTCCTTGGAAGCGAGCAGAGGTCTTGGCTCTTAAGCAGACCTTACCTGACCCCCGTAAGAATCCTGCCCGTTATTACAAGGAGTTGTCTCAGACAGTTGAAGCGTGTATTATGAATTTAGCGGACATAGACATGTTAATGGGTAATGTAGTTCCTCAACCTTTGTGGGCGAAGATTCGTCATGAGAATCGTGCGGCAGAATTAGGAGATACATGGGCTAATATTGTTGCTGCAGATGGTCGGCAGGTAGGAGGTGCCAAACCTGAGCCTTTAGTTCCAGAATTACCTGGTAGGATTATTAATCTAATGAAAACTATGATGCCTGCTTTTGGGACAAGTTAGCAGCATGCAAACAAAAGAAAGATGAGAGTGTGTCTGATTTCTTCACTAGGTTTGAGGAGACGTTTATCGATCATAGTGGTCAGGACATGAGTACGGAAGGTGGTCAAAGGTTGTTCGTGGACAAATTTGTTTTTAACTTGCTTCCCGAACTTTGTAATTAGTTAAAAGACTCTGAGAGTTCATGGGCTGTTTATTCTTCGGACCAGATATTGGCTACTGCACAATATTATGAGAATAGAGATAAAGATGAGAAGGATAAAGCAGAGAAGAAAACTAAAGATTTAAAGACGAAAGTTCTTTTGCAGCAAGCTTATCCGCCTCGTCACAATCAGCCTCAGTTTCAGCAACCCCCACAGTTCCAGAGATTGTTACAGAAGCCTGAGCCGTATGCTCCGCGATTCTTTCCTGGTCCTAATCAGTGTGCTTATTGCAGAGAGGAAGGTCATTTCAAGAATAGTTGCCCGGCTTTGTTACAGCGTGCGAATGGCGTATCTAGTCAGAGAGGTCGTGGTGGTTTCCAGCAAGCTCCTAGGGGTAGGGGACGTGGTGTGTTACCCCAGAATGAGCGTTCCTCTTCCCTTCAGAACTCTGCGAATTATTTTGACAGACAGAATGTTCCGAGTGGTCAGTCTGCACAGTACTATGTTGATGATTATTATGTCGAGAGTGAGAGTGCTGGTTATAATGATAGTTAAGACAGCCATGGGCAAAGAGAGGGAGTAGTGTCAGTTCCAGTAGACCAGAGTGGACTTTATGTTGAAGTGATTACATCAGGTGTGACAGAACCTTTTCTTTTGGATACTGGTGCGACATAGAGTTCTATTATGCACTCTAAACTTCCTGGCGCACCTTTGTCTGGCTTGACCAATGTTTCCGTAGGATTTTCAGGCGCCCCAGTTTGTAACCCGATTTCTAATCCTTTGCCCCTTTCTATTGGCCCTTGTAAATTGGAAGCTCCTCTTATTTTGACGACTGGTTGTAATGAGAATCTGTTGGGTTTGGACTTGCTGAAAAGATTGTATGTGACATACATTGTTCTCCTTCGGGAGTACATCTTACCCTAGGTAAGAAAGTGATTTCTCCAATGTATTTGTCTAAATATTGTCTTCCACTGGAATTGCATTCTCTTCCTGATACACTTTGGGCTACAGGTCCTAATGATGTTGGTCTTTTGCAGATTCCACCTTATGTTGTTAACCTTAAGTCGAATGCTAGACTACCTCGTATTTCCCAATATAAAATCTCAAGTGATGGCGAGAGAGCTCTTTTGGCGATCATTTATGATTTGATTGAGAAGGGTGTAATTGAAGAAACGAGAGGTAATGTGTGTAACAGTCCTGTTTTGCCTGTCCTTAAGCGTACTGATGCTTTTCAGCCACCTGTGTACCGGTTTGTGATCGACCTTCGAGAGGTAAACAAGATTGTGGTGCCACAGTTTCCTGTTGTCCCTGATATCACTGCTTTGTTGACTCTGATTCCTGCTTCGGCAGCCTGGTTTTCTGTTATCGACTTGAAGAAAAAAATTCGATCACATCACTCCTCACTTGAAAGCGTTAAACTGGCTCCCCTTCGAGGCGAGGATCCACTTCAAGCTGGCATGCATCACGCACAAGGCCCTTCACTCTAAATCCCCTGCGTATCTTGCTCAGAAGCTTGTGCTATCTGGTGGAAACAGACACTCAAGATCGACCAAGGCCCTCCTACTCCGGCCTGCACGCTTTAGGAAAAGAACAACCTACAATAGGGCTTTCACTGGAGCTGCACCAAGAATATGGAACTCCCTCCCTCCTGACATTAGAAAAATCCCTTCCTTTGCTCGCTTCAAAAACGAGGCCAAGTCCTTTCTCATGGGTAAATTCCTTGGCTAAACTCATTCCGTCAGCCACCTGAGAGAATGTTGCCCTATCCTGCGCCATTGCACACCACTGTATTTGACTTTTTGTATTATTTGTATTATATTCATTGTACTTTACTTATCCTTGTTGTATAGCTTCTCACATCCCCCAGGTACAGTACCCTCTGCTACCCTGTCCCACCTTCATCCCTTGACTCTCTGTAAGCCCTCCTTTGTACCTAGTTTTCATCGTTTATCGTGTGATATGTCCCTGTATTATTCTACTGTATCTGTAAAGCGCTCTGATACCCTCACGGGTCATGTTCGCGTTCTATAAAACCTTAAAATAAATAAATAAATAAATAAGAATGATTTCTTTAGCATTCCGATTGCTGAGGAGAGTAGATATATTTTCGGCTTCTCTTTAGGAGGTCGAAGCTTCCGCTTTAAGAGAGCTCCCCAAGGTTATTGTGAAAGTCCCTCCATCTATAGTCAGGCATTGAAAACTCAGCTTGATAGCTTTGTGTTGCCTACTGGTGCTACTCTTATCCAGTACGTTGATGATCTGTTGGTTGCCGCTGATGACGAAAAGATTTGTAAAGAGGCTACTCTTTCTCTGTTGCGGTATTTGTCTGACCTTCATCATAAAGTGTCACCTTCAAAGTTGCAATATTGTCGCCAAGCAAGAAGTAACCTACTTAGGTCATCTCTTGTCGAAGGAGGGAAGAAGGTTGACCCCAGAACGAATTCAAACGATTGCGCAAATGAGTGTACCATCCACACAGAGAGAAGTGCGTGCTTTCTTAGGTATCACCTCGTATTGTAGACAATGGATCCCTAATTTTTCCCTGTTAGCGAAACCTCTGTTGGCGCTGACTCTTAAAGATACTCCGCATCCTCTCCCTTGGTTTGATGAGTGTCAGAAAAGTTTTTCTGGATTACGTGATGCATTGTGTTTGGCTCCGGTATTGGGTACTCCGGACTACAGTAAACCTTTCACGTTGTATGTTCACGAGAGAGAAGGTTGTGCATTGTCAGTGTTGACTCAACAGTTCGGAGACAAGCAGTGTCCATGTGCGTATTTTTCAGCTACGTTAGACCCAGTTGCTAAGGCGTTGCCGAGTTGTTTGAGAGCTACAGCGGCAGCGGCTGTTTCTATCCGACAGTCTGCTGGTTTGGTATTGGATAATACGTTGATTGTGATGGTCCCACATGCAGTGGATACCTTATTGAACAGGACCAAGACACAGCACCTTACTAGTGCACGTCTGTCAGGTTATGAGTTGACTCTTTTGGCTAGCCATGTTCACATCAAAAGATGTAATGTGTTGAATCCAGCTACGTTGTTGCCGATCTCTACAGAGACGGATGCTCAAGAACAGCATGATTGTTTTCTTCGTACAGAGGAAGAAACGAAAGCTAGGATTGACCTAAAAGATACTCCTCTGGAGAATGTCGATGGTACCTTATGGGTAGATGGTTCGTGTTTCAAGCTTCCGAATGGTGAAACGACTGCAGCATATGCTGTCACGACTTTACATACGGTTGTTGAAACTGCACGTGTGATACAGAATTCAGCTCAAGCAGCAGAGTTGATAGCGTTGACAAGAGCATGTGTGTTGTCAGAAGGGAAGCGAGTGAATGTTTATACTGATAGCCAGTATGCGTTTGGTGTTGCCCATAGTTTTGGACGTTTGTGGAGAGAGAGAGAGGATTCCTGACTTCCCATGGTACAAAGATTCAGCATGGGCAGTTAGTGAATGAACTTTTGGAATCTCTTACTCTCCCAAAGCAGATTGCAATTGTGAAGTGTAGTGCGCATAAGAAAGTTGTGGATGATGTAGGTCGAGGGAATGCGTTTGCGGATGAAGTTGCGAAGGAAACGGCGAAAGACATGATGAGCCGTATGTATGTTGCAGGCCCTGCAAGATGGGTTATGGCTGGTGGAATGTGTGAAGACACATTGGAAAGTGTGAAGATGATTCAGGCTGAAGCTATGGAGAAAGAAGTGAGTACGTGGGGAGAGAGTACGGGTATGTTGGATTCGACAGGTTGTTGGGTTGAGTTGTCAGAACACCAGCGATGGTTGTTGTCAGATGCGTATGTGCTCCCAGTGGTTACGTTGGCTCATGGAATGGCTCATATCAGTTCGAAGGGAATATGTAAGTTGTTGGCTCCAGTATGGCAGAATGCTGGAATTCCGAAATGTGCTAAGAATGTTGTGAAGCATTGCATGATTTGTCTGAAGTATAATCCTGGAGAGGGAACTCCAACTCCAGCTGGTCATTTTGCTCCTCTGACGTATCCATTTGAAGTGATACAGCTATATTACATTCACATGGAGAGATGCAACAACCTGAAGTATGTCCTTGTGGTTGTTTGCGCCTTTTCCAGATGGATAGAGGCTTACCCCCTGAAGGATAATACTGCCTTGTCTACAGCCAAGGTTTTGCTCAAAGAGTATTTCCCCAGATTTGGTTTGCCGAGAAATGTATGGTCGGACAATGGGAGTGAATTTGTGGGCCGAGTCATGAAGAAAGTGTGTGCGGGATTGGGTATCAATCAGAAGTTCCACGCAGCGAATCACCCCCAGTCTGCTGGACTTGTTGAATGTTACAATGGTACCTTGAAGCTGAAATTAGCTAAGGTACAAGCGAGCACTGGTCTTACATGGCCGGATGCCTTGCCGTTGGCTCTTTTGTCAACAAGGACGACAGTGCATTCTCGTGTGGGACTTAGCCCATACGAAATAGTTTTTGGTCGTCCAGCGAATGTTTGGGGTGTGCCTCGTCCTAAAAAATATAGTGACCTTGAGTACCCTATGTTGGTGGATTACTTACATGACTTGACTGCTAAATTACGTGTTCTCCACCAACAGGTCTATGACAGTTTACAGACAGCTACTACAGATCCAGGCCACTCCATCGAACCTGGACATTATGTTCTCGTCAAGAGTTTCCAGCGCACCAAGAATTTGGAACCGAGATGGACTGGTCCCTACTTAGTTCTTCAGGTCACTAGAACTGCTGTTAGAGTAGCTGGCAAAAAGAACTGGGTGCATGCCACCCATTGCAAAAAAGTTCCTTTGCCTTTACCGTATGATCAGTGGGTGAGGGATGGTATAGCTGATTCCGAATGTGAGCGAGTCCCTAGATTCATTCCTTTTAGCGATGCTCATTTGACATGGACTCGGTCAGAACGCGAGGATGATGATGTTCTGCAAGCTGCTGTGCCTCCTCATCTGAAGATTGATACCACCAATCCGGAACTCCTCTTTAAGGATCAGACTGTGCCTGATAAAGATCGCTACGATTTCAGACCGAGAAAGACTGTACATATGGACAAATAAAAATATGAATCTGGAATTTTTTTAGATAGTGAATTCAAACCTTGTCAGATCAGGAAACTTTTTTTTACTTTTTTTCTTTTTCGAGTCACCATCCGGACTCCGCTGCAGGGTCACGGTAGGAAGTTCTTAAGGGGGGAACCGCGCAGTGACACAAGGTCCGTGGTCCAGGATCGTTAGTACGATCTTGGCGCACACTTAAGTGAAGAAGGTAACGACCGTGAGCAGCACGTTAGAGGATGGAGTTTTCTGAGTCTGACCAGAGTGTTAGGAAAGTGGATTCTAGATTCCGAATGTGTATATTGGGTTGTAGCAAATGTTTTTTAATAATGTGTTTTCTAATGCTTTTGAATATTACGATAGCTTGTGTGGGTTGGGTTTTCTATGTCACACAACAGACGTTTGCATCTACCTCCCAACCTACTCTTTCTTTTCCTACTGTTTCCCCACATGAGTTTCATACGTTGCCTGAACATGAACAGACACGAAGATTAGAATTTGTGAACAATTCGTTTATACAGATGTTACATCAGCATCAGCTAGTTGTAAATACCACGAATTGTTGGGTGTGTGGTCTTATGCCGCATACGACTGATAATGGAATGCCATATTTGGTTTTGCCTTTTTCTTTTAATGGGTCTGTGTGGGCTTTACAGACTATGTTTATTTATGCGAATGAAGCATCTCCTATACGTTCCATCAAAGATAGTGCGAATAATAATGCCTTGATACAGGGAATAGTAGATATGGTCAGAGATATTGATGCATATAATGCTATCCCTAAAGATGAGGTACGAGCATATATTGGTTGGAACAAGACTGAATATAGCATTAGTTTGATTGAGAAGGAGAGACGAAAAAGGTCTCCCCCGATTTGGATCGTACCCCACCGAGGTCATCTTTGTCTGCAAGGCAATGGTCAGAATTCGAGAGCTCAGTTTGGTAGGAGTGTGTGTGTTCACACCTATGTCTATACGTCCCAGAATCTCCACCGTTCGTGCCAGCCAAAGGCACGTATTTTGTTTGTTATGATAGAGCATATACATGGTTGCCTTCCGACTTTTCAGGCACATGTTATGTGGCGTTTTTGCTTCCCCCTACATACACAGCTGCTTTCAATTACCATAAGACAAGATATGGTAGAGGTGTTATCGATGGGAAAGATACTGCAGGACAAGAAGTTGGAGACTTCTTTAAGGGTTTCCTGCCCTTTTGGGGTCCTATGGCTAATGATAGGAATATTTGTCAGCTTACAGAGTGGTCGAGGCCACTATAAATGAGACTGCAGGTGCCCTTAGCAATATTACAGCCGAGCTTCAAGCGGATCGCCTTATGACATTACAGAACCGCTTTGCTTTAGATATTATACTTGCAGATAGAGGTGGAGTATGTAAATTGATCGGGTCTAGTTGCTGCGTTTTCATACCAGATAACGCCCCGACAGTGTACCAAGCCATCTTGAGGTTACATAAGTTTGCTGAGTCTATACATGTAGACGAAGTGAACTGGTCGTTGATGGGATGGTTTTGGGAACTGCTGTCCAAATGGGGATGGAAGATTCTGATGTTTCTTGGTATGGCTTTAGCGATCCTTTTCTCGTGTTGCTTATGCATCCAGTGTGGTCCCGCCATTTGTGGTCTTTGTGCTACAATCTGTGTGAGAAGACCAGTCCAGAGAGAAGCGAAGGATAATAAGATGATGTTACAGCAACACCTTGATGACCGGATGACCAGATGAGAATAGATATAGACCTGGGTTCAGATTGATGTGAGTTTAGGTCATTGCCTACATAATGGCATATGGAGGGTCTGAGGTTCTGTAATTCTCAAACCTGACTCCATTTTGTTCGTGACTCCATTTTAGTCTTGCCCTCACATAGGCCTGTGAAGTAGGCCCAATGAACAAGTGGCCTGGCCTTCTGAGTTCGTGCATATATTAACTTGGGTTTTTCTGACTCGGAATGAACTGCAGAGAGACTGACCTTTTCACCTGAAACCGACCTTTTGCAAAACCAGTTTCACTAGCTGATCGTTGTCTGAAATTGGCAATCAATGTTCAGGAGATCGTTAACTTTTAGTTTCCTTGCACATGTCTTATCTCACTCAGCATCTAAATTGTTTCTTTTCTTACGACTTTTCATTTCATGGGGAATGCTTTTAATTATGGGTTTTGTCCGGCTTGCAAAGATCGAATTTGGGATAGTCCTAATAATTAACCTGTGGGTTTGGAACAATGTAAAGTGAGCTTTTTGGAATGTGATGATGTATGTAAAATGTATACTATTGGTCAGAATTTGTCGCAGTGGGTGTACATTTGTAATGAAGCAAATTGTGTATAAATAATGATGTCTTCCTCTATGAAAATTGAGCAGTTTCTTGAGTTGTACACCGTGTTGTATTGCTGGGATTTCTGCTACTAGCTGCAGCTAATAAATTTGATCTCTGACGCCACCTAGAAGTATTCCGTGTCTCTGTATACCAAGGCAAGAGAACCCAGAGGACTTCGGGCGTGTCCCTGGCGCCGCTGGGTACTTGAAATCCCAGTTCTTCACCCCCTCGGTCCCATTGACGAAACATCCCCTGCTGCCTCCTCTGCAGGACCGAGGTGCCTGCACCCGGCGGTCAAGCTTGACATGCACACCTTTGCTGATCTCTTCACAGGTGACCACTTTTGCGAACCGCCGATGGCACCTAACATGCCACTAGACACATTTCTTTATTATCAAATGCGAGCAACCTGCCATGGGTTTTTCCCAACATTTCCAGCGCCACCTGCGACCCTCACTGCATTAGAGTACACCTACATGGCCACTTTCCCGTGGAAACTCATCACGGCACTCTACCGAAACATGCAAAACATCCCACCTGCAACACAACTGCCTGCCCGGATAGCCTGGGAGGAAGATCTTGCCTCTCCACTCACAGACGTGCAGTGATCATTCTGCTGTAGCCAACTCGAACTTCTCTCCCCGAACTACTGGTTGCGTTTCATTCACTTTAACTTTCTACATTGCACCTGTCGCACCCCAGTGCTGTTGTACAAGATGGGCCTGTCTCCGGACTCAAACTGCACATGATGTCACGCTGACACAGCAAATTTTCTTCATCTTGTCTGGCACTGTCCGGCGGTTGCGTCATATTGGATGGTAGTCTACCGGGCACTAGGGGAAATCACACAGCTACAGTTGCCGTCCTCCCCGCTAGTTGGCCTGCTGGGACATGTGGCAGAGATACTAAAAACCTCTCGCAGACTTGCTGCATTGCTACTACTTCTCGCCAAACGAAGGATTGCGATGTGCTGGGGCGGTACCCTGGAGCCTAAACTGAAAGACTGGATACAAGATATTGTCTATTGTCACGAACAGTTATCAAATTGTTGGGAGTTGATGCCCCCGAGGTCTCAGCCATGAGACATTTGGGACCCATTCCTTAGCTATATGTGCCAACAAGACTCAGCTCCCACTTCACCAACCAACACCTAATTGTGTGCCCTGCAAAATGCAATGTGTCTTTGAACTCACGATATATGATGTTATGTACGTCTACAATGTCAGGTGTGTAATTCCAGTGCTATGTACCCAATGATCGTGAATGTATGTCAATACCAACGAATTAAATACAGTTAAAAAAAATAAACATTGAGGCAATACGGGGCCAAGTTATAACTGCAAGCATGTAAATGGGAAATGGGGCAAAAAATTTATTCATGGGGACGAGGAAGTGGGGCATGGTCATGGTACAGGAAAAATGGATAATAAGGGCTTCTGTGATGATTGTGAGATGTATTGTTGAATTGAATACTGACATAAATAACTGATCGAGCGCATATCAAAAATGATAAATGCAGAAATGAAGTGATGTTCTTTATACCATTAAACATGAACTGATTCACTATGACTGCAGATTTGTTTTTGCTCAGGGACCTGATTGAAACAAGTAAATATTTCTTCAATTTCATCTAGCAAGCTAAGGATTAGAGATTCCTAATCTTTATGTTTGCACTACTGTAAATTTCAGGAATGTGCTTTGATTAGATTTGGTTTCCATCAATTTTTAAATAAGCCTTTCTGACACTGGCAGCAATTTACAGGTCCGAGGGTAATTTTAACAATGTGTTTGAACAAAACAACTTAGAATACACTCCATACTTTTTTACAGCCCTGCATGACTACTGATTGTACTTCTAGATTAACTGCAGTATCAAGAAGTTATCTGTAAATTAAGGAAAAAGCTCGAAAATATATCACTGCAGATTAGGCATGTAACCCGCAACCTTGATATACGTAAGCTAGAGTTGTCCAAATAAATCTACAGTGGTATGTACTGAGAGGTTAACAGGTACACTGCTTAGTTAACTTTTGTGTTTTTATTTCTTTAGCATGGCTATAAGCAACTTACCATCAAACACACTATTTTCTCAGTACAAAAGAAAATAAGTTGCTGTTGGAGACCAGAGAAGCTTTGTTCCAAGCGACTTACCTTCACCTCTACGACCACATCATGCGCTGTTCTCCCCCCCAGAACAAGTTTAGGGCTTTCCCAGTCATCCTTTGCTTCACTATTATGCAGGACATCACTGGAGAATGCCATGTCCACGCCTGAACTTTCAAGTTGTCCTCATAGGCCAATATCTACCCGTGATGAACTGACCCTAGAAAGACCCATGCCAGTGCAGTGACATAAAGAGTCTATCGTCGGAAGCGACTAGTTACTGTGCAAGACCTCCAACCCCACCAGCCCCCCAACAGCCTTAGTGTCCAAAGTGCTCCTTGAACACCTAACTCATTTGGTGAGAGGCAAAACAAGGCAGGGCATCTTGCTCATTTTTCTCAAGGTTAATTGACCCCAAATACGTTTTCTCATTACCTAATGGACAGAAAGAAGCTCATCTTTTCAATGGGATTATAAGGTAGGAGGCTTTCCAGTATAGATAACCATAAATTGCCTACAATATTGTATCATGGAAGATGATGACAGGTCTGGTATTACAGAGGAGAAACTATTCAGTAGACCCTAGGGTACAAATATGCAGGCATGGTGAGTGTCCCTGCACCAACCCTCCCAATAGTTACTGCACTCTGCACCTCCACAGGCAAAGTGGAGTTCACTGACTTTTTGAGGTCACTAGAAACATAGCCATTAGACTCAGCATAGGCTCCAGAAATAGAACCATATATAAACACCCAGAATAAAGGCGCAAGGAAGAGAGGCTTTAGTTTCAGCCATTGTTTCAGATTTGCCAATTCCTGCTCAATAATTGTTTCCAATCAACAACAATGCTAGTGATTACATGATTCAGGTGTGGCATTCATGCAATCAGGCAAATCTCTATTCACTTCTACATAGCTTAGAGGTATCCAACCCCCATGCAGTATGGCCCTCACAATGCAATCCAATATTCTTAGTTGGTTAAAGGTCACACAAAAGAGCCTCGATCTCGGCCTGTCAAAAACTCAATTGGAGAAGTGGCACTACTTACACAGAAGCATTTTTGCCTGATTTAAACTTCAGGGCCAACTTAAATTAGCAATATACAAACAATGTCATAACTGTCTGTACTCCACATGACTAGAGTATAGAATATGTACCAAGTGGTATCAACACTCGCAATCATGTGAGGAGTTCAGCTAATGGTGCCTGAAAACAGGTTCCTCTCTCCAAATTATAAGAATAAGTCTACTGAATGAGTGGTTATACAAACCACCTGTTTTGTGTACATTCTGCACAAATGTAGCCTTTCCCGATATCACTGTGCACACAGACCTTCGGTCACAGTATTCCGAAGTGGCACTGTTTTCCTAGATCAAGGTTTATGATGTACCTTATTCTGCTGGCACAGCCTTTCAGAGTGGCCTACATATGCCGAGACACCTTTTTCACTAGCCAAGATTTCTGGCTGAAATTCTCCCAGCTTTAAATTTCTGAAGAGGTTTCTTATGGCACAATATTGGCACTGTGCAGAGAACTAAACGTTATTGCCAGGAATTACGAGCCCCTCCGAATAGTTATACAAGCTTGTGAAAATGTATAAGAAAATGGTCAACTCGGCTTGAAACATAACAAAGCAATATCTACACATGCAAAAATAAACACACGTAGTTTGCCAAAGACGGACTCCACACACTGTTAGATGAAAGAAGTTCAAACATGCTTACAGTGCTGAGATGTAAGAAAACCCATTGGAAAATAATTTCTTGACAACACAAAGACCACAACTTAGAAATGTACAGGCTATGTGATTTACAGAGGACACCACACCTACCAATTCAGAAACCCACTTGAAATCCATGTTCCAAGAAATTCTGCAATCATGTTCAATAATCGTTTTTCTAAAGCGAACAACTGCGAAGCACCAATATTGCTATCAGTGTATCTACATACAACTGACCGAAACATCCCCTCCAACTCGATACATAAATTAAATGTAGGTTTATTAATTAAATCAAGCTATAACATTAGACCCCCATATGAACGTCATCAACCTAAATCATAAAGATAAACTTTGAGAAAATGGTTTCTTCTCACTTATAGGGGCCTGTGACTTCAAAAATAAGAACATTTCTCCTATTCTTTGTGAAATCGAAACTCACCCCCCCATCCAAACTGTTAAATAACTGCACAATATATTTACAAGAAAATGCATATAAAGATTGAATGGCTAAAAGGTTTTGCACGGGTTTGACCGTACTGACTTCAAGACTGACCCAAGTCAATAATTGTAAACATTTACTCAGAGACAGTGTCTGAGGGGTGTTTGCATCTGCAAAAAAAACCTCACGATGACATAAAGGTACCCCTTTTGGCTGCAGTCTCCTCTTCAAACTGCCCTATCATTTCCAGAAAGCAGTGTACAACATTGACAGGCAGTTCGTGGACACCTTTGTTGGATTCTGAGGCAGATTTTTCAGAGGTGTTCGTGATGTCACCATGCACAGGCTGATTACACTTCCAACTGGAAGTGTTTCCATTCAAAGTGGGCACCACAAAAGTACTCACTTTCTAGTAGCCAACTTTAAAATAAGAAATCCAAAATATTCATCATCATTGACCTGTGAAACGAATACTGCACACAGTGTACACGGACACCTGCTCGCCTATCTGCCACTGTTGACATCTTGGAGTCCCAATGCATTTACGTACCAGTAATCTCCTGCAGTAGCCAAACCTCCGGCTGCCATCTTCGCCAGTCAGCATGAAAGAGAACGTCTCACTGAAATGAAAAGTGTTCAGGAAAATGTTAGCGTGACCACCGCAGAAACAGATATTACGCTAACTTGAATAGGGAGAGATCTTCAATCAAAATTAGAAATTAAACATATTAGCATTTTTTCATTACCCTTGATAATCAACCCCATCCTGACTTAAAAATTCTGTATTATCTGAAAAATCATAAAATGTCGGACACGTGCCATAATACGCATTTGAATTAAATCTGCAGTATCTGGAATAATTCATAAGCACAGGCTAGTTGAGGGCCTCCTGAAGGATCCATGCAGTAGAAAAAAATGGAGCTTCCCTCGCATGTGCATGCCTCTCTTTCAGCATGCCTGTTCTATTTTAACACTCTTATCTAATGTGCATAGAATGCTGGCCTTCATAACATGCTCTTTCGTATTCCTTGAGGGGCCTGGCAGGACAGCAGACAGACCAAATGAATAGAACAAGGAACTTAACAGTTGGAATGGATCAATTTTGTGCACTACAGATTTACACAATTACTTATGAATCAACTGTTGTGAGTCTAAGCAGCTTTGTTTGGCTGCTTGCTTCCATGATTTTGTCCTATGAACACAGGAGGAATTGCTGTAGCAACTGTTACTGAGATTCAGAAACAAATATATTTGGCCTTCTTTGCGGAAAACAGAAATGTTTGCCTTTTAGGCTTTCAACTGAGCGAAAATGCGTGGAAGTCTGCCCTCTTTTCAGAGGAGATGGTGTCCCTAAGTGGATTTGGCACTGTGGATAACCCCAAGATCATTTCCATCGAGATGATTTCACTGTGGAACACAACCGCTGCCACAAATATTCCAGGAAAAAAAAAAATAGGCCTGCATTAGAAATAATTGAATACATCTGTGCAAGCCTGCACTGCTGTCTAAAATCTATCTTTTATTTTGTCAAAAGGCCTGTGCCAAGCAATTAAAGGTTCATTTTCCAAAACCACAAGCTTTGAAAAGCAGCAATAATTATTACCTGGTGTATTCAGACACGGGCATCCAGTCCTTGGCATCAGGAAAGCAGAACTGGGGGATGGCTTTCAGGCGCTCCTCGGCTTCACGCACCTGCTTGGTTGGCCTTTCCAGCTGTGGGGAGGGAGGACACAAACATGTAAAATCATGGGATTTAATGTCAACTTCTACAGCATGAATAGCCTTCGTCCGGAAGGTGCTTTACTACCAGCAAAGACAGCGTTGTAAGTGCCAGTAATAATTTGGTGCTGAAAGTATATGGTGATGGCAGAAGTCCCATATGCCCTCATGTGTACTTTACCGCACATGCAGTCATTTCCCGTCATTTGTCAACGCATGCAGAGTTAACGGGTCTGCATGAGCGCGCAACGGTTTTACGTCAGATTTCTAGAAAACCATATCTTTACTAAAAGATGCGGCTTTTAGGTGGGTTTACGTCCTGTACCTCAGCGTGATGAGCTAGCTATAGTGTCCACAACTAGCGCAATGGAAACTATGCATACTAGTGCGCATGCGTTGGATTCCCAGTTTTTTAGGTAGAAGCCTACTAGACAGCGCAGATGTCTGGTTTGCGAATAACATTTTTGGGACATTCGGAAAACTGGCCTAGGTGTGCATTCTACCCGTTGTTTATCATTGGCTTTGTGGTTTGTAACTCACATTTGCTTGCTTTCTATTTGCTGGCTCACCAGCTCGAGTTCGCTCCTTCCCTTGCCCAAAACCTATTTACTGTGTTGGTCCATCAGTGCTCGATTTCTGTAAAAATACATTAAAATCTGGTTCTTATCTATTCAAAGACAGAGGTCAAATGTCAGCCTGCGTCTTCCAGGGGGCTTGGGATTTTTTTTTTCTCTGACTTCAAAGTGAGAAAATTTAGTGACAATCTTCTGGCTATGGGGGGGGGGGAGGTGCTTGAGGAAAGCTGTCCAATGTTAGCACACAACAAAATTGAAATGTCTATAAATGAAGTGTGCAGATATTTCAGAATTAGAAAAGCCCAAATGAAGCACGCTTTTGGGTAATTCTGAAGGGCGATAAAAACAAATATTTTAAAATGAGCAAAACAAAAAACACAAAAAATACACTATGTGATGACATTTCCACACATTATCGTTTGTGCGATTCCCGGGATGCCACCGAGCCACCCCGAGACGCACCCACGGACCCTTCAGCTGCCGCTCCTGCAAGTTCACCTGCATCCGGACCTGCACTACACCCGCACCCACCAAGACCAAGACGAGCAACAACAGCAGCCACCTGAAGTGCATCCTGCTCAACACCCGCTCCGTCCACAGACACGCCGTCGAGCTCTGGAACCTGCTCGACACCACCTCACCAGACGTCGCCTTCCTCACGGAAACCTGGATGAATGCCTCCTCTGCACCCGACATCGCCATCGCCATCCCAGACGGCTACAAGATCATCCGAAGGGACCGCATCAACCAGACCGGAGGAGGCATCGCCATCATCCACAGGAACACCATCCGCATCACGACCAACACCGAAGACACCCTGACTACCGCCGAACACTTGCACTTCCAGGTCCACATCAACCCCAAGACCACCCTCAGAGGAACCCTCATCTACAGACCCCCGGGACAACGCACACAATTCAGCGAAGACATCGCCGACTTCATTAGCCCGCACGCCCTCCCCTCCGCTGACTACATCCTCCTCGGGGACCTCAACTTCCACCTGGAGAACAACAACGACCGCAACACCACCACCCTGCTGGACAACCTCGCCAACGTCGGACTCAAGCAGCTGGTCAACACCCCCACCCACTACGCCGGACACACACTTGACCCCGTCTTCTCATCCAGCAAGGACATCGCCTTCAGCCACGCCACCGGACTCCACTGGACGGACCACAGCTGCGTCCACTTCAGCTTCAGAAGGACCACGATCCACCACCACCAACAACAGGTTGCACGCAGAAGCTGGAACAAGATCACAGCCGACCAGCTCGCGACGTCCCTGAGCAAGAACCCACCCACCAGAGCAACTAACCCCAGCCAAGCGGCCACCAACCTCACGAAGTGGATCAGCGACTGCGCTGACAACCTCGCCCCCCTGAGGACCCCGCCTAGCAGACCCGGCAGCAAGAAAGCCCCATGGTTCACCGACGAACTCAAGAGCTCCAAGAAGAACTGCCGAGCCCTCGAGAGAACCTGGCGCAGAGACCCAACTCCGGACAACATGGCTGCCCTCAAGCTCGCCACCCGAAAGCACCACCAACTCATCCGCGCCACCAAGAAAACCGCATTCAAGGAACGACTGGACAACAACGCACACAACAGCAAGGAACTCTTCAACATCGTCAAAGAGCTCTCCAACCCCAACGCCGGAAACAACGACATCACCCCTTCGCAAGACCTCTGCAACTCCCTCGCCTCCTATTTCCACAACAAGATCGCGGACATACACAACAGCTTCAGCACTCAACCGACGCACGCCACGACCGAACCACCGCCCCCCACCACCACCCTCCGCGCCTGGACTCCGATCAACACCGAAGACACCATCCGCACGATGAACTCCATCCACTTCGGATCTCCGACCGACCCCTGCCCTCACCACGTCTTCAACAAGGCCGACGCTGTCATCGCACCCCACCTGCGGGACATCATCAACGCCTCCTTCGACACCGCTACCTTCCCGGAGAGCTGGATGCACGCCGAACTCAGCGCCCTACTCAAGAAGCCATCAGCCGACCCCACCGACCTCAAGAACTACCGCCCCATCTCGCTGCTCCCGTTTCCTGCAAAAGTCATCGAGAAGACCGTCAACAAGCAGCTGCCGCCTTCCTCGAGACGAACGGATCCCTCGACCCCTCGCAGTCTGGCTTCCGGGCTAACCACAGCACCGAGACCGCCCTGATCGCAGCCACCGATGACATCCGTGCCCTGCTCGACAACGGAGAAACAGCGGCCCTCATCCTCCTAGACCTCTCCGCGGCCTTCGACACTGTCTGCCACCATACACTAGTACAGCGCCTCAGCAACGTCGGAGTCCAGGAGAAGGCACTGGAGTGGATCATCTCCTTCCTCGCCGGAAGAACACAGAGAGTCCGCCTCCCTCCGGTCAGATCGGAAGCCACCGAAGTCATCTGCGGCATCCCTCAAGGCTCCTCGCTCAGTCCAACCCTCTTCAACGTCTACATGGGCCCCCTCGCAGACATCGCACGCCAGCACAACCTCAACATCATCTCCTACGCCGACGACACCCAGCTGATCCTCTCCCTCACCAACGACCCCGCCACCGCCAAAGACAACCTACACGAAGGGATGAAAGAGGTAGCCGAATGGATGAAGAACAGCCGCCTGAAACTGAACTCGGACAAAACGGAAGTCCTAATCCTGGGATCCTTACCCTCCGCCTGGGACGACTCCTGGTGGCCCCCCGCCCTGGGCAGCGCACCCAAACCGACAGACCACGCACGCAACCTGGGCTTCATCCTGGACTCCTCCCTCTCCATGACCAGACAAGTCACCGCCGTCTCCTCGTCGTGCTTCAACATCCTGCGCATGCTACGTAAGATCTTCCGGTGGATCCCCACCGAGACCAGGAAGACGGTCACCCAGGCCCTCGTCACCAGCCGTCTGGACTACGGCAACTCCCTCTACGCCGGAACCACCGCCAAGCTCCAGAAGAGACTTCAGCGGATCCAGAACGCCTCAGCACGTCTCATCCTGGACATCCCCCGTCGCAGCCACATCTCCGGACACCTGAGAGACCTGCACTGGCTCCCGGTCAACAAGAGAATCACCTTCCGACTCCTCACCCACGCACACAAAGCCCTACACAACCAAGGCCCGGGATACCTCAACAGCCGCCTCAACTTCTACGCTCCCAAACGCCAGCTTCGATCGACCGGCCACGCCCTCGCCGCCGTCCCCCGCATCCGAAGAGCCACCACAGGAGGTCGGTCCTTCTCCTACCTCGCCGCCAAGACATGGAACTCCCTCCCGACCCACCTCCGCCTGACCCAGGACCACCTCGCCTTCAGGAAGCAACTCAAGACCTGGCTGTTCGAGCAGTAGCGGACCCCCCCTCCCCAGCGCCTTGAGACCCTTTTGGGTGAGTAGTGCGCTATATAAATGCTGTGATTGATTGATTGATTGATTGATTATATGTTTATAAGTAAAACTCTATGTCTATGCAAATGTAATGGTGATCTCAATTGAACATATGTTGTCTGTAATGTAAGTGTGCTACCACACCCTGTATATTCCACTCTATGTCATTCCAAACTAAGCCACTCCAATCCACTCTGCGTCCCTGCACTCTACTCTGCTCATCTTTACTCTAGACCTCTCTACTCTACACCACTTTATCTATGCCAATGTACTCTACCCCACACTACTCTATCACAACTGCACTCTACACTCTTCCACTCCATTCACGCCACTCTACGCTGCAACACTGCACTCTACGGCAATGCACTTTACTCTGTACCACTCGACTCTGTACAAGTGCTCTCTATGCAAATCCACTCTAAGCCACTCTAATCTATACTGTACTCTACCATGCATCACTCCATTCTACTCTGGAACAATCTTCCCTATGCCTCTAAACTCTATGCCACTGTACTCTAGGCCACTCCATTCTGCTCTGCGCCACTGCAGTCTACTCTGAACCATTGCACTCTACTCTGCACTCTACACCAATGCATTTTACTTAAAACCGATGCACTCTACGCCACTGCACTCTATACCAACTTCTTTTACATCACTGCACTGCGCCACTATTCCCTACTCTGCAACACTCTACACCACTTCATTCTGCAACCCCACTGCACTCTATGGCATTGTACTCTATGCCACTCAGTTTTACTCTACACCACTGCTCTCTACGCCACTGTACTCGGCACCACTCTATGCCACTGTACTCCACGCCACTCTACTCTGTACCACTGTATGCCACTGCACTTTATGCCACTCTACTATACATTACAGCACACTACGACAGTCTACTCTGCAACACCGCACTCTACTCTATGCCACTCTAAGCCAATGCATTTTATGCCATTCCACTCTGAACCACTTTACTCTACTGTGTAACACTCCACTCTAAGCCACTTCACTTTATGCCACTCTACTCTGCAACATTGCACTCTCTGACACTGAATTCTATGCCACTCTTATCTGCACCACTGCACTCTACCCTGTACAACTCGACACTACTCCACTCAATGCCACTACACCACGCTACTCTACACCACTGCACTCTGCCACTGCACTGTATTCTGAAACAATCTATGCTATTGCACTCTGTACCACTCTGAGCCAATCCACTCTATGCCACTCCACTCTATGCAGCTGCAATCTACTCTGCACCACTCCACTCTATGCCTCCAAACTCCATGCCAATGTACGAAACACCACTTTAATTAAAAACCAATACACTTAACCCTACTGCACTATACACCTATCTATTCTGCACCACTGCACTGTACGCCATTATACTAAACTCAGCAACACTCTACTTTACACCACTCTACTCTACACCATTGCGCTCTCATCACTTTACTCTACCCACTCTACTAGACTGCACTCTACACCAATACACTCAACACCACTCTACTCTACACCACTGCACGCTCTCCAATCTACTCTACACCACTGCACTCTATATCACTCTACTCTGCAACAATGCTCTCTCTGCCACTCTACTTTGAACCAGTGCACTCTATGCAAATGTAATCTACTCCCATGCACTCTATGACTCTGCATCTATACCACAACACTACACCACTCTAATCTATTTTGCACCTCTGGACTCTATAAGACTGCATTCTACGGTACTGCACACTACACGTCTTTCATCTGGCCTGAACCACTCAAGTTTATGCCAGTGCACTCTAACCCACTCTACTATGAACCACTGGACTTTTCGTCACTGAACTCTTCACCACTCTAGTCTACGCCACTCTACACTGCAACACTGCACACTCTATGCCTCAGCATTCTACACCAGTGGACACTATGCCATTGCACTCTACCTTGCACCACTCCACGTCACTTCACTCTACTCTGAAACAATCTACTCTATGCCACTGCACTCTACTCCACTCTTCAACGACAGCACTCTACCCTGCACCACTGTACGCCACTCCACTGCACTGCACTGTATGCCAGTCTACACTGCACTCTATGGTACTGCACTCTATGCCACTGAACTGTATTCTGAAGCAATCTATGAGACTGCACTCTGTGTCACTCTATTCCACTGAGACAATCCACTCTATGCCATTCCACCTCACTCTACTTAAAACCAATACACTCAACACCACTGCACTCTAGACCAATCTATTTTGCATCCCTGCTGTGTACATCACTATGCTCTTCTTTGCAACACTCTACTTTACTCTACACCATTGCACTCTCACCACTTTGCTCTGCCCCACTCTACTAGGCTGCACTTTACACCAGTGCAGTGTACATCACTCTACTCTGCAACACTGCTCTCTCTGCCACTGAGCCCGACGCCACTCTACTCTGCACCAATGCACCACTCTAGTCTATGACACTTTACGCCAGTGGACTCTATGCAAATGCATTTTACGCCGCTGCACTCTACACTACAACACTCTATGCCACAACACTCTACGCCACTCTAATCTGTGCATCACTGCACTCTATAAGACTGCATTCTATATCACTTCACTCAACGCCTCTCTACTCTGCTCTCTACTCGTCTGTGCCACTGCATTCTACCCACTCTTCTATGCACTACTGCACTTTTCGCCATTGCACTCTGCACCACTCCAGTCTACGCCACTCTACTCTGCAACACTGCACTGTATGCCACTGGTCTCTATGTCAATAGACTCTACACAACTCCACTGTACTTTGCACCACTCCACTCTATCCTGCACCACTCCACGCCACGTCACTATACTCTTAAACAATCTACTCTAAGCCACTGTACACTATGCTACTCTACTCCACTGGTGTGTAAAATTTCACAGTGAGGACTCTGCTTTTATTCTTTATGTCTTCACTGAATGTGACACAAAGAATTTAAGCAGAGTGTTCCTCTTTATGGTCATGAACTCCTCAGTGACTCACAATAACCATAAAAAGTACAGCAGAGCGTACGTTATCCCATACATTCATCATGATTGCGACTGATAGGATACTAGGCTGATTTATAAGCCCTTTTCCATAGATCTGCCCCAGACTCTGTAAATAAGAAGACCCATTACCAAAGCCTGCAATGTTCAAGGCCAGGGCACAGTGGGCTGTGCTGGTAGCTTATCTATACTAGCAAATTGAACACATTTATTTTTTACTGAAACTCCAGTCACATGTGCTATCAATTCTGAAAGGCACAAACCCCTTAACATTGCAACCTCTTCTAGAACACCTAGATAAATACCGTTCTTATCTCCTCCAATTAATAAACTCAAAATACGTGAGAGTGCGCAGAAAGCACCTGCCCAGCTACGTTTTGGATCTACCTTGGGGAACTGGTAGGTAACTTCCGGGAGGTAGGAGTTCTTGGCAGGCTTCTTCTTCAGGGACACCACCACGAAGTACTCGAAGAGCTCGCGCTCCTGCCACTCGATGAGCTCCAGCTCGAGCGTGCGGTAGCTGGGCGCCCTCTTCAGCATGGACTGGATGTGCACCAGCCTCTGGGTGTGCGCTGCAGGGGGGGGAGGAAACATGCACCTCAGTCAGTGGGACAAGGAGCGGGGTGCAAGGCGCGTGGAAAGAAAGAAAATATGACTTCATTTTCGGTAAAAGTCAAACAGGTTCAAGTTTCCAAGCTAACGATTCACAGCCTTGGTGGCGAATGAAAGATACAATTAGGCCTTGGTGAATAGAAATAGTAACAAACAACAACTATGTGGGAGATATTGCAAAAGCCATTGTACAGGCCAATGCCAAGAAATACCAGGCAAGGAAAGATATTTTATTTTCATTGCATTTCTACCATATACCATAATAGGAAACATTCAAACAGCATTCCAAGGAATGTTTCTAATTAAATATATTATTGAGATGGCACCAACAGCCGTTTTGGCTGCGTTCCGTTGCTGTTGGGAGAATTATACTTGGCTGTGAATGTATCATTATACTCCTGACACACACTTTCTTAGAATGCTGGAAATGCATACTATACATATGACAGTTATGCACCCACAATGAAACTTTTGACTTTCTGACTTCGGAGACGTTTGGTTCAAAATAGTCATAGCCCAAAAAAAAATACAACAGCACACAAATAAGCCTTGTCTTTTCAAACACCAAAAGATTCTGATAGCATACACAAAACATTTCTTGATTTTAATTATTTAAATATTGCTCTATTTGTGTTTTGCACGTGATATGGGCAGTGTGGCATTTTCAGTCTTCTGTGGTTAGGTGCACAATCTGAGTTAGTCGGTCATCTCTGGCTATGTGCTTAAGTTGTGAAAATGAGTCTTATCTGGTTAGATGAATCTTTTAAGATCATCAGCCATATTCGATTAGGTGTGCAGTAGGGGATAATGAAACTCCTGTGGTTGGTGAGCAGATAGTCATCGCTTTATTGATAGGTATGACGTTCGGATTATTCATATGGAGAGCACTGGTTTTAAGTCTTTGTAAAATTTTCAAATACTATTACCCAGAGTGAGGCAACAGGTGCACCGACACCCTACAAGATTAACATATGTTGCACTCAACAGGAAGGCAGTGTTAGACTGCTATGCAGGTTAGAGTCATTTTTGAGGAGGCAGAGTAGGGCAATAGTCAAGGTGGTGACCATTTACTAAAGATTGTTAGCTGAAATTACTTGAGTAACATTCGAAAGGAAGAAAAAAGTAAAACACCGGTGCAATCTGAACTTGGTCTTCAATTAAGAAGTGACAGCATATCAGTCACACACACATGGTCTTGTAGGTACATGATATTGTCTGTGCTGCAGTGACATCCAGGATGATTGCAGTGTGCGTCAAAGGGGATTGCTGTGTGCATCAAAGTTTCTGTAGTTGTTACATCAGGTGTATTTTCGTTGTATGACAGTCTTTGCAGTAGCAACACACTCTAGTTTGTTAGTGTAGGAACTATTCTGTGAAACACGGTTTCTGTTTATGGAGCTCCATTCAGACAAGCAGGCTAAGACTCTTTTGAAAGTCAAGAAATCTGTGTTGCATTTACTAAGCACTGTTATCCAAGACAAAGCTGCAAAACAATAATACAAAGTCAGGCCATGCAAGGGGAGGAACAGGCATATTTCAGATATCTTCTAGAGCAATAGATATCATTCTCTTTGCAAAAAGCAATTAATAAAGCATTCCATATGATCTAGCGACTATGAAGCATCTCCCACTTGTTATAACCATAAGGAACAATGCAGAGAGAGTATGTAATACATCGACAACCACTGGCCAGGCCGTGCATGATGCAGTCTGTGAAGTAGTAAGTTTGATTAGGTATTTACTTTGGGAGAATTATTCTTGTGTGGTTAGTGGCGCAGTTTCAGATACTCCTATGTTTTGGTGTGCAGTTTGAAAGAGTTCATCTGGGAGACAGCCTTCACCATGACGTTTTTACCCCTGGAGATATATATATATATATACAGATATATACATATATATGCATACATTATCTACTGGCGGTCGCCAGTAGATAGTGATAGTTAGGACCTAGTTTCCATAGGAAAAGCGTTTTTTCTTTTCCCAATAACTTTGGCGCAGGTTGATAAATCTTTGCAAAATTTTCAAAACTTGTGGCCTGCTCCGGTCAGCTCCTATCCTGAAAGTTTGGGGGTGATTCCCCAAGCGGGGCCGAGCGAAAAGGGAGGTCTATTGTAAACTTTAGACACGGCTCCAGCCCGAACTGCTGAAAGGAATTACACCATATTTGGCAAAATGGTAGCCCTTGTCTCAGAAAGAACTCTTTTTTTTAAATGGTGTAAATCCGTTCAGTAGTTCCTGAGAAATAAAAAAAAAGAGGTCGAAAAATGAATTTCCCATAGGAAACTTTAGACATGGCTACAGCTGGAACTGGAATTACACCAAATTTGGCAAAAAGGTAGTGCTTGCTTCAGAAAGCATCCTTTTTGTTAAATGGTGTAAATCCGTTCAGTAGTTGCTGAGAAAAAATAAAAGTTCCGATATATAGAGGCGCAGTGGATCCGCGCACCCTCCCGACCACAAGCTTTATTCTAATTGGCTGTCAACACTCCAAACCTGGAAGTGTTGGCAGCCATCTTGTGAATCAGGAGAAGAGTCACAAGAAAAGAGAAAAAGAAATGCAATAAAATAGAAAAGGGGGCAGGGTAGAAACATCCTGACCCCCTAGGCCTGCTCAGGGGGTCCCACAAGAACCCCCAGGGCCCAAAAAAGCATTGAAAAAAATGTCATTTGAGATGTTATCGGTGTCGTCATCAGTGATGTCACTGACCATGTCATGAGTGATGTAATATGTGACGTCCTCAGCAGTTCATTGTGGGGGCGCGAGTTATAGTTAGCTGAAATAACTATAATGGGGGAATTTCTCTGGTTTTGTACGAGTGAAATGTCCAACTAACTATAACGTCCCTGAAACCTATGGTTTTTTCAATGGATATATACACACACACATATATATATATATACTTATATATATATCGACATAACCTCCTCCCTGAAAGAAAAGAGCGGAGGCCAAAGGGGAATTCGTTGGAGGGGCTTTATTTCAAAACTGCATCGGTGAGTGGCGGCAAATGCATTTCGGCGTGGTCGTGCCTTCCTCAGTGCCCTGCACCCACGCGAGTCATGTGAATAGTTCATCAGTGCTGCTCCGCCTTTGTATGGTGCGGACGTCACTGGACTCCTCCCCGAAGTAAAGTTAGCTCACCTGTTGGATGTCGGGACCCATTACCAGACTCCAACTCCCTGGGTGCATCATGTTTATGTACCTCGGTCGGTGGTGTGGGGGGCACCTCTTGGATGGTGCCGGTTCCAGTGAGTTGCAGGTAACGATGGTTTTGACTCCCTTCATTGCAGTCGAGGTCCAAAGCTCCCCCTCGGGTCCCCTCGGGCTGACACGACCGTCAGGTGGAGAAAGGGAATATGCGGGGGCAGCCATGTGCTTACATAACACCCTAACAGAGGCAAGTGTCTCTAGCCGCATGTCTCTCCCCAGTCTGTTGGTGGACACCGGATCTCTTGATTCCTCAAGTCCAAAATACACTGCAAGCAGCGCGTTGCCAGTACTCTCCGGGTCATCTTGAGTGTCAGGGCCATCCGTGCTGTATATATATATATGTATCAACAATTCCGCCAATCTAGTTATCACTGACATAGAACAGCCCTTGTCAGTGTTGGATGCATCTACGCTCCTTGCCATCCATGATCTAGCGGATGAACAAAGCGATGAGACAATCAATGAAAGAGAAGGTTTGAGCACCCAAAGCCGACTTGAAATGATTAACATATCCAAATCTGGAGCGGGCATCACTCCATTTAAGAGAAAATCGGAATTTGTGCCAATTATGACTCGTGATGCAGTTGATGTGTTCCAGGACTGTGTCATCACAGAAATGAAAAAACTGCATAAGACTAGTAACATCCACAAAAAAAGAAGGAGATATAATGTGAAACAAGCGCAATATCATGTACTAATAAAAAAACTAAAGAACAATCCTGACATCGTAATTAAAATGGCGGACAAGGGTGGAAACATCGTTATATGGCCAAAATCAGCATACATTCTGGAAGCCCAAAGACAGCTATCGGATCCTATGTGTTACCAAAAATCTACCAACAAGGAATACATTAAGGCTAATGAAAATTTAAGCAAACTCCTACAAAAACATCGTAGAGTGGGTCTAATCTCGGAGGAAGAGTACAAATTTATGCTTAATGAACATCCAACTTTGCCAATTATGTATTTAATTCCTAAAATATACAAAGGACAATCACCGGTGCCAGGCAGGCCAATTATCTCTGCGATAAACAGTTGTGGAGAAAAAGTAGGCCAATATGTGGATTTTTTCTTGAAGAAATTGGTAAGCAGCCTGCCTAGCTTTGTACGTGACACTGGAGACTTTTTGGCTAAAATAGAGGACCTAGAATGGCAAAATGATATGCTGCTTATTACTTTAGATGTTGAACAACTATACACAAGTATTTCACATACTGATGGAATGAATGCAGTTTCTCATTTCTTGGGCCGCCGGCCAATTGATTTTTATGAGCACAACAAAGTGATTCTGGGCTTAATTGAATGGTGTCTTAATAATAACTATTTTTTATTTGGCAAAGAAATTTGGAGGCAATTGAGGGGCGTGGCAATGGGGGCCTGCTTCTCCCCCAGCTATGCGTGTTTACACGTAGGCTGGTGGGAGGAGCGGGTCCTCAATGTTACGCATCAAGTGTGGGTACGAGAGAAAATTATCCGTTACCTCCGCTATATTGACGATATTTTTATAGTTTGGCAAGGTGATGAAACGGAGGCCAATGCTTTTGTTGATGTGATTAATAACAATCCATATAATCTTAGGTTTACTTCTAGGATTAGTACTAAACAAGCAGAATTTTTGGATGTCACTGTTTATATTGATGATCACAGCAGAGTGCAGACTACTCTTCATCGTAAAAGCACGGCGGGTAACACTACCCTCCATGCCTCTAGTTTACATCCCAGGCATACGATTCAAAGTATTCCCTATGGAGAAATCCTCAGGTTGAAGAGAATATGTAGTGTTGCCTCTGATTTTGAGACCTGTGTTGACAACTTGCGTAGCCGTATGAAAGCCCGAGGTTACACAGAAAAAATGTTTAATCAAGCTCTAGTAAAGTCACAGGGTAGAACACGGGCTAGTTTGTTAAGGCAAGCCTCTGAAAGTATCGAATTGCCTGATTAAACCTCTGATATCATTATACAGGAATGTCCCAGATTTATCACTGATTACAGCAGCCAACAAAACAAAATAAGACAAATAATTAACCATCATTGGCCTACTATACTAACTGACAATGTATTGGGTAATATGCTTCCTGACAAACCCCTGGTTACCTTTCGTCGAGCACTGAGTATGGGAGCTGTGCTCGATCAAAGCAGCCCTGAGCTCAAACTGAAACCTAATTGGCTAATTAAGGAGGGATTCCGAAAATGCTCTACTTGTAGAGCTTGTAATTTCGGAATAAATAAGACACACTATAAAACTCCCTTCTGTGACACTGAGTTCCCTATTAAAGGCCAGTATACATGCAAAACAGAATATGCTGTATACGTATTGACATGTACTTGCGGCCTCAATTATGTAGGCAGCACTAAACAGCCAGTACATGTTAGAATTTTACAGCATATTCGGGCCATCTTACACTCAGATCCTGCATACCCAGTGGCACGCCATTTTTTGAGCTCACACAACAAAGATATCAATTGCTTATCATACTATGTTGTGGCCTCAGTCCCTAAATCAAGAAGAGGGGGTAATCGGGAACTCAAACTCCGACAACTGGAGTCACGAATGATTCTCGAATACGATAGTAAGTGGCCTAATGGTCTTAACATCACAGAGGATCTTCGTCATTTCCTATGATATGAGTTCTGTTGTAAACATGGAGTCTCTGCGAAAAAGACATCAACTTTGGATGTAATTTCCCCTAGGTAGTCAGGTTTCCTGTTACCTAGTGGACCGAAAGTATATATATATATATATATATATTATGTCCAATGCGACCTAAGATAGTACTTGTCTAGATAGCTAGACATGTGGCCAGTCAAGTTCCTTGTTGGCCACCTCTCCATCAATATATCTAGCTCCTTGCCTCCTCCAATTTTGTAAATATACACTGATTACTATTTAATACTTTGTATACACATTTTTTATTAAATTTTGTCTGATATTTATTAGCACTTTTTTACACTGGGTGTTTTTAGCCATAAGGAATTTTACATATTGTAGTTTTAATATTGGTATCAAATGTTTTTACAGTGTTTTATGAGATATAGTAAAGGACAGTGTCCTATCTCTAACTGTTAAATTGCATTTATGCATTGAATCCACAAGGTACTTTTGTGCAATATGTGGGTCCAGCACTTTATCCCCATCTCCCTTTTTCCCTCATGCACTTTATTACACTCCACCTGACGCAGGCTCAGAACCAGCCAATTTTGTATATATTTGCACGTATAAATTAGTCCTCCAGTCACTTTAAATATTATATATATGAAATGTACGGTCTCTTTTTTTAATGGATTTATCCTGAAATATGAAATGCCTATTTACAATGTTTGTGGGACCATATTACATAATTATTGCACAGTGTTATATTTTATGGTATGTTGCCTTAAAGAATGTTTTTTCTGAATTAATATATACACTAGTTGTGATAATGCAAAAATTCCGTATGAAACAACACACTCCAATATATAGGAAAAGTATGTCTTTCATTTCTATGACACTTTAACATCATGTGACTGGGCGGGGTAATTGGGTGTGCACTGCATTATAAAATTAAAATTTTTTAACTGGCTCACTTGCATGTGAACAAGGGCTTTTCAAGCCCGAAACACGTAGTGCCCTCTTGCTATCGACTACTATGCAATAAAAGAACCTGTGAAGCGCATCTGTTGGTCCGTCTCCTCTGCTCCCTCGCCGACCTGACCTCTGGGCTGACTCGGAAGTGGTGTGTGGAGTTTTCGCGTATATATATATATATATATATATATATATATATATATATATATATATCCAAAACACAGGTTGACCCCATTGAAAACACCACGCACTAAGGGGTATCCGCACACACGCCACAGGTAGCAATGCTTCACCGCAGGTAGCTGCCTCGCACTGCGCCATACGCGTTTCAAGCTTTCGCCCTTGTTCACTGGCTGATTACACACAGGAGGCGGGCTTTGCAGAACCAAATTTATTGAAATGTGAGCCCCGCCCAAGTGGGCGACAGTGGTATGCTGGTAGTTGCAGTCTAAATATACCACACTGACACAACGTTCTCTTACCCAAGTGGGCTCCGCTACCTTCGTGCAAAATGTCAAAACCCTGTAGGGTGAGAGGTAAAGCCAGCCTGCCTTCCACTTGCAAGTCCATCCCTGTAGCGTAGGCCCCCTCAGTTCTCCAGAGTGCTCCAAAATTAAGCGCTCGAGACCCGCTCTGACAAGCGGTGGGGCGTTTTCGTGACCGGTCCAGCCACAATAGTTCCAAAACACAGGTTGACCCCATTGAAAACCTGTGTTTTGGATATATATATATATATATATATATATATATATATATATTTATTTTTTGACCAAAGTCTACAGGGACGCTACAGTTAGGTTCAGATTTTACACGCAAGACTGAGGAAATTCAGCAGTTACAGTTATCTCAAGAAACCATACCTGTGCCCTAAGGTAACTATAACATGTCTGATGTAATATGTAGGGAAATTAGCAGGGCATGCGAGGGCATGAGTTATGTACCTTAGGGCACTAGATATAGTTTCTTGAGATAACTATAACTGCTGTATTTCTATGGTTTTCTGTGTGTAAATTCTGAACCTAACTATAACACTCCTTTTTCAGTGAATTTCTAGGGTTTTTAATTCTACTTTCTAACTATAATGTACCTCTATCCTTTGTTTTTTTTTTGTGAATTCCTAGTTTAAAAAATAAAAATGTAAGTAATATTTAATTACCATATGCTAATCCAACCATCACCATGCATGGCCTTTCAGATGTGTGCAGCAGGGGGTTGGCCGCAGGGTCTGGCCTGCAGCCAGCCCCCTGCATGCAACGAATCCCACGCTGCGCCATGTCTATATCTGTGTGCAGTAGGGGGTTGGCCACATGCTACCAACCCCACACTTCACACAGCCTTTGAACCTGCAGTCGGGAGCTGGCCACAGGGCCAGGACGAACCCCTAAAAGGCAGCCAACCCGCGGGTCCCTGGGTGCATAAGTGGCTGTATGAGTCTGTGAGTGGGTCTTTCAGTAGATGTATGAGTGTGTACGTGGGTTTGTGAGTGTCTGAGTGGGTGTATGGGTGTGTACATGTTTGGGTGACTGAGTCAATCAATCAATCAATCAGAGTACTGAGTGGTTTTCTGGATCTTGGATTTGGTGTTCGAGTGGCTGTATGGGTGTGAGTGCCTGTATGGGTGTGTAAGTGGGTCTCTAAATGGATGTTTCAGTGACTGTATGGGTTATTGAGTGGCTGTATGAGTGTGTAAATGCTGTGTGAGTGATTTTCTGGGTCTCTGCCTGGGTATGTGAGACCCTGTGTGTGCCTGTGGTTGGGTGTATGAATGCTTCTTTGAGTTTATGACTGGCAATATCAGTGATTATATGGGTGTGTGAGTGTCTGTATGGGTGTGTGACTGGGTGCATGAGTGTCTGTATGGCTGTGTGAGTGGTTTCTGGCTTTCTGAGAGGGTGTGTGCATGGCTGTATGGATCTGTGAATAGTTGTGTGGGTGTGTAAGTGGGCATGAGTGTGTGATGGGTGGGTGTAGAGTGGTTGAGTAAGTGGTTGTGTGGGCCTCTGAGTGGTGTGTAAGTGGCTGCATGGGTGTGTCAGTGGTTTTTCTGTGTGGGTGCGTAAGTGGTTGTGTGGGTCTGTGAGTGGCTGCATTAGTGGCTGTATGGGTGTGTATGTGGCTATGCAAGTGTGCAAGTGCCTGTGTGGGTGAGTGAGGGCCTGTGTGGGTCTGTGAGTGGGGATGTTAATGGTTCTTCGAGTCTGAGTGGATGTATCAGTGACTATATAGGTGTGTATGCCACTCTATGAGTATGTAAGTGGGCTTGGTCGCCCCACTCACTGCTGCCGCTCCTGCCTGCCTTTGCCGCCTCCTGCCTGCAGATTCCTTCGCTCGCTGCCCGCTGCTCCTGGGAATTTCCCGCTGCTCCTGGGAATTTCCCGTTGCTCCTGGGAATTTCCCGCTGCCCGCTGCTTCTTGGAATTTCCCGCCGCTGCATCCCTGCGGCCCGCCCCCCCTGTGATTCCATTCGCCGCCCCGCTCCCGCCACCCAGCTGCTCCTCCCTCCCGGCTCCTTACTTATGACGCCCCCAGAGCGACCGCGCAGCGGACGCGCGCAGCGGGAGCACCGATTGAGCGCCGAAGGTGCGCCAAAGGTAAGCCCGTCTGCGCCCGTCCGCGCCTGGCCCGCGCCCAGCGCCAGGACCCCTGGCCCTCCCCACCGAGGCAAGACGACCCGACAGACCTACGACGCCGCCACTCTCAACGCACTCAATGCCGGCTGGACCCACGCCTGCTGCCGAGCCACCCCGAGACGCACCCACGGACCCTTCACCTGCTGCACCTGCAAGTTCACCTGCCTCCGAACCTGCCCCGCACCCGCCAAGACAAACACCAGCAGCAACCACCTCAAGTGCATCCTGATCAACACCCGCTCCGTCCACAGACACGCCGTGGAACTCTGGAACCTCCTCGACGCTACATCACCGGACGTCGCCTTCCTCACGGAAACCTGGATGAATGCCTCCTCTGCACCCGACATCGCCATCGCCATCCCGGACGGGTACAAGATCATCAGGAGGGACCGCATCAACCAGACCGGAGGTGGCATCGCCATCGTCCACAGGAACACCATCCGCATCACGACCGACGCCAACGACTCCTTCGCCGCAGCCGAACATCTCCACTTCCAGATTCACACCGACCCTAAGACGACCCTCAGAGGCACCCTCGTCTACAGACCCCCGGGACCACGCACACAATTCAGCGAAGACATCACA
Source organism: Lissotriton helveticus (assembly GCF_964261635.1). Classification (NCBI taxonomy): domain Eukaryota; kingdom Metazoa; phylum Chordata; class Amphibia; order Caudata; family Salamandridae; genus Lissotriton; species Lissotriton helveticus. Next base: position 768,973,097 of record NC_136061.1, on the reverse strand, counting down.
GACTTCATCAGCCCGCACGCCCTCCCCTCCACCGACTACATCCTCCTCGGGGACCTCAACTTCCACCTGGAGAACAACAAGGACCGCAACACCACCGCCCTGCTGGAAAACCTCGCCAACCTCGGACTCAAGCAACTGGTCAACACCCCCACCCACTACGCCGGCCACACGCTTGATCCCGTCTTCTCTTCCAGCAAGTACATCACCTTCAGCCACGCCACTGGACTCCACTGGACCGACCACAGCTGCGTCCACTTCAGCTTCAAAAGATTCACGACCCACCACCACCCGCAACAGGTACCTCACAGGAATTGGAGCAAGATCACCGCAGACCAGCTCACCACCTCCCTCAGCCAGAGCCCACCCGCCAACACAACAGACCCCAACGAAGCAGCCCGCAACTTCACACAGTGGCTGACCACCTGCGCCGACGACCTCGCGCCACTAAAGAACCCTCCCAGCAGACCCAGAAGCAAGAAGGCATCCTGGTTCACCGACGACCTCAAGGACTCCAAGAAGACCTGCCGCACCCTCGAGAAAGCCTGGCTCCTCGACCGCACCACCGACAACATGACCGCCCTCAAACACGCTACCCGCAAGCACCACCAGCTCATCCGCACCACCAAGAAGAAATCCCTAAAGGAACGACTGGACAACAACGCCCATGACAGCAAAGAGGTCTTCACTATCGTCAAGGAGTTCTCCAACCCCAGCACCGGCACCAACGACATCACTCCGTCACAAGACCTCTGCGACTCCCTCGCCTCGTTCTTCCACCGCAAGATCGCCGACATCCACAACAGCTTCGGCGCCCCACCCACGCACCCAACCGTCGAACCAACGCCCCCCACCGCGACCCTTCGCACCTGGACCACGGTGACCACCGAAGACACTGCCCGCACGATGAACACCATCCACTCCGGATCACCGACCGACCCCTGCCCACACCACGTCTTCAACAAGGCCGACTCCACCATCGCACCCAACTCCGGAACATCATCAACGCCTCCTTCAACACCGCCACCTTCCCGGAGAGCTGGAAGCACGCCGAGATCAGCACCCTCCTGAAGAAACCTACAGCGGACCCCACCGATCTCAAAAACTTCCGCCCCATCTCGCTCCTCCCTTTTCCTGCTAAAGTCATCGAGAAGATCGTCAACAGACAGCTGACCGCCTTCCTTGAGACAAACGGATCCCTCGACCCCTCGCAGTCCGGCTTCAGAGCCAACCACAGCACCGAGACCGCCCTCATCGCAGCCACCGACGACATCCGGACCCTGCTCGACAAGGGGGAAACAGTGGCCCTCATCCTCCTGGACCTCTCCGCTGCGTTCGACACGGTCTGCCACCGCACCCTAGTCCAGCGCCTCAGCAACATCGGTATCCAAGAGAAGGCACTGGAGTGGATCATCTCGTTCCTCGCCGGAAGAACACAAAGAGTCCGCCTCCCCTCGTTTCGCTCCGAGGCCACCGAAGTCATCTGCGGCGTCCCGCAAGGATCTTCACTCAGCCCCACCCTCTTCAACATCTACATGAAACCTCTCGCAGCCATCGCACGCCAGCACAACCTCAACATCATCTCTTACGCAGACGACACCCAGCTGATCCTCTCCCTCACCAGAGACCCCGACACCGCCAGAACCTGCCTACACGAAGGGATGAAAGACGTCGCCGAGTGGATGAAGGACAGCCGCCTGAAACTGAACTCGGACAAGACGGAAGTCCTCATCCTGGGATCTTCGCCCTCCGCCTGGGACGACTCCTGGTGGCCCCCAGCCCTGGGCACCGCACCCAAGCCAACCGACCACAGCCAAGCTACAGAAAAGACTCCAGCGCATCCAGAACGCCTCCGCCCGACTCATCCTGGATGTCCCCCGACGCAGCCACATCTCCAGCCACCTGAGGAACCTGCACTGGCTCCCCGTCGACAAGAGGATCACGTTCCGGCTCCTCACCCACGCACACAAGTCTCTCCACGACCTGGGCCCCAAGTACGTCAACGACCGCCTGACCTTCTACACGCCCACCCGCCAGCTACGGTCCACCAGCCTTGCCCTCGCAGCCGTACCACGCATCCGAAGAGCCACCGCCGGAGGAAGATCCTTCTCTTACCTGGCTGCCAAGATTTGGAACTCCCTCCCCATCCACCTTCGGCTGACCCAGGACCATCTCGCCTTCAGGAAACACCTCAAGCTCGAGCAGTAGCATACCCCTCCCCCCAAGCGCCTTCAGACCCTCCCGGGTTAGTAGTGCGCTATACAAATGGCATGATTGATTGATTGATTGATTGAGTGTGTGTGTAAGTGGGCATGTGAGTGTGTGATGGGTGGGTGTATGAGAGGGTGTGTAAGTGGCTATGTGGGTCTGTGAGTGTGTAAGTAGCTGTATGGGTGTGTACATGGCTGTGTCAGTGGGTCTCTGAGTTGATGTATCAGTGACTGTATGGGTGTATGAAGGTGTGTAACTTACTGTATGGGTGTGTGAGTGGGTGTATGGATGTGCGAGTGGTTGTGTTAATGGTTGTGAGAGTGTGATGAGTGGGTCTGTGAGTGGGTGTATGTGTTAGTTGGGGTCTGGCTTCACTGCAGAGTCACACTGGGGGACACACTGAGCGCTGCGGTGGATCTGCGAATCCTCATGCGCCCCCCAAAAACTTTTTACACAATTTCTTCCCCATGAGCGGTCCCTCACAGATCCCTCCATCAGCCCCATAGTGACAGGATACCTCTATCCTAACCCTTATTCCTATTTCTACTTTATCTCCACACACCCCAGAACCATGACCGAATGACTAAAATGGCCACAACTTTTCTCTCAGGTTGTGACAATGATGGTCCGGCTGTTGGCACGTGGTTCAGTTAATCCTCCGTGGTGGATCTATACATAAATATATTTTCTTTAATACCTCCAAAACTGCTGTACAGATTTACAGCAAATTACAGACAGCACTCTTTCTGTACCTAGACCTAGCTTTCTGCCAACTGTGGTGTAATTTCGTTCTGCAGTTAGGGCTGTAGTCGTTCCTAAAATTCCTATGGGGAAAACAAGTTTTGGGACCCCCCCCTTTTTCCCGGGCCCGCTTGACAAATCGCCACAACATTTTCGAGTCAGTAGCTGAAGTGAGTGGCAAACTAGTTTTGAACATTTTCGTGAAAATTCGTCAAACAGCGCCATAGTTATTAGTAAAACAAAAAACGCTTTTCTTATGGAAAGTAGGTACTAACTATCTACTGGTGACCGCCAGTAAATGTGTGTGTGTGTATGTATGTATGTATTGATATATATATATATATTTATATATTTTACAATTTGAGGTGGATAAGGGTGTTTTAGGGTGTAGGGGTGGATAGGGGTATTGGGTGGCAAGGGTGTTTTTAGGGTTTAGGGGTGACTTTGCATATTGGGTGGTAAGGATGTTTTTAGGGTTTAGGGGTGTGTAAGGGTATTGAATGGTAAGAGTGTTGTTAGGGTTTAGGGGTAGGTAAGGGTATTGGGTGGTAAGGGTGTTTTTAGCGTTTAGTGGTGTGCTTTTTAGGCAATTTGGTCTTCACTAGGTTTCTCATAACACAAGATAAGAAGTAATTTGAGTTTGTTTTGTGTAATGGGATGCCTTTAAAAGTGAAAGATTGGTAATCTGTAAAGTAAGCATTCATGAATGTTGAAGTATACCAGCAGTGAAAATCTAAAAGCTAAAGCGCTTCCAGTGAGTGGGTTAGTTAGGAGGGAACATAGCAGCGACATGGGAGGGTAGTTTTAAAACAATAGACTAATGTCCTTGTGTATTTTCCTGCATCTTTAGCCACTCTATATAGAGGACAGAGGGAAGTAGGATGTAGGGAAGTATTTTGTAAGTGGTGCTTCAGCCATATTTCAGGGACGTAATAATATTCCATCCGCTCCCACGCATAGCCAAACAACACTATCATGTCATTAGGATGAATATCAAGAATGGCCTGGTGTGACTGAAGGCTAACAGAGGCCGACCCTCACCTTTAAACCTGTCATCCGAGTCACTCTCACTCTCACTGTTTTCATCTGCAAAAGAGATAAAGATTGTCAGGATCTTTTCCAGCCATTACAAGAACACTGCAGGAAACTCCTTACAAGCGGTTAATTGAGCACTACTAAAATAAAAAGCCAAAAAAGCATTGCATGCATTGTGGGGTTTCTCTTTAATTTCATTGCTGGTCACAACAAATGTTGGTCAGAAGATGGTGGTTGATGATAGAGGAGATGGACATTGGGCTATGTTTTTAATACCTTTATTGAATTCTAAATCCATTTAGTATATGATGCAGTGTAGATGCTACCTGAAAATCACAAACAGTTCATGCATACATTCTGATCTGGTAGCAATGAGAAACAGCTTTTGAAGATTTCAGGCTGTGATAAAGTAAACCACACTAATGATGCAACTAAAAATAATTTGGAAACACCTGAGATTTCATTGTCAAAGATTCCTACAAATTATCTATTAACATATTTCTTAGCTACACCAACAAAGATTCTGAGATAGCATACCACACAATCCTGTCTCAACTTGTCTTTCTCAATTTCTGCTCCTTTAGATTTGAGACAGACATTGGCTGACCAAAATGTCCATTACGCCAAAAGGCCTGTAGCTCTTCATCCACAATTATACTTTACACAGCTGCATTGCTGCAATGAGCACCCGGCACGGACCCGTGCATGTATTTCTAATCCTACACCATTTGCTTCATTCTATTATTTGAAACATTTGTGACCAGTAGACAATAACTCTTTTATATTGTTCCTTTTGCAGTTTGCATCACATTGTTTGCTAGGCTTTTATTTTCTAGTTATTACACAGAAACATGTCAATGCTCCTCGGTAGTACCATTTACACATTTCTGTTTATTGCTTCTCCCTTCCTCCTTTTTATGTGTATCAGTTTACTTTTCCCTCCCTCCCTATGTGCTCTGGGACTCTTCCTGGATTATTACCCAAATTATGACCTAGGACCCGTCTTTCTGGGGACATACGATAATATGCACTAGGAAGCCCTGGTTCCAGGGTAAAAGTGTTAGCTTCTGAAATGCAGTAAGCCCATCGAAGTCTGGAGACCTTGCCCGCCTAACTATGCTATGCATTTTACCTTTGTATGGGATCATGGAAAACATTGCTTGTGCCTCTCATTCAACTATAATCTGATAAATGCAATTTTTCAATATCTAATTTCTAGCATCTAGAGGTACAGAAAATGTGACACTATACTTGTTGACATGAAGCCACCTCGCCCTGTCTATTTTATTAAGACATGATTATCTTCCTGCTGCAGTGTGCACCAGAACACAACATTAGGAAAGGGTGATTCTTGGCATTTCTTGGTATTTAAACGTTTTTCGTTTTGAGGATTGCTCTGTCCTACTTAAAGTTGTGTACACCTGTCTGATGAGTAGCTTGATAGTTATTTGTTAGCCACCAAAATCTCATCTTTCATTATTCAAAGAAACGGAAGACTCTCTCATGCCTCTTTATCCTGCTTCCGATAACCGGAGAGTTGTAGGGGCGAGGGCTTTATCTAGATTATTATTTCTTGTCAATCTATACCAAAAACAAATACAGGTTTTAGATATTAAGATTATCCCAGTGGTTTATCTCTGCACATAAATCAGGTCTCGTTTTTAACTTGCTTCTTATATTCACCAACCTCCTCGTTTCCACTTGAGCTCCCTTGGCCATATCATGTCACAATTTAGTTTGGGATTATTATCCCTCTACCCAAGGATTCAGAACTTATTTCCCCTTTTCAACAATTCACCCACCTTGTAAGGGTCTCTGTAAAATGCCATGCAAAGCTAGTGTAAAACCTGAATAGACTCAGCACTAGCAAACTCACTAGACAAAGTGTCCCACTAAGGTTTGTCCAATTCTAAAAAAACAGGTTCATCCTAAATTGTGCACTGATACGACATACTTTTGCAAAAGTACTACTTTATTTGATTGTTTCAAGGTTCCAGTTCATATGTTTTATAAAATGGTCTAATAAATTAGAAATATCACTTTGAATATTGCCCAGTGGTGAAATACATTTACAGAGCACACAACATTCTCTGCACTTGTAAAACACTCTCATATTTCATTGATCCAGGAGGCACATAAAACATCTCAGAGTTTTCATTCATTTAGCTAAACCCCACTCCAATCCTTCTCTTTGACAAATGGGTAGAAAAAACAACAAGATTTGATATAAAGTCTTCCCTGCTTGCATTATCACTGCATGCTCTTTAGGGTACGCAGATCTAAGGCCAATTTAACCCCTAAAGAACAGGAATAGCCAATACCAGCATGCACTTAAGTGATTCTACCATCCCTGAGCAGTCTTTTGGAATCTTTTGTATTGTGTTCATCGGAGTGCTCTAAGTAAGGCTGTTGTCCCTGCTCCCCCATTTTACTGAACGGTATCTATGTATGTTAAGTATGATAAGGTATTGTTCTGGATCCGATATTCTGGGGCCAAATTAGTGATTTGCTTCCTTCTTGAGAACAAGATTCTTTTAAGTACAAATTAGTGTTTTAATACGCTAGCGATCACCAAATTACAAAAATACTGACAGCTGTCATCTAGATCACTTTTGTTGCTACCTGTTTAAGTAGGTAACTCATTCTTCCTTTCAATTGAATGAAAGGTGACTTAGCAGTCCATGGCCAACTCAATGTATTTCAAATTATTAACTTGCCTTTTGCTTGAGACAACTCCCATTTGGATTTCTGTGGTCATTGGTGCATTGAACACCAATTAGGATTCTTTAATTTTTGCAATGCTTTAATTGTATTCTAAACACAACAGTGATGGACAGAATGTGGATCAATGTCACACATTCACCCCAGTCCAAAGATCTGGGCCCAAATCCATCGTTTTTCCACTCCACACCACCCTGGGTTAGACAATGGCGATATGCAAATCAGCGCTGACCCTGTGCCCCATGGGAACAGTCCAGTCCGAACTACAAAAGCCATGTCCTTCCCAGAACGGAATCAAGCATCCGAGGACCGGCCCGGTTTCGAGGTAACACCTCTCATCAGCCCGGCTAGCTTGACTCCAGTGGTGTGGAGTGCCGGTCCTCGGATGCTTGATTCCGTTCTGGGAAGGACATGGCTTTTGTAGTTCGGACTGGACTGTTCCCATGGGGCACAGGGTCAGCGCTGATTTGCATATCGCCATTGTCTAACCCAGGGTGGTGTGTGGTGCAAAAAAACGATGGATTTGGGCCCAGATCTTTGGACTGGGGTGAATGTGTGACATTGATCCACATTCTGTCCATCATTGTTGTTTTTGCAATTACCGCTTTAATTGTATTCTAAACATTCACCCATTGTACCAATTAGTTCAATTACTCGGAAGATAGTTTTCCCTAGACATGTACCATGCATGCTGTAACTTTTACAATCTCTGATTTCAAAAAGTAAGTATTGTGTTTCTATTTGTCACTGGCTTACCTAATTTCTTAAAGCAAATTTAATTCATATGGAATCACTCATCCCGAGAATTCTAACCGCTTATAAAGCTAATGGTTTCCTTTTTTGCTTTATAGTAAGTCTAATGTTATAAACTCGTTCTTTAACTTTTGAAAGTCTTTTGTGCAATATTACAAGAAAAGAAGCACTGTTTTGAGCTTGTTCCACTCCAATTTTACATCTAATATCAAATGGAAATTAAAGGTTTTCTTCAGTAATTTAGTGTTCATTTTAATACTCTGAAAAGTGACTTTCACATCAGAATTTTAGTACTACAATTTAGCTTTTCAACAGGTTCAGACTTATATGTTGTATTTTGTTGGTCTTCTAAATGCGCAACAAGGATCGCAAGGCGGTTTTTACCTCATCAGTTTGCAGGCACAAACTCAGATAGAGCTACTCAGTGAATGTTTTGGCATACATTAGGGAAGTTAATATTAGCAGCTAGCATATTGGCAGCTCGCAAAACAAAAAAAGTTAGTTAACATGGAAACCTGCCCATAAGTTGTAATTGCGTTACACAGTTTTTAAGTTTTATTTTTACAATCATATCCTTACTATTCCCTAATCATCAATTGATTCAATGGGCCGATTGCTTCAGATACATCAATCATCAACTTTAATGCCTTTTTTGCAACAAATCTAAAGCCTAGGCAATCATTCTTTCTAGAAAATAAAACTATGACATTACCTCTCAATGATGCTGTCTCAATATTGGACATTGAAAGCTTCTTTAATCTTTTTTTCCCTCTTTTTGCACTATATATTGAATTTATCCTTTGTACAAGCTGAAAAAAGAGCAAAAAAGTTCATCAAGTAAATTTATAGGACCAGAAATCACAGATTAGACAGTTTTAAGATCTGCATTCCAAAATATTTTCACTGCATTATAGAATCATTTGCTTAGATTGCCTGTGTTGATAGGTATTGAAATAAAGATATAAAACAATACACATAGGAAAGTCAATGTGCCTCGATTTCTAATAGAAAATCTACCTCTAAAATATGATTAGGTACTCAAGGAAAGCTGCAAAGAAAGGACTTGTACAATAGATATCATTTTAAAAGTTACAAAGAAAAGTTCACTCTAAACTTCATCCAAGGAAGACGTTATTCACTTGCAGCATCAGATTGATATATTACAATATGTGGAAATCCTTCATTATTCGAAATACAGCAACGCCTCAGCGAAGTCTCAACATTATATGAGTTCCATAATAGACCAGGTGGCATTACAGATACTAAGCAGTGCGACATTTGCAAACATGGCATTATTGTGGGTGCCATTGTCTAGAATGTATGTGGTTTCAACTGCAGAACTGATATCAATTAGTCAAGATATGACCTGTTGTCGGCCTCCAAGAAAACCTGAGGAACAGCTGGCATAGTTAGATGAAAGCATTCATAGAAAACAACATTACCCACAATCAAGAAACTTTCTCTAAAATATAAAATATTTTAGCATGGCATACAATTGTATTCAAGGTTGATTTGCCAAACTCATACAATATCATACAAAGAAGTAAACTATGAATATAACATAGTTAAACATTATATATATTTATAGTCCCTTCTGTAATATGGGCAAACAGAGGCTGGGTTTTGTCAAACAAGTTTTTGAGACTAAGATCCCTGAAGGGTTATTTTTGGTAAAAATTATGATGATGATACTATCTCTTTCAATTGAAGTTCGCCTTGAAATAGAATTGGTTGGTATTAATGTTGAATTAGATGTTAAAATGATTAAATCCTGGTTACACTTGCACAATATTTCTTCCTATTCTTAAAGATACTATGTATATACTAAAATAAGAGTCATGTAGAATGTCTGTCATTTATATTAATTGGAGGCTTTCAAAAGAAAATATTGTGAGGAAGTGATTTTGTCCTTGTAAACTTAGATATTTCATGAAGTCATGCTACATAGAATACAACATATAACAATGTTTGATGAATGAATGGCTGCAAGTCCTAATAGTAGGTGTCAGGAATAAGATTGGGAAACAGGCAGGCTGGGGCTCAAAGCGCTGGAGAAGTGGAATGTGGAAGAATAGAAGGGCAACATCATTACACTGCTAACTTCCTGGAAATGCACACACACTCACCTCCTGGGTCAAGGTCATTTCCAGGTCAGGAGAGGTAAAGCCCTATTTAGACACTCTGACAGTTTAACTCAGTGGTTGGCAAAGAGTTTGGCTGCATTGGCTTTTCCGATGTTTGCTATAGTTCGCACCCAGTTTAATGTCCTCACTGTTTGTTGTTTTCTCTCTGTCGGTTCCCTCAGTCCCTCCTTAGTATTGCCCTTTTGACTGTTTGTTAACACCCATTTATTAGAGGGTCTACGTGTGTCCAGCAGCATCCTGGGGCATTCGCTGGATTCCCGGTCAGCTCTGGGCTAATCATTGCATCACAAGATGCTGGAACCAGTAAGGCTTGTTTCAGTTGTTACCTGGATGTTACATTTAGCTGGTATCTATATTGACCATCTGCCATGTGTTTACATCTGATCTGATCTACCCAAGATTCATACAATCAATGCAGAGTGCTGCTTGGAACTTGGAACCGACAAAGGCGTAGTCATGGATTTCTCTCTTACTTCCTATTTCTCTCCAGTTGCTATGTCTGGTGATACATATCACTCTGTTCACAGGTACAGTGGCTAATGGACAGATGGAGCTTTCAGCAGAGCATTCAGGACTCCAAACCCTGACACCAAGAAATACATTTTTGTTTAAGGCCACCTTGAATGCACATGGAATGAGTAACTAATGCACTATAACTATCAAAATACTATCTCATTGATGATCTCCACATATCTGTGATAATAAGGAAAATTAAAAAATACTTAATTAAAGCCACTCAATACAGTGAGAGGTCAATACCAGAATTGTTACATAGCAACTGTAGAAGATGCAAAGCAGTAAGAGACATGTTTATCCCACCCCCTCAGCTTGCGCCACCACCTGGTGGCCCACTACCCTCTGCAACACTCCCACCCCCACTGACTACGCCCAAAACCTCAGCATCATATTCGACTCCTCCCTCACCATGACTCGCCAGGTCAACGCCATCGTCTCCACGTGCTTCAAAACCCACTGCATCCTCCGCAAGACTTTCAAGTGGTTCCCCCCCCGAAGCCAGAAAGACCGTCACCCATGCACTCATAACAAACAGACTTGACTACAGAAACGCCATCTACGCTGGAATCAACAAATCCCTGCTATGCAAACTCCAGACCATCCAGAACACTGCGGCCAGACTCGTCCTCGGCATCCTATGACATGAGCATATCACCCATCACCTGCGAGACCTCCACTGGCTCCCTGTCGAGAAGAGAGTAACCTCCAAGCTACTCACCCACACCTACAAATCCCACCACAACACCCGACCCAAATACCTCAACGAAAGAGTCTTCTTCCACTTACCCAAAAGAAACCTCCGCTCTGCTGACCTCGCCGTAGCAGAAACGTAGTGCATCTGCAGAACAAGAGTGGGTGGAAGAGCCTTCTCCTACATTGTGGCCAAGCCTGGAACGAACTCCCATTCAATGTCAGATGATCCCCTACTCTGCACACCTTCAGGAAGAGCCTCAACACCTAGCTTTTAGGCTGACTCGGAGCTGCCCCCTCCACCCCTCAGAGGCTTGAGACCCTCGTTGGTGAGTAGCACACTTTAAAATTCCCTGATTTATTGATTGTTTGCCACCATCATTACCCTCATGCCTAAGCATTGATTGTTCTTGTACATTCTGAAACTTGAGTAGAGTGTCTCTGTGCAGTTGATGAAAGTACTTTCTTTTCTGCTGGTGCCCCATTGGGAAACATCCTCCAGATCAAAGCCGGAATCCCGCTATGCCTTTACAGCGGTGGCAAAAGAACAAACACGTCTTTAGTACACATTCCTTCAGCTTGCAAGTCATAACGACTTGCCTTAAGGGGCGCATTGGTGAAATGATGTTGGATTTAAAGTTCAGCACCTTCCCTACTGTTGCGCATACCCAAGTTGGAATAGTAAATTAACCTATTCCAAAATCCAGCGTTAAAACGAATTGCGTGCTGAACAAATGCGTACTAAAGATGCATTCATTCTAATGACGGCACTGTGAAGTTACAGCGTGATTCCGGCTTGCGGAATAGCATCATAGATTCGCCCCAATACCTTTTCTATATCTGCATGATATCTCAGAGAAAGGGTGTTGGGTCTTCTGTACATTCTCTAGGCGTCTGGAAGTTCCACGCACCAAGAGAATCCATAGAAGGTTGTGCATAGCGGGATTCGAGATCGGGGATATTGACGGTGGGAGGGTGTTTGTGAAGTGGTGTCTCGGTGTTGACCTGCTGACTACTAATAAAGGAGCTTAAACTCACCAGGAATCTGTACTTCCTTACACTGGTGACGAGTTTCCAGTTAGTGGGACTTCATCTTGTGTATGTAGCAAAAGGATGAGGCATTCCATCCTCATCGCCAGTGTAAGGAAGCACGGATTCCAGGTGAGTTTAAGTCTTCTTTAGGTTTCCTGTTACTAACAAGAGACCCTTGCTCTCGGTCGCACCCTCTGATCCTGAAACATAAACATGACAATTTTCTTATCAGGCGGTCTTCCTTTGGCCTACGCAACAAACTGTTCCATCACAAGCGAGCCGTCTGCTCTTACCAGCATCTTCATTACTTTGTGGTAAATAAATAAATAATACCCTATTTTTGACTAGACAAATATCATAACAGATAGCTCAATAAATAAGAGTCAAGATTCGAGGTAGTAGGAGTTTCTGCAGGTTTATTACAGCATAAGGACAGGATCAGGACAACCTGCATAGGAACAGAATGGCAGGGCTAGAGTGGCCCGGCAGCTGCCGGGGCTGGGTCTGGGATGAGCGCGCTAGCTTCTAATAACAATGCATGAACTTATATACATAACGCAAACACATAGTATTACATTGCAGTAGGCGTAGCAGTGGGTGGAGCAGAAGGCGTGACGCGTAGCAGTCGCGAAAGATAAGAGTAAAAGTAGGTGTAACTGGGCGTATACATAGACATGTGGTGCAAACGTAACAGAATATGTCATGAATGGGGCGGAAACATTGGAGGGGGCTACCTAAAGAGCCGGGACCTCTAACCTGATGGTGCGCGCAAACTGGCAATGACGTATCACTAGGAGAAGCTGGGGGCTATTAACTCTGTGCTAGGAGCAGAGACTAAAGTCTGGAGGGTCGGAGCGACATGTACCTAAACCCTATCTAGTATCTGATGTTTAGGGAACATGTTGATATAAACTAGAAGTCATGAGGGGAAAAGCTAACTTGACTCTAAGACTGGACCATGCATTATTCTACATGTAGTGCGTGATGAAGAATATTAAATGACCATTAAATGCAGTATTTCTCTAACATGGAGACGTGAAGGCTAGACAATGACGGAAACTATTGATGCAGTTCAGTAGCTTAGGAATGCAGAGAAGGAGGACTGAACTGATAACTGGAACTATAACATACTTTTGGCAGACTCAGAGGCAGAGCCAAGCTGCACCGGGCACTGCGAGGCAGGAAGTAAGTGAAAGGTCGAGGATACAGGTGGGGGCTGTATCGTTCCTCAGCGAGGCTTCAGGAGACAGGAGCTGAATCTGATGTCCAGGCCCTGTTGAGGCCTAGAAACGGGGACTTTATAATGGAATAACGTGCACACTGAGAAACGTGGCAACATTACTTTACATAGGCCTGATATTCGTAGTATTCACGAGGACTGGAAACTGGCATACTAGAGGTGGACACAACTGTAATTGCGTCATTAATCGGACATGGGGAATAACATATGCATATTGGTCATGCACACATAACATATGATGGATGAGGCGTAGGGACACAGAACATGGCAAAATTTACTTTTCCACATTCCCTCCTTGTCACTACGCCTCATCAGGAAACATCAATATTCATGATACCATCTATCATTTCATACAGTACCATTTGTTCATCTCGAATTGTCTTGGAACGGGATTTAGAACGGGGCTTGGGACTAGGAATACAAGAGGTAGCACAAATGCCGCAAATCGCAGGGCCACATTGTATACAGAGGCAGCAGCTAAATATGATCGCTACTGCAATACCTAGAAAGGACAGGACTTTCCATCCCCATGCGGAAATTATATTCCAGAACCAACCGGACCATGTCCAGGTGCCTGGATCTTGGTGTAACAGATGGGCAATTTTATGGAGTCTGGTTATAGCTGAATAAACAGACGGCGCGTTATTAGGAATGAAAATGCAGCAACTAGATCCGAGAACTCTACAGGCCCCGCCCCTATCGGCCAGTATGACGTCAAGGACGAGACGATTCTGGAGCACAACAATTCTCATAAAGGATTGCTCTTCGGTTAAGTTACCTAGAGCGGAGGCAGTCTCATCTACTACTGCTTCAAGGGTTCTTGTTAACCTACGGATTAGCTTACTGTTTACAACTGTACCTAAATAAGGGAACACACCTTTATCAATATCAATGAATTGCTCTGCGGCAGTTTCAGTATAATCGACAATCGGGAGGTTTCTCTTGTGTCTAGTATGTACTAGGAAGGAATTCCTATGGTAGTCAGGTGGGGCTAGAAAAACAGGTGGCAGTAGGAAGGCAATGTAACAGGTTCCCTCCCAATCGAGGGGCAGATGAACATATGCGGTTTGACCACAAACAAAATAAGAATGACGTGAAGCTTTGAAAATAGATTTCCCACTGTCACTATACTTGATAATAGTGGTACAATCACTATGTCCTACGTGTACAGAACCATGACTACGGACACATAATTCGCCTTTGACTGGTAATACTGAAATAGCAGGTGAGTCTGGAGTAGTATCAGACTGAACATTCAGGACCATAAAATTCGACGAATAATTACCTAAATTATACACTTCATTTTCTAGATCTAAACCTGTTCTGTGGGGGAAACCTTGCTTGTCTGGGAAACATGTACTGTTAAGAAAAGACATATCTGTTGAGGATGACGTTAACGTGGACCATGCTCCACACGAACCATTATGTGAGAATGGATAAGGAAAGAGTGGCAGAACTCCCTTCGGTGTCTGGAAAGGGGGGAGTCGACCACACACCCAACAATTAGTGGCATTGCTGGTCTGGTGTGAATAATGTAACATACGGATAAATGAATTGTTACGCATAGCGAGGCGGTATGAATATTCGTGAGGAGGCAGATCACTAAACGTGTGCTCTACTGTAACATTAGCAGACTTATTTACATGAGGAACTGAAAAATACAGGAAAAATGCACAGCTGATGCAAGAAATCATAATGCTGATGAATAATATGAAGCTTAGAAAAACGATACATTGAATTGAGTTTTTACTAACTCTCTCACTATGGGGGTCTATTTTATACATGTCAGAAACAGTCTAACCGTTTCACCTAGGGGAGGACTTATACAATCAAACTGACTGACTTAATTTACTAGACCTTAACTTTTGCTTATACTCCTGCTGCGGAGTTTTCTCTAACAGGGGAGGGGTTGTGTCAATGTCTTTTGCGGGACAGTCCTTAGGAACAATATTTCGGCAGTCCTTAAAATCCTGGGAATCCTTGGAAATGTTTTTAGAAACGGGTTTTAATCCATTGAAAAGTTTTACATGAGAAAGATGTATCCATCCTTTTCGGCCTTCCAACTTCACGGCTGTACGGGTGGTGAGGAGGACCTGACGGGGCTCCTTCCATCGAGGCTCCAGCGGACTTGATCTGTCAAAGTTTCGGATCATTACCATGGAACCTGGAACGATTTCATGCGGTGCCACCTCGGTATTGTCTGGAAATGCGGCAGCAACCTGTGAACGACATGAGTTGAGGGCAGACATCAAGGAAGCTAGGTAATCTGTCAGCATATTACATGAAACATCAGTAATACTTCGGGGTCTAGGAGTACCCCACATGTTAGGGGGGCGGCCGAAAACGACCTCATACGGGGACAGACCTGATCTGGAATGTGCGACCATGCGCATATAAAATAAAGCGACTGGCAGAGCTACTAGCCAGTCCACACCCTTATCTTTACATACTTTGGCGATTCGAATTTTCAGAGTCTGATTATGTCTCTCAACGAGACCGGCTGCTTCAGGATGGCGTACACAATGAAACTTCCACTGGTACCCTAACAACAGGGACACGTGCTTCATCAGCTCAGATGAGAATGGCTGACCGTTATCAGAATATACGACTCTAGGGAGTCCATATCTAGGGAAAAACTCACGAACCAACTGCTTGGCAGTGGTCGCGGCTGTGTAATCTGGGACAGGATATGCTTCTGTCCACCTGGACAAAGCGCATACAACTACAAGGACATACTTGAAACCTCGACATCGCTCCATCTGAATATAATCCATCTGGAGGACCTCAAAAGGGTGGTCAGGAGGCTGGAAACCACCTTGTTCCACCGGGACACTTTTACCTGGATTAAACTGACAACATATCATACAGGTACGGACTTTTTGCTTAGCTGCAGCTCGTAAATGCTTGTTGAACCAAATGTTCTGGATACTGTCTAACATAGCTTTTTCTCCTAAATGTGCCGGACTATGTGCGGTATTAATGATGACTTGAACCATAGAGTCGGGGAGAAACCATGTGGCTCTACCCTTCGTTAACCATCCTTGATCTGTCTGGACCCCTCCTTGTTCGGACCATTTCTTGATTTCATCGGGAGTAGCATGTAACTGGATATCTATGACATCTTGTGTAGGGTCCTTAACTGTCATACATGTAATCGGATCTGGAGTATGTGTCTGTGTCGGATTAGCTTGAATGTCTGGAGTCTGAGCTGTAAGCTTGGCTGTGCGATCTGCTAGATCATTACCTTGGGAAATAATGTCAGTAACTTTTGTATGTGCTTTGCACTTCATAATAGCGATAGATGTCGGTAAATGTATTGCATCTAACAGAGCTTGGATAAGGAAACCATGCTGAATCTTGGTTCCATGAGAAGTCATGAAACCTCTCTCCTGCCAGAGCACTCCGAAGTCGTGTACAACTCCAAATGCGTAACGTGAATCTGTGTAAACATTAACTTTCAGGTTCTTGGCGTGTATACAGGCTTGTGTCAGAGCAACTAGCTCTGCTGCTTGAGCGGACAGGGTATCAATGCGGTGTGTTTCAATAACTTCAGTGTCAGTAGTCACTGCATATGCGGCGACTAGTTCTCCTGTACTAGTTCTCATACATGAACCATCCACATAAAGTGTCAGGTCAGGATCTGGTAACGGAATGTCTGTCAGGTCTTGTCTTGGCTTTGTCGTAATATTGACTACTTCCACACAGTCATGTGGGTCAGGATTTGAATTAACTGATGGTAACAGTGTAGCAGGATTCAGGACGTTGCAGCGTCTAATATCTATGTGTGGCTGGAACAGTGTTAATTCATAACCTGTTAAACGTGCAATTGTCAAGTGCTGAGTTTGTGTTCGGTTTAAAAGAACTTCCACGGAATGTGGGACTTGTACTGTCAGGGAGTGTCCTAAAACTATGGAATCACTTTGTCTGATAGCTAGTGCTGTGGCTGCAACTGACTTGAGGCACGCAGGCAACGCCTGGGCGACTGGATCTAATGTGCTCGAAAAATAAGCACAGGGCTTGTATTGACCTGCTTGATCTTGTGTGAGAACAGATAATGCTGTACCTTCACGTTCTGTGACGAAAAGTGTAAAAGGCTTACTGTAGTTCGGTGTAGCTAGAACTGGAGCTTGGCATAAAGCTGTCTTTAACTCATTGAAACTAAGTGTATGTTCAGATGTCCAAGGGAGAACAGTCGATACGGCTGCCTCCTGTGTCGTTAACTGTATCAGTGGCTTGGCTAGAAATGCATACTGGGGAATCCATTGTCTACAATAAGAAGTAAGGCCGATAAAGGCACGTACCTCCTTCTGGGTTCTGGGCTGGGGAAGACTCGCTATCAACTGGATACGGTCTGGTGTCAACTGCCTACCCCTCTTGGACAGCAAGTGTCCTACGTAGACCACTTGCTGGACACAGAATTGAAGCTTCGAAGGGGACACCTTGTGCCCCATCTCGGCTAGGAAATACAGAACTGTAAGGGATGCTCGCTCGCAATCACGTTCAGAACGGGCTGTGATCAGTAGATCATCGACATACTGGAGCAGGGCAGTGTCAGTTGGCATGTGAATGTTATCTAGTTGTCTCTTAAGTGCTTGACTGTAAATACTAGGGCTTTCTGTGAAACCTTGAGGAGCGCGTGTGAACATATAGCTCCTTCCATTTAAACAAAATCCGAAAAGAAACTGGCTGTCTGGATGAATGGGAACACTAAAAAATGCGTTCTTGAGGTCTATGACAGTAAAGAACGTGGCTTCGGAATCAATAGCAGTTAACAGGGAGGAAATATCTGGGACAACTGGGTACTGAGGAATAATACATTTGTTAAGTTCTCGTAAATCAATCACTAATCGATATACTGGGGGTGCATTTGGATCAGTACGTTTCATGACTGGAATGATCGGAGAGTTACATACATTGGAGTCAGTTTCTACAACTACTCCTTGTGCCATGAGCTCGTCAATAATTCTGGACAAGGCTGCTACAGCCTCGGGTGGCAATCTGTACTGTCTGATTCGTGGTAACACTACACCTGGTTTGAGAGTCACACGATGGGGTGTGATTTGCATGTAACCTACATCAGTTGGACCTTGCGCCCATAAATGCTGCGGAACATTAGACAGTCTTGAATCAAAATCTCGTAATACATAGTGACCCTTAAAGTCACGTAGGAACAATCGTATTCCCTCTGGGGAACAACATATAACGGCACCTAACTCTTTCAGTGTCTTAATGCCTAACAGATTTTCTGGACATGACTTAGTAAGTAACAGGTCAGTAGTACGGGACAATGGGCCTAACTCTAAAGTAACTGGCTTTGATATTTCATTTACAATGGGTTTTCCTGAAAATCCAAGGGAAACATTTCTTGAGCCTGAGAGCGGAGCCCCTGGAACTTCGGCGTGACTAATTGTGGTCCTACTTGCCCCTGTATCAATCAGAAACTTTCTGTCTTTCCCTAATACTTGACTGTGAACATAGGGACCTTCTTGATCTACAGGTATCTCGATGAGAGGCAAGCCTACCTCCCTCTCTAGGCTGTTTCATGAATATGGCTGGTACTCTGGGTACTCAGACTGTGCATACTGGTACATCTGTGATGTGACATGCTGTGTTGCAGCAATAGGCTGCGGTACTGTAACTGTCTGTTGTGCATTCTGTGGCTGAGGAATCTGTGAAACTTGTTCTTGTCTAGGCGGACGTGGTCTTTCTTTAGTCTTACCAGTAGCTATGTTGTGTTTCAGAACTGCACACTCATTTATAAAATGTCCTGGCTGTTTACAATAATTGCAGTTCCCTTTAACGGGAGCTGCAGGATGACTGGCTTGATTCGGACCCCTCTTCTGACTGTCTTGAGGAACAGATTGTGCAACTAGCACTTTCATTTTCGTATCTTTCATACGTTTTCTCTCGTGTTCTTGCTCTTCCCTGATTCTATTCTGGTGATACTGAAGCATCTGGAGCATCTGGGACGGAGTATTTGCTTGCCAGGTGCTTTCGACTTTCAAAACTCGATTTTTAATTTGTGGACTTGAATTCTCGACTAATTTAGTAACGAAAAGGTGAGGGTATGACTCACTACTTGTCTTGAGACCACTGTTAATACTGAAACATTTTTCAAACCTAGAATAGAAATCACTAATATCTTCATCTTGTTTCTGTTTACAGGCTGAGATTGCATCCCAGTCTTCTTTTCTAGTTGTCAATAATCTGGGTAAAACTTGAATTAATAATTCTGGTAATTCTTTACATTTATCTCCAAGACCGGTACCTGGTACTCGTGCCTTATCTTCAGCTTCTAGAACTGTCCAATCGATCTTTTTCTCTCCCACCTCCCATTCTTTTTCCTTTAGCTTTTCATACACCCCTGCGGGCAACAGGACCTTTAACATTTTAATGATATCTGGGTAAGTGTATTCTCCCATACGGAGCATGTCTTTTAATTCTCTATGGAACCCTGCTGGATCTTTGTCATGACAGGGAATTAATTTCTTCATCTCGAGGAGTTCCATCTTTGTGATTGGAGTGTATACAAACACTCGTTGCATTTCGCCACCCGTTCCTTTGACTGGGTGGACTTCTCGTAACGGATTCTGTCTGTCTATGTAGAATGATTTACTTTCTGGGGGTGAGACATGAACAAAATGCGGATTCAAGAACGTTCTATATTTGTGACGTTGTTCTAGAATGACACTAATTAAATCGGTACCTAGACCTCTCCATTTGTACTGGAGTAACTCGTTCAGGATATCATGTAACGGGCCTGGATCAGAATGTTGACCCTCATACAGAGTAATGAGGTGCTGGATCATATACATACCCACCAGTCGCTGCTCGGCTGGGGGCAATTTCAGAAACATTTGTGCCACTATTTCGTCTGGAAAAGTGGTAGAATCAGTAATCCATCGGACTGCTGATCGGGCTAGTTCCTGTTCATGCATGGTACTTAATTCACTGTAACCGATTCGTGATTTCAGAATGTGATCGGTAGCTTGGAACACTTGTTCTAGAGAACCTTGTTCTGGTGCTGAATGATGGAAAATAGACTTGGGTTCTAGACGTAAATGGCGATCTGGAAATCTAGATTTTCCTACATACGCTATTCTGGCGGGATTCTCGTCCTCTTCCTCTTCAGGATCAGAGGTACTTTCTTTCTCGCTTACTTGTGCTGCTTTACGCTGTTCGTGTATCTTTATTATTTCTTTACGGATTTTCTTGTACATACTTTCCATGGCACCGATGGTCTTGTGCTTACCCTCGGCTATATTATCACTCCACCTTGTCAGGATTCTCATTTCGGCAGAATCTTTAGACGGGTAATCTTGTTCTCTTATTAGACAATTAATCAGAAACTTTAATATCATGAGCTGGATCTCGGCTTTCCTTTGAGACATGGCTTCGTGAATACT
This sequence comes from Lissotriton helveticus, assembly GCF_964261635.1. Taxonomy (NCBI): domain Eukaryota; kingdom Metazoa; phylum Chordata; class Amphibia; order Caudata; family Salamandridae; genus Lissotriton; species Lissotriton helveticus. The sequence goes on along the minus strand of NC_136061.1, from coordinate 768,952,611 downwards.
TTCTGGATCATCCCCTGTACGGGTGAAACGATATATTCTGTCTAGATCTTCTTTCATATTCGGTAAGGTGACTAGATACTCGGCCACCTTTCTTACGCGGAACGAATATAAAACCATATTATCCTCGCCTGGGACTGGATCATAGACACATTCGGCAAGGGATTTTCTTATTTCTGCTACAGTCTGATGTCTAGGCGTACGCTGTGACGCTTGTGCATGTAATTCGGCTAACGTTAAACGCTTGTGTGGCGGCGGGGTTTGAGGAGGACCTCCTCCTGCAGCCCCTAAACTAGAATCATCGACGGACATTCTTCGTGGCGGAGCGGGAAGTTGAAATGCTGGCTGGACCGGGGGTACCGTAGCAGGTACTCCGGTGTCTGGAAGAGCGGGAAGTGCCTGATTTACAGGGACTGGCGGAGCGCGAACAGGATTTGCATATTCTGGGACTGTGTCGTCCAAATAGGACGAAATAAAAATATCAGCTGCGGTCTGTTTGTGACGTAGCTTGGTCGGAACTAATGGTGGCGGGAAATTACTGGATGCCTCTGGGGTCGCTTTTGGCAAGCCCTCGGCAAGAAGAGGATACATACCCTTAATAAGGGCATGCCTCTGTCTGTCTGACTGTTCGGCTTTGACTTGTTCACCTATCTCGATTAATTCTCTTTCTTGGGCTCGTTCTTGGGATTCTCTACTTAACTCTGACCTTCTGACTTCCTTTTCGGTTCTTCTATGCGCTTCTTTACGCCATAACTCGATGGCATCTTTCTGTGACTGTCTGGCTTTCTTTTTCCATAATGCTTCTTCTACTCGCATGATACATTCGGCATCCCATGTACCCGATACGGGCCATCTATACTTTTCTTCTAACTGTTTGGTATACTCTACCCATAAATCTAGATACAATATGGCGCTTATGCCATGTTTCTGATACATAAAATGACCTGGACTGTCCCTCGGCGGGACAGGAACTGCTGCTTCCAGCAGACCCTTTCTAGTTTTTAACTGACGTAACTTGGAAAATATAGGCATGACTGAACTGTAATCTGGACAAAATACAATACACAATAAACACGAAATCACGTCACACTCATACCACAACATTAAAATACATGAAGAACATTATAAATAACAGTTCGGACAGAATATTACCTGGAATACTGAGAGCAGAAATACAAGAATTTTCTCGAGAACGGAACAGACTAGAATTACTGGATGCACTGCTGTAACAGTACGGAACATACCGGTCCCATAAAGGGACGCATCAAGACCCGTATCCACCTAGGTGAACACTTCGTTTGTGAGTCTGGGTACCACCAACCCACGGACCAGGAGTCAATTTAGATTGGTCCTGTCTAGATACTACCCCAGCAATGGTACTCACCGGGCAGCACGGAACGGAAGGCCTCGGGCTGGACTGGACTGATGACGACGACGGACGACGAACTTCGGACTTCAGTTACGGGTGGGCCTCCGGATACCTCGGACCTTGGACTCTTGGCTTGGGCTCTGGTCGGGACTCGCCGCGTTCCTCCACCGTCTCGTTTGGATGCTGGACCGCCTCCTCCGTCTCCTCCGTGGGCCTGAGGGATACTTGAAGCAGAAATATCTGCACTTGGCCAGTATGGTTCCGTCACGACTGCAGAGGGTCAGGGGGTCGGCGTGGCTTCACCGACGCGTGGGGAAAGGGCAGGTCCCTATTCGGGCGCCATTATGTGGTAAATAAATAAATAATACCCTATTTTTGACTAGACAAATATCATAACAGATAGCTCAATAAATAAGAGTCAAGATTCGAGGTAGTAGGAGTTTCTGCAGGTTTATTACAGCATAAGGACAGGATCAGGACAACCTGCATAGGAACAGAATGGCAGGGCTAGAGTGGCCCGGCAGCTGCCGGGGCTGGGTCTGGGATGAGCGCGCTAGCTTCTAATAACAATGCATGAACTTATATACATAACGCAAACACATAGTATTACATTGCAGTAGGCGTAGCAGTGGGTGGAGCAGAAGGCGTGACGCGTAGCAGTCGCGAAAGATAAGAGTAAAAGTAGGTGTAACTGGGCGTATACATAGACATGTGGTGCAAACGTAACAGAATATGTCATGAATGGGGCGGAAACATTGGAGGGGGCTACCTAAAGAGCCGGGACCTCTAACCTGATGGTGCGCGCAAACTGGCAATGACGTATCACTAGGAGAAGCTGGGGGCTATTAACTCTGTGCTAGGAGCAGAGACTAAAGTCTGGAGGGTCGGAGCGACATGTACCTAAACCCTATCTAGTATCTGATGTTTAGGGAACATGTTGATATAAACTAGAAGTCATGAGGGGAAAAGCTAACTTGACTCTAAGACTGGACCATGCATTATTCTACATGTAGTGCGTGATGAAGAATATTAAATGACCATTAAATGCAGTATTTCTCTAACATGGAGACGTGAAGGCTAGACAATGACGGAAACTATTGATGCAGTTCAGTAGCTTAGGAATGCAGAGAAGGAGGACTGAACTGATAACTGGAACTATAACATACTTTTGGCAGACTCAGAGGCAGAGCCAAGCTGCACCGGGCACTGCGAGGCAGGAAGTAAGTGAAAGGTCGAGGATACAGGTGGGGGCTGTATCGTTCCTCAGCGAGGCTTCAGGAGACAGGAGCTGAATCTGATGTCCAGGCCCTGTTGAGGCCTAGAAACGGGGACTTTATAATGGAATAACGTGCACACTGAGAAACGTGGCAACATTACTTTACATAGGCCTGATATTCGTAGTATTCACGAGGACTGGAAACTGGCATACTAGAGGTGGACACAACTGTAATTGCGTCATTAATCGGACATGGGGAATAACATATGCATATTGGTCATGCACACATAACATATGATGGATGAGGCGTAGGGACACAGAACATGGCAAAATTTACTTTTCCACAACTTACAAGCTCCTATATATCTAGTCAGGAATATCAATTGCTGAAGGTGGAAACCCCTATTGACATCATTCCCCAAGACATAATAAAACGTTTTAGGTGTATAATGGTAAACTTGCCACACTAACATACAACTTGTTCGAGTGATTCTGATGTATTTGTAAGTTAAGTAAGAACCCTCATAAGAACACAAACTTAGAGAACTACATAAGTAAATTTAAACGTTTATCTGTGAAAAGTCTCATGTGCAAGTGATGTTAGTGTAACATTCAGGTTAAGCATACTGAAGAGTGATATATAAATAGGTTATTCAGCAGATAGTATCATGGGTGGCACAGTTAACCACACACCATTTCACACAATCAACGACATGCAGAAAAAAGCCTGATGATTACTAGGTAGTTTGTCATTGGAAATATCTTTACAGGCTAATAGAAAAAAAATTCTAGGTCTGCAACTCAAACTGGTGATTTCATTGAGGATATGTTTCTCTTAAAGCGGCATGCATGTCCACAACTGTAAATCCAAAAATAATAAAAGATGTCTTTTCGGCTGTGTTTAAGATCAAAAAACTTCTTTGAAATGCGTCTCAAAATTTCATAGCAAAGTAAATACTACAGGTATCAACATGAATTGCTGCTTCTAATAAAAAAAATAACAAATGACAAAAGCTCTCCAGACGTTCTGTTAACTACTCCTCCCTAAATCCTGTGTCAAAAAGTGAAGCCATTCACCTCTGCACTGTGGTAAAAATAATACTTCTTTCAACACTCATTTAGTAGTTTAAGATCGCACACTGATAGATGCAGATGCAAGTACAGATATTTATCTAGTTCAGCAGTGACAGTTGCTTGACACTTTGCCACTTTCTTGAAAGTTGACAAACCTCTTATTAAAGATTTCCGAGGAGCATGACATGACACTTTTAGACTAGTAGGTGTGGGCAGGGGTTAAAGAATCGAGGTGAAGCCAAAACCTCGATCACCAGAAGGAAAGGAAATGGAACACAGGAGGTATGATAAAATCAGCAGAAAAACATTGGAAACCAAAGCCTACCAATCAAGGGGATGACACAGCAAGTGTGGAACTTCGAGTTGTTCACTTTCCACTTGTGAGTTCACGGTGGGAGCTTCAGAATCAAGGTGTCTACAGAATTACACCTCCGAAAAGATAGGCAAAACGAGAAATAGGTAAGCAGTTAAGGCCAAGTATTGCGTTTTGTGTTTCTAGTCTGGTAAATAAATAATTGTATAATATGTATGAGAGAAAATGCCCCTTTTGCATGGTCACCCCCATTTCTTGTGGATTGATGCTGGTAGTTTTGTTTAACTCTGCGCACTGAAGTACTGCTGCAGTCCCAAGTGTATGTGTTCTGACCCTTAAAATGTATTAAGATTGGCTGATCCCCAGTTGTCATGTATAACTTTCCAGTTAGACCATTGTATATTGTGTAGGAAAATACTCCAATGGACTAAATTTAAATGTCACCTGTGGACTACATACCTACTGTGCCTGTCACTATAGTGACAAATAAAATATTGTTTTATGCTTACATCTGTTTTCTGAGGAACATTTCTTCCCAGCTTTAGGATTTCCTTTAAAAAAAAAAAAAAACAGTTTGGTACAGGGCTCTGTAATGGTGACAGGAAGCCCTGTTCCCTCCAGGCCTAGGGATGCATGCGGGGGCACATGGTGTGCCCTCCCCCCTCTCCCCCACCCGTCTGCATGCACCCACAGTTTCAGCATGGCATGGACTTTACAATCCATGACATGCTGGAAGACGCTGTGGTGGGCCCACTGCACTGCCTTTCTAAGGCTTTCCTATGAACCTCTGAAAGGCAGCGCTGTGTGCCTGCCGCCACAGGACGGCCCGCCTGGATTACAATTTACAATCCTGCAAGCGGTTGGCTTTAGGGATGTGGGAGCGGGGGGGGGGTGGGTGGGGGTGGGGGGGTGACATGGTGCCCAGCTCTCACACAGTCAAAGTCGTAATCAGGCCCAAAGTCAGAAGTTAAAAACTTTGACCAGGACAACCTGCTTGATATATGCAATCTCCACTTAATTGCCGCTGGCCTGAAATCGTGCCCATCTCCTGGTCAACCATGCAGGGTGATTTCTTGTTGGAGCTTTACATTTTCTCAGTGCATTTTTGCCTTAAAATTTAAAACATTCAAATACCTGGTTCTTGTTATTTGATGTAAGACGTTGTAGTTTCCCTTTTCTCAATAAAAATCACACAACCAATTTCTAAAAGATAAGAAATATTTTATGTGTTGCGCTTTGAGTTTTTGACTCATTCAGTGTAGTTGAATACTTTATACGTTTTCCTAAGTTTAGCCTGTCTTCTCTGTGCCAGAGCTACCTAGGGTTGAACCCAGGTTTAAATTATTAAACTGTGTGTTAGACCTTAAAGAATTGTGGGTCTTATTACCTGGGTGGAACTCACAACCTCCCTAATAATCTATTTTTTTACAATGAATAATCAAGGCTGTCGAATTACATGGCAAGGCTAAGTGCATTTATGGCAAGTAAAAGCAAATAATGAATCATGGAATTACAAAATATGCGATTAAAGGCAAAATATGCAACACAATCTATTGCATTATTTAGATATTATGCATACTTATATAAAACGGGTTACAGTCCAAAAATGATGCCTTTTCTGCAGATTTTTTTCAAAATGTCTGCCACCAAGAATGTCTGCTGTTCTCTTGCATGCACGTGTAGGGACATCAGCTTAATACCTACATATCTATTATATTCGTCTCAAAATACAGTACCTACATCTCTCTAGGACTTTGGAATACAAGTTACCGAACCTTGAACAGAGATGTAACACGTTTGCTTTCAAGAATTCCTGCTACATTGAGAATATGCCTGAGAAGTAAATAAATATTTGTGAAACAAAGAAACTAAACATTTTTGACAACGAAACACTGATTCTATTTTTCATGTTTGATATACGTTTACGGATATTAAGGTTTATGATTCCTGTTGCAGACAAAGAGCTCTCACTCGTCAATTGAGAAGGTTGACACTGCTTGGTCACATATGCCACCATCTTAAATGACTAATTACAGCAATCAACAGCTCAAAGGCCATCACTCTCCCATCTGAAAGTGTCAGGGCTAGAGTCACGTTTGTGTGCAACAATTTAAATACATATTGACCTGTGTGAAGTTAGAAACATGCTATTGGTTACAATTAGCAAATTATGTAGCAGACTGTTGATTGCATAACAAGTGCGACAAGAGCATACATTCACTGAAAACTCATCGAAATATTATTTTTACGGAGGCTTTGACTATAGCATAACCTTAGGGGCTGCATCTGTGCACATGAGAAAAGTTTAAAGCTTTGTTAACAGACAAAAGAAAGAAGAGGTTTTTATTTTTTATTTTAATGCACTAGGAGGGCTTCAAGGAGCACTTTTCCGGTTAGCCTGGAGCACCGCAAATCCTAGCACTAGTTGTGAAGGTGAGGACTTGTCCACTTTAGATAGGAATGCATTGTTACGCAAGTTGTAGGTCTTTTCATAACTGTAAGGAAAAGGGTACGGAAGACAAAGGCAGGGGCTTCATTAGTTCGCACCAGTGGTTGCAGGTACTATGCTTGGGGACCACAACTTCTTTTTTGCCATCGCTTTGACCCCGAACAAGAGAGAGAAAAGCAGACAAGGAAGAAATAAGAAGGAAGAGCCAGATAGAAAAGAGTGACAAAGGGAGAGAGCCGGGATGAAAAAGAACATACAAGAGAGAGATTATATTTGTTTCTATTCTGATGTTTTTTTGTAAAGAGCATGTCTACTCAACTGGGCGATCCAGCTCTAAAAACAACCAACACCAGCCGAAGCACAAAAGTGAACTTAGATCAGTGCGGGCATTAAAAAAGGTGGATCCAGAAGTTTCCTGAACCTGGCTTTCGACAGTTGAACTCTTAGATTCGTAGGGAGCTTGTTCCACAATTTCAGAACTAGGTACGCAAACGATCGGCCACCATATCTCGCTCTGTTGATTTTAGGTACCATAAGCAGTCCTTGTATCCCTGACCACAAAGGCCTCCTGGGACAAAAAGTGAGATCAGTTTTCGGATGATTGTCGGGCCTCTTCCCTGTATGATGCGCTGGGCAATACAGAGGGCCTTGAAATTAATCCTTTTCAGAATGTACAGCCAGTGCAGAGATGCTAAGGCTGGGCAAGCCAATTGATGTGTAGGAATTTTGAGTAGAATCCAGTCTGCAGCATTCTGGACAACTTAAAAAGTCTTCTGATGACATACTTTGGACTCCTTATAAAGAGGGAGTTACCATAGTCTAGCCTAGCCTGGAGCTGATCAAGCCCTGCACAACCATTCTTCTAGCAGAACTAGGGGTAACCAGTGCAGTACTTTCATAAGAGTTCTGTTTTTTTGATGTTATACGTTTGTTGCCCACCCAGAAGCCAAGACTTTTCACTGCTTAGATTGGCGTCAGAGAATCTACTAGATACTCTGGCCAGTAGAGATCAGTCCAACTTACAGGGTTGTTTCCAACCACCAGAACATCTGTCTTATCCCCATTCAGTTTCAGATTGCTAGCAGACATCCCCTCAGTGACTTCTTCTAAACACTGATTAAGTTGGGTAGATGTGTGAACCGCATCAAGGGTAAGGGCTATGATGATTTGCATGCTGACATATGACACAAGATATAGGCCGTGAGTGAGAACAATTTCAGTCAAGGGAACACATACAAATTAAAAAGTGTGGGGCTCAAAAAGGACCCCTGAGAAACCCCACACGTCAGAGGATAAATTGCAAAAGAAAAAACTTCCTTGCAGATCTGGAAGCTTCTGTTACACAGGAGAGCTTTCAGCTATTTTATGGTACTCCCAGAAATTCAAACTTCCTTTATTCTCTGGATGAGGGTGGAATGAGATACAGTATGAAATGACGCACACAGATCTAACATAATCATAGCAGCTGAGCCACCTTGAGTCAGGATGGACTGCTAACAAATCGGTCTCTGTGCTGCTGCCTTACCTGAAGCCTGTTTGCGTAGGGTGGAGAAAATCTTGAGCTTCCAGAAAGTAGGATAGATTTTTTTTAATGTGTTTTTTCATTATTTTACTCGTTATTGGATGAAGTGAAATGGGTCTGTCATTTTCCACCAATAGTGGGTTGGCTGTTGGACTTTTTAAAAGTGGTTTTACTATTGCCTGTTTCCAGGCTATGCGGATCGTACCACTTGCTAGGGAATGATTAAGGACATCTATTAGTAAGGGCAGAAGGATGCTGTGCCTATTAGCAGCATGTCAGGGGGGTGTGGGGGGGGGGCTGGATCAAGAGGGGAGCCAGACTTAATCGATTTTAACACTGACGACATAGTTTCTATGTTAAGTGCAGAGAACACAGTCAGCTGGCCTTATTGGGGGAGGTATGTTTGAAGTAACAGTTTTAAGAAGTAGGTTAAGGATTGTGTTGCCTTTGTTTCAGCAAACATAATGAAACTGTCTCCTGATGACGGAGGGATAGTAGAGCAAAGAGGCACTTTTGTAAGGGAATTAACAATCTTAAACAGGTCTTTTGGGGAGTGTGGTGCAGTGCTTTCTATATCTTATCCAAATAGTATGTAATTCTAGCTTGTCTTATAGCACGTTTATAAATGTAATGACTTAGATAAAGGGGCAAAGATTGTAGACTGCTGGAAGAAATAATTATGCGGTGGAATGACCTGGGACCTTTGTATTCAGCAGCCCAAGCCTTCGACTATGCTAGCATTCGGCTCATAACAAATACTTTGGGAACCTGCGTTTTAAAAAAAATACAAATTAAGCAGTTGTGGAGGAAGGCTCCTATGAAGGCAAGCTGAACGTTTTGTAACCTCGATCTGTCTTCCAAGCAGGCTAAAAAAAAACCTAGAATTGTGAAAGGGATATGCTACTTACCAGTATGCATCTGTTCTTGGCATGTAGGGCTGCTGACATTCACAACAATGTGCAATCATCCGTACCCAGAACTGCTGAACAGGAAGTCTGACATCCAGACCCTGAATCAGTTGAACAGTCAAAACTTTACATTGACCCCAACTCTGGGAAACTCACTATCTACAAAAGGAAGATCAGACCAGAGACTGAGAAAGAAACTTACACTATACCACTCAAAAAGAAAAGGGACTGTTCTACTTCACCTATTCTATTTGAGCCTATTCAGCCAACCAGGCCTAACCCATACTCTTATACACCCACACACTCAGATGAAGAGGTGGATTAGGAATATGATCAGGAATACAACTACCCAGTAGACAGTGACCAAGACAGTCACACTCAACCATGGGTTGACCCAGTACATTCCGGTGACTCTCAACCCATTCCTGATACATCTGCATACCCTGCATTCTCCTACAGAGGACACAGCTGCTTTTAATTCACTAATCGAAAGGGCAGCCCTCCATCACAATGTGGACATGCATGCAGACCCTGTGGAGGAAGATTTCCTCTTTGACACTTTTGCCACATCAGAAAGAACTGTTAAAACACTGCCTATGTTAAAAGGGGTACTTAAACATGCAGGGGACATATTTAAGGATACCACTAGGGCAAGGGTCATTAACCCAAGAATAGAGAGGAAATACAGGCCAGCGCCACTAGACCCTACTAAATTAAGGTACAACTGCCCTTGGATTCTTTAGTGGTAGCAAATGCACGTAAACGTGCAAACTCTCAAACAACTGGAGAAGCTCCACCTCCTGACAAAGAATCAAAGATCTTTGAGGCATCAGGGAAAAGGGTAGCCGCACAGGCAGCTAACATATGGAGAATATCTAACACGCAAGCCCTGTTAGCTAGGTATGACAGGGCACACTATGACACCTTAGCAACACTTCTCCAGCATTTACCTGACCCTTACAAAGAACAGGCTGAACAACTAGTACAGGAGGGAAAGCTAATCACTAACGCCTCCATTAAATGTGCCTTAGATGTAGCAGACACGGCTGCAGGTCTGTTAACACCAGTGTTATGATCAGGAGACATGCGTGGCTACGCATTTCTGGTTTTAAAAATGAAGTCCAGTCCACTTTGTTAAACCAGCCAGTCAATCCTGACTACTTATTTGGTCCAGGGGTAGATACAATCCTGGAGAAAATGAAAAAAGACACTGAGACAGCTAAGTCTATGGGAGCCCTACAGTCACAACAACATAGAGGCTCCTTTCGTCGCTCAAATTACAGGGGTGCTGCAAGAGGCAACTCATCACAGCAGACCACAAACTGCAAGGGAAACACACAAACCACCTACAATAAAAACAATAGAGGTGGATACCGCGGCAATAACAACAAAGGCAGAGGACGAGGGAATAACACCACCAGATCCTCTACCAACACAAAACAGTGACTCCTTAGCGTTACCCCCAGACCATATAACACCGGTCGGGGGACGATTACAGCAATTCCTACCAGTCTGGCAAAACATCACTACAGACAAGTGGGTAAGGCAAATTATCCGGGATGGCTATTGCCTAGAGCTAACCTCCACACCACCCAACATACCTCCAAAACACCATCCTATGTCTGTAGAACACCTCAACTTATTGCAGCAAGAAGTCATCAGCATGCTGCAAAAAGGGACCATAGAACTAGTACCAATAGAACATCAAGGTAAAGGGGTATATTCACTATACTTCCTCATCCCCAAAAAGGACGGGTCTCTCAGACCAATATTGGACCTCAGGCCCCTAAATCATTACATCTTATCAGAGCATTTTCATATGCTCACTCTACAACAAGTGTTACCACTGTTGCAGCAAGGAGACTTCCTCGCAACCATGGACCTCAAAGACGCATATTTCCATATCCTGATACATCCTGCTCACAGGAAGTATCTCAGGTTCACACTACTAAATCAACATTACCAATTCAAAGTCCTTCCATTTGGTGTAACAACAGCTCCAAGAGTGTTCACAAAATGCCTAGCGACAGTGGCTGCACATTTGCGAAGACAACATATTCATGTCCATCCGTACCTGGACGACTGGCTAATACAAGCAAAGTCAGCCCGGCAGTGTGCCAGCCACATGTCAAAAACAATTCACCTACTGCACAGCCTAGGCTTCACTTTGAACTACCAAAAATCTCACCTTCAGCCATCCCATGTACAGCAGTACCTGGGAGCAACAATAAATACTCTGACAGCAAAAGCATACCCAAAAGCTGCAAGAATAAACAGTATGCAGCTACTAATCCAAAAGTTCAAGCCCCAACACTCGCTCTCTGCCCGAGTGTTTATGCAACTCATAGGCATGATGGCTTCGTGCATCTTCATAGTCCCTCATGCCAGACTACACATGCGTCCGCTACAGGAGTGCTTAGCACGTCAGTGGAACCAGGCTCAAGGACAATTGAAAGACCTAGTGTTGGTGACCAGTCGTGCATACAACTCTCTGCATTGGTGGAATCCACAAAACCTTTGCAAGGGACGACTGTTCCAAGAGCCTGTACCACAAATAGTGTTGACGACGGACGCATCCCTAATAGGATGGGGAGCCCATGTCCTTCAATACACAGTGCAGGGCCTATGGACAGCACAACAAAAGAAAATGCACATCAACTTGCTAGAAATGATGGCAATTTTTCGGGCAATGAAAGCGTTCAAAGTACATTTATGCAACAAAGCTGTGTTGATCCGGACGGACAACATGACAGCAATGTACTACATACAGAAACAGGGAGGAACACACTCTCCACAGCTATCACATATAGCCCAAAGCATGTGGAAGTGGGCCATCCAAAGAAACATTTTTCTCATGGCGGAACACCTCCCAGGCAAAGACAACCAAGTAGCGGATCTGCTCAGCAGACACAGCCAACAGCTGCACGAGTGGGAGATTCATTCCACAGTGCTCCAACCATACTTCCAACAGTGGGGACAACCAGAGATAGACCTGTTCGCCACAAGGGAAAACGCAAAATGCCAGTACTTTGCCGCCAGATTTCCACATCCGCAGTCGCAGGGCAATGCGATATGGATGAACTGGTCAGGCAGATTTGCGTACGCTTTTCCCCCAGCACCGTTAATACCGCTAGTGGCACGCAAACTACGCCAGCATTCACTGACACTAATCCTGGTTGCTCCAACATGGGCGAGGCAACCATGGTACACAACGTTCCTAGAACTTTCCGTGGTGCCTCATCAAAGACTGCGGCTAACACCCACTCTACTCACTCAGAGCCATGGAGACATACAGCACCCAGATCCGCAACAACTGAACCTTGCAATCTGGCTCCTGAAGTCTTAGAGTTTGGGTACCTAAACTTACCTCCTGACTGTATGAACATTATAAAGGAGGCAAGAAAACCTACAACCAGAGCTTGTTACGCTGCAAAGTGGAAGCGTTTTGTCATTTACTGCAATAACAATGACATAAACCCACTAGATGCTTCAACGCAAAATATCATTTGCTATCTTTTGCACCTACATCGTTGCAATCTAGCTTATTCATCTATAAGAATACACTTATCTGCCATTGCAGCTTATCTTCAGAACAGACAGCATCTTTCGCTATTCAGAGTACCTGCAATTAAGGCATTCATGGAGGGACTCAAAAGAATAATCCCCCAAAACACCCACCTTCACCTGTCTGGAACCTAAACATTGTTTTAACCAGACTAATGAGGCCACCATTTAACCATTGCATTTGTGTGAATTACAATTTTTAACATGGAAGGTGGCATTTCTAGTAGCAATTACTTCACTTAGAAGAGTTGGCGAGCTACAAGCCCTAACTATTCAAGAGCCATTCATCCAAATACATGCAAATAGGGTAGTTCTTAGAACAAACCCTAAATTCATGCCCAAGGTGGTATCCCATTTTCATATCAATCAAACAATAGAACTGCCAGTGTTCTTTCCAAATCCACAGTCAGTACCTGAAAGGGCTCTACACACCCTAGATGTCAAAAGAGCACTTCTATACAACATTGATAGAACTAAGGATTTTCGAAAGACTAAACAGTTGTTTGTTGCCTTCTCACCACAACACAAAGGTAACCCCATTTTAAAATCTGGGTTAGCCAGATGGATAGTTAAGTGCATCCAAATATGTTATCTAAAAGCAAAATGCACTTTAACAGTTCCCCCAAGAGCGCATTCTACACGCAAACTAGGGGCATCCATGGCTTTCCTAGGAAACATTCCTCTAGAGGAAATATGTAGAGCAGCCACATGGTCAACCATACATACTTTCACAAAACACTATTGTGTAGATGTACATTCCAAACAGCAAGCAGCTGTAGGACAGGCTGTTCTAAAAATTCTTTTTCAGACTGCTGCAGCTGGCACAGGTAGCCACCGCTAAGGGAGGGACTGCTATACATTCTATGCACAGATATGAATTCAGCAGCCCACATGCCTCGAACGGAATATGCTACTTACCAGTATGCATCTGTTCTTCGCATGTAGGGCTGCTGACATTCATATCGCCCACCTTCCTCCCCGGTGCCTGTCGCAGCTGTAGCATTCATTATTACTTTCTTACTTTCTTGCATGGACACCTATTACTGTACCATACTCCATCTCTGCCACAATGGCGAAAAACAATCTGAGGATGGAGAGGATGCCCATGCGCACTGTAGTCCAGGGAAGGAGCCACCTATCTCGTGATACTTCGAAGACTCTTCCAGGACAACAATGTGCAATCATCCGGACCCAACACTAGGCGGCGATCTATAGGAGGGGGTTAAATGAGTGCAATTTACAGTAGATTACAGACACATTTGTTTAGCATGTTCGCACAGAAGGACGCTGTAAGCCAGATCAAAACCTCCTTTAAACGCGTTCTATATAAGTATCTCTGGCTCCCATACATGTACTAATGGTTCTCGATCACAGGCACCGCCATTGTAACAGTGGATTAAGGGACCGACCAGCTAATTTCATCTAAGTTTCTTCAGAGAAGATACCCGGATGCATGTAAAAAGCATTCATTTGCCCTTTTACAATTATATGTTAGCGACAAATGGAAGGAGCTGGAATGAGACCAGCACAGTGGACAATGCAAACAAACGACCCAGTCTTGTTCACAGGCTAAAAATATACAGCAGCCATGTTATGCTGTGAAAGGAAGGAATTATTTTAATACAAAAAAGCCAACGAGGCTCGTTAAAGTCAAAAACGTAGACTTTAAAAATAGATCATCTCTTTATAACAGAGCTAGAGTAAAAGTGGTTATCAGTGCGACCAGGCCAAGGGAGACAATGCCAAAGCGAAGGTCGCTTCCTTTTAAACAGCTGTATAGCTCGGCAACAGTGGGAAACTTGAGCCCCCTTCTACAAAGTACATGGAGGGGGGGGCACACACCGGGCCCAGTCAGGAACTCTAAGACCAGGGGCCTGCCCTCCGTGCACAGTGCTTGAAAGGGCCCATGCACCTGCACCACGGGGCTGCGGGGGCCATTGCTACGCCACTGCTCGGCCATAACCACAACTGAACTAACCTGGGTCACGGTTGCCATTTTTATAAGAGAACAATACCGGCTGTTTGATGTTATTTTAAGAGTTTTCAAAGCACCCGACTTTCTAGTAATAAAAAGGACTTTAAACAAAATCGTATGTATTCCTTTGTAACATAACTTTTCTACCTTTGTTTACTTCAACTATTAGCCATGGTTCATTAACGCAGCTCTAGAACACAATTAAAATTGCTTTCTGTTTAGATTTGCTGTTTGAAGTATATACAGATAAGGGCTAAAAACAAATACTGGCCTTAGAAGATTTTGCCTATTTTTGTACTGGCAGGATCATCTAAATACCGGTGGTAGTGTGGAAAAACGGCCAGGCAGCAGCCCTAACCTGTAGTAAGACAGAGTCGACCAAAATAATAACATATAAACCCTGGACTGTGCTCCTTCTGTGTACACTGACTTCCATCACACTGAAGCCCCCATTCTCCTGCGGTGGGAAATATACGTCTGAGACAAGTGCATTTGCGTGCAACTTGTGTGGAAAGTTGTGCTTACCTCTTCACCCTCCCCACACCCCACTAAAATTTGGAGAAATGTTTGCGAAGAAAATATACTACAATCTAAGATTTGCAGCTCAGAAAGGGCAACATATGTGGTAATTCCCATAAAGCTGCAAACTCTAAGAGCAGTATTCAGAACAGAGAGTTAACCCGGCCATCCAACGCACACGCTCACCGTGATGTCGGACATATCACAACAGTGAAAAATTGGTATTTTCCTAGGAGGGCTAACCATGCCCAGATTAAACATACTACAGAATGTGAGCCTTAGAGTTTCATGGTACTGTTACCACTCACACTCATTTTAAAAACCTAGGCTTGTCACTAGATGTATTCAACACTGCGACCAACAGTGTCTGCAGCCCAATCCCTCAAAACCTACAACTCTGGCTTTCTCCAAAATGTTCTTTTGGTTTTGGTGAAAATGGCTTCATCTGCCTACTGGATTCAGGCCCATTCTTCCGACTATCAATTATAATTTCACCTCCATCATGTCTCTATTGCTACTTCTACCCAATTTTAGGATTTCTTTTAAATCAGCTCTTTAATGTAGTTTGGTGACAAACTCACATACCCAGTATTGTGGTCTAATACATATTTACAGTTACAAGTATTTAGCAGTCTATGAAATACATTTTCATGGATGAAGTGTTTACTGTCCAACTTAATGTTACTCATTTTTATCAGACTCAGAAAGATGAGAGGGCAGGAGGAACTGCAGAGACACAATGATGTAACCATCAGGCTGCACACATTTTTATAGAGTGGATGTATATGCCAACATCTCCTCTAAATAGTGTGTCTATAGGTGTACAGCTATTTAATGGAGACAGGAATTCAACATTGCAAGTTTATGGACACTGACTCTAAACATGTCAGCCATACACCACAAAGAGAGCACTGGAAGCAGGGCTTTAAGTGGGAGAAAAAATGTGGGGGTCTCTGAAAGTGTTGTGGCCCTTGTAACAGTGTCTTAAACATGTAAACTAAATTTTTGTGATTCAATAGTCTGCCACCCTGCCAGTATTTTGGTTCCTCTCTTAGCTTTTTGTTATTCCTTACTGATATATAACTTAACAATTAACATGCACTTAAAGTCAGCCAGGACCATTGGCTTTGTCAGTTGTTAGGTGTTTAGGATAAACGAGTAACAACAATGATGATTTTGTTGTAAATAATACTGAAAACATTTCAAATCTGAAATTGTGAGACTGTGAATTAAACATTAATGAAGGCTGTGGTAGAAGTAGCAGTCTTCAGAGTGTATCAATCACTCCTGTTATGTTCACTTTATTGTAGACACATACACCCTTTTTCTCTCCACATCTCCCCATCTGCATTGTCTTACACCTCATCTCTTGCCTCTCACTTTCTCCTGAATGCAATTCCTTGCATCTCCTTCACGTCACTATTCACAACACATACAATGTACCCACATTTACACAGAATCACAATTGTAATTGGCACACATGACCATTGGTCTGTGCACTCTACAGAGAGGTCAAGGATTGGAGGATGGTGTATTCTGAATAGCTTTTAGACCCATTGACACGCAGTGTGTGAAATTCACACTGCCTTCAACCTCAACTCCAGAGCTCTCAATCGTGGCCCCACATGAATATCGACTCCTTTCAAAATACGAGCTATACAAGAGTAATATGCTTCATGA
This sequence comes from Lissotriton helveticus, assembly GCF_964261635.1. Taxonomy (NCBI): domain Eukaryota; kingdom Metazoa; phylum Chordata; class Amphibia; order Caudata; family Salamandridae; genus Lissotriton; species Lissotriton helveticus. The sequence continues at coordinate 768,936,025 of NC_136061.1, read as the reverse complement.
ACAAAATACAAAAATACAACATCCTGGAAACCTGGCTACCAATCTAAGGGAATTGAAGGTTAAAAAACGTGAAATATAAACAGGAACTAAATCGCTGACATCCATTACCTTAACATTTTAAAATTAATTGTTCAGAAATTGACCAGTGTTTTGTCAATCAAGGCAAGGACATGAATATAGGACCTGCATAGGGATCCGTTTTTAACTGCCACTGGGTCTGAGAGATTGCTTGCCACTGGAACCTTCAAGGTATGTTCTGCATTTGGCTGGGAATGTAGCACTGTTAGTTTACAAGTCTTAAGTAAACAACATAACATAGCACAATAACAAACACAAAGCAATATAACACAATTTAAACAGGACAAATCACAACAAAACATGATTGCAACACAACAACCACAGTACAAAATCTGTAAGAAAACAGGGCCACTCTGTCCGTCGTTACCTCCGGTTCCAGCTCTTGTCCAGCCCAGGGTACCGAGGAACATATCGGTGCCTCACATCCTGAGCTGTGGCAAGGTGAGTTAAGGAGTGCACCCGTCAAATAACAGGCTTTGCCCAAATTCCTGTGACCTTTCATGTAAGCAGGAAGACACAGGATAATGTAGGTTGTATCAAATCCAACCTTATTAATTGGAGAATGATATGTTGCATTTATTTAATTCTTACGTTCATTTTTGCAGTAGCGATTGATAATCTAGGTCATGAGGAAGGCCGAGATCATATTCTAATCGACATGGCTGAAACATGTAGACCATATTTCGGACTAATGCAGTTATTTGTTTAAGCTGCATGTATCAAGAAGGAGAGAGAGGACCAGAAAGCTAGTCCTTATCCCCCGGATTATATGTTTGTAAATCAAAAATAGACTAGCTTAATTATTCAAGAGAAACAAAAAAATAAATTGTTTTAATTTATCAAGGACTCAAGTATGTTTCGTCACCGGTTAGTGGCACCTGGTAGGTGTGCTCATAAAGCCCTCACCCACCAACCTAGTTGGTGGCATGCTTCATCATCGGGCCCACCCAGTGACACCTAGCGTGTCCCGGGTGTGCTTCGACGCCTGATGACAGCGGAGCAGGTATGTCGCTGTGTGTGCGGTGAAGACTGTTATGGATCGTGAGTTTAAAACGGCTTGGCGGGGATCCCAGTGCCCGAGGGCAAACACACTTTATTGGCTGGGTCACCGTCAGCGGTTAAAAATAAGGCTGTTGGATGTTAGAGGCGAGTTACGACCTCCCACATCCTGGGATGTGTCAACATGTTTCAGCCAGTGCCTTATGACTAAGCTGGCTTTCTTCAGGACGGATAAAAAGGGTGTGTGCAGTCAATAAAGTGTGTTTGCCCTCGGGCACTGGGATCCCCGCCAAGCCGTTTTAAACTCACGATCCATAACAGTCTTCACCGCACACACAGCGACATACCTGCTCCGCTGTCATCAGGCGTCGAAGCACACCCGGGACACGCTAGGTGTCACTGGGTGGGCCCGATGATGAAGCATGCCACCAACTAGGTTGGTGGGTGAGGGCTTTATGAGCACACCTACCAGGTGCCACTAACCGGTGACGAAACATACTTGAGTCCTTGATAAATTAAAACAATTTATTTTTTTGTTTCTCTTGAATAATTAAGCTAGTCTATTTTTGATTTACAAACATTTGTTTAAGCTGCACACGCACTGTTTTTTGGTTTGACACCAGGGTAGATATTATTAAAGGTGTTTTACTTCCTGGTAGCCAATTTTAAATGACCTTTCACTTTATCATTGCACGCACTGCAACCATCACCCTACAAACCATCTATATTGCTTCACTTCTAGTGGACTTAGTAGATCCTAGAATCAACTACTTTAAAATATCCCTGAGCTCTCCCGTCCTAGAGAGGGAGTTGTAGCCCTTGGTTGCACTAGGTTTTGCAACCAAGAGGAGATCCCAGATGATGAAGCATGCCACCTCGGTGGGTGATGGGATTTTGTCCTCTATAAATGACTCCTCTGAGTTTTAGGAGAGATTTGAAAACTGAAACTATTTGCGCTCCCTAGCTTGCTTAAGCCTTATTAGACCCACCGATTCCTTTTGGTTCTTTTACTAGCTCCTATACCCCTGTCTCCCCATAATCGAGGATTTAAGGGACCCCCGCCTCCGACACCAGAACCTGAGTTCTGATGGACTTGCTTTAAAGAAGGACCATGAGAAGAACCATGTCACCGACAACAGGACTTTGCCCACCAGCACAAAGCAAGAGGGATATTGTTTCCCTGAGGCAACATATTTGGAACTGAGTGAACGACCCTCGTCCTTGGGTAAAACTCGACATTCCTGAAGAGTGGGACCCTTGTGGAAGCCAGAAGCACCCTCAGACTCCCCTGTATTGGTGGGACCAGTCCCCAGCACTTTCAGGTAACACAACGCACAGGAACAAAAGAATCGCTGGCCATCTGGCCCTCTGGCCCTCTGAGGGCTTATCCCAAAGTAAATGTTGTAGTGCATTCTGGGAGTTGTAGTCTGGCATTTACCAACGTTTCAAGCCACTACTGCACTCCCCTAGACCTCCAAAGTCGAAGTTCCTTTAAGTTACTTTAAGGCTTGTTGGCCACCAGTCTCATAACTGACCCCTTAAATCGACGCTCCATTAAGAGGGCATTCCAAAACACCTGCAACAGACATCAGCAATGACCCATCTTTTGTGATTTTGCACCCCCTGTCTGGCAGAACCGTCTCTGTGGGAAAAGCAGCTCTACTGTGGGTTCCGTTTAGGACCACTGACAGCCAGGACAACCACTGCACCCAGGATCTATTGGCCAAGTAAAATTAAACTGATTGTTGTGGCCTGCTCCTGGAAGCCACACCACCTCTAACCTGAGAGGGTGAAATGCAAATCGACCGCTAAGTGACCGATTGTCATTAGTAGATTTTGCCTTTGACAGCAATATTAAATGACAGCTGTATTTATTGTACTTATTTTCCATTGCTTTGAAAATCCATAGCTTCGGTTATATGTATGCTAAAAAGTTCATTTTGGTGTCTAACATTACATAAAACTAAGCACTATTTTTATAAATTAGGGTTGGATTTCTATTGAGTCGTCTCAAATACTTATGAACCATAACACTACTGTAAAATGCTTTACACATGTTCCTCTAGTAAAGTCTGACTGCTCTTTGCCACACTTCCAAGACAGAGCTAAGGATTTATGGTTGCGAATCCAAGGATCACCTCTGAGGCATTGTGAAACTATTGCATGGTAAGGTTCCCTAACCATACCACACAATATTCCACTTTCCTACAACATCACATTGCAATAATACAGCAGAAAAGCACCACATGACCACCACAACAAAATGGCACACAATAAATATGCACAAATATTCTTGCCACACATTGCCACCACCAGAAACATGCCTGCATAAAATGATAGTAAAAGTTGTTTGCATCAAGCAGTGATTTAACTTACAGTTACCAACAAGGATGTGAAATAACACCTGTCAAAAATGTTTGTGATTTAGTGCAGTGTATGCCAACTCTGACCACAAACTCTGCTCAAGAATCCAAGTTCATGGCTGATCATTACATTCATGTAATTTATTTTGCTTAGTCAAAAAATACAATTACACAAAAACAATATGTAAAAGAAATGATCTTATAATACCCAAAGTGACATCGACCCATCCGCTTAGAACAGCGAACCTTAATTTAATGACACAGTAACAAGTAAAACACCCACGGGCAAAATCCCCGCTAAAATATTATAGAACATTTAAATTAATTGTTTTGACACAGGACAGACCAGGTTGCTACTTACTAGAGGATGCATTATTTTCTTACAAAAGGCAATGAGACCTGCACACTGCCTCAAATGTGAGCAAGGCCTCAAAACATTTCAATATGGAGTCAACCAAAGTTCTTAGAGCCAGTTCTCCAAACAAAGGGCATAGTAGTTTAATGTACTCTGTTTTTTAGCACAGGCAAGTGTGCAATATGTTACAACTTGAAGCTTCAGAATCTACAGCACTTACATGAGAATCGTAAGTGATTGAAAATGAAAGAACCATTTTTCTGATATCAGACAAGTCAGGCAAGGTTGTGGCACAATCTCTGAGAAGATGGAGAGATATCTTGCACCTTTTGTATCTTTATCTGGGCAAGATAATCTTGAAAAGACAGAGACTAAATTTCTCTTGAAAGTAGACTTACATTTAGTATAAGCTATATTGGAGTGTCCTGCTTCATATAACCCAAGATCATTTATTTATTTCTGTAAATGATTCCAACTAGGGTTATGTGGAATAGAAGAGCTCCTTTCAATGTCAAGCAAAGTTTTAATTATCCCCTCACAGTCTCAAGGACACTCAAAACAAGTACTTTAAATATTGAGGCTCTGGATTGTTAAGAGGCCTCTTAAACCCAACTCGAATCCAGCAGTCCTAGATAGGCCCTGTTGGCTTCCAGACTCGTTTAACTAGAAGGCTACGGATAAGTGATGCTCTGTTGTACATTGCCTCTCATCAATGACCCTCACCCAAAGGCTCTGATAACTACTCCAAGTACCCTCCTTGCAGAGGTCAAAGAAATTAAGGCTTTATTTAGAGTTTGGTGGATGGGATACTCTGTCAAAACATGACAGATATCCCATCTAACACATTTTGAATGGTAGAATGCCCACCATCATATCGAATTCTTCAATGTTTGTTTGATGCTCAAGGCAATGATAGGTGCGTGCTATCCAGGAGCGCGCTCTGTCTGTGAGTGCAAAAATATACCTCACAACAGTGGGAGCCTCACCCGGATGCATAGCATGTATATGTGAATAATCCAATGAAATCCAATCTTCTTTGTCCATGTTTCAATCCAATTTATTGCATCAGTAATCCCAAAGTCATCCATGATTTTAAACATTCATATTTCCTTTCTTCGTTACAGTTCAAAGAGTGCCTGCCAGGCTTTACTCATATGACACACAGAATTTTAAGATTTTGCATAATCCAACGTGAAGAATTTTAATCCCAATGCATTTCGAGCAATTATTGCCCTTCCTCAGTGGTAACTACAAATAATCAGCGTGACACCACGTGTTATGAATATACATTACTTGCACATTTTAAAAGATTCCTACAACTATGGCTCTTTATCATACCCCATATTACAATGCTCAATCCAGTACAGTCTGCGCAGTGTGTATAAACTTAATCCAAAACAAACAGTGCTCAATAACCAATTCTTCCTTTGCTCTGACTGATACGAGAAGGATGTAGTCGCATCCCGCCACTGTCCTTCAGAAACACACCTGGCACCCTTCATTAGCTAACCCTTTTAGTCTTAACTACAAATCTGAAGTTTCCGACTTGGAAGCAACATTGTTAGACAGAGACAGATGTTTTACCCCTGGATCACCAGCTGCCTAGCAGGGCCAATGGTGCTCTCACCTTAGGGATCCTCCTGGCCCTGCGCGTGGACAGGAGCTCACTGGTGGTGCTCAGGCTGTCTTCGTTGAGGCTGGAGGGCGAGGAGGGGAGGGAGAGCTGGGCCAGCAGCAGCATGTCGTCGTGGCTGTGCCGCTTGGAGATCCGTGGTAACCGCCGGTTCTTCCTCTCGGACACATTTCCAACTCGCAGGGAATGGCTACTGGGCTTCGAGGGAAGCTGTAAGAGAAATAACATCCCTGCGTTAATGTTAAACGAGTGTACAGAGATCAAACTATTAAATTAGAATATCCACGTTGGAATTAAGCTGTGAGATGCAGAGTAACAAATAACTTCTTGCATTAAAAGAAGTGCAAGTGTAAAGCATGTGTTAATTTTCAAGTGTTTTTGCAGCAAGAACTTTCAATGAGGTCTCTTCCAGTCAGATAGTGACTGATGATTTTAGAGGCAAAGACAAGGCGTTAACATTATTCACCTGACAACCATCAAGGAGAGGGCCATACTTCGATTTCCTCTTCGCTTCATCCCCCTACGACCCTCACAACCAGAACTTGTATGTGAGACTCGAGTTATTTGATTGAAAGTCGTAGCCTGCGATGCCACTGCCAGTTGCACTAACGGACAGGCATTAACAAGTGGCTATTTGGCCCCAGCATACAGGCCATACAAGACACTACTTATATGGGGTGTGATTGCCTTGTGACATCTCCCCCAGCAACAAGAATGTTCTTCACTGTGTGGGGAGACAAATAGCTGGAGACTGGTTGGGGGAAGAACTTATGCTGTAGACTCCACTATGGATGGGTGCATTCCTTCCAGAAGTGGCATTCTTAGAAGACTTTGGGGAATGGGATACACTGGGCGGTGCCAATTTTAGGTAAAGTAACCATTCATTTAGACATTAAATCATTTGTCACATTGCTAGAAGGAGATAGCTTTCTTGGATCCCAATTTTTCTGCTTAAGCATTCTGTCACACCATATTTCAAGGACGTGGAAGGTATTCCACAATCCAGCCTAATGAAAGCAAAAATCACCTCAGCTCCATTAAAAGTCACCTACATAACCTGAACACATAAAACACTCGAGATTCACACTCAAGGCACAAAGCTGGGTGAAATGGAAGAAGGAGAGTGGCAAGTAGCGCTTGTGGACCTTAGACAAATAGCAACAGCTTCAAGGCTTACAGTAATGCAAATCCAGTTCCTACCATGGGTATATTACATTATAGAGCAGCTGTAGCGAACGGGCAGGGGGCCATACCCTATGTATTTACACTGTAACAGAGAAATTGGGAACTTTTTTCTCTCACTGTGTGGGTGTAAATATTACACAGCTACCTACTCAAAATTGTGGATGTCTCGTCATTGGTTACACAAGATAAAGTAATCCTGCCTGTTTTATACTATTGATTAAATACAAGCAAACAGATATTCAAAACTGTTAATCGGACTTGGGTTGGTGACCACCAAAACAGACGTTGCCCAATCATGGCGGGCAGCAGAAGCACCAAATATCGCTACATGGAAGGCTGTGTGTGAATGATGGACTGTAATAGAAAAATAGGTATATGAAGATGGTGGCTGCCCACAGAAATACAACTGGACCTGTGCTAACTGGTAAAATTATTATCAAGGCAATGTTGGATTCGGATCCCAAGCAATTGGCACTTGGTATTTATTAGTAACACATCTCTTAATTTTGACCAGATAGGAAATACAACTATATGAGCTGGGTGGCTAGTCGGAAGAAGGAGTTTACCTTCTAATGGTTGTTCCAAGACTCCTGAGTGGGTGGCTAGTCCAGAGAAGGTGTTTACTTGTAAATGGTACTTCCGAGACTCTTGAGCTAAAAATGGTGAGCCAAGAGCAGGCATTTACTTGTAAATGGTACTCTCAAGAGACCTGAGGTGGGTGGCCAGTCAGGAGGAGACGTTTATTGGTTAATGGTAGTCTCAAGGCGTCTGAGGTGGATGGCGAGCCAGGAGCAGGCGTTTACTTGGTAATGGTACTCTCAAGAGACCTGAGGTGGAGGGCCAGTAAGGAGGAGAAGTTTATTGGTTAATGGTTGGCTCATGGCGCCTGAGGTGGATGGCTAGGTCAGAAGCAGGCGTCTTGTTTATTGTAGTTCCAAGATTCTTGAGGTGGGCAGCTAGTCCGGAGCAGGAATTTACTTAATGGTACGCATAAGATGATTGACAAGCCAGAAGCAGGCGTTAATTAGTTAATAGTACTCTCAAGACTCTTGAGGTGGGTGGCCAGTCAGGAGCAAGCACCTACTTGTTAAAGGTAGCCCCAAGATTTTTGAGGCTTTACAAAATCCTGCACCATCCTCCAATGTATCGTCCTTCCCAGGACCTTAGTTTACAAAAGGAGTACTGGTATCTATGGGCTGGGGGAGCATCCTGACCACAGAAGCAGCGACCATGAAGTTTGACCTTCTGCTCTTCCACATGATCACAGCTAACCTTTGTACATTACCGGAATGGTGCATGGGAATCATTCTTAATGTGGAAGATGCCAGTTAACTTCAATAGGATATTCTTTCCCAGCAATATCAACCGGACTACTGAAAGTGAGCACAATCCCGGGGCCGATATGCAATAAATTGATTACTCCATAAACTCGCAATCTATAATGGTTTAGGGGTAGATCCAGTTATGCAAGTTTCTATATTATCTTGCGAGTATTTAAGCAATTCAAGACTAGTTAATTTGAGTAAATCTGAAATGGTATTTAAGTAAAGGTTTTCAATACTACAGAGGTGCTGGCTGCAGAAATATCACGAGCTATCCAGCATTTTATAATAAGGTCGTTGGTTGCACATCCTTTTTCTTTCATGAGCAGTTTTAGTACACTTAAATCAAAAGTAAACCTTGTTCCTGATTTTGTAAATCTTCCGTCAACCAGCGTCCTGTACTATTTCAAACTTTGAAACTGCTCCCTTGTTATGACACGGTAGCTTCCTATAGAGAATACATTTAAAAGTATACATTTGGATGAGCTGAAGATGGATTAAATATCATCTGTTCTAGAGACAGAATGGCTTCCCGATAGAGGCTGTCAATGACTTGTTCTGTATTGTGTGGACAGTACTATCGCCTGCATTAGATCTTCTACGAGTGACCACAAGTTCACCACCCTCCATTTTCCTCTTTAATGACAATGGCATCTGGGTTCGATGCTACTGTGATAAAATGTCGATATAGCATGCCAATGTGTTGAGAAGTCTGGCTGGTGTAACCGGAAAATGTTTGGAGGATTTCCCACCATTTAGATAAATGGAACAATGTTAGTTAATTCTGGTGTGGCTGTGGTCGTTTACTATATAAAAGGCTTCATATACAATCCAGTAGCATGACTAGTAAATGCAAGAACCGAAGCTGGAACTGCTGTTGATACAGCGAATCCCTTGCCTCCTCATCATTCTTTGTTTTCCAGATGTCCTTCAAGGCCCTTATGATACACAACCTCTATGATATAATGGTCAGCATGCTTTTGACTCTTCATTAATTATTCGGAAAGTTCTTCCAATTCTGTGTTGCAAGCATGGCAACTTTGAGCTCCAAATTCCCTTTTACACCCGATGTCTCAAACCAAATGTGATTGGCCACCTCCACCCACTTTATTTTTTAATTTAAAAAAGAATGGTGAGGGCTTCTGCTGTTTCATTGGTTCATCATATTTACATAATCACCTTCCATTTTTTGGAAGCCGATTTGTGGAATTTAAAGGAGAACACCTTGGCGCAACTTATTTTACTGGCTAAGATTCCATATCTGCATCAAGTACATGGAATTTCAGTCTTTGGTGTGATTTGCTTCATGCTGTGCACATACTACGACTCAGACTCTGCAAGTGTGTAGATGAAGTGTGACGTGCATTGCTTGATGTGGCGGGGTTTTACAAAAGGGAGAAATGTGGTTCCTTGGTGAGAGCCTGGTGGTGACTGCGGATCTCAAAGTACAGGCTTTCCATGCTTACATGACATAATGAGGATGGGTTCTAGGAATGTATAATACTGGTTCACCTCAGTGAGGCCTATTCTAAGTAGTAGTCAGAACAGACAAGTATTTAGGAAAAATCTGCCTCATCAACTACTTTTAGTGGGGATGCAGAAACAAAGTTGAGGGCTTCTGGCTGGTCAAGTTGACCAAAAAGATACTATCATACTGTAATGATTGTATCGTTGTCTACGTTAATCTCAAAATCAATAAAATTGGTTAAAAGAAAGTTAACCGTAAGGATTTGTGGCTGGTTTTAGCTGGTTAACCAGAGCTTAGCAAAAGTCTTCAGCAGAACTATGGGGGATGACCTGTTCAAACACATTGCTCTTTTTTTCTGGTATACTTGATTCATGTTTGGTTCACCAATATGACAGCAGGCTACAATTTCTGATTAGTTGCAGTTCTCTTATGAAGTGCCGTAGGAATCTGCTGTGAAAGTCATGGGTGGAGAGGATATTTCTCCTCGTCTACTGTGATGATGCCTAGTAGGCCTTCTGTTCTTCCAATTGACTAAGCATAAGACTGTCCAATGGGGCTTTGTTAGTACTAGAACATCAGTCAGGAGCTCTTCCACCCTCCTATGTAGGCAATACTGCACTCCTGGTCCCAGTCCATGACTTCCAGACAGGTTAGTCTTGCTCCTTGTTTCGTCAACCATAATTTGCATGGAAACATTGGGAAATCTCATCTCAACTGTTTCAATCTTCATGTACCTCAAACTGGATGGACATCATGTTTGTGAAAAGCAAAGAGAGAATACCAGCCTGGTGATCTATAGCTGAGGCCCTCTGTAGTGGTGAATTATCAAGAGGATCAAAAATACTGGATGATATTCTAATGAATTTCAACAAAACAAATCGAGAGGAAACAATATCAATTTGAGAAGCCCAAACAATGAAGGGTGACATTTCTTAGATTTCCGAAAGTATCGATTTTTAATACAAAAGTGCATTGGAAGAGAGATTTGTGTAGTATGCTTTAAACATAAGCAAGAAAAATGTGTGCTAGTTTCTTGTGACTAGAACATGAACAAAGAAAATAAATAAGACAGTGGTAAGAAAAAGAGGAGGAGCAAGGTAAGGAGGAAAATGGTTAAAAACAAGAGGTGAACTTGAAGCATGATGGTGGGATATAAGAAAAAGGAAGGCCAACTCGTCCCACATATAAAGATAAGGAGTGGTTGGTAAAATAGTAGTGACAAAAGCCACAGGTCAAGTAACAGGTCCATCTCGAAGACAGATGGATTCGGGGATAGCAGGCAGCCGTTACCTTTCATACAAATGAGACCGTTTGTCATTGAAAATTGGCTAGAGATGCAGCCACTGTGCCAAGTCGGCAGAGAAACATTTTGAAGTTATTTCTGTCAGACACCTGCAACATTTCTACAAAACATGGCAGAAAGCTGTTCCTCGTGACGGGATTTATATTTTGCAAACAGGATCATGCACCAAGACATCTGGAATCAAGCTCACATCTGAGCATACCATGCCAACTTATGGTGAACACAGCGCTACAAAAGGCGGGTGGCAGAGTGGGCTACAGAACGGTGATGGATTAAACCCAGATCTCTTGACTAGGTGTGAGTGTTTGATTGGTTCAGATGCTCCGTCCATCACCACCCCCTTTTCTACTGCTTTGTTCGCCATAAGTTGGCAGGGTATGCTCTGACGTGAGTCCCTTGCTCACTTTGCCACTGGATTCAAGCAAGCCTGGCTGAAGACGGCTGTAATGCCAGAAACCAGTCCTAGGAAGCCTGTTTCCGGTCCAGGGAAGTCATGGCTTGGCAGTTCGGGCTGGACTGTTCCCATGAGGCACAGGGTCAGACTAATTTGCATATGGCCATGTCTGAACTGGGTTGGCAGAGTGGGCTAAAGAACGGTGATGGATTAAACCCAGATCTCTTGACTGGGTGTGAGTGTTTGATTGGTTCAGATGCTCCGTCCATCACCACCCCCTTTTCTGTTGCTATACCGAAGCATGATTTTGTTTGTAGAAAATGTGATCATAGACACAATCATGCATACAAATTCTTGCCATCCTTTAGAGTGGTATATATCAAAGGTACTCTATTAATCACCTATGAGCACCTAAGAGCACAAAAACTCAAATTCCAGGAAGCACCATGAGTAACCAGTGAATATAGTATGTGCAGACACTCAGGAGGGACAGAAGCCCAATCCCTGCAGTCAAGATTAAGCAATCAATGAGTACAACTGTCTTTCAATGTATTAATATGTGGACCCGTTCACTTTTGCAAACTTATATTCTGCTGGACATTGTCAAACATATGGCTATTTGCCTTCTCAGCGCATGTGTACGGAAGGCGCTTTGTCACACTGTGGAATTATTTGCTGTAGTAGACATGTACATTTTTGACTTTTTTCCTATTTCTTAAACGAGGTGTTTGGCAGTTTAAATACCTCGCAAAATGGGGTCTGTTATGGTTGGACACAACAGCCAGGAAAGACATCCAGGAATAAAGCAAAGCATGATTATGATTGAGAGACACAACTACCAGTTATGACACAAACTGTATTTTAGGACCTTAAATGCAATGTCTGTGAACAAGGGGCCAGAGTTCCATCAACCACTGAGCTCCTAACACACTGCAGATTAACAGGCCTCTTTATCTCCTGTGAATGGGAAAATTCCTCCTTCATCAGAGTCATAACACTTTTAAGTGGTAATGAGCAAACTTACACCATATTTCTTGCCCTAACTCATGCCGTGTGTGTGTGGCTGTCGCACATATAACTGTACAACTAGGACTTACACAAAGATTGTTCATACAGAGGCACTGAGCACAATTTAAAATAAAAATGTATAGATTAGGGCCTACAAAGGCATTTTAGAGTCTGTAAATGAGTACTCCAGATGTACTCTTTTATGGACTCTTACATGCCTTTGTTAGCCTCAAATCATCTAAAATATTAATAAAGTGGGAATATCAAGGGACCATATACGTACAGTTAGAACACATAGAAAGAATTATGCCATCAGTGCACTTTCACAATTGGGAGTTTGATGTTTTAGAGTCAATTCACAAAGGCATGTAAGAGTACGTAAAAGAGTACTCCGGTATTACTAGTTCCCTTACTCATAAGTAGTTTTGTGAATCAGCTTCAATGCCTTCTTTTTTTTCTATGCATGTAACAATCCTGATCTCCAGGTATAAATGGTCTTCAATGAGAACATGCGCCTTATGCCTGGAATATTTGAAGTATGACAACAATTTAAGTCATGAATAACAGAAGAAAGGCTATGTGTGGCAGTGCACATCTGTCATTAGTATTACTGCATTGAGGCTGCGTCAGCACTGCAACAATGGAACTACTCTGTAATGGTCGAAACCGCTGCCACCGAACCACAATAATCACACATGTAAGTGTCTCAGGGTGAACACTGAGGGAGGTCACTTATTCTTATGTCAATGTGCCAAATGTCAGGTAATGTCATAGGAGCAAGGAGCCTGGGATATCACTACCCCGATGGTGCTGGCCACGTTATGTCACTGCACTAAGATACTGTTAAATTGTCCCGACCCATACATTGCCGCTGCAACATTCTGGCATGGTGGAATAAATTGGACAGTGTAAGTTAAAGAAACCATCCCAACAGCCCACACTTTTATAGCATGCTTTTGTCACTGCCACTCTCTGTAGTACTTAAGGCTGCAGTCCTCTCTCGCCACTATTGGAGCAGTCACAATTTGTACAAGTGTTGGCCTCATATTCCTCACCCCCTTGAGTTGGGCATTCATAAGTAACTCTGGGTAGAACAACAGACAAGAATGAGTGTTTCTGTATAGATTTTTCCCAGACTCACTCAGAAATGTTGGAAGCATTTGAGGAGCTGGAGTCAACATGTGAAACCTGGAAACTTGCAATCAGTTCTGGCCTGGAAGCCAAATTCACCCTGGCAAAAAGCATCAAACCTTCCTGTCCATCCAGCTACAAAGGCGGCCCAAAACGTGCAGTGTACCAGGAATCTTCCATACATAAACTCCAACCAGTATCCCTGGGAGCTCTCAGAATGAGCCCTCACAATACAGGTTCCATCTATGCAGCAGCGATTCACTAGTTTGGCAGACTGAAAACTTTCCAGTCCAGCTCTGTCATTGATTTTTGATTCATGCATTATTGCTATAATAAATAATCCATGCAGAAACTCTTTAGTAGGCTTGGGACAAGAATACTTCATGGAACGCATGCATACCTTTCGAAATGAAAAAACACGCAATAGTGCTGCGGTACCTGGGGAGGGGTCGTGTACTTCCTGTCCTGCGGAGTCCACATCTTGTGCAAGGAATCTCGCGAGTTCTCAGTTAACAGCCGCGATTTTCGACCTGGGTGTCGACCTTTTAGATCTACATCCTCGTAAGGATTCTCCTTCGTAGAATCTCCTGAAACAATGTTGAAAGAGAAGCAAGATTACTACAAAAACATACGCAGAAACGGAGTCCCACACACATCCAGTTGAGTGAAAGGTTACAATGAAAGTACGCAGACACGGAGTCCCACACACATCCAGTTCAGTGAAAGGTTACAATGAAAGTACGCAGACACGGAGTCCCACACACATCCAGTTGAGTGAAAGGTTACAATGAAAGTACGCAGACACGGAGTCCCACACACATCCAGTGCTGCGTTCACACGAGTAATTTTACGGTCTGCAGCAGGATCAGTCTGAGGCACAGATCTGGCCATGGTGTTGCGTATACTCATAACATTTCTCAAGACTTGTCACTGAGTGTTTTCAGCTGGTCCGTTTTGGACCGGGGTCATTTTACAACGTGGAGTGTTTTTCTGCTCATATTCAATCATGTTACATAATTCGAAGCTAATCTAAACCTCAGCACTTTTAACAAGGATGCTGAAACATCAACATGGTGGCGCCAAGTAAGAAAGCGTCACAGTTTGCACTGCTACTGCATTCATATTAACCCTGGGCGAAGTACTTCGCTACGCCCACATAGTGGGCGTAGTGTTGCCTACTTCGCCCTTTGCAAAGTAGGCATGTGCATTTCTAGCGAGAAATGTATCCAAGACGGCGGTGCCGGCGGCACGATGATGAGAGGGAGCCCCGGGGACGCAGCGGACAAGGTAAGTGGTGTTATATAATTCATTTTTAAGCTAATTTAAGCATTTAGGGAGGGCGGGAGGGAGGCGGGTGGCGCGTAGTGGGGCTACGTGAAGTGCGTGCGTGGGCGTAGTTTTTCGCCCACTTCGCGTAGCTTCGCGAAGCCCCACTACACCCACTACGCCCAGGGTTAATTCATATCCAGGGCACAAGTCCTAATAAAAGAAGTGTGGAGACTAACCTAGTTAGGCAGTATGTAAGTGACATCACGGTACATGACATCACGGCATGCAACATCACGGCGCATGACTTCACACGTGGCATCACATGATTTGACATCATAGAAAGTGGCATCACGACCCACGACTTTACAGGAAGTGGCATCACAGGAAGTCACATCAGATCTAAAGCCCTCACATATATGTTTTAGCAGTTCTATCATGTGTACGTTTGAGTGCATTGTGAGGATAATAGCACAGTGAGCTATGGAAGATTATATGTGACTTCTACACCTTGTAATCCCCCAGTTTCATGTAACGCATCCTGTACATTCATTTACAAATGTATATCATTTATTGTACATGTAATATGCACGTGTTGATGTAAAGCGCTATGACACTGCATTGGGATGAGTAGGGCTTTACAAGAAAAAATGGTGGTACTTAAATTATTTCAACGCTTACTTAGGGGAAGTAAGCTCTATATAATGCCATTTGCTTTGTGTAAATACTGGGAAAGACCAATACATCTGACATTCTTACAGTGCATGCATATCTCCTAAACAGGGACTGAACGAAGTGAAAAGATGCCTCTCTTAAGTATGTATGAAGTACTTACAAAGAGTGATCCTTTGTTTTCCCTCCGCTTCATTTGCATCTAGGTGTGAGGCTCCAGACTGCTCCCAGCCAAGAGACTCGAACAAAAGGAGGCCTGTTAACCCCTCAAATTCGGCCTTTGTTATAGGCCCAGCAGGAGTCTTAAATAAGAAAGCCCCGTCCGCCCCTGCACGTTGTTGCTTGTTGCAGTAGGAAAGCAGACAACGTGCAGGCGCTGCTGAAAGTGTCCCGTGTTTGGAAATTACACCGGGACGAGTTCAGCACATTATTCAGTGGGGCCCAAATTGTTAGCAGGGTGGACACCGTTTAATCTGTGAAAAAAGGGGGTGGACGCTGTCCACCGGCGTGTACCCCAACGTGTCCTGTTCATATCCTATGATTCATTTCACTGTCATTTGTCCATTGACTGTTCCTCAGGCGCGTAGCTTCAAGGGGAAAAAGGGGAGTTTGGGATGTTACAGCCCCCTAATAAATTTATTTTCTGATAAATAGTTGGGTCAGTTATGATGAGATATCAGTCCGATTTCACCAGTAAGTTTTACATACAAACAGACAAAAATGCACACAATGTTGCTATATAACAAAACAAAATATTGTGTTTGCTCTTTTATTACTCCTACCAATCAGAATTCCTCTTCCTTTCCACTGCCTTTTAGGCCCCTTTCATGCAACCTGCTTGTTGTATAATGTAACACATTATATGCCACACTGATTGTTGGAAAGTCTGAAGTTCACCCCCCTCCCCCCAATCTTAGTGACCAAGCCACGCCCCTGCTTGCCTTTACCTTCCAAAGAAGGGAAGTGCCTCCCATAGAGTTCAGTGGAAGCACCTACCCTGAAAACCTCCCTTATCCTCCACAAATATTGTTTTTATCTTCATTAATTTCGATGGAATCACCCTCCACAACCCTTCGCTCTCGCCCACCCTGGAGACCCAAATGCTGAGAGGTGTATAATATAGTGCTTTTTCACCTTCTCCCTCCATGGATGGATAGCATGCTACTCTGTTAGATTTAGGCAATGGGTTAGAGCTCACAGGGATGAATACACTTAGATTCTCAGCCACAGGCACATTAAAAACAACATGGTACTGCAGGCGCCTCCTTGCCTCCTAAGGTGGGCATAACTGTGAAGTACTTTTATAAAAACACGCTTCTGTTCTCCAGAAACTGAAATTAATGTGTGATATTCTGTTTCAGTCCCAGAAATACAAAATAGCTTTCTTTGAATAAATATTTGCTTTCAATTTCAAAAGGACCGTTCTGCTTTGTCAACTGTATTTGCTTTAAACCCAAACACCTTTGCCTGTCCCATAAAAACAGTTACAAAGCTGTCATACTACGAGAGAAAAAAACAATCAACGTTAAAATAAAGGAAAACAAAAAAAGAAAAATAGGATAAACAATCAACCTTCTCACCAGTGATCCGCCTTGTCCTGGGCTGCGCTCCTTAAGTCAATAGGAAAATCAACCCTTTTTCCAATTGAAGATTTTCGCTCTAGGGGGGTACATTGTCCTACAACAGCCTATAGCAGTTCAATATTCCACAGACAGAGCTCGTCACCAATGATTTCTG
This sequence comes from Lissotriton helveticus, assembly GCF_964261635.1. Taxonomy (NCBI): domain Eukaryota; kingdom Metazoa; phylum Chordata; class Amphibia; order Caudata; family Salamandridae; genus Lissotriton; species Lissotriton helveticus. Next base: position 768,919,111 of record NC_136061.1, on the reverse strand, counting down.
TGTTCATGGCCTATGCAGAGCTACAATCGTTAACACATCTCCCCGCTGTTCCTCAAAACGCCATGTTTGAACCCTTGCTCCTCTCATATACTCTCTGGACCACCTCTGAGTCACCCCTCAAGTCAGTAGCGAAACACAAAGTGATGGGGTCTCTTCGTAGAACGTGGTGAGGGGTCCCTGAGACTCCCGTACCATACAGAATTACTAGGCATTAGGCAAAATGGCGGCAAAGGAAGGGTGGGCCTCTGCGCTGAGAGAGTTTCAGCGACCAGTGTTACACCCCTGTCTCTAGTGAAGAAACCCTCCTATAACCCCAAAGACTGCAATTGATGCTTCCAGCTATCAAATGTTCATTTCTGACTGGAAACAAACAAACTGCAACCAACATTCATCATGGCTTTGCCCTGGATGCAGCAAGTCTTCTATTCTCACTTGCATCATAGGAGACAATCTTGTTTCAATCGTCTTCTTGACTGATTTTCACATAAATACAGATTCTTTATTGCACACATCACAAATAACCATTGCAGTGGTGGGCAGAGAGTCTTATGCCTATTTATTAAAAAACAAAAAAGCAACCCAGCAGAATCAATTGTGCAAAATGAGTGCTGGATGATGCAGATCAATTTTTTCATCAACTGTTACCCTCCACAGTAAAAATTCAAATGGCTCCTTTTTAGTGGAAGACTGCACCAAAGGAGACATCAAATAGCATATTGTTACAACTCACCGAGCTAGTCATACACAGATAAAAGATGATTTCTGATTTGCCTGAGATCACCTACCATCATATCTTCTAATTATCAAAATAACCCACATTTACTCTTCAGAAATATATTCCAGAGGGTAAACCGTAAAGGACTGTGCAGCAAAAACCATCTCAGTGAATACAACAGGGCTACCCAATAATCCCCAGGAAACTCAATCAATCAATCAATCATTTGTAGAGCACACTAATCACCCGTGAGGGTCTCAAGGCACTGAGAGGGGAGAGGGAGGGTACAGCTACTGCTCGAACAGCCAGGTCTTGAGGTGTCTCCTGACGGTCAGCAGGTTCTGGGTCTGTCGCAGCTGGTTGGGGAGTGCTTAGTGAGTGTGGGTGAGGAGCTTGAAGGTGATCCTCTTGTTGACTGGGAGCCAGTGCAGGTCTCTCATGTGGGCTGTGATGTGGGTATGGCGGGGAATGTCGAGGATGAGGCGTGCGGAGGCGTTCTGTATGCGTTGTAGTCTTTTCTGGAGTTTGGCCGTGGTTCCTGCGTAGAGGGCCTTGCCGTAATCCAGTCTGCTGCTGATGAGGGCCTGGGTGACCATCCTGGTTCCGGTGGGGATCAATCTGTTGATCTTGCGAAGCATGCAGAGGGTGTTGAAGCAGGAGGAGATGTCGTTAACATTGAGAGCGATGAGTCCAGGATGAATTCCAGGCTGTGTGCATGGTTGGTGGGTGTTGGTGCGGCTCCTGGAGCGGCCGGCCACCAAGAGTCGCCAGACGGAGGGGGTGGTGATGAGGACCTCTGTCTTGTCTGAGTTTAGTTTCTGGCGACTGCTCTTCATCCATTCGGCGACGGCCTTCATTCCTTTGCAGAGGTTGGTTGTGGCAGTGGCAGGGTCCTTGGTGAGTTAGAGGATCAGCTGGGTGTTGTTGGCGTAGGAGATTATGTTGAGGTCTTGCGATCGGACGATGTTGGTGAGCGGTGTCAGGTAGATATATAAAAGGGTTGGGCTGAGGGATGATCCTTGGGGTATGCCACAGATGATCCTGGTGGTCCTTTTGGTGGCTCGAATGAGTTGGTGGTGCTTGTGGCTAGCCTTCTTGAGGGCTGCATGGTTATCTGGTGTCTGTTCGTGGCGCCACTTTTTCTCGAGTTTTCGGCAAATCCGCTTGGATTTCTGGAGTTCGGTGGTGAACCAGCTGGCCTTTCTGTCGGTGCATCTGTTTGAGGGTTCTTTGATCAGGGCGAGAGTGTTGGCGCAGTCGTCGATCTATTGCCTGAGGTTGCGGGCGGGTGTGTCGGTGGTGTGGGGTGGTGGGTCTCGGGTGAGGGTGGTGATGAACTGGTCTTCGGTGACCTTGTTCCAGCTGTGGTGGGGATCCATTGTGGCTGGTAGGGTTTCTAGAAGTTGAAGTGGACGCAGTGGTGCTCGGTCCAGTGGTGTTCAGTGATGTGGCTGAAGGTGACGTGCTGGCCTTGGCCCGGAGGTCAAGGATTCACGCGTGCTCCCCTGCAGCGGTCACGATATGTAGGGGAGGGAGCGGGAGCAGAGGCAGGAGCAGCTGAGTCGGTGGCGCAGCCACAAGGGCAGTAGCGGCGGGAAGCAGAGGGGAAGGAAACAAGCTATGGGCAGTACCGCGAGGGAAAAACCCTCTGACAATGAGCAGTCAGCAAGAAAAATTGGCGAGAAATAACAGTGACCAAGTGGAGCACTGAGGAAAAAACCTGGAGTGGCTAAGCGACCTGAGGCGCAGGGACGGGTTGCTGGCTTGTACCCTGCTCAGGTGAATGCCCAGATGCTAGCGCAGGAGGCAATCAGGCGGAGCTGCTGGAGAGAGTGCTGGCCTTGGCCCAGAGGTCAAGGAAACTGGGTAAAGACTTAAAGTAATCAAACAAGAAGCTCCTGAAGGAGCATTTTGCATTGAAGTTTTGGAACCTTTTAAAATCAATCTATGTGATAGTTATCAAATGAATCCAACCACTAACTACCTTAAAATAACTTCGGCGAAGGAATCAGTTTAATAAAGGCTACTCCAAGTAGATTATCTGAAATATATATATACAATATAGAAGATGAATCAACAAAATATATATAATGAACACACATTTATATATCAATGAATGATTGTGAAGGGTCATAAAAGCACAACCGTCATCCAAAATAATCACTGGATATTAATCACAATATATTGAATGGCAACCTTTGGTAACCGGTAAAAGCTACCCAACCAATATATATCTCTTAAAGCATAATTCCTTCAGAGATGAATGTCCATTCAAATTATGGTTGTTCAAATACTGTTCAGAGGGGATGCGTCATCTACGTTTCAGTCTTCTAAGGCTAGAAAGTCTGCAAGACCATCTTCAGGAGAATGTGTTGAAGAGTGCCATCAAGACCGACCGGTTCCCAATTTCAGGGAATAAATAAAGTACCAGGAACAGGAACAAAACAATCAATTAACCTGGAAACTCAAATCAATATTCACTGTGTCATAGAGTCACATCCATAGTCAATCCATAGTCAATCAATAGAGCTAGGTCTCAAATGATTTGACGAGTGTCAGTCAAAGGGAATAGGAATGAATGAATCAGGACTGACCCTGCCACAGAGGTGCGGACACTAACTCACTATTACTAGTGCAGAGCAGATAACACTGCTACCACACTTATGTGATCATTTGGCAGTTGCAAGAAGCAATCCCCAAACTTTGGTCCCTTATGACCTCTACAATGACCTCTACAATGCCATCATCTACTACCAATAAAATTTCCTCTTTGCCCCTCTCGGTTCTCACGTTGGACGCCACCAAGGCCTTCGACAGGGTAAATTGGCTGTACCTGTCGGAGGCCTTGCGAAAATTCAACGTGGGGGACAAATTTCGTAGAGTAATAAATCTGCTTTACGGAAGACCGTCAGCTTCACTTTTGATCAATGGGGGCCTATCCGAGCCATTCAAGGTAACGAGGGGAACGAGACAGGGTTGCCCCCTGTCTCCCCTGTTATTCGACTTATATATTGAGCCATTCGCACAAAAACTGAGAGAAAACACACTAATAAAACCTTTTGTGTATTGCGATTGGGTCAAAAAAGTTGCACTCTACGCAGACGATATCATGATTTTTTCACCAGACATCAATACTGCGTTCCCAGAGGTCATAGACTTAGCCCTGGAATTTGGAAGGGTTTCTGGATATGAGGTGAATGCCTCCAAAACCGAGTCAATGTCATGGAATGTCAACTTAATTAGCCACAAAGAAACATCAAGAGCTAACTTGCGGTACCTGGGGATCAATATAGTCAAAGACATAAATTTGATAGCCTCCTCAAACTTTGCTAAAGTAGCAGCGCAGTGCCGTAAATTGATGAGAACATGGGTACACCTCCCTCTTACCATCTTGGGGAAGGTGAATCTTGTAAAAATGTCTATTTTGCCAAAGGTTTCGTTTTTTATTTAATTCAATTCCGCAGTTTTTTGACCCTAAATTAATTTCAAAGCTACAGAGTGAGATATCTTCTTTCATTTGGAATAATAAGAATCCAAGAATTGCTTGGAAAAAGATAAGGCGTCGCAGGGAGAAGGGCGGGTTGGCGGGCCCTGATCTCCAGGCCTACGCATGGGCATTTCAGCTATCACATGCACGCATGCTTTTAAAAATTCCTACTGAGACTGGCGTGAGCCTTATGTTTTCCACCTTGCTGAACTGTGAGGGAGTTGGACAGGGCAGTTTCTTGTTTAAATTCGGAGACCCTAAATTTAAAAAAAAAATAAAGCTGAAGGTGCTACAGGGGATGGCCAACACATGGTATAAAGTGAGGCAGCTGATCAAACTAGGCTATCACTCAAGCAGAGCTCCTATATGGGATCTACCCGCCCCCCCGGCCTGGGCTGAAGATCTATTAGCACTACCTTTGAAAGAGGCCGGAATTGTATCTTGGGGCGACTTGTTTATGGATGGATCTCTACTTCCATGGAATTACTTGGTTAACAAAGCTGGGCCTAGACTCTCAAGATTTAAATATCTACAAATCTCAAGTTGGGCTCAGGCATCCCGTACACAGTCTTCGCGGAACAGCAGCTTACCTATAGGGAGAGGAAGCGAGTTAGAGGTGTGTCTAATGGATAAACCCCTGCAAAGAAGGAGATCTCGCTTTGGTACAATATGATTTTGGAGGAAGTAGATGGCAAATTTTGTCTCCCAACGCTACTGTGGGCTGAGTCGTTCCCAGGAAAAGATGTGGAAGAACTTTGGACAACTTCATGTAGGATGTTGTGGGATTTGGTCAAACCAGCTTGGCTCTGAAGGAACCACTTATTTACAATCCATAGGGCTTACTATTCCCCGCAGAGGCTGTCAAAATTTTCCCTGACAGGCCCGGTCTCTTGCCCAAGATGCGGATTGCGGGCGGCGTCCGACATTCATATGTTCTTTGAATGTCCGCAAATTACCCCCTTCTGGGATGCCATAAGTAGTAAACTATCTTCAATACTGGACTCTCGCATTTCTATAGATTTAGGCCTAGTCATCTTTGGTCTGAGCGGGAAGTCCCGCAGCGCTGCCTCCAACCTGGTGTTTTATTCCATACTGGCGGCGCGAAGGGAAATTTGCAGACATTGGAAAGACGCCTTGCCACCTACTTTTTACGAATGGCGTTCTTCAATCCTCCAGATTTCAAAACTCGATCTGGCAAGGGGAGGGAATCAGGGATAGAGAGCCTTTTGGAACCTACTGGTGTGCTAATGTTGAGCCTGGGTTTTTTTTTTTCTTTTCCCCCAGGTCCAATGATTAATGCAGACATGGCTCACCTTCTGGTTCCGCGGCAGTACGCTGCGGTGCTTTTGGGGCCCTGGTATCTCGGGCACTATTGACCAACAAAATAGCCCTCACGCGAGAGATTCAGGGCTTGCCAGCATTCACTATTGGGATTTGGTCGCCATCCTTCCTACGTTATCCCTGCCAGCTAACGCTGAGACAGTATTGAGGCATTGCCTGATCTTCTGCTCTGTGGCAGTTTTTGTTTTGATAGATTGGAGCCAGGAATGCAAATGAGGATAAAAAAAAAATTTAAAAAAAAAAAATCCTCTTATCACATATCGACCAAAGGGGCAATCTTTGATATTCAAACTCAGATCACCATAATACATATCATCAACTTGGTTTTCCAGACAGGGTTGCATCATAAAGTACGCCCTGTCCCAACAAGACTACCGGCATTCCCTGAATGCTGGCCACAGAGCAATGAAGCAGAGCTAAAAAATACATAGAATTCTAAACTTTACAGTACAATTCCCCTGCAGCATCTGTATAAGCGTTTTCTAATAGACATAAGATATGTTTCAAGATTGTGTCTGCCAGTTCTGCACTTTTCCATCGTATAGATATGCAGATGCAAATTAACAAAAGTTCAGTTTGGAAGTATGTGGGTGGAAAACCACACTGCTCCATTCTTTGTGACATCAACAGTGATATAAAAGAAATTTGCAGCATCTTCTGAAACTTTGCAAAATTTCACTAACTGTGGTGCAAGTGACCTTCATACTTGCTTCTCTCAAATTTTATGGTAGAGGCTGCCTCTGCACTTCCTTCTCTCAGGAATTATGGTGCGGGTCATTTTACTACTTACTAATCCCACATACATATTGATACGCTGAGACTTTGTAGTTGTTGTTTGCCATCACATATTAAGGCATAATCCTTCTTACTAGATACTGCTTTCACGTTTTCTGGCATTGCCCAACCTCCTGGATAGATGATACTCTAATATATCATGGCATAGCCAATATCCCTTTAAGCTGCTCTAAAGAACTATGGTGTACGACATTATTTCAATGGCTGCTCTCACAAATTATGGAATCTGACATGTTCCTAGTGGCAGCTCTAATATATTTTGATGTAGGACATCATCCTATTGGCTGCTCTCACATATAATGGCATAGCCTGTCATCCTGGATGTTAATCTTCTTAGATGCTGCTCTCACATGCTATGGTATAGTCTATCTTCCTAGGCTCTGCCATCACGTTATAGTATTCAACATCCTCTTAGTTGCTGTTCTCACATATTATGACATAGCCCATCACCCTGGAGGCTACTCTCACATATTATGGTGCAGAACATCTTCTTACTGGCTGTTCTCACATATAATGGTTCAGCTGACCATCCCAACTTCTGTTATCACATACTAGCACATAGTTAGACTTCATACTTACTGTGCTCACATAATATGGTGCAGGTAACCTTCATAGTAGCGGCTGTGAATTCTTTAAGACATTTTCCATTTGCCCAGACACAAACTGTGAACTGCTATCACAACAATCCATTACAACACATTCAGCCTTTTCTAGTCTGATACTACAGGTTCTTTCAAGCTGAATCCACTATAGTCTAATCTATAATTCAGTGCTAGTGCTACAGCACATGGTAACACTTTCGCCATTTTAAGATCACACTGTGCTGTTTGGCCCATTTTATGATAGGCTTAAAAGGCACACGCCTCTGAAGAACAGTGGGATCAGCGCCCACGTTTGAAGTTCCCAACTATGATTCATGTGCTCAGAAACCTGTTGCCACATGAAGGCCTTGGGTCAGTGGCAGCCCATCAGTGTGGATGTCAGAGCTCTGCCCCTCCTTTTCCAGTGCATGATGAGTGTCTGTCAGGCTGAGCAATCGTCAGTCTGACAAACACTCATTCTATCAGGGTCAGGAACCAGACACTGTACATGCACTAATGAGCTAAGGTTTGCAGGGTTGCAGATCTCAAAGTCCTAAGGACAGTGACATCAGCCTGGGAAAGTCCTATGACCATCCTAACCCTGAAGACAAGACAGAGTGTCACTGACAGCCCAGAGCACCTTGGGTTGCCCTGAAGTTCTCAGGGCTGACCTTCTATCTGCAAGGTCACACACCACCCTTTTCCCAACCCATCACAGAGTTATGTTATTAATTTTTATAACGCGCACAGCTGCCCCAGCAAAGGGGCGTCCTGGCGCATGAACAGATACTAAACATAACAGAGTAAAAAGGAAGAGATCCTAGTCGAAAGCAGGGAACAGGAAGGTTTTAATCATACGTCTAAAAACAGTAAGATTATTCAGCGCACGGATATGCACTGGGAGAGCATTCCACAGACCAGCGGCGAGTACTCGGTAAGATCGACCACCCATCCGACTGAGTTTGAAACGGGGGCACACCGCCAGATGGAGCGTCTCCGATCTTAGAGACCTCAGTGGAACATAAGGAGTTAGCAGATTCGCTAGAGCCGGCGGCGAAGAAGACTTCAGAATTTTGAAAGCCAGACATAGTGACTTGAACTGAATTCTTTGCCTGACCGGTAGCCAATGAAGAGCGGAGATCGTACTGGACACCGAGCAGTATTTGGGTAGGCCAACTATCGCCCTTGCTGCGGCATTCTGCACCCTTTGGAGTCTAGAAGCTTCGGCCTGATTGACCCCCAGCAAAAGCACACTACCGTAGTCCAGCCGAGATAGAACCGTGGCTTGAACCACGATTTGCCGAGTGGAGGAGTCAAAAAACTTGAGGATAGGTCTGAGGCCCCGCAAGATGCCAAAACAGGTGGCTGCGACCTTCTTCGTGTGACTCGAGAAGGATAGGGCTGAGTCCATCCAAGCTCCTAGGTTCTTTACCTCGGTGACAGGGACGGGAATGACGCCCAATTCCGGCGGCCACCACTGATCACCCCAGAGCTCTGCATGTTTCCCCAACACCATGACTTCCGTTTTTTTGGTGTTCAGTTGTAGGCAGTTAGATCTTAACCAATCTGCCACGGCCAAAAGTCCTGCTCGGAATCTGGGGGCATCTATCTCAGGGTCACTGCTCAAAGTCACCGCCAGCTGCGTATCGTCAGCATATGAGGTCATAGTCATACCCCATTGCTTGACGATCACAGCTAGCGGTTGCACATATAAGTTGAACAATGTAGGGCTCAACGAGGAACCCTGAGGGACCCCCAGATCCAGCGAGTGGAAGGTGGACTAGCCAGGTGGTATAGCCACTTTGAAGGACCGGCCGGAGAGGAAAGAGCGGAACCACTGAAGGGCAGTCCCAGAAATACCAGCCTCCTCCAGACGCAAGGCCAGGATGCGGTGAGACACAGTGTCGAACGCGGCGCTCAGGTCAAGTAAAAGGAGCGCCGCCGTTCGTCCCGCATCGAGTACTCCACGTAGGTGCTCGGTCATGTAGAGCAGCGCGGTCTCGGTGCTGTGTCCCGACCGGAAACCATTCTGACTCGGGTCTAGGATATCATTACAGGCAAGATGTTCAGTCAGGATGGAATTGACATGTGCCTCAGAAATTTTGGCTATCCAGGGAAGAAGGGATATGGGGCGGTAGTTCTCAGGTAAAGCTGGATCCAAAGTGGCCTTCTTTAACACAGGAGTGACTACCGCCTGCTTCCATGAGGAAGGGACCGTTCCTGATGTTAACGACAGATTAATCAGGGACAACATCGAGGCCCGACACGAATGGGGAAGAATCCTGATATGATCAGGCTTCAACGGATCTAGCGGAGATCCAGATTTGATCTTCAAACCCAATGTGTCAAAGGTCTCCATGGATAATGCCGGTAAACAGGACAAAGTCTCCACCTCAGCCAAGTTAAAGCTCCCTAACTCTAGGTCATGCAATGAGCAGTTAAATCCTCGATAAATAATCTGCACTTTTTCTAAAAAGAAGGATGCCAAACCTTCACAGTGAGCGTCAGTGCAGATAGCAGTCGAGGTGGCCCTCTTATTCAGAAGATCCTTGATGACCTTAAAAATTAGTTTAGAGGGATTAGTACTGGTTTGGAATTCCTGGGCATAGAATGTGGCACGGGTCCTGCAGATCGTTCTGTGATAGTTCTTAAGTTTGGAAAAATAGATGGACTTTAGGATCGGGTCGTAAGTCTTCCTCCATTCCCTCTCAGCTCTCCGGCAAGTTCTTTTGAGCTCGGCAAGTGAGTCATTATACCATGGGCTAGGTACTTTAGAGTGGCATTTAGACCAGCGCGTAGGTATGAGGGAGTCGAGGGCATCCAAAATCCATTGACAAAACGATTCATACCCTTGTTCCACATTCTGAATGAGGCCCAGGGGATCCTTCTCCAGTATCCCAAAAAACTCCTCCAATTTCAACTTGTGCCACTGTCTCTTAAAGACCAATCTTTCTGCCGCTTTAAATGGCAGATCATCAATGGAGTGGGATCAGCAAGTTTCACTGACCCAACCCCATCCTGTGATGCGTTAGGAAAGATCCTCCTCTTATTGGATGACAGTTAATAAGGTTAGCCAATGAGAAGAGGCAGCAGGATATTCCTCTTTCTGCTACCTGTCCGAAACCTCTACCTCCGTCCCGGGTATTCATGGTTCTCCCTTACACCTCCCTCTGGTCCCCATTTAATGTTTGGATGCATATGTGTATGCATGTTTCTATGTATGAATGTGCATTTACAAACGTGTGCTATGCTTGTGAGAGGATTGTTAAAAGAGTGTGTGTGAGTGTATGAGTGTGAGTATGTGCACATGTGGGGTGCTTGTGGATGGGTGAAAGTGATTATGTGGGTGTGTGTCATAGCGTTCAATTCGTTTTAAAATTAAGGAGCCAAACCACAATATTGGGTCACCGCACACCTCTCCGCAAGACCCTACAAAAACACTACCCTTCACTAAGGTGCAGAGTTTGAACTGCACTTCATAGCTCAGCTGCTGAGCTATGTGAACTATGGACAGCAGCTTTCAGAACAGAGACATCACCAAGTACTCGCTGGATAGAAACTCTCGGTGGATGTAAACAAAGTTATCTTCTCCGAGTTGTACACCATTTTAATAACTTACTTTGAGAAATTTGCATACGTTGAAAAATAAAACTCTGCAATTAAGCTAGCAGCGTGAGCCCATTGCACGACAGGAAGGCTGTTTTCCTCCAGTTATGCGTTTTGTCATATCCTTCTACGATGTGACTCTGTCCAAAAAAGGGCACCAACGCATAGAAATGCTGAATCCAAGAAACAAAGGCATGTTCCCAGTAGTAACAATCTTGAAGCACAGCAACATGACTGAGAGGTCAGATTAATGCCATGATTTATTGAAAATATTCAATCATTCCATGGATCAGAAGTGATTTACAAACATTTAATACAGTACATGCATAGACAACAGATTGACCTGCAAGTCACTATTTACATAACAATATTTATGATACTTGATATGTCAAGATTGCATAATGACCAAACACATCAGCCATAATCACATGGGTACTTTCGCTCTCTACATATTCACAATAAGGGAGCTAATGGTAGTACTCTGCACTTTGTTACTTTTATTGTGGGTTCGGACGAGGCCTAAATACACACTTCAAACAATTCCGTATTTAAGGCTTTCTTAAATACTGAGGATTGCATATGGTAAAGGAAGGAGTATCAATTATCGAATATCGAGATACCACAATAGCGACAGTTAAGTATATAAAGGGAATATGAGTTGACTATACTTACTTTTCATATATGTACCTTGATGATATATATCTTCAAAGTACATCGATGTAGAGACAAGAATAATACATCGATTCTTGCATATCTAAACTTACATCCAGGATATTTTGGTCCTTGATATTAATATTCTGATATCTCGATGTTCCCCTCTCGTTATTCCAGTCTACAACTATTGTAAGTCAAACTACTGTGACAATAATATCGTCTAAAATAAATATTGTGTCCCAAATATAATTTACAAAAATATTATCCCATTGAGAGGAGATAGTTTTGTAGACAATTTTTCAGACGCTATAGGAATGTCAAACAATATCCTGACAACAATATGCCGGTACCACACCATTACTGAGAGGATGCAGATGACACAGAAGTGAGACATGAGTGATTTCCAAAGGAATGGACCTATAGGCTCAAAGGAATGGAAACTCAAAGGCCACACAGTTGTTTCATGTCATAAGTAGGTTAATCTTGGCTGAAGACTAACTGCAGGCAGAAAGTTGGCAAGGGAGAAGATGGTAAAGGAAAGAGAGGACCGGATGGACTGGACCTTAAATACCATGGTGTGGTACTTGCATAAGGCCCTGCTTTTGGCAGAGATCCAGCCATTGGCACTGAACGTAGGGGTGCTGCAGCACCCCAGAAATAGTCATGCTGGAGTTCCAAAGGCGAATGAGCAAAAAAGATGTCTGTAAACTTTGTGTTTATTTTGTCATATTTGCTGTGTGTTCAAAGCCAAAGATCAGATGTCAGGCATTGTCGTCTGAAAAACTCCTGCTTATTTGGAAACTGGGGTGTACTTTTATTTCTCTGACTGCAAAGTGAGAGGATTTTGTAGAAGAGTTCCAGGTGACTATCCTGCAGGGGTACAGGAAACAATGGAAATACTGCAAGAGGCCAGTTGTATTCTAACACACGTTTAAATATCATTAAATTTTATTTTACTGTGGAAAGGGCCCATAGAGTTCCTGGTGGACGACCTAAGACCGGGGTTGCCCCTCGTCCTTTGATTGCACGAATACTGAATTTTCGAGACCGGGACGCCATTTTGCAGAGGGCCAGATCTGCCGGTCCTCTGGCCTTTGAGAATGCTACGCTACTTTTCTTTCCTGACTTTACCCAGACTGTACAGAGGCAGCGACAGAGCTTCATGGCAGTCAAGAGGAGACTGAGAGCTTTGGAAATTAAATACTCTATGCTGTTCCCTGCCCAACTGCGGGTCGTGCGTGCTGGAAAAACATGGTTCTTCGACCACCCTGAGGCCGCGGCGGACTAGCTGGACCATGTGCAGGGGGCGGCCACGGAGGGAGACACCAGAACGGACAATGAGTAACAGTGACTTTCCTTCTGCCAGTACTACTTGAACTTGGTGATGAGGGTGCTGGTTTGATTGGGGCGTTTCTCTTACCATCGACACACTGCGTATTATTGGAGTTATCCTTCCTTTTTCCTCGATTTTATCGATGGTATTGTTGGTGGGTTGGGATTGTGGAGGTTGGTGGCCTGTTGTAGGTCCTCCTCCGTTTTCTACTTTTAGAGTACCTCGTTAGTTTCGGGGAGACAGGCACACTGCTAGTTGGGGATGTGCACATGTTGCATGTTGCATGCACATGTTGCATGCAGGGGTGCAGGGCTGGGATTTTCGTTTTTGTAGTATTGTTTATTTGTGTTTTGTTTATGACCATCGCATACCATGCGTGTCACGAAATGCACTTAGACTATCCGGGGATGAGTATGGCTTCCGCTAGGCCGGGTTTGGGTGTGTCCGTCCTCAGCTGGAACGTGAATGGTCTGGGAGATAAGATCAAGCGCGCTATGGTGGGGCAATTAATTAGACGGCGGTCACCAGATGTAGTTTTGCTTCAGGAGACCGACCTTCTGGGTAAGCGATGTATGGCTTTACACCGGGGAGGATACAAACTGGTGGCTCATGCCGGTTTTTAGTAAAAAACTCCTTTCCGTTCACCATACAAGAGACCTGGTCTGATAATCGAGGCAGATACGTGGGCATATCAGGGCTTTTGGGAGGGGAGGTTGGTTACGTTCCTCTCCATATATATTCCCCCCGCTTTGCAATCCGACACTTTTCGCGATTTGGGCAGGGTGTTCTTATCGTTGCCCGTTGGTATCATCATACTAGTGGGAGATTTCAATTCAGTGTCTGTTGGTGAGCTTGACAGAAACCTCTCTTGTGTGTTGTTGCCCTCCCGTAGATGGCTATCAGACTTTCTCTCTACTACTGGCATGGTTGATGGGTGGAGACTGCAGCACCCTGGTGCAATGGAGTATACACATGTGTCCGCGGCATATCGCTCTTTCTCTAGAATAGACTACGTTTTGGTGCCTGCGTCACAAGCGATGTTTGTTCGGGAGGTGCGTCACCTCGCTAGAGGAATATCAGATCATTCACTGATTTGGCTTCGACTTACACTTGGGCAGGGTAATGTGGCTAAGATAGCTCCAATTAGTGCCTGGAGATTGAGAGACCCTACCATAAAAAAGGAGTTGGTACGTGCAATGGATAGATACTTTAATGAAAATTCAGGGACGGTCGATTCTAGTTGCTCTCTTTGGGAGGCCTATGAGACAGTTATTAGGGGGGAGGCGCTCTCTCTTATCTCTGGGCAGAAGAAGAGGAGCAGGGCGGATATCGATAGGATTGAGGCGGAGCTTGCGGCATTGGAGAGGGAGGTGGCAGCACACGGAGAACCGGGGGCGGTCCACCGCCTGGCTCTTCTTCGAGATGAGTACAAGCATTTGGTGCGTGATAAGGCGAAGGAACAACATGCCGCCACGAAAAGTAGAATCTATGAACATGGTGACAAGGCGGGGAAATTGATTGCGTGGCAGGAAAAGGGAGACTGGGGGTCGCGACTGGTGCCTGAGCTGCAAACAGCGGGCTCGGGCACTATTGTGGATGAATTCGCTCGATATTATGAAGAGGTTTATGCTTCGACAGGTCTTTATACCGTGGAGGAGAACGCAGAGGTTATCAGAGATATTCCGATGCCCGCGCTGACCGTTGAACATAGAGAGTTTTTAGATTCCGCGATCACTAACGACGAGGTCGCGATGGCTATCCGGGGAGTTCACTCCGGGAAGGCCTCGGGCCCGAATGGTATTCCAGTAGAATTGTATAAACTGCATGCGGACCGTCTTGCCCCGTTTTTAAAAGACATGTATATTGAGAGTAGAGAGATTGGCGTACTACCCTATGACCAACGCATAGCCAATATTATTGTGATTTATAAAGATGGCAAGCCTAGATTGGAGTGCTCCTCCTATCGACCGATCTCTCTCCTTAATGCGGAACCCAAGGTATTGGCCAAGTTGCTCGCTAACCGCTTGGTGAAGGTAGTCTCTGGATTGGTATACCCAGATCAATCCGGGTTTATGCCGCGCCGTAATACTGCCCTTAACCTTCGTAGACTCCACGGAGTGGTGGCCTCAGCTTCCCATATTCACGAACCGGCGGTACTTTTGTCTTTAGACGCCACTATGGTGTTCGACAGGGTGGAATGGTTTTATTTGTTTGCAGTGTTGGAGAAGCTTGGGTTTGATCCAGAGTTCATACGCTGGGTCCGTCTCATATACACAGCTCCGTTGGCCCGAGTGGTGGTGAATAATCATAAGTCCCACGATTTTCAACTGGGGAGGGGCACCCGTCAGGGCTGTCCCCTTTCACCTCTTTTGTTTGCCCTGGCCCTTGAGCCGCTTGCGGCTTGGGTACGTTGGGACTGTTCGATTAAGGGTCTGCGATGGACTCTGGAGTGGGAAGATAAAATCTCGCTCTACGCGGATGACATACTCCTGTATCTGACTTCCCCCCGACAGTCCCTCATAGTTTTTATGGATATTTTGGCAATCTACGATAGGTACTCTGGTTTCGCTATTAACTGGGCGAAGTCGGTTCTCTTTGTGTTGATCGGTGATTCTCCTAGAGTCCCCGCTAATTGTCCGGTGAAAATCGAACTGGTTAGCTTTCGTTACCTTGGTATACACATCTCGAAAGATCCCAAGGTGCGTTTTGATGCCAATTTGTGTCCCCCCTTGTCTAGACTCCGTCGTGATATTACTAAATGGAGGGAGTTGCCGCTCTCCTTGCTTGGTCGGGCGGTTTTATTCAAGATGATGGCTCTTCCACGGTTTTTGTACGCCCTGCAGAACTCCTTTGATCCCGTCCCTCAGTCCTATTTTAATGAAATAGAGTCATTGCAGCACCGGCTTCTCTGGACCGGGAAGCCGTGGATCGCATTATCCAAATTGATGTTACCCTGGTATGATGGTGGGATCGGACTTCCTAATGTCAGGAAATATTATTGGGCCTCCCAGTTGACCCCTATTTATCATGCGGTCTACGGCTCGCCGGCTGACCCTGGTTTTGCCATGGATCGCGGACAACTGCCGGGTGGGGACTTCCTTAGAGTTTTGTATGCTAGACATGGCAGGTATCCTTTGCTGGGTCCGACGTCAGTTACGGCACGGGTGTGGCACGAGGCTAACCGTGCTCTTAAATGGGACAGTAGGATAACGATGGCCACGCCATTGTCGAGCTCTGAAGCTTTGGGTAGTTTGTGGAAGTCGAAGGGCTTTGATCGCTGAGACTTGATCGGCATATCGCAGATCCGTGATATGTGGGGTAAAGAGGGGATTTTGACCTTTGAGGAATTGCAAGCCAGGCACCAACTGAATGACAGTGAGGGGTATCGGTATCTACAGATTAAACGCGCGCTGGCGGCGGCTGTCCCAGGTGGTGAGAGGCCGCCGCCGGCCTCACCGCTAGAGGATCGACTTTTGGATGGGTTCCTTCCCACTAAGGCGATTTCTCTGGTTTACAAGAAACTGGTTAACCACACCGAGGATCCCCTAGTCAGGGTCCGGGAACAATGGGTTGCGGATGGATTAGTTCTGGAGATGAGGACTGGGTGGATGCTGTTTCCTCCCCCCGGGAGGTTGCGATCTCCATGAGACTTCGCCTGATACAGCTTAGGATCCTCCACCGGTCCTATACCACGGGCCCCGGTCTGTGCCGTATGGGGCTCGCCTCAAGTGCAGAATGCCGTAGGGGATGTGGTTTGCCTGGAACATTTTTACATATTCTGTGGGAATTCCCGATGGTTCAGAATTACTGGAGTGAGATACATGAAAAAATGAGCGAGGTGTGGAAAGTATCGATTGCACTCGAGGCACGTCGCTGCCTGCTCAATGTCTGGGAGCCTACCGACCTCCCAACTCATGGTAGGACTTGGGTCACTCTCGCATGTATGCTTGCCAAGAGAAACATAGCTCAGTTGTGGGGGGCTGGTCGAGCTCCTCAGATACGGAACTGGATGGAGGACCTTGACTGGTGCATGTTCCGGGAGAAATCAGTGTGTGTCGCTAGGGGGCGACCCCGCAAGTGGGGGAAAATTTGGGACGCATGGAACTCCTATCATGGGGATATCTGCACTCCACCCGACATTGATCCAATCCGGGAGGAACTGGATGAGACCTGAGCCCTTTTTGTGTACTCCTACATGATTCTGTAATGTTGGAATCTGTGCTCTCTGATAATGCTATGCTGATGCCTTGGATTGATGCTCATGTTTTGTTGTTTGATGCCTATGTTCAATAAAAAGAATTAAAAAAATATATATCATTACATTTACTATACACCTAATTCAA
The DNA here is from genome assembly GCF_964261635.1 of Lissotriton helveticus. NCBI lineage: Eukaryota > Metazoa > Chordata > Amphibia > Caudata > Salamandridae > Lissotriton > Lissotriton helveticus. The sequence continues at coordinate 768,902,256 of NC_136061.1, read as the reverse complement.
ATTACATCAGCAATTAAGCAGAGACAAAATGAAGCACTTTTTATAATTCTGAAGTGGGATGGAAATAGAGATCTTAGTAGGATCAAAACAATTAAAAAATTTATAGATGTTAGTCATTTTCAAAGAAAACAATTCACAACTTCAAACAAATGAAGAGACAAAACAAAGGAAAGGCAGACGTGTGCTTGCAGGAGAAGATGTGCCATACTGAGCGAAACTTAGAAGCAATCCAAACAAGAAGCTCACAATAGGGGCATTCAGTTAAACACTAGTGAGGCAGCTCTCTGCGCTGCCACAGCTCGAGGATGTGGCATCGATATAGGATCGAAATAAATCCAGAGACTTTACTTGGTGATGTGCAAATGAAACATATTCGCTAAAACTTGATTTCCACACTTTATCGTTTTTGCGCTAGATAATTTTACCAGTAAAACTGAAGGTCTGCAAATTTAGTGGCCATTTCAACTGGAAATGTACCATCTGTGAATGACAGTGTGCTACCTCACCAGTGCTCCAAAATGCACCAGAGCTACATACCACACTCCTGCTGAATTGGGCATGGCACATTTGCTACACTTGTTTCTTGTATAACGCTTGTATTTTTCGCAGTCCCTATGACTTCGCTGATATAACATTAATGGCAGGAGGCCTCACTTAGTAAACTATTACAGAACCACTGGATCCAGCCAGTTTACCACAATGTAAGTGGTAAATTGTGTAGTACGTGAGTGTCAAAATTAGTAATTTAAACAAGAGGACAAAAACATATTGAGGGAGCTCTATTAGCGAGTTTTAACAGCATTATAGATTGCTAATGATAAGGGCACGGAGAGGTGAATAAAGATTCTCCTCTAGGAGAGGATATCTTATTGCCCAAGAAGGAAAGGTGCAGGTTAGAATGGCAGATTGCACATGATTGTGTATTACAAATATAAAGTTTTAATCTCATGCAAACAACATGCTACGCTGCAGTCTCCATTTTTCACCAATGTAGCAGGTCTTTTCAAGGTTAAATAACCAATTTTTGTTATTTTTCCTGAATTTAATTTGTGAACATGTTAATGTATGTGATCAAAAGCAGAGTTAACATGATGGCGATCCTCAGAAAATGTTTCAGAGGAGCCCAGTCTATCACATTGTGCGATGGTCACAAAATTAGTAAAAATCAGTCAATCAGAATTTTGTTTTTGTTTGTCAAGTTTCTTTGATGTGCACACACATCAATGGAAATATATAGACCAGATATGCACAATGGCCTCTTTGTGTTTTGCTTGTACTTTAAAAAAGGATGTTCAATTATACACCAAACCACTGAAAGACATCAAATGGAGGTAGGCTTAATGTGCCAGCCAAATTTGGTGTATATTCTGCAGGAGTTGTTTTGTACTTCAAGACTAATGTTGTATTGTGGATTTTAGTGACAAATAAAAACATACATGGCTTGGGACATCATTATAACTGTTCCACCTTTTGACAAACCTAGATTATTTGCGAGACTGAACGATTTAATTTTGTACCATGTTTAATGAAAATTGGTCAATAGTAAGAAAAAGTATTGTCAATGCAATAATGTGTTTTCTATGTGTTCTATCAACGTTTACAGGAGAGATACAAAAGTTACTTCTTTAATAATGGATTCATTACATAGGGTGGGATTTGAATAATGCACGAATATTTCCTCGGTGACAGAAATATGGTTTCAAGATACTCAGGCATTTTTTTACTCTTAATTTCATTATTGTTCTCACCTATAAGTGATTCATAGCCTATATAACAAACAGCCAACTCACTGCTGCACAGTTGTAAAATCCTCTAAATTCCCTAGTTTTTCTAGCAAATGACTTGATCCATGCAACAGGATCGTTGCAACACTATTAATGAGTGAGATCCAAAATCGTTTTTTATGGAGATTACTAGTGGTACCCCCAGGAACCACCACATTGATATTATATGTCAGGAACAGTTAGGCATTACTTAGCTAGAAGACACACTGGGTTTAGCTCCACTATTGTTGTGAATTAAGACCTGGACAAATACGGAGTCAGAGTTGGTCCCATATTGCATTTCCGATTGTCTCGCCCTGAATGGGGCAGGGCAAATTCCCTGGGGCACATATCTTAAAGAGATTTTTGAAGTAGTAGGTCTGAAAGAGTTGTTCACGAACCCTGATTTGATCGCCCCAAAAACTAAAGAGGAAGGCTAAAAATGTTAAATGAACTATGGCATGAATTTAAGGTTAAGGAATGCACAGTCTAGGATAACAATTAAAAGATACATTACAACCTCAACGACAGCCAACGTAGAACCATACCTTGTCTGGATCACTAATCCTGTATATCTCTGTTATGTTTCTCTTTTCAGAATTTTATGATACATTTTAAAGTATCATTCCCTGTTCACTGTGTTTGGACACATAACCTACCTTCCTGTCATTGTGACCAAACTACTATCAAAGCATTCTGTCATTTCACTTTGCTCTGCCCATTATATGCAGACCCTAGGAATGAATGTTTAAGACCTGTTCTAAGGATATCCAACCAGAGATCCCTCGTGGATGGCCTGACTTTTTTACAGAATCTCACAACGATAGATGGGTGTTTTGCCATTCTCAACTTTATTAGGAAAACTGAAGAAATTAGAAATAGATATTAAAGGATCCCACTTTGATACAGCCTCCCACCCCTGTATTTGTATTCTATAGGTCTTTTAGCTTTCTAACCTGCTGAAGGTTTTAAGATGTTAAAATGTTCCATGATGTATTGCCTTTTTAAATAACTCTGAGGATCTGTTCTTTGGAATCCGGTATTTTATAGCTCTGTTTTTGTCAAAGAATGATGTTCTAACAATCGTTTATTCATCGAAAACTAGGCAATTGCACCATATATTTTTACTTGTGACTTTAATGGCTTTTTTTGCTGAATAAAGTTTAATATGATTTGATCTGAGATCCAACATTTTCAAGGGATCCAGAACCTGACAAGAGACTATGCCTTAACTTTGAAGACTAATGCATATCATCTCTGCCCCTGAAGAACCCCATTGTCATCTAGTAAAGACAAAAGATCAAATTTAAATCATATATACATAACTAAAAAGGTTTAGGAAGAGACTGATGGTGCACCATTAAAAACTGTCCTATCACAACCCCCAGTGAGACAACCTCAGATCAAAGAGTTCGGACTTAACCCAACAACTTGAAGAGGGAAGGTTAGCACCCCCTCGAACGTTTTGGCCCCCATCTCAGGGTGCTGCTGGACCTCCCCTCTTTCAAGAAGGGCCTCAAGCTGTCCATCTTTAAGAAACACTGGGTCTGATTTAGATCTTAGCGGATGGGTTACTGCATCGCAACGGTGACGTATATCCCGTCCACTGAAATATAAATCCTATAGGATATAATGGGATCCATATTTTGGTGGATGGGATATCAGTCACCATTGTGATGGAGTAACCCGTCTGCCAAGATTTAAATCAGACCACTTTCTCAAATATTCCAACCAGCTCTGGATAACCATCCTCCATGGCTTACCAAAGATAGTGCTTATCTGTAGGCAAATACAACAGTCCACCCGAATCAGATGTCACTGGCAACCCTTGAAGCATAACTTCTTTCTGAGAAGTTATGCTTTTTGATGATAATCTGAACTTCATGGCACATGCCAGCCAAATAGCTGCAACAGCATTTTATAAACTACGCTTGGTAAAGAAGGTTCTGCCTTTCCTTCCTAAAAGTGCAGGCAAGACATTAGTCAGCGCTCTTGTCCTGTCAGCACTGGACTATTGCAATGGCCTGTTCGCCAATACTCAAATTAGAGTCATCAAGAAAATGCAGACAGTTCAGAACGCTGCAGCAAGACTTCTTGCTAACATTCCCAAATTTGAACCAATAACTGAAGTCTTGAGAAGCTATCATTGGCTGCCCATCAGAAATCGAATTAAATTCAAAACCTTGTGTATTGTCTATAAATCACTACATCACCAAGCACCTCAATTTCTGAGAAATCATCTGGTTCCATACATTCCTTCTCGCCCACTCCGTTCAGCTAAACAGAATGATCTGATTGTTCCACGGACCAAGTTAGTCAACTGGGGAGACAGACGTTTCCTGGTTGTGGCTCCAAGACTATGGAACACACTCCCTCAATCCATCAGATCCAGTCCTAACCTTCTTGTTTTCAGAAAGAAACTGAAAACATGGCTGTTTAACCTTTAGTACCCACTACTTATCTCAGGAGAGTTGTTGACATTACAGCGCCGAGACGCCTGCGGGCAATTGTTCGCGCTTAAGAAATGTTAAAAATAAATAAATAAATAAAACCTGAGAAACTCTATAAATCCCTGTGTAAATCGAGGATTGCTTAACCCCTTCAATGCTGTGGACCGCCCCCGGCCGTCCCACGTGACGGTGGGTGTGTGCGGAGGACGGCCGGGAACCGTCCAAACCCCACCCACTGATTAGAATGCCAGCACCGCGGCGGAATACGCGCCGCGGTCAACGTGTTAATGTGAGTTCACAGTGCTCAATCTGCACCTGTATCCTATTTGGCCCATTATTTTACCCACTTTTGATCTTCCTAGGTAAAGCAGCAATTCTTCTGTAACTGGACAAGACATCATGGGCTTCTCTACGAACCCATGTTGCTAGGTGTGATTTGGCATTGTTGCGAAATTTAAATGATGCTATGAATAATATACCTGGGAATGATATGAAGTGTATGAACAGAAGGGAAAGTGGTATTTTCAATTATTGCGACTGTTTATTTTAAAGCCAAAAAACAAATTAATGTGCAGCAAGCGAAGGTAGGCAATAGGTTACACCCCGAGAATAAAAAATGTATATGGGTGTGCTGAACATGTAACATCTTTATCTAATAATGGTCTGTAAGAGGAGAAGCACGCACAATTCATTTATTTATTGGCAGTTGATTAAAACCATCAAACAAATTTAACAGAACACAGTTTAATAGAACCGGATATGAATAGCAATCCATAAGGTCATGAGTACGGCATAAAATTATCTACTGGAGATAAAAAAAAATGACTTCAATCTTAGCTACCAGGTATCAAAATTAGAACTTCAAGACATTCCCACATTTCCTGCTAACGTATTACATAAAGTGATGTAGAAGTGTTTGGTATTGCCCCAGTTCCAACTATTGCAGTGCTTTTCAAAAGAAGGAGGGATCGATGTATAAATAAAATCCTCTAAGATAAAATGTACTTCTATCTCAAGCGACAACTGCCAAACAGAGAGCTGAGGATTTCGCCCTGTACCTACTGCTGTAGTGAATTTAACTGAGGAAAAGAATTGCCCAGTTACATTGCATTTGTAAGCAAGGAACAATCATTAGACAAATAGCATTCCCTAGATTCACTATCACAATGTATTTGTAAGCAAGGAGCGATCATTATATAAATAACATTCCAGTAATTGCATCATTAAGCATGTAGTTGAATATCCAATAAGAAAAACAGAGTGTGCTTCGGCCACAGCTGGTAGTTGACAGGTCCAAGCTGCTGGTTATTGGCTTGTTTCCAATATTTTCTAATTAAATCTGCAACCTTAGGAATCAACCAGACCATTTTTTCTGGTCCCAAATTGAGGCTTAGGAACTTTGATCTTGTTAGGACTTCCATTCAGTGGTCCGTTGTCTGGCAGTTTCAAAAACGTTTTGGAACAAGATTCATACATTTTACAAACAAGTTGTTGAACGTGCCATCTTTGTTTCCGAAGCAGAAGAATACTGCATGTGCTGACATTAGCTGTGCAAAACATCAGTGGCAAAAGCAACCTTCTTTCTGCCTCAAAAGCAGGAAAAACACACATCAAATGGGATAGATTCTCTGTGGTTTGTACAATTTCGCTCGGTGATGTTTCCAAGTTAAGTGTATTTCTCCCACATGATACTGGCCACATTTAGGGGGTGATTAGGACAACTGACAACGGGACCGTTCGACTTGCTGCAGGCGGTCCCGGCAACCTCATTACAATGCGACTGCCTCCATTGCTATCCCCTGTATTGCAGCAGGTGCTGCGTGCTGCAGCACACAACGCTGTACAATAAATAGACAGGTGCCTGCCACATGGTGCAGGGACATGTAGGGGGGCTAAACCCAAAATCAAAGACTAGGGGGAAACGGGGACCCGTTATGGTCTCCCAATATCCCTTTCTGCCAGCCTTTCCATGGCTTGTGAACCGCCATGAAACAGCAGGTGGTAAGGGACATCGTAATCCCTAGGGCAGTGCCTGGTAGGCATCAACACCACTGTAGGCATTGCGAGGCCCTCCGCCACACCAGTGGGATAAAGGAGCCCGTCGGATGCATGGCGGTCGGTGTTTCCAACCATCATTACACCGCCCGCGGGCGGGAAACCGGTCTACTATTGCAGTGAACCAGCATAGAAAATATTTGTGTGTATGTGAAAATGTGAAGCCTGACGCCACATGTCTTTTTTTTAATTCACATGTGTATGTTATGCCTGTGGCATCAGCAGGGCAACATGTGTGAATATGAGGCATCAGTCATGACTGACCCTATGAGAATCAAACATTTCCCCCTGAGTCCCATGACAACCCTTTGACTTCTTCTAGGAACTGAAAGGAAAACGAATGGTTGTACTTCGACTAAATCAACATATGTTGGATCTCAGCCCAAACCCCATAGTTGACAACTTCAGATATCTAAAGTTTCACAACCATTGGACGGATCTTCCATCTAGGGGCTGGAACATCAGTAAAAATTCTTAGTAATCAATGCTTTAAGATCACGTGTTGTGAGCAGCCCACAGCAATCCTGGCCAAACGGGCCAAAATCCATGCAGTGTCATTAAGAGAACTATGTAAAAACTGGTGCAGTCATGCCCCGTATAAGAAAGATCTTTAACGTGTGGTTTAATCATAAAAAAAAAGAAAAAATGCATAATTCCTTAGAGATTGGAACATGATATTATATTTGTCCTCGGAGTGTTACTGTGTATCAGTTACCATGGATTTTCCCAAAACAGACTTGAGCATCATCAATCTAAAGTTGTGAACAGTCCAGAGGTCTTTGCAGCCTCCAAGAAAACTGACATATCACATCTTGAAAACGAAGGGATCTATCCAAGCTGTAATTTGTAAGTATGCATGAATTAGCAAAGACGCATTGCGGAATAAGATGCCTGAGATACCAACAATAATGACGCCCATGGCTTGCTGAAAAAGCAGTAGAAACCAAAGAAACCTGCACTTATGAATACCAAAGATGTTCTCTCAAGAGTAATGACAGGAATGACAACACCCTTTACTGTTCCATGCCCATAATGGCAACAGTGCCATAAATATGCTCCTCAGTCGGCCCATGGTACGTGCAAAGTAGAGTACGATAGAGTATGATAGCAAACCCAACTCTTAGCAGTAGTTTTGCATTTGTCATCATAAATCTTGATACAGAACTTGAAGTCTAAAAAGCTCCAGGCAGGATTTTGACTTGATATGGCACTGAAGGCTTTTACATCTTTGATGATGACCTTCAATAACCTTCAGTAGTTGAAAATGGGAGACTGGCACTATGTCTACAAAAGGGTCATTTGCTCAGCTTAGCTTTCCATATCAGCTATTTATTCATCTTGGTGAGATCGACAGAGATGTGGCTCAATGGGATGTCTAGATAGTTAACAGACTTATCTTTAAAAAAATCTTTACACAATTGCCACTTTAATCACTTAGAACGTCATACTTTGAAGTGCACACATGAATAAAAAGAACTCCACGTGAAGCTTAAGCCAGCCTACATGCTAAAAAGTCTCATTTGCCTGCCTTGCAAGAAGCATTTCTTCGATCACCGGTTTCTCACAGTGGTCCAAAATGGTAAAATGTATGCCAGGGTTTGAAGTTAACCACTGACTCTGAATTATTCAAGTTATATGCATTTCATGTAAATGTCATATGAGGATACCTAAAAACCTCGCATGGATCTGGTCCTTGCAGTTCAATGCTGGCCACTGTTGGGGCAGATGCAAGTGAAGAAACTCCGACAGAAAAACAAAAACATGGTCTTCCTATGCTTGCGTTGCGCCTCACCCATTAAACCAAAGTCCAGAACCTGGGCACCTCATCTGATCTCAGCCTCTCACTGGAGCCACCGAGGAGATCTTTGAGGCTGGCAGGTTTCTTAATTACACACTTATGACATCACTTTGAATGCCAAGATGTTCTTCTTTTGTTAACGTCTTCTAATCTACAACATTTTTCAACTGCTTCAAGTTCCACAGTATCTCGTTTCCCATGTGCAAGCCTATGTCTTCATCACATGCTCCTGGTTACTAGGGCCTCTCCACTGGATTGCAGAATCTATCTCTTCCACCACCATGGCCAGGGTGATCCATGATTTGGCACACTGTTCTGCTCCAGTTTCAAGGCTTATTTTCCTTGAACATCACCACAAATACATCCAGCAGAACCAGAAGACTCACTATGCAGCTAGACGACTGGAGATGAGGGCATAGCGCTAGAATAAATAAATATCTCTATTACATATGCCGTCTCAACATCAAAACTAAGCTTCAAATATAAGTCACGTTTTTGTGCTGCACCTTCATGGGGTCTGTGAATCTGTACTGTCGAGAAGGCATTGGCCCATGTAGCACACCTACACTGTATTTATGGGAGTAAGAAAGAAGAAAAGTTTCCCGGCAAGTAGCTCACAGAATGATCGCTGTTTAGACAGACAATGCGTGAATGATGCAAGAAAGATTTAGACATGAGTCAGCAGAAGTGGAGTAAGCGGATTTAAGGGCGGGGGAGTTAAATGTTTACTAGAAAAACTTGTCAAATGTTGGATAAATAAACAGCGTGATTGTTTACATGTCTCGACCAAACATTCAAATGAAAGAATGGAAATCCCACTCCAGTTTCCAGCTGCAAATACAAATGCTCTGTTGCAAGATGGAGGGCAGTCAAGTATTCAATGCGTTGAAAAAGAAAAGCCTTCTGCTTTGTGAGGGCGACAGACTGAGTACTTTGTTTTTAAGTAGTACCTAGAGGGTGAACAGCAATGCTTTCAGTTCTGGTTCAAGAAATCATACAAACTTTGATGTCTCCCAAGAGCTGGCGAGAGGACTAGTCTTAATCTTAAACAAGCCTTGGCAAAGTCAATAGGTCACGCCTTTGGAATCGAATGGCTTTGCAAGTGTTTTTTAACCACGCTGCACACTATCCTCGAAGCTATGTAGCATGGCTAATAAACCGGAAAACTCTACGAAGCTGGCTGCATCATTTTGAAGGTGAGTGCACCAAGCATGTGCACACCTACAAAATGATGCATTCGGCTTTTATAGTTTATCCATCCGCGTTGGATCAGTAAAAAAAAAGTAACGAGGGGGAAAGAACGCAGATGGGAGAATAAAGTAGGGGTGCACAGAATTTGTGGAGTTTGATTCAATGTTATCAAGCGGAATTCGTTACATTACATTTTCACCAGATTCTGTGGAATTCCGTGACGGACGGAGAGGGTATTTGGTGCCATTTTCTTACCGTCAAATGCACCCTCCCGTCTAAAAATGGATGTAAGGATGCATGTTGCGCTAAGAAAATAGTGCAGCCAAATACCACTGAGAGCCCTTGCATACTCGGCAGTGATTACAAGTTTTTATCACTGTAGATTGGTAATTTTAGAAACCCACTGCTTAATTTTTTATTCCTCTGGCAGAGTAGAAGAATTATTTATCAGGAATTACCAAATTCCTCCAATTCTGCTGGTGGAACTGAATATCCTGCCCAGGGCTGGAATCAAGGAGGGCTGGAAAGCAACAGGAGGGTGGAGATTTAACACAGAGGGCAGGCAAAAGCAACACATGGGTGCATGGGGAAGCAACGCAGGGGTGCATGGGGCAAGCAACACAGAGGGCGCAGAGCAGGAAGCAAACAGAAAAGAGCAATGTAAAGGATGGAGAACAGTGAACACTTTGGTGTATCCCATCAGCACTCCTGAACCTTCTAATATATCTCCACACTAATACATGAGTACAGGTCAAACTAGGCAATGGCACACATCTTTCGAGGCGCATACCAACTACCAATGGGCTCAAACGGAGTTGTGTCCTAGTGCCAACCCTACTTAACCTGTACTTGGCCGACATGACATCAACTTTAAGCACCTGCAATGCACATGCTCCTCGACTCAGTGGCAAACCCGTCTCTAGCATTTCATATGCCGACGATGTGGTCCTGCTAATCCACACCCAGGTGGGAATGCAATGCTTACTCAACAAAATGCACGAGTACGCTGTGGAAAACCACTTAGAAGTGAACATAAAAAAAGCCAAAAAACCTTGACAATTAAAAATGGCAAACGACGGCGTCATATATTTGGCACCTGGAAAAAACGCCAATCGCGAATACCCCCGCCTACAAATATCTGGGAGTAATTATTGAAGAAGGTGGTCAATTCGTCAATCAACTCGAGACAAGCGGGAGGAATGGCATGACAATAGCAGCAACATTAAGGCAGATAAAAACAAAACTCACAGGCCCCATCTTTTTCCCCCTTGCCATTGTGCAACATTCCATCCATCATCTTGTGTGTTTTGCTGTTCACCCTATGTGGGAAGGGTATGCCCAGACGTGGGTCCCGTGCTCACTAAGCCACTGGAATCAAGCTATCCTGGCTGAAGACGGCTGATAGCCAGAAACCGGTCCTAGGATGCTTGATTCCGGTCCTGGGAAGACCTGGCTTGGCAATTCGGACTGGACTGTTCCCATGAGGCACAGGGTCTAGACTGATTTGTATATGGCCATGTCTGAACTGGGGTGGCTTGGTGAGCAAAATAACGATGGATTAAACCCAGATCTGTGACTGGGGGTGAATGTTTTGCCATTGTGCAATATTCCATTCCGTCCATCATCTTGTGTGTTTTGCTGTTCACACTATGTGGGAAGGGTATGTCCAGACGTGGGTCCCGTGCTCACTAAGCCACTGGAGTCAAGCTATCCTGGCTGAAGACGGCTGATAGCCAGAAACCGGTTCTAGGATGCTTGATTTCGGTCCAGGGAAGACATGGCTTGGCAATTCGGGCTGGACTGTTCCCATTAGGCACAGTGTCAAGACTGATTTGCATATGGCCATGTCTGAACTGGGGTGGCCTGGTGAGCAAAATAACGATGGATTAAACCCAGATCTGTGACTGGGAGTGAATGTTTTGCCATTGTGCAACATTCCGTCCATCATCTTGTGTGTTTTGCTGGCCTCATATATTTGGCACCTGGAAAAAACGCCAATTGCAAATAACCCCACCTACAAATATCTGGGAGTAATTATTGAAGAAGGTGGTCAATTTGCCAATCAACTGGAGACAAGCGGGAGGAATGGCATGACAATAGCAGCAACATTAAGGCAGATTAAAAACAAAACTCACAGGCCCCATCTTTTTCCCCCTCCTCCAGGTAGCACAAGCAAATATTCTACCCACTATCACCTACGGCAGTGAAGATCTGATGGCTAGGGACTCAAAAACCTTGGATGCCACCATCGTCAGGGCCTACACACTCTTGTTTAGTATTCCAACTTACACTTCACCATCGTATATTCCGTTAGAGTTCGGACTAATCAAACAATTGCTGGCAAGGCAAGGCTCCTACATAACCTGCTGGCACAAAATTAGGAACTCATCCCTGAACACATTGAACCACCAGCTGTGGCAAGAACTTTGGAACACATCAGCCAGACAATACTTGAAGGCCTCCTTAGTCATCACAGGCCTCTCTGACCTGTGGGAAACTCAAATTACCCATTCAGTCTTCAAGTAATCAGTCAAGAAAGCAATAAATAAACTCTCCCTTGTGGAAGACAAAGCTGCCTTTGCCCGAATGAGCCATGCCTGGATGACAATGAATGTCTAACAAATCACTAGGCATACAGGCATATTTCAACCTGGGGTACTCTAAGATGACAACATTTTATTTTTTCAAATACAGGCTAGGAATGCTGCCAGCTATTCCACACTTCCCACCATGGCAGTGGGGGCAATTTCCTAACACGTGTCGACTATTCGGCAATGGTAATGAAGAAATGGCACATTTAATCTGCTCCTGCCCCAACTTAAAGGATTGTAGGGTATGTCTTTTCAAGCTGTGTTGAGTAATTTATCGTCACCTCACTGTGGACACCTTTCTGTAACTTTGGTGTCTTCTTTTATTCAATATGTTCTGTTAATATATGTATTGATTGTATGTAATTTTAGATTGATTTGTCATATAGTCTGATTAATCTCAGTTATCTATATGATTTTTATCATTGTGGTTTTTATTAAAATATGTATATTTCAAATAGATAATTTCTTATTTTTATTGATTGTTCCTTTTGCAATTTTGGTCGGGTCACTTGTTTACTTATTGATAAGACTGCCTAGGAATTTCCTCACATACTATGTCTATTCAAGCCATATTTTAATCTTTGAGGCATCCGCACCCGGAGACAGGCTGTGATCACATGCTTCAACTTCAAGGATCCACAGCTAAACGGGAAATTTGTGAAATTCATGACACTAGTTGAAGCTAACCAGGGAAGAGCTCCGCTCCCTTCAATCACACAAACAGTATAAATGAGTATCAAATCTCACAATCGAAAATGTTATGCTCACGCAGGAATTTCCCTGGAACAGGTTCCTGTTTTGCCGACGAACAAACAATAATGAAATAAACTGAGCAAGTCGGAGCAAAACTTTGAGACTATTAATGGGTTTTAGAAACCTACTTTTAATATACTTAATTTTTTTCCTTCTCGACATCTCCCCTTCCTTCTACTCTCCACTTTCCATTCTTTTCCTAAAAAGTATGAATTTTAAAGTGTATTTTTGTTATGGTTTTAATTAATCAAATACAATAAATTACTTACTTACATAGGATAGAATGGGAGTTTATTTATAACATCTTACAAATATAACTTTCCATTTGGACAAAATAGAGAAATAAAATTTAGGCTCTCTTAACTTAGAATTTAATAACACATCTTTTAGTAAAGATGGTTTTTAAAGTGTGTGTATGAAAATTCCACTTTTAGAAATTATCCTGGTTTTAGAGTGACAGGTGCTGAGGATGTGCATTCATGTTAGACAGCAACTGGGGGGGGGGTCGAGGTGTGCCTGGCACTTCTTGGATGACTCATAGCTGGGCTGAACAGACCCAGGCTCAATTTAGAGTAGTGGGAGGAGATTTCCTTGCACCTGAATAGGGCCTGTCTCCCTTGCCCAATGCTGTCTCCACCCCATGCAGTCATGATGCACCAGTAAGGACAGAACTGGTTTGGACTGGGATCAGAGACACTTCTTGCACAAAGAGAACAAATACATTTTGGGGTACAAGTATTAGACCTAAAACCCCTGAACTTTAGATCATTTCTGGAATTCAAGGGGAATCTTTGCCAAGGAGAAGAGCTAGAGAAACTGATGTAGAAGTACTGCCCCTTTACTGTGGGATGTCTGGGGTTGGCCTGCAGTAGCGGATTCTGCCCAGAAAAGGATAAGGACTTTGCTGTATGCCATGTCTCCTGCTTGAGGAAGATCTCCAAGGGTCTGTGTGCGCTGGCCTCCTGTTCTGAAGTTTCAAGGACACAAAGACTTCACCCCCAGCTCCACCGAACTTCCTTGCTGGGAGTTCTGACTTGCCAAGAGGTGCCTGTGACAGTGTTGGAACTCTGGAGGTTGTTCCAGCGGTTGGGGGCGGGAAAAGCAACGCAACTACAAGAAATTCGATGCATCGCTCTTCTTGCGGCAGTTTTTCCGACACAGTACCACTGTGCAAGAAGAATCTACATGCAACACTGCGCCGCTGCCTAAACCAACGCAGCGTCTGTAGCTGCTGCAAGAACAGACGCATTGAGGGGTCCCGGATGAAGAAACTGACGTAACGCCGCTATATCGATTACCAACGCATCCCGGATTTCAACGCATTGTACCTGTGCGGCAAGTTTTTCCGACGTATAACCTGCAGACCAGAACCATATCAGAATTGACACATCACCTCCCCCTACAGACCGGATGTGACGCATCACTTCTCCTGCATGCAGCAGAGCTGTTGCATTGTCTTCCCATGTTCTCAGGAACTGACGCATCTCTTTGTTTTTCGATGCTTTCCATCGCTGTGGCTGTTCGGCCTTGTGAATTTTGTCGCATCTATAGGTACTTTTATTTTTTTTAACTTTATTTTTTCCGTAAGATGACCAACATTGTTCCCCCCAAAATTGGCATCGGTAGAAGTAAAATACAGGTGTACACAGTTCATAGTCCCAGTACGGCTCCAGCAGTAGCAGATATAACAGGAGATACAAGAGTCAAACCCTCGGGATGCAAAGCATTTATAAAAACTGACAGTAAGGAACCTTGTGCGTAGTCATCAGAGCATTACCCCAACATCAATTCTCCCTCCCCACCTCCAGCCTCCCCATCCTCAGGTTCCGATCCCTCAGAGGAGAACAATTCAGCACTGGTTGCATCTGAATCGCTGCCAACCGACCCCACAGCGCACATCATACGCCACGCGAGCAAGTCCCCCTGCAGCCGTTCATCTTTACGCGTACGGAGCATGTGCGTCTCCTCAGCCAAGGTCCACTCCCCAACATCCCGAAGCCACAATGCCATATCAGGTGCCCTCTGTCCCATCCAGGTAATAGCCACCCGTCTCCTAGCCAGCACCAAGAGCAACTGCAGCATTTTATACGATAGATTCCTCTTCCTAGGCTTGGGGACCAGGGCCAACAAGCAGTGAAGTGGGGTCAGGTCAATATGCAGGCTCGTGACCTTCCGGATGTGGACTACCACTGCCCTCCAGAAGTCTCCGACCAGCGGGCACTCCCAAGCCAAGTGGAGAAATCCGGCTCTAACTGTATCACACCTAGGACAGGCATCCGATTTATCCGCGGCAATGCGGTGTAAAGCAACTGGGGTCATGTAAGAGCGGTGTACAAAATTAAAATGGATCAGTTTGAAACGCGCATTACACGACACCTTCCTGGTAAGTGTCCCTATTCGTTTGCGTTGTCCCGGGTCTAGAGCGACCCCTAGATCCGTCTCCCATGCCGCCCAAGACGGGGATATCGGGGGGGTCGAATCACATCTCATCGCCGTATACAGCAGTGTTATCAGCCGCCGTCCCGCGCCGCACGATAGGAGGATATTCAAAGTATGGGACACCTGGGGCGCCGCCGGGTATTGTGGCCAGGCCGCCCTCGCCATGTCCTGCAGGCCTCTATAATGGAGATACTGACCCCCAGTGAGATCAAAGGCCACCGTAGCCCTTTCCAGGGTCACGAAAGAGTCGTCTGCATACAGGTCTGCCAAGGTTTCACAGCCGTCTTCACGCCATTCCCAGAACGACATGTGTTCCTCCATTAACGTGACCGGTGCCAATATCCACACCGGTAGCTCCCTATGAAAAGGGGCCCGCCTCAACACTCTTTCCACAACCCGCTGCCAAAGTCCTGCAGCGTGTCGGACAATATACGGCAGGGATTCATCCGCTCCTCTACCCCGCATCAGGGCCACCTGTAACGTCCTCGCATTCGCACTACCCGCCAGGAGTCGCAACTCCCAATTGTCCGTACCAGCGAACCAGCGTGCGGCCGGTAAAAGATGGGCTGCATAATAGTACAGATCGAATCGCGGGGCCTCCAGGCCCCCCTCCTCCCAGGGTCTAACCACCGTGCGCAATGCAACTCTGCTGCGCCTGCCCGCCCAAAGCAAGGAGGTGAGCAGGGTATTAAGTGTGTTGAAAATACGAGGAGGGAGAGGGCACAGGGTATTCTGCAGGGTATACAACACTCTTGGCAACATCACCATCTTCGAGACGGCCAACCTCCCCATGAGAGAGAGTGGGAGCGTATTCCAGAAGGATACGGACTGTTGTAGGGAATTGAGCACTCGGTCGGCATTCCGGGCCAGCAACTACTCATCAGAGACGGCCACTTGGATTCCCAGATATCGGAAGGCCTCCAGTTCCCACCTCTGCCCCAGGGACGGGAAACCCACTCTGGGGTCCTCACCACAGCCTGCAAGGGGGAAGATCAAGGACTTCTCAGGATTAAGGCGCAGCCCAGAAGCTGCACCAAAACGATCCAAGTGTCGCAACAGAAGCGGCAACGACTCCCGGGGGGAGGTCAGGTAGAACAGCGCATCATCGGCGTATAGCGAGACCAAGTGCACCGTATCTCCCACTCGTATCCCCCAGGGGGCCATCTCCGCACGGAGCGACACCGCCAGGGGCTCAACTGCCAGCGCGAATAGGAGCGGTGACAGGGGACACCCCTGACGGGTGCCCCTGCCCAGCTGCCACTCTACCGATCAGGCCGCCCCGAGTCTGACCCTGGCCATAGGCGCACTGTAGAGAATTCGGATCCAGGCGCAGAAGAGGGGCCCCACCCCGGCCAACTGAAACACCTCCAAAAGGTACCCCCAGCTGACCGTATCAAAGGCCTTAGCCAGGTCTATCGACACCAGGACCTGAGGGTCCTCCCTGTCACGCACCTCATGGAGAACGTGGTTTAAGCGCCAAAGGTTCATGGCAGTGTTGCGGCCCGGGATAAACCCGCACTGATCTTGATGGACTAAGCGCGCCATATGTGGCGCCAGCCCGGTGGCCAAGATTTTAGTGAGGATTTTTGCATCGGTATTAATTAGAGTAATAGGACGGTAGGCCGCGGGATCACAGCTATCCCCACCCGGCTTCAGAAGCATGCAGACCTCACCCTGTTGCATGGTGGGTGGGAGCGCGGCACGTTCTAGCGCTTCATGGTAAACCTGCAGGAGTCAGGGAGCGAGGGTATCCGCAAATGCCTGATAAAACTCCGGTGGAAAACCGTCTCCACCCGGCGTCTTAGCTGTCGGTAGGGCGGCCAACGCCACTTTGACCTCATGAAGGGTCACTGCAACGTCCAGTTCCTCTGCATCCTCCCTAGAGAGGGTCTGGAGAGTCAAATCGCGAAGGTATGGTAGATACGATGCCTCCGTCACTAGGGGGTCTGCGGTATACACCTTCTGCAGATGAGTGCGAAGCACCGCAAGGAGGTCCAGCTCCGAGTGCACCAGGTCTCCAGCGGGGTTTCTCAACGCCACGATCCGTGCAGGTGCCGATTCCCTTCGGAGGATCCAGGCCAGTAGGCGGCCCGATTTGTCCCCTTCACGGTGGAGTCTCTGGCGATATCGGCCAAGAGTAAACCTATCCAGACGGGTGAGGATATCATGAACGCCCTCACGGGCCGTCCGCTCAGAGTCTAGGTTCGACCCATCCGGGTCTGGTAAGGATTGGCAGTGGCGGAGGCGCTCCTCAGCACGCTGGAGGTCACGGAGCAACTGTCTAAGGACTCCATAAATCAGGCCCATACATGCGCCCCGCACAACTGCCTTAAGGGCATCCCATTTGGTCGCATAGGGCATAGCGCCAACTCCCCAGTTCAGATCCAAGTAGGTACGTAGGGTCGTCTCCACATGGTCCCGTCACACTGGATCCTGCAGGAGATCCCCCGGCATCCTCCAGGTCCGCGGGCGGGAGGACTGGTCCTCCCATTGTACCACGCACATCACAGGCGAATGATCGGACAAAAACCGAGCCTGATGGGTGACCGAGAGAACAAGGGCTGCGCCGACATTGGCAGCAAGGACTCTATCGAGTCTACTATGTGTATTATGTGTGGGGGTATAGCAAGTGTAGAGCTTCAGTCCTGGTTTTCCGAGGCGCCACACATCGACAGCACCCAGGTTATCCATCACCTCTCGGAGATGCGCCGTCATCCGTGGTTTCGTGCCCGCGCGGGGAGGATGCCTGTCCAGTAGTGGATCCAGTACACAATTAAAATCTCCAAACCAGAGGAGGGGGGCATCTAAATCTGACACTATGAGCTCCTGTAAGCCGGAAAAGAAACCCGGGTCGTCTACATTAGGCGCATAGGAATTCACCAGCAGGAAGTCCCTCCCATCCAGCTTCACCCGTAGGAGAATATATCTGCCCCCAATATCTGCCTCGACATACTGGACCGCCAGGGGAACCCCGGGTGCCACCCAGATCAGGACCCCCCTAGCATAGGTAGAGAAGGAGGAATTGAACATCTGACCCCTCCACTTCTTCGCCAGCTTAAGAGCACCCTCCTCATTCATATGCGTTTCCTGCAAACACGCCACAGAAACTCCATGGCGGCGAAGAAAGGACAGTACCCTGTGTCTCTTAGAGCAAGTACCCAGGCCACGCACGTTCCAAGTTAAAAATTTGTATCCCATAAGTATTGGACTTGCCCATCCGGGCAACCAAGTCTAGCATCTGCAAGTAGCCTCCCAGGGGCCCGAACAACGGTACGCACGATGCCAAAAACAGTGTCCCCCCAGAACCCCCCTCAACCCCACAGTTCCCCCAACCACACAAACTCTGAAGGAATCCCCCCTCCCCCACCCATGAGCAGGAGTAGCGCAACAAGAAAACATGCCACCCTGCCCTCCCCCAGCCAGTGCCAGCCAAAAACAGCGGAACTCAGAACCCCTTCAAAAACAGTCTCCCTACCCCTACCCGCGAGCAAAAGGACAGCAACAACCAAAAACGCTACCCAGCCCTTCCCCTGCCAGTGCCAGGACGTACACAGCCACCCCATACAACCCACTCAACCCACACTCACACACAACCAACCAGACCCGCCCACCCTCCCCCCAGCTCCCCGAGGACCCAAGTTCCAGGACAGTCTCCGGGGACGTCTATTGAATGCAGTGTCTACGCTGGGCGACGGTGCGCCATAAACTCGTGGACCTCACACCTCGTCTCCCCGTCCAACGGGGCACCAGTCCTCTGCTGTAGTCAACCATCCAGGGGTCCCAACACCAGGGAGAGACAGCATTGGTACAAGAAGGATCCAGGAAGGGCCCCCCCCCCCCACCTCGGAGGACAACAACGCTTTAACAAGACAGTACCTTAGATCAGAGCTCACTCAAGCTGTGGTTCAGAAAGGCCAGTTTCCGGGATCACCGGAGCAGCGGGGTCCGTATCCGGTAAAGTTTCCTGCAAGGTATCTGGGACCAGGATCTCACCGGGTGCAGGTGCCCCAGGGGACTCCGGGGCGGCCCCCGTTGATGATGTTCTCATGCGGAGTGCTCCATCCTCCCCCACGGTTACCCGAGGCTCAGCAGAACCCCGGGATCTGGATATGCGTCTCCCTCTGCCGCGACGGCGCCGCTGGGGCCATGTCCCCCAAGTCTCACGGGGGCCGCCCCGCTCACCAGGGGGTAGGTCGTCTCCCGTATCTCGAGCCACTCCCACACCTCCGCCGGGGACTCGAAGAAGTGAGCACGGCCCTGGGATAGCACCTTGAGTTTGGCAGGGTAGAGGAGCATGTATTGAAGATTCATTTCCCGGAGTTCCTTCTTAATTCCCAAGTAGGACTTCCGCTGCTCTTGTACCTGTTGAGTATAATCCGGGTAGATGGAAACCCGGCTATTCTCGATTGTGAGGGACTCCATTTCCCTTGCGGCCCTTAGGATACAATCACGGTCTCTATAGTTCAGGATTTTCGCGATTAGGGCTCTAGGAGGCTCGCCCGGTCGCGGAGGGGGGACAAGGGCCCTATGCGCCCGTTCAATGACAAAGACACTGGACAGTCCGGTCGGGCACAGTTGGGTGCGGATCCACGTCTCCAAGAAGCGCTCAGCGTTTCCCGCCTCCAGGCGTTCCGGTACGCCCAGGACCCTGATGTTACTCCGACGGGCCCTGCCTTCCGCGTCCTCAGCTCTCCTCTCCAGGGCACGGGTAGTGGATGTCAGTTGTGCGACCGATTTTTGCAAGGAAGCCACTTCGGTCTGTAACTGGGTAATATTGCCCTCCGCATCTGAAACCTTGTCCGCTACTTTGCGGAGATCCGTCCGGAGCAGATTGACATCTATGGAGACAGTCTCGATCTGCCTCTCCAAGGCCGAATGGGATCCCTGAATAGCCTTCAGGATCTCTGCCCTGGAAGGCTCAGGCGGGCCATCCCCCCCATCCTCCGGGCCCGTCTGCCGCGTAATCCTCTGCGATGGCAGACGTGGGGTGGTATACTGCACAATGGTGTTGGGTTGGGAGGATTTCGCAGACCTATCCTTGCGGGACGCCATCCGGAGGGTCAGTTCGCGCACCCCCCTGAAACGTCCCAAATAATTCCCGCCAGGTCCCACTGGCTAGGTACAAGGCACAGCGGTAACCCAAAGATGGGATTGTCAGGAGGAATGGCAGCCCCTTCATTGGCGACAGGCAGTTGCGATCCAAGGGGCGTTCAGCCCAGATAGGCCTCGTGTAGTCTCCCCTACCAGGGCGCGAGCTCGACACCCTCCACGATGAGGGAGAAACGGGCAACCAGCAGTCCACAATGCGCCCACCGGGCCAGGTGGAAGGATTTCCGATAATCCGGACAATATAAGCAAACAAGCTCCCCCGCCCACCAGTGCACCTGGGACGAGCCCCCTCACCGCCAAGGAGCAGCAGAACAATCTCCAAGCCTCCAAAGGCGCCCCCTCAGGAGAGCGCAGTGGCACAGTTCAACGTGGGCCAGGGGGTGTCTCAGTCCGTATTCCGCTGCAGCGTATAGAGGAAGACGTCTCGGCACCTGTGCAAAATGGCGTGCAGGCGGGGGAGGGGCGCCAAACCACTCGCATCCTCCGGGGCACAGCACCCCAGGCCCCCGCAGGTCTCCCCGCCACCGCAGGTCCCCCGTGGAAGGGCCGCTATAGTCTAGTGTCCAAGGTGGGGGCGGAGGCCGCAATCACCACACCCGCAAAGAAAGCGGGACAGCCCGCCCAGGCCGCCCGGACACTCAGCGCTGAGTCGACTGCCGAGGGCCACCAGCTCCAGCAAGAGCAGAAGCGAGGGCCGGGCCACCACACCGCCCCAGCTCTCCGGCAGTCCTGTAGAGCCCCGGGGATCAGGCAGGCACCTACCCGGGGCAATGCTCCCCGGATGGAAGCTCCAGTGCAGGATCGGGGGGGAGGGGCGGCGCCGCAACTCTCCATACGGGCCGACAGGAATCGCCGGGCCCCAGGTCAGCCGTCAGCCACTCCGCCCTGGCCGCCGTCCCCAATATCTGGAGGTCCGCAGTGGACACGATCAGCCTCGGGGCATGGAAACGCCTCCTCTGAGCGGGCCACCCGCACCACTAGTCTCACGCGCAGGCCCAGACTGGGGTCTCGCGTAGATCAAGGAGGAGCCCGCGGTCCGCCGCTCCGATCTCCGGCGTCAGTTGCGGGGGTTCCGGAGGTCGTCTCTGCAATGTGTGGGCCCTGAAGGCGTCAGGGCAGCATCCGGTCCATCCGGTCCCCCTCGGAGAGCCCAGCAAGGATCTTTTCGGCAGGATAATTGGGTCCTCGGGACAGAGCTGGTGAAGCTCACGTCCTGTCGGCCATGCTGCTTGGCCACGCCCCCCGCAACTATAGGTACTTTGACAGAAATCATACATCCATAGTTTTCTATGGGCCAAGTTGTTTGAAACATTTTTTAAGTTATATTCTTATTACATGTATGTTGGATTTGTGTCATTTTGGTCTTGTTGAGTTTAGATAAAGATACTTTATTTTTCTAAACTATGGTGTCCATTTATGGTGTTATCACTGTATTACTGTGTATTTGAGTACAAATATTTAAACATCGCCTTTGGGATAAGTCTGTCTGCTCGTGCCAAGCTACAAAGGGGGTGAGCAGGGGGTATCAAAAGAGTGTATCCCCCTTACCCTAACTAGAAGTAAGGGTCCTACCTCTGCCTACCTCTGCCAACTAGAGACCCCCATTTCTAACAGCCTGAGTGATGTGTATTGCCTATTGGCTAGAGAAGCTTGAGATGCCTCTCCAAGTCACGTGGCTGTGGCAGTACCAACGATGCGGTGTAGTCGGATCAGTCAATGCACGTGCGAATGTGCAGAAAATAGTGCTGGATTCATGAAGGAGACCATAGAACATGTTCTCAAAGGAGGGTAAAGATTTGTAAGAGTGGAAAAGTATATATGCTGTCAATGTGAATAAATGTTGAATTGAGAATTAAATGTTATCAATCATTTGGCTTTTGACACTATGATGTCATTGGGTATGCACTATAAGGTTTAATACGGCAGGGCTTTGATCATCAAGCAAGGGATAGGAAGAAATAATGGCACTGGAAGAGAATGGTCATGTAGTCATGGTACTATTCAGATTAACTCATTGAAGGGGAGTTGGCCTTTTGTGCATGCAAAGAAGAGGAGATGGCATGTGGGAGAGGTTGTGTACATGTCTTTTAGTAGGCGCTAAGCCAATGCATGCACTTTTGCAACAAATTACCTTCTCCAAACAGTTTAATGTATCCATGGTTGGTTTTAGGACAATCTCAAAAGATTTATCGAAATCACCAGTGTTATGGTGTCTGGTTGCCCTTTCCTACATAGTGAATACAATTGAAAGAAGATGTGTGGTGCATAAACTTGCATTCGAAACTGACCATTAACAGGTCATCCACCAGATGCCAAGTGTCATCAAGGGTTTGTAGAAACAAGTTCTCATATCATAGCATGGGAATGTTACCTGAAAATAAACACCTCAAATGAATTAACCTATTGAACGCGCTGTATCTCCAACAACTAACACAAATGTCCTTTTATAATGTAAGAAAATATGCGTGGAAGGACTATTTAATGGGATTCTAGTTGTACATAACCCTTTTGTATGACTTTGAATGAATATTGTTGTCATTTTGTGGTTGTTCTAACTACTGTTTTATAATCGTATATTTCCTCTACTTGAGTTGTGAACCATAATGTACTTATAATAGGTAATCAGTGCCATCTCTTTATTAATTGTCTATCACCAACAAGACCTAGAAGTGTTGGGGACTATGCTATGGGCATTAAGATGCCATAAACGCATGGCTCTTGCCCTATCATATAGCACAAATAAACACTTAAATAAAACAGAAGATGACAAAGGAAGGAGTCATCCAAACAGAAAACTTTGCAATGTATGTCTTTTCATTTTGGAAAAGGTGGAATGTTACACATTTAAGAAGAAAATGGAATCTGGAGATTACTGGAAAATACCAATAAGGCTATCAGATCATTAGCATAAGTTTATTTATTTAATTATGGTATTTATATAGTGCGGTCCTAGCCTGGTTCCGGGTGGAGAGGAGAGCAAGAGGATTTATTGTACATAGAACCTGGGACTAAATGGGGAGACATCAAGAACAGGGGCTACAGAGACATGACATGGACATATAAGCTGTATATTTCACCTGGGGGAAGGGGAGCAATTGTCAATTAATTAAAGTCCATGAGGAATGCTTATTGGCTAACGAGATTCAGATTGGCCAAGGAAGGATTGTTCAAACAGGTAAGTAAACTCTTTCAAGATCCGCAGAAGTGAAGGATTAGTCTGACAGACAGTAGTAGTTTGCTCCAGTGTTAGGAAGGGTTGTTTACACGACTTTACAAGACACGATTTCTAAATGGTGAATTGTGCAATGATTCTGCATATGATCGACATGTTGAGCATGTTGGTCAAGTATCCTGATTTCTTTGGCTTTAGAGCCTGGAAGATGATGTAAATTGACCCTGATATGGAGGCACACCTGAAGGGTCTGCAACTGGATGTGCTGAGCCCTGAGGACTGTGCTGGAGTCTGATCCTCAAGAGATGCCTCCTGTGTCCTGGACCCTCGGCGTGGCATCAGTCAAGCTCCTCCTGGAAGAAAATGAAAATTCCTGAAGTTTTGGGGTCTTTGCGATCACGAAGGGGCCTATTCATGCCAGCCACCCGCACTGTCAACCAACACGAAGCTGCAGTGAACCCGACTCTTCGCACGACAGCAACCATCAGCAACTACTGGCAATGCGATATCTGCACATTGTGCTACCGCTTCATATGACTGCTAAGTTGAATATCCAGCAACGAGCGCCCTCAAAATCTGACAGTATCTTTGTGCTACAGTAAAGCCCATGCACGATGCCTAGCCTGCTCTTCGCGCTACAACAACGACCATCCGCAACGCTTTCCCTGCTCATCGTCTTCCTCCACCACAAACTGGAATCTTCGTATCAGACTTTGAGAAGGTAACTTTTTTAGCTGGACTATCCTGGTCCCTGTATCTGGCCCATACATCATCACAGTCGGTCTGAACTTGTGACTTTCACACGGCCTCGCACAACTAAATAACCGTGAGTGACACTGTGTAGCTTTAGGTGCTTTACTTAGCGTCGAATGTTAAGTCGAATGTTTCCAGTTCTACTGATGGGATTTTTGTCATTATGGTGTTAAATAATCTATTAAAATGTACTTTATTTTTCTAAATTGGTGTGGGGTTTTGCTTGAGTTGTGTTTTCACTTTATTACTGTTTAAGTGCTGTATACATACTTTACACATTGTCTCTGTATTAAGTCTGACTGCTTTTGTGCCAAGCTACCAGAGGGTTAAGCATATTTTAATTTAGGGATATTTGGTGGTTTACCCGGACAAGGATTGTGGCTGTTGCTTAAGTAGGGTTTCACCCCGTCAACCAACAATTCAATTTCTAACAGTAGTTGTGTTTGTAATGACATTGGCAGAGCTGGCAGGAGCAATGGGCAATGCAGGCTGCAGTGTCCGTTTTTGAAGGACCTTGACATATACTGTTTTAAATAGTAAACATTAGATGCATGCTTTAATTCTGTAACACCACTGGCCCTAAATAATACATTAGTATGTTTTTCCCAACATTTCTATTATGCCGGGTATACTCTAACTCTCTTTCATTTATTTTTCTGATTTTACCCCACCATCATCTGTTATATAGGTAGGGCCCAATGATTTATTTTGCATCTTTCTCAGGTTTACCAAAGCCATAAGTAACCCCACCTTAAAAATACCTATCTAACCTCCTAAATTGTATGAATAATGTAAAAGACTATAATACCTTGCTCTAATTCCTCTACTTTGGTTTATAGAAAAAAGGGCAATGGAATTCTACATTAGCGATTATTGGTGATGAACTTTCTTATCAATACACACCATTCTGTTGTGTAGTGAGTGAGCCCTCAAAAATGATTGATATTGTGGTAACATAACTTGACAATATTCTTTAAAAAGGTGGTTAAACCGCACCCTGTGTCTCATGCAAATGTCTGATTCAATCTAAGGCAATTCGATAGGACACAATTAATGGACAAGAACGTAGTATATATATATATATATATATATATATATATATATATATATATATATATATATATATATATATATATATATATATATATATATATATATATATATATATATATATGCATTATATATGAGGACCTCAAACCTCATCTGTGTGGTGACCGTCAATTAATCCAGCTTGTAATGCTTTTCCAAATGCCTCAACCCTATTCCATGGAATTGTTCATAGTTTCATTGATTCTGGCAGCATAATTTTTACACCATTCTAAGCTTATTCTCAACAATTCTTTTTCTTTATTCTCTCAGGACTATTAACTGTCTCAGATTTTTAGCACTGCCCAGATTTAAACTTGGGTTCTCTTTAGCACTTCTGATAAACATACTGAAAATGACAGACTTGGAGTTCATGATCATTATACTTTGTATTTTGGTCACTGGCCATAACTCAAAATAACATAAATAAATCTTCCATGTGCAAGTTTTCTATGAATATATATTTTAAAATAAAAGAATACAAATGTACTGCTTTATAACACCCCACATCTAAATTTAACATAAAACACTTTAAATGCACACATCAAACTAGAGTCAAAATGATCTACCAATTAATTTAAAATTGATCTCCAGTTTCTATATTGCCCCCAAGTAGTCTTCAGAGCATACATCAAATGAATTAACAGTTTCTAGTATTTAACTAGACAATCACTTTAAAATGCATCAAAAGATATTCACACTTCACCTAAGCATAGTCTGTCCATTATACCAGGCTCTCCACATAAAATTAGCTCTGTATAACTAAATGTGTGTATGCTATACATGTAGAATAAGATCCTCCCTACTTGTTCTCGCCTACCAGATTTTCAACAAATAAAATACTCTCCTTCTTGACATGCATTGAACTTCATATTTCAACAAAATAAATTCCATTTATACATACTTTTAGACTCCTGTCACTTAAGCTACTTCTTAGCCCAATACATCCTCCTGAAATGGCAAACAAAAAGAACTGGATGGAAACATATAATTTAACAGTTTAGAGCGAAGAGATGCTCTAAAGCCAAGCCTGCCCAAATTGTGCTTTGCTCCTAGGATTGGGGTCAAGGTAGTATATGCAGCCTTAGATGCAGCCCTACATCACTGTTAACAGAATTACGCTTAGGATTGTCTTACGTACCTCACTAGAATTTACAGCAATGCAACAAGCCAGTCAGGGGTCTGTTCTACCATTAAAGTATTTAGACCCAACCACTTGTCTAACAATCTCGCTAGAGAACAGCACAGTTTTAAGTCTTTCTGATAAAAGCCTAAGAAGTTTTTTTTTCCTGGGCATACGGATCAGGACAAGGAAATAAACTGACAAAGTATTTTACTGGTGCAAACAATAGTCCGCCAGCTTAGAGTCAAAATGCAACAATAGAGGAAGGATTACTTTGTTGAAGCAAACCTAAGGTGCTGGGCAGGGTAGACAGAGCATTATTTTATGTGTAACAGATTTGCAGGTAGATTCATGAAAGTAAAATCGGCTCGCAAAGGGCCAGATTCTGAGAATCTGGCCCTTTGCGAGTGCAATTTTTGAATTTGGGATTCATCATCCCAAATGCAAAAATCGCTAATTGCGAAATCGCATATTTGCGAGGAATTGCATTTAAGGAATCTCTATTTGAGATTCCTTAAATGCAATTCATTAACCATTTTCTATCTATTAGCGAATTCGCTATTTCTGGCCGCTATTTACCACGAATTGTAACTTCGTGGTGAATAGCGAAAACTCAGAAAAATGCACTTTAGTGCATTTTTCTGAGTGGTATGTTACACACACACATGTCCTTTGGACATGTGTGTGCGCAACATCTGGCTACATTTGCTTTTCAGGGGTGCTACAGGGTGTCCTTTGGACACCCCTGGCACCCTTGAAATCGCATCCTTATTTGCGATTAGCAAATTGCTAATCGCAAATAAGGAATAACTCCCCATTCATTCCTATGGGCCTTAGGCCCATAGGAATGAATGGGGAGTTATTCCTTATTTGCGATTAGCAATTTGCTAATCGCAAATAAGGAAGATGTAGGAATCGCAATATTTTTTGCAATTCCTAAATGAATCCCGTTTTGCAAGTCCTTAATAGCGATTCCTTATGAATCGCTATTAAAGACTCGCAAAATGGGTCTTTGATGAATCTAGCTGATAGTCTTCACTCAATTTCTTGAGCCAAGTGCACATTTTCTGATCTTGCCCACAACCAGATTAAGACCGGAGGTAGCATCCGACATCCATTATATAAGCTCATAAGTTATTTTAGCCGTTCGGGTAATCTTTAACAATTATCTTCCCTGTTCACAAAACTATCTAAAAACCCTGCAGAAGTTGGCTCATGCCTGCTCTGTGCTGCATTTTCCATCTGGTGCTCCTAATCTCTATGGGCCATTTTCAAGACCTGTAATTCATCAAGTTAAGCGAGATTTCTAGGAATATACCAGGTAATGGTAAACTTCTAGCAGGATACATTTATGGCTGCAGTTAATTTTCCCCTTCATTAAAACCTGCTTTGTATCCATAGAGAAAATATTTTCACTGTAGAGAAAACCCTTCTTCAATGCTGTGACTAATGTCCCTTGCAATTCAGAATACACAGTTACTCATACATTTTGTAGCGTTTTCTCAGGGTGGGGAAACTCTTGAAATACGTTTATGAATATTCATAAAGTTCTTATGTTGTGGCTAGTCCACCCATCTCCGGCATATCTGTAGTCCCTCGCCATTTGCACCAAGTGAAGTCGATTTTCCTGCAGGAGTAATTGGATTTCCATTTGTACAAGGAACTAATGTCTGATTTGGTGATTCAGAGAGGCGTTTTTCATGAAGGCATACTGGTACTCCTGTAGTACTCTTTTACATACCTCAACCTCATAAAGATGAAAGTCTGAGATGTGCCCAGCAGCACCAGGACCATTACCATAATAAGTTGTACTTACATTTCTGCAACACAGAGCAGTCGTCTGTGCATACCTCTCCATCTTTTCAATTACTATTCCCTGTCATATGCTTATTTTAAACTGACAATCTAAGATTTGTTTTCCAAACACTTAAGAAGTATGTGTTTTTTTAATCTACCTGGGAGGAAAGAGTGCATGTACAAATTACCAAATATGCCTAACAAATCCCCGAAGGTGGTCCAGGATGCTTGTTTCTGGTCCA
This sequence comes from Lissotriton helveticus, assembly GCF_964261635.1. Classification (NCBI taxonomy): domain Eukaryota; kingdom Metazoa; phylum Chordata; class Amphibia; order Caudata; family Salamandridae; genus Lissotriton; species Lissotriton helveticus. The sequence goes on along the minus strand of NC_136061.1, from coordinate 768,873,934 downwards.
GGGAGGACCTAGCTTGGCAGTTGGGGCTGGACTGTTCCCATGAGGCTGATTTGCATATGGCTGGGTCCAAACTGGGGTGGCATCGTGAGGAAAAGAATGATGGATTTAATCCAGATCTCTTGTCTGAGGGTGAATGTTTGATGTGCTCTGATTCTGTCCATCATCTGTGTGTCTTTTGCTAACAAATCAATGAGCCAGATCAGTTTTATCCATTTCGGAATATATTTTCTCACCTCCCAAATTAAGTGGCTCATAATCCAATGAAGTAACATAATCATCCGGAATGTTAGACATGTGTGTCTAAAATTAACCTCTAGATAGTCCGTCTTTTATAGATTCCTTTCGGAGTTTTCAGGTGGACAGCAACCTTTTCCCAATAATAGCAATAACATTCGAAAAGGAGATGAATGACGTTGCCTCGCAAAAAATTATTTTGAAGAGCACAGGATGCATGCTGTGAAGACTCCAGGAGGGAAAAATGGTTTCTCTTCATCAGCATTGATTGCGTGCGACAAAAAATTGGTAACCAGATGATTTTTCCTGGAGGAAGTACTGCCTTTAGGCATGTCCATTTACATAAAGATGTAGTAATGGTATGGATTCCTTCCAATGTAAGGGTGCATTTTGGCTGCTTGTATCCTTGGCTCCCTGCACACCCACAAATATATTTAGCTGCGTAGGAATGATTATGCCAAAGTCAGTAAATATCGTTAAACCTGGAAACATGGAGGGCATGTATCCCAAAAGATCATTTGTAGTTGAGTTTCTCTTCGTGATATATTGTCAGCAATGGCACAACATCTGGTGCGCAGTTCAACACCAAATGTGGCATGCAGCCTCAAGAGGAAAAATATAGAAAGAGGATGTCCACACATGCTCAAAAGATTCGGTAGATTCAGATGTGCTGTTAAAATACCAACGATTAGAGGTGAAATACGCGATGTTCTTCCCGGCACGGCTACGAGTGGAACTAGATGGAAAGTCGTGGTTCTTCGACTCACCAGAGGCGGTCTGGGACTGGATGGAGGGCTGGAGCACAGTTAGAAGTCGCAGGAGAGACCGCCCACACAGATCTGACCTGCAAAGCGGAGTCCGGCTGGAGGCGGCGAGTACCGACCAAATAGCGGGGGCTAATGGACTGGAGGAGCAGGACTGATACTTCTGGCATTGGATCTAGTAGTATACGCAAGTAGAGGGCCTCGAGGGGGGCGTGGGGGTTCAGCTCACTGATGCGAGGCGATTTGTGCACTTGGGGATTTATGACATGGTAACATCTGCTGGTTCTACTGATGTGATATGATGTTGCTTTGTTTGTGTACTTTAAGGATGGCTATGCAATATGATGACTAAGTCTCTCTGAGGGAGGGGGGATCCCTCTGCATTTCTAGCATTTCGGTGGGGGGGTGAGAGGCACTCTGCCATTTTTGGCGGTGGGTAGTTCTAAATCCACAGGCAGGGAGGCAGGGAGGGGGGTGGATATGGGAGCGAGGGGTGGAGGGGGGTGTTTTGTGGTTCACTGTTGTTATCTAAGTAGTGTTGCATTCCTTTGCAGTGGACTGGATTGTTTTCTGATGCGTTTTGGGGCAGAGTTCCAATGTGATGGTAATGTGCTGCATTGTTTTATGTTCACTGTTCTTATTTTATGCGACAGACTAAATTGTGATGCTGATGCCTCTACTTGCAAGTTGCATATAGAAATGTTTGCTGTAATACTGACCTCCTGGATTGTGAAAATAGCCGTGATAGGGGATGGGGGCTGAGCGGGATTCATTACTCTCTGTCCTTTCCTGGAATGTCAATGGCTTAGGTGATAAAATAAAAAGAGGCATCGTCCAGCAATACCTGAGAAGACAGTCCACGGACCTGGTTCTCCTGCAGGAGACTCACTTGGTTGGCAATAAGAGTAAGGCCCTAAATTGATGGGGGTACAGGCTTCTGGTGCATGCTGACTATACCACCGGGTCTAGAGGCACAGGTATCCTGGTTCGGAAAAATACACCACTGATCATCCATAGCACGTTGGCGGATTCAGCAGGGCGGTTTGCGGTGGCTGAGAACCAGTGGGAGGGGAGGGCTTTGAATATAGTTTCTGTTTATTTGCCAACGGCATTGGGTAGAGATGCCTTAGTAGAGCTAGGTTGGATACTGACTAACCTTCCTGACGGTTCTTTGCTAATGGGAGGGGACTATAACATGACAATGGACGATACGATCGATAGATACCCGCAGAGGCAGGGGGCGAGGCCAAATGAGCTTATGGCGGAATTTACCGCGGCGCTGGGCCTTTCAGATGTGGGACGGGAGCTGCAAGGTGTAGGGTCTGACTTTACGTATTTCTCTGGTGTGCATGGCACTTCTCCCGAATAGACTACTTTTTAACATACACGGCCTCAGTGAGTAATTTTAGGCGGCCCCGGACATATCCTCGAGGTATCTCAGATCACTTCCCAGTGGGTGTGGACTTCACTCACGGGGAAAAGCAGCAGCGTTGCGCCATTGTCATCAACCCATGGCTGATGAAAATTCCGTATATCAGGGAGGAGCTTGGGGGGCAGACTGGGTATTTTCTGGAGGAGAACTTATGGTCGGTGGCCTCGGCGCAAACGCTATGGGAGGCGTATAAGGTGGTACTAAAATGGTATGCCCTGTCACTGAAAGTGAAATATATTGCAAAACGGCATGAGATTCTGGTGCAGCTGGAGGAAGCCCTTCGAGAGCTCGGGGTGGCTCACGCGCTCAGTCCTTCAGGGGAGGCACTGCATTGCTTGACACTAAAGCAGGAAGAATACAAGCTTAAGGCACGGGAACACATGCTGGCTAAACAGGCAGCTACCTAACACAGATTATACAAGTTTGGCGACAGGGCAGGAAAGACGCTTGCGAGGTTGGAGAGGAAGGAGCAGGGTGCACGGTGGGTGCCCCAATTAATGATGCCAAGTGGTGCGGTTCTTCACCGCCCCGGCGACATAGCGGAGGCGTTTGCTGACTACTTTGAGACAGTTTATTCACCCTCAGCGAATTATACAGCTGAGGAGTTGCATCAATTATTGGCAGACAGTGACATACCGACTCTTTCAGAAGTGGACAGGGAGCTACTGGATGCGGATCTAACCACTGAGGAGATCCAGAAAGCCATCGTCCAAATAAAGTCCGGGAAGGCGATGGGACCCAACGGTACCCTGGTGGAGTTCCTAAAGGCTATGGCCTCCCAGGTGGTCCCACACCTGCGGGCAATGTATCAGGAAAGCTGGGAGAAGGGGGTTCTACCGCCTGACCAGTGGCTAGCCAGTATCGTGGTCATCCACAAAGCCGGTAAGCCGGTAGACGATTGTCGCTCGTATAGGCTGATCTCTTTGATCAATGTTGAGGCGAAGGTTTTGGTGAAGGTCCTCGTCACGCGGTTGGGAACAGTGATATCCCCTCTGGTGTACCCAGATCAGTCTGGCTTCATGCCTGGAAGAAACACGGCCCTCAATATCCGCCGGCTCCATAATGTGCTAGCGCGTCAGCAATATTTTGAGGAGGATGCAGTCATACTGTCATTTGATGCCTCCATGGCATTCGATTCGATTGAATGGCCATACCTTTTTTTAGTCTGGCGAGAACGGGGTTGGGCCCTAAGTTTATACGGTGGGTGAGGCTGCTTTATACTGATATCCTTATATAGGTTTGAGTAAACAACTATATGTCTTGACCGTTCACCCTACGGAGAGTCACCAGGCAAGGGTGCCCTCTGTCGCCGTTGCTATTGTTCTTCATGCTGGAGCCCTTGGCGGCATGGATTCGGCGCAAAGTTATGGTAAAGGGTCTGCGGTGGTCACAAGAGTGTGAAGATAGGATATCTCTTTATGAGGATGATATACTGCTATATCTTACGTACCCATACAGATCCATACACATGGTTCTTAACATTTTTACGAATTTCGGGAAGTATTCAGGGTACGCGATTAACTGGAGCAAGTCTGTGCTGTATGTGCTCCATGGACAGGCCCCCCGCCTCCCAAGAGATTGTGCATTGGTGGTCTCCGAGGACGGTTTTAAGTACTTAGGAGTCTTCGTCATGCCAGACCCGGCTCTCTTTTACAGCCTCAATTTGACGCCCCCGCTGGCCAGGCTGCGTGCCGATGTTAAGCATTGGAGGTCACTGCCTCTGTTGCTGGTGGGCCGTGCTGCCCTTTTTAGGTTTCGCTGGAGCACGGAGCTTTTAGCTCCGCCTCCAGAGAAATCTGTAGTCTTCACAGTAAGGGACACTTGAATACGCCCTCTTCCGCCCTCTGTTCCATTGGCTAGCTCCATAAATGGAGGCTAGCCATTGGAACAGAGATCTGTCCGTCATTCACGGACCAGATTCGGGGGCGTTCCCGAGATTTTTTCCCTGGGCGTTCCCTCTGTGTAGTCATCGGGCGGTGGGTGGGGTTTCTTTTTTTTGTCGTCCGTGTTTGCTTTTGTCATTCCGAGGCCGACCGCCGCCGGAAGAAATCTTCCTCTGGTAAGTGCTTGCTGCGTCTCATGTCGTCTGTGCCGTTCCGCCCCCCCTCCCGCTTCCGTGTCTTTCCCGCCCCCCCTCCCGCTTCCGTGTCTTTCCCACCCCCCCCTTCCGTGTCTTTCCCGCCCCCTCCCGCTTCCGTGTCTTTCCCGCCCCCCTCCCGCTGTCCGGGGTGTCCTGGGCGACTTTCACTTATATCAGAGCACTTTTTGTCACATCTGGAAGGGCTGTGGGGGTGGGCAGGGTTTTTCTGTGTCTACATTTTGACTTGGGATGGCTGCCCCCGGCAGGTTGCGCTGGATGCTGGGGGCCCGCGAGGCATGGATGCTTTTGCAAAATGGAGCGGGGGCGCGAGAGCTGCCCTCCCTCCCGACACCCTTGCAACTCTTGGCACATTTTTCACTTGCAGAATTTCAGACAAAGAGGCAGAGGCGAGAGCTTCGACTTCACAGAGAGGATTAGAGAGCGGGGAGGGGTGAGACGGGCCAGTGAGGGGGGCGGCGGGGGGACAGCCGAGGAAAAGGGCACGGGAAGAAAGTGACAGGAGAGACGGCAGGACTGGGTGGGGGTGCAGAGTATAGAGGGGGTGGGGGTGCTAGACAACAGGTGATAAAGTAACAGGACAAAATCTAAGCCGGGGAAAAGAAAGTAAGACTCCGGAGTTTCAGACATAAAGATGATCCAGAGAGAAATACTGGAGACGGCAGTGTGTGCCACAAGTGCGTGGAGGGGGCAGACCCCCAAAGAGAGCGCGCCGGGGTGACCGCCGTCTAAGAGGTGGCAGCTAAAGACGGACTGGCGAGAAGCAGGGGAGAGTGAATGGGTAGGGTGAAACAATGAGGGTGCAGGGCAGAGACACTCGAGGAGAGGCCCGAGGTCAGCCGGAGCAAGGGTCGGGAGGGGTCAGCGAGGAATCCGGAGCATCAGACACAGCTCGAGGCCCTCCTCCTTGTTTGTGTGGGGGAGGGGAGAGCCAGGCTCAGAGTGAACTCTTGTGAATAGCGTTTGGGAACTTCAAACATGGCTCGGCCGTTGCACGCACTGAATATGTTGTAAAGTTGCATCAAGACTCTACTCTCCAGCTCAAAACGTACTTATGTGTTTGTTTTTTTGGACCGTGCAGATCCCCTTGCATGCTTACTGTGTGGCGAAAAGTAGAAGGGACCTGAATGATGTACCAAAGTGATGTCTTCTGAACACCTACTTGCTCACAAAACCCTTTTAGTCAAAAACATGCCCTGAATATTTGACATTTGTTTTCAAACTGAATACACAACTATTATCCAAAGCAGTAACCTCATCTACGTTATTGGCATTCTGTTTGTGTTTTAGGTGACAGGTTCTCATTCGTGTTGTACTTGAAATTCAAGCATTTATTTAATCTTATATGGATAACTCTGAATATAGCATGCAAACAGTCTTTTAGGGATCGTGGGCTCCACATTGTACACAATGGTGAGCGATCCCAAAGGTGGTGGTAAGATTGTGGGTTATCCTGGTAAACCCTTTTCCCACAAAATGGACAATTCAACCCAAGCAGCATGTAAAATCAGTCCGTTAACAGTCCAGAGTCCAAATACATCTTACTGCAAAGAGATTAAGATTTCCGAAGAGAAAATGAACTCCGCATTTGGAGATAAAATTAACAGAATTCTATAAATCATAGGTTACGGTCCACAACCAGTGGCAAATGCAGTGTAGCTTTTTTTTACATTTTGACTTTCAAACAAGGTTCCATTCGTGGATTCTACACGTCCCTGATTATCATTGTGTCACAGAGAGAGCTGGAAGTAGTAGTTCATTGTGCTCAAGTAGCAGCAAAGGATCTAATGTGCACGAATTGATTAAATCACTATGGCAGTAAAACAGACAACCGGGTCCTGAGACTGGAGCTTCTTTCAAAAACACAGCTGCCAGTGCTTGTTGCCCAGGTATTTCACAGGCCAGTAGTCCCCTGATAGACTGGGTAAAAAGTGGCTTTTAGCTGTTCAGTACTCTTGCCTTCAGTTGCACCTTTACGGCAGCGTGAGCTTTGCGGTGACTGGGGTCAAATGTACAATTCTAACTCTATTGCTCAAGTATTTGAGGAAGTGCAACTTTCCTCAAAATAGTCCAGAAGCTTTACTTTCTATTTTACCTTCAGGCCTGTAGCATTGTGGGGAAATTAAATAATTCCACAGATATTTTAAGGAAGGGTTTATTAACATTTTTATTTTGCATTGACCGAATTTGAAGCTCATCGCAAAAAAGACTCTTATTTCCTTTAAATCAATTATGAGTTAATGCTTTTCTCCAGCTTGGCGAGTATGCTACATCCTACATTTCAGTTTTACATATCCTATGTCTGTGGTTTACTCTGACATTAATCGGTGTTGAAGAGATCAGTTCCACCGTATGTCTGAACGCATGAACATTAAGAGTGCAGAACGGTGGCAGATTCACGAATGAGCTGAGATAATACCAGCACCTTTATTTCCATCGAGTGCTCTCAAATAACGTTGTATACCTTGTTTCACACCTTGTTTATTTGGGGCTGAGTGGTGCTAAATATAAACAAGCATTTACAATGCAACGGTTTCGCCTTTGGAAAAGTTTGAGCTATTGGCATTGTAAATGACAACATTTGTATTTATGTGTTGGTTTTGAAAACAGATAAATAAATGGCATTGTCATTTACATTGCAAATAGCTTTAACATTTCCAAAGGCGAAACCGTTGCATTGTAAATGCTTGTTAAGATGTTGGCCCTTCCCAGATTCTTGTACATTCTCCAGAACTACCCGCATAAGATTCCGGATACCTACTTTGTTGCAATAGAAGGGGAGTTGCGCGCACTATTTTGGGATGGTAAAGCCCCGAGAATTGCGCTTCAGAAATGAATGAAGGGATTGTATGATGGAGGTATTGCGCTGCCTGATGTACGGTTGTATTATTGGGCCTCACAACTGGTGACTGTAAGTAGGTGGCGATACGCCCCGCCAGATGACCCGGCATGTGCCTTAGACAGGTATCAAATGGATCGCTCAGGTTATCTTGGGGCTCTTTACTCCCACACTATGAAGCAGTTCTATATAGGCCCTACCCAGCATACGGTACAGATCTGGAGGTTAGCTAATTCACGTATGGGCTGGGCAGGAGTACTTACTAAAGCGACACCACTGTGATCTTCACGGAAACTTGGCATGCTCTGCCACCATCCAGGGTTCGACAAATGGGATGTGATTGGTATCTCAACAGTCCAAGACCTAGTAAACAAGTAGTTTTCTAGCATCGATGTTAATTCTTTTTACTTTTGCGGTGTGGTGATGCATGACGCGTGTTATGGTTTTGGATAAGGAAAGTGTAGGATTTAAGAGTATGGAAAGGAACTGAGAGGATGTTGTCAATCTGGACACATGTAAGACACCTCCTACTAAACAGGCTGCATCTCACTCAACAGTGTTTAATCCTTGTCAGCTACCAGGATGGGTGAGTGGCACAGTTCACAATCTCAAGGGGTCCAGGTTAAGTGTGATTAGGCCACCCAGCTTCCAGCAGAAATCTAGAACTACAAGTCCCAGAATGCAAATCGTTTGGGGCTCCTGGCCTTAGAGCTGGGATAAATTGAGCTATATGGCAAGGTGAGTGTAGAACTGAGCATGGAGGGCAGCTGGCAGGTGCAGATGCAAAGGCTTGGGATACAGATATGGAGAGAGGCATAGCTGCCAAGGTTTCAGATTGCTGCAACGCCAGTAGCTCAAACTTTCATTGCATTGCACATGCTCGTTTGTACTGCACCTTTGGTACTTTCACTTGTTATACTGAGTCATGATGCATAAAGCTTATCTGACTTTCTGGGGTCCATGAAGATGAACAAGTATGTTGTAACGAGATCTATGAAACAAGTGCTCTTAGGCAGCAGGAGCACATGGCGCCCAAGTAGCGTGTTTTACAAATGATTTCACAAACACAAGCAATGAGACATTGAGACTCTGATCCGAAGTTGCACAAAACCTTGTTATACAGTGTATATTTTATTCACCAACGAAAACAGACCCGAAGTTCGCGTCCCTAACTGGTCGGGGCATGTATTCATGACGGCATAATGGCACACGCGGTTAGTGCAGTGAAATTGAAGGCCTCGAAGGAAGGGAATATTTGCAAGTTTATGTTCAGAATGGCCTGCAAACGTTCATACTTCCGAGGGTAAGTCCGGCCTGCAATGTCCACACATCCACTTCAAGGGGACACACTGACAAAAGATGATCTCGTGCCAATTACCTTGCATTGCCGCCTGCTTTCTTCCTGCAGGATGGCATTTGAGACCGGGTGACATCGCTGCTCCTGGCTTCTGCTGCTCAGGAGTGGGGATGGAGAGTGGGAGTGTCATAGGAGTCCGGGGGAGCAGCAGCGCTGAAAGGCGTAGAGCGGGTAGCAGCTAGTAGGAACATGAAAGTGCGCTCTGCGCACTGTTCAACATAAAGAAATCAATATTCGCATTGTTAGTAAATGCAAATGAATTGCACAGCATGAGAAGGGAAGGGTGGGGCTAAAGCACAATGGACACAGTCACCCTCAAGCCCAAACTCGCTGCAGCACCTTAATAAATACAAATGAACTGCACGGCATGAAAAGGGAAGGGTGGGGCTAAACCGACACCGTGGAGAAAATCAGAAACGCGCCTTACATAAAGAAGAGTCCCGCGAATGGTGCGCAGGCGCTGTAAGGAAGAAAACAAGACGTGAGCGTGCACTGCCGAAACCGAAACCCTTTCGTGGGGCAGGACTTCCGTCTTCTACGAGAAGCCCACGGAGTGGCTGGCCCAGAGGAGCAGTGATGACGCGGGGCTCCCATGCCCGAGGGAGAGCCCCGCGGAGGCTGCAGAAGTCCGGAGTGGCACCGATGCGGTGAGTGGGGCTTAGTTGTACTGGGGGTGGCGGCGGCGGCGGAGGCATGGGGGTGTGTGTCTCTGTATGTGTGCGCTCGTGTGTGTGTGCGTGCGTGTATGTGCGCTCGTGTGTGTGCGTGTGTCTCTCTGTGTATGCGCTCGTGTGTGTGTGTGCACGTGAGTGTGCGAAGCGAAAGCAGGGGGGTGTGGCTGTGTGTGTTGGACGTTACTGCATGCGAGAAGTGCATGAGGCTTTCAAGGGAGACAGGAGATGGTGAACGCGCGCGCGACCTGATTCGATTCCGGCATGCTGCGCGTGCCCATATCCTGTCTCCATGAAAGCACACTCGACTACTATACAGACCCCCCAGGATATAGCGGCATGGATTAGCAAATTTAGCGGCACAAAAATGGAAATTTAGCGGCACAAATATGGAAATTTAGCAGCAATTTTGCGGCATTTTATGTGGCCATTTTTCCTACAACAAACACAGATATCTTAGTTTTTTTAGTTATTTAACAACATGAAGCTATGTATATTTGGTTTCTTTACAATGTAGACACTTTGGGGCAGATTTACAAGCCCCTTGTGCTGCTTTTACGCCGCCGTTGCGTCACTTTTGTGACGCAGCGGCGGCGCAAAAGATGCACCATGGTGCGGGGTATTTACAACGTGATGCCGGAGAGTACGGCCAGGGTGCGGAAAGGGGAAGCACCCACAACATCGGTGTCAAAACACCGCGGTGCTATTGCACCGCGGTTTTGACATCGCAGCGTTGTTTACATCGCGTGCTACGATGGCGCGATGTCTTTAACATCGCATGCAAGTACAACGCATGCGATGTTTGACATCGCTTCGTTGGTCACATCGCATTCAGATGGCGCGTTGTCATTAACAGCGCATTTGGAAATGTTTCATGACATGCAAATGTTCATTTTGCGAATATTAGGAAATGACTGAAATGCGTACAGTTGTGGTTTATTATGGGTAGACTAAAATGCGTAAGGGTTTAAAAGTTAATGTTTATCATGCTAATGTTAAATATGCAAATGTTTATGCGGAATGGATGGGTTAATATGCAAATGTTTATGCGGAAATGTTTATCATGCTAATGGTTATTATGCAAATGTTTATGCGGAATGGATGGGTTATTATGCAAATGCTTATGCGGAATGGGTGGTGGTGGTGAATGGATGGATGGGTGATTGTGGATGAATGGACGGATGGGTGAATGGATGGATGAATGAATGGGTGGGTGATTGTGGATGAATGGACGGATGGGTGAATGGATGAATGAATGGGTGGGTGATTGTGGATGAATGGACGGATGGGTGAATGGATGGAGGAATGGGTGGGTGATTGTGGATGAATGGACGGATGGATGGATGGATGAATGAATGGGTGGGTGATTGTGGATGAATGGACGGATGGGTGAATGGATGGATGAATGGGTGGGTGATTGTGGATGAATGGACGGATGGGTGAATGGATGGATGAATGAATGGGTGGGTGATTGTGGGTGGATGGGTGAATGGATGGATGAATGGATGGGTGATTGTGGATGAATGGGTGGATGGGTGAATGGATGGATGGATGGATGAATGGGTGGGTGATGGGGGTGAATTACTATTGCGGAATTGTGACGGATGGTTGAATGGATGGATGAATGAATGGGTGGGTGATTGTGGATGAATGAATGGGTGGGTGATTTTGGGTGTGATGAATGAATGGGTGGGTGATTGTGGATGAATGAATGGGTGGGTGATTGTGGATGAATGGATGGGTGATTGTGGGTGCATGGATGCATGGGTGATTGTGGATGAATGGATGGATGGGTGAATGGATGGATGAATGGGTGGGTGATGGGGGGTGAATTACTATTGCGGAATTGTGACGGATGGATGAATGGATGGATGAATTGGTGGGTGATGGTGGGGCAGAAGGCCACAAAAAACGAGGCAGACCGAGGGCAGAACGAGGGAAACACAGGGCAGAAGGCCACAAACACGAGGCAGACAGAGGGCAGAACGAGGGAAACACAGGGCAGAAGGCCATAAAAAACGAGGCAGACAGAGGGCAGAACGAGGCAGACAGAGGGCAGAAGGCCAGAACGAGGGAAACACAGGGCAGAAGGCCACAAAAACGAGGCAGACAGAGGGCAGAACGAGGGAAACACAGGGCAGAAGGCCACAAAAACGAGACAGACAGAGGGCAGAAGGCCACAAAAAACGAGGCAGACAGAGGGCAGAACGAGGCAGACAGAGGGCAGAACGAGGGAAACACAGGGCAGAAGGCCACAAAAACGAGGCAGACAGAGGGCAGAACGAGGCAGATAGAGGGCAGAAGGCCACAAAAAACGAGGCAGAACGAGGGAAACACAGGTCAGAAGGCCACAAAAACGAGGCAGACAGAGGGCAGAACGAGGCAGACAGAGGGCAGAACGAGGCAGACAGAGGGCAGAACGAGGGAAACACAGGGCAGAAGGCCACAAAAACGAGGCAGACAGAGGGCAGAAGGCCATAAAAACGAGGCAGATAGAGGGCAGAACGAGGCAGACAGAGGGCAGAAGGCCACAAAAACGAGGCAGACAGAGGGCAGAACGAGGCAGAACGAGGGAAACACAGGTCAGAAGGCCACAAAAACGAGGCAGACAGAGGGCAGAACGAGGCAGACAGAGGGCAGAACGAGGCAGACAGGGGGCAGAACGAGGGAAACACAGGGCAGAAGGCCACAAAAACGAGGCAGACAGAGGGCAGAAGGCCACAAAAACGAGGCAGACAGAGGGCAGAACGAGGCAGACAGAGGGAAACACAGGGCAGAAGGCCACAAAAACGAGGCAGACAGAGGGCAGAACGAGGCAGACAGAGGGCAGAAGGCCACAAAAAACGAGGCAGACAGAGGGCAGAACGAGGCAGACAGAGGGCAGAACGAGGGAAACACAGGGCAGGAGGGCACACAAAAACGATGAAAACCTAGGGCAGAGGGGCAAGAAAAACCAGCGGAAGATAGTGCACAAGTGCCCGGAAAACGAGGGAAACATATTCAGGCACTTATCGATCCTTGGTGGGCCGAGCATCCAGAAACTGTACTTTACAAGATAGGGCCAAAGGAGGGCACGGAAAAAGAGGGAAACATAGGGCAGAGGGAAAACGAAGTCTCACGGAATAAAACACCAGCCACTGGACACTTACCGATTTCAAAGGCTGTCCGCAGGATCACGGCACAGGCACAAATGGGTGAAGACACTGTGTGCAAAACAATATATATCATATATACCCCCCACCCCCCACAAACCCATTGGCTATGTGAAAGATCGCGTTGTTATGTCGCGCGATGTCATGTCGCCGATATGACACGCGATCCTACTCTGTACCCGCATTTGCGTCGCAACGACGTGCGATCCCAAAACGGCCGGTGTAATGGAATGTGCGATGTTTTGGCCGCGATGCAAACGCCCGCGAGGACTTTGCGGACGATGGATCGTCATACAACCGCGGAAAGTACGGCCCATGTGCGCAGATTCCGGCCCACCTGCGGATGTAAAGATACGACTCGCAAACGATCTCTGTAAATACTAAAAGTCATAAAGTTAGACCTTTGTCTAAGATTACCTTTGGGAATCGGCCCATAAGTTTCTCATTGCTTAGATAGGTGTAATTTCTGATATTTATGTTTCCCTCGTCTTCATTGCTTGATTTGCTTGTGAGAAAGTGTCAATCATAATCGTTGAAATGTAACTCATATTCACACTGAAAGTATGAAAATGTGACACATAGCAATCTGAAGTCTTGACAGTTATGCTGTTTTATTTGCGAATAGAGGCCACTATTATTTTGGCTCCAGCGCGTACTTTCTGTTCCAGAGGACACTGCTTGTTGGTGGTGCAGCAGATCGCAGAGTGTTGTCACGAAGGGAACGGTGGAAAACCACTCGAGAAAGTTTTAAATATTTTTGTTTGAGAAAATTCAACAAAAACAAGTGAATCCCAAAAAGAAATTGCTGCTCCTCAACAAAAGCGTAAAGATGAGATCGTTATTTTTTACCATTCAATGCTTGGTTTTAACATTAAATGCACCGCACAATTAATTGTTTAACAGAGAGGCTTTTAATTGGGCACCTGCAAAGAGAGGCACTGTGGCATAACAGTACATCACTACTCAAGGCTCAAGAGGCGCTAAAAGGGTTTGTTTATTGAGTAGTTTACACAACGCCCCCGCCCCCTCGAGATCTCCCCCTCCACTGATTTATAACCTTGTGATAAGAATGCCGTTTGATTAATCTCTCTGAAACCTTGTAACGAGAAACATAACAGCCCTGTATATATTTCTCCTAAAACCATCAGGGAGTTAGCGGGTATTATATGTGCCTCGGAGATCAGCACCTCTCCCCCTTCGTGAACATCACGAAGAAAGGAAGGAAGGCCTGTCGAAAGAGCCAGCACCTGGCCATCAGTGCCGGGAGATAAGAGCAGGCGCCCTTAGCTCGAGCCATCAGTGCAGAAACAGCAGGCGGCCTTAGCTCGAGCCATCAGTGCAGAAACAGCAGGCGGCCTTAACTCGAGCCATCAGTGCAGAAACAGCAGGCGGCCTTAGCTTTGACCAATATGCAAACCAGCAGGCGGTGGTGACGGCTAACCAGCAGGCGGTGGTGACGGCTAATCAGCAGGCGGTGGTAACGGCTAACCAGCAGGCGGTGGTGACGGCCAGGCGATAGCCACTTAAAGCAGACCCCCCCAGGATACCAGGATAGAGCGGCTTTTGTAAAAATGCCGCGATTTTTAGAAAAATGCCGATTTCGCGGGCACTTTTGTAAAAATCGCGGCATTTTTTCAAAATTGCGGATTTCGCGGCAAATCGCGAAATCGCGAAATCGCGATATCCTGGAGGGTCTGACTATAGGTCTTGCTGCAACATTGCTTCGCGATGCGTCGCAGGTGCGAGACCTAAAAAGGGAAAGATTCTCAGATTTGAGGAGTTACAAAAGACCTACCGTTTGGCTCCAGGTGAGATCTTACGGTATCTACAAATTTGGCACGCATTGCAGGCGGCCTTTCCCAGCTGTGAGGACATACCGGAATCGTCACCCCTTGAGGATCGCCTGCTGGATGGGCAGTTGCAGTCCAAGGGGATCTCCCTGACCTATAAAAAACGTAGTAATAATATGCCTGATTCCTTCGGGAAGCTTAAGAAGCATTGGGAAGGGGACCTTGGGCCGATTGAAGAGGAGGATTGGAGACAGCCACTGATGTCATCTAGAGAGGCTGCCATCACACTTAGATTCGGACTAATCCAGCTTCGTATCCTACATCGCTCTTATCTGACGGGGACGACGCTAGAAAAAATTGGGTCTCGACAAGACGACATGTGTTTGAAGGGTTGCCGACAGTCGGCCACCTTTTTTCATATGGTGTGGGAGTGCCTGCTGGTGCGGATACTGTGGAATAGGGCCACGGCTCATCTGCAATCTGCACTAGGGAAAACGCTCACCCTGACGCCCCGCTTGGTCTTACTTAATCTATGGGAGGCTACGGACCTAACTGAGACAGAGTAGCTATTCGTGACACTGGGCTTTACGCTGATTAAGCGGGAGATAGCGAGAGGCTGGGGCGGAGCGACACCACCGGCAGTGGCGGTCTGGCAGAAAGAGCTCGATAGATGTATGGTAGCAGAGAAAGAAGTATTTATAGCTAGGGGGTGCCCGAAGAAGTGGGATAGGAAATGGTCCTAGTGGAACTCATATAGGGGGGAGTTATGTGTATCACCTGTGGTGGAATTGGAAATCAGGAGACGAAGGGACGGGGATTACACTGTTTAAGACATATGCTATTTTGACCCTGGTCCTCAGTACGGTGCTAGATGTAAATTGCAAATGTTCTGTGTAAGTAATGGCTGTGTTGTCTGTCATGCAACTTTTCAATAAAAATATATATTTATTAAAATACCAACGATTAGCCAGAGTTCACGCTCCTAATAATTTTAATGATTTCGACCCACTGCCACTATAGTTTCTCAATATCATGACCATACTGTGACGCTATATCTACAGCATGAGAGATTTCAATTATATTTCATTTCCCAAACTCTGAAGCAGATTTGATTCTAACAAGAGCTAGAGTAAATCTTCCTCCAAAGTGGAAAAGGAAACGGAACCCTTTCAAACTTCATGGGGATGTGGTGAAGATTTAGCCAAAACGTGTAAGCAAAAAACATGTGACACCCCATAATTGTCCTGGCATGTCAAGCGTACAATTGTACTTTATGTACATTTCAGCATTGTTCCAATACCAGCGCCTACATCAAACTGAAATTCACAAAACATTCAAAGGATTATGCCTGGAAAGTGTCAACAGGCGTACCCATCTAGGTATATCCTTGGAAGGTTTGGTGAATACTAAAGAAATGTAAAACTACATTAAAGCAGGATCGTAATGCTCCGCGATTAGTACTACTTATTTTGGGATTCTGGCCCATGATCAATATGATGTCCAACCCAATTCTTAATATAGTATATGCAGTTCCATAATTACATATTAGTCAAATATTATATCTCAGATATACTGATGTCAAGTGGTGCAATCCTCCACGTTTTACCGTGACTGCAGGCTAGACAGCAAAAGGTGTTTGGGTACTCGTGCAAACTAAGCTAGAAAACCATACAAAAATTGAAATGACCCAATACTGCAGACTACTTATTGGAATAAATGTACTCAGCCTTCTTGTGTTTAGGCCATCAGGATATTTAATTCTCAGCGTATTATAGATTTAGAAAAGAGTTATCTTCGCAGAGCTGTGGATTTTCCCTTCTATAGTTACTGTTCAATCTGCAAAGACTAACAAATACATGTCATTTCTCATAAAACTTAAGGGTAACCAGGTAGCAGTGATCACAATTTTTAATTGCCGTAAATATTTTCAAAATATTAATATGTATTATTATAATTTAAAACTGTTGATATATAGTAGAGCACAAGATGAACAATGGAAGAGTAAGGTGCACCGTAGAAAAGTCGTGTTGCTATGAATACAGTCTCTGATGGCATATCTCACTTCGCTCTCTTTAGACAAGATTTTCATACTCTTACTAATTATTAAGCAGCATATGTGATGCCACAAACACGGAATTGTATTGGTCTGACCTCACTATCAGCCTGATTCATGAAAACCTCAATCTGCGATTCCTAAATAGCGATTAATACCGAATCGCTATTTAGAAATCGCACAATGGGATTCATCAAAAACAGCGAGAAAATAAAGCGAATCGCAACCGTCCGCAAAAGGCGATAGCGAATATTCAAATTCGCAGAAAATTCGCTAAATCCGTCCATTTCCGTGTAGGAATAGCGATCTCGCAATTAGCAAGATCGGAATTGCAATCTTGCGAGATCGCAAAAACGGGAAGTCGCATTTCGAGCACAGTGATGACATCACAACCAGGAAGCAAGCAGTTCCCTCCCCCATTGAGAACACTGAGGCAGAGATTGAAGCAGCACCACACAGAGCTCCTCTCAAAACACCTCCAGACTTGGATATATTGGAAATTGCAGACTGCAGCTAGGCCACAGGATGCAGCAGCAGGGCCCAGTGACACCGGGCGCAGGCGCAAGATAAAATGTTCTGAGCAGGAGCTGGAGCATCTAATCGATGGAGTCTGCCATGACCACAACAAACTATTTGGCAAGGACTCCAGGAGGGTGCCTGAGGGTGAGAAACGGCGACTGTGGCTGCGCATCCGCGCCAGAGTCAACGCAGTGGGAGTAACACAGAAGTCCATAGACGACCTCAAAAAGAGGTGGTACGACCTCCGAGGTCGTGCCAAGGAGAGGGTGGCTGAGAGGCTGGGTGAGAGCCTTGTCACTGGAGGGGGAGATCCAACAGTCCCTCCCAACACCCCTTGGAGGATCGTGTGGAGGACACACTGCAGATTGAGGCATGTGTTGGGGTTATCCCTCTGGACTCATCTCGACCCACCCAAGACAGCCAAGGTAAGTGGCATGCGACTGCGACCCTGTCCCCTAACAATGGCCATGACCCTATAGCCTCCCATGATCAACCCCAGTCATGCAGCCCATGCACATCAGAACATGCCCTATTGCATTGTGGGACATGTAGTCTGCCAACAACTTACAAAAACTCCAATGCAGCCAGACATGTCCCAATGTCCGCAATGCAACAGCCAGTCAGGGAATGGTAGCCAGCATGCATGTACCAACTGCACATGTCAAAGAGACATGCAATTAATCTACGTCCACTTTCCATCACAGGTGGCGCAGATAACACCAGCAGTGACAGCGAGAGGCTGCAGATAGATGAGGCACCAGAGGAGCCTGAGGGTGAGGAGGAGCAAACATCCACACAACCAGCTCCATCTGGCCAAGCACCAGTGCCACCATGCAGACCACCACCAGCAACGCCAGCTTCATCAGGCACAGCACCAGTGGCAGCTGCAAGACCACCACCAGCAACACCAGCTCCATCAGGCACAGCACCAGTGGCAGCTGCAAGACCCATCCCAGTGGCACCATCAACATCAGGTGCTGCTAGACCTGCGACACAGCGCACACCCACTGTGGGCAGCCAGCACAGCAGGCATGTCAGGGAGCCGCAGCAGAGTACAGTACGCACCGGCAGGAGGGCGATGGCTGTACGTGTGCCAGGGCTCAGTATTGAGCGCCGCATGCTGCGCATGCACCAATTGCAGGCACGACGCCAAGGTGCCATACAACTGCAGCTCCACAACATAGGCAGAAATGTTGCCAATGTGTCTGATAGAATTGACCGGATGACAACTGCCATGGAGGCAAACACTGCGGCCATCATCAGCCAGCGCAACATCGCCCGCCGCCGCCACCGGCAGCTACTCATGCGCCTCTCGGCCTACACGCGTTCCAACTACGTGATAGGAAATGCCACCTCCCAGCTGTCCCGTCGGTGTCTGGCAATGCAGCTGCAGATGGTACAATGCAGCGAGGACGTGGCACGTGTACTTGAGCATGTGACCAGTGCTGTCCTGGCTCTACAACCAACTGGCCCAGCCAATGCTGGTGGGGATGACACAAGCGAGGGGACATCGAGTGTCAGCAGCCTGTCTGCAACACAGGTTGGTGTCCTACGCCGCAGCAGCAGGCCCAGTGCGGGATCACGTGCCCTACTGGAGGAGGAGCCTGAGAGGCGACTGGGTGCTGCGCGCCGGAGGCGCACATGACATTTCAATCCATGGGCAGGGACATGCTGCTGACATAAGCATGTCGTGTCTAAACCATTGAGCAGTATGGCGCAATACTCCTCACATGTAAATCATAACAATTATTCCATATTATTGTGCTATCAACAATAATATTTATTCAAGCATTGAACATCGGACTCCTGTCATTATTTCCATTGTCATGCATTTGTGAAGTGTTGGGTGAGGGGAGTGGGTGCACTAGAAACAGTTCATTGTGATGTGGTTGCGCCGTCAGTGTCCTTCAGCTGGATGTTCCCCGCTTGCATGACGCGCATGTGCAGGTGGCCGGTCGTCCCCTTCGGACTCACTGCCAGATATCTCTACAGGAATCCGGCGCTTGGTAGCAATGTTGTGTAGTATTGCACACACAGCCACAATGCGGCAGCAGACATCAGGACTGTAGTACATGGCCCAACCAGTCTTGTGTAGTATGCGGAATCTGCTTTTCAGTAGCCCAAATGTCCTCTCAATGCAATTCCTTGTGCGTATGTGCACTACATTGTAACGCCGTTGCTGTGGTGTAGCAGGGTTGAGGTATGGGGTGAGGAGGTATTCACGGAGAGCGTAGCCACTGTCACCTGAATGAGAGGAGCAGAGGGTGAGTGCCTGCGCAGCGCAGCTAGTTCATCACAGTGTAACATTGTGGGGCAAGTGTACTTACCAAGTAGGTGTCCTTCACCAAAGTCTCCCCTGGCCAGCCGTGTGTGGAGGCCGCAGTGCCGGAACATGAAGGAGTCATGTGTGCTCCCCGGGTACTGTGCCACTATGTCCGTGATGTATGTCTTGGCATTGCACACCATCTGGATGTTGAGGGAGTGGTAGGACTTGCGGTTGCGGTGCATGTATTCCGTTTGTGCTGTTGGGCAGATGTGGATGTGGGTACAGTCAATGCATCCTATCACATGTGGAAATTGCGCTACATTGTAGAATTGATGCTTGGTCTCATCCAAGTCCTGTTGGCTGGTGAGGAATTTTATGTGCTGGTGTAGCTGGGTCAGCATTGCATCTAGGAAACTCCTTAGGCAGCGGGACATGGTGGGCTGGGATATCCCCCCAGCAGCGGCAACTATCCCCTGGAAGCTTCCGGAGGCCAGAAGATGCAGGCTGCACAATACCTGGACATGTGTGGGCACGGCATTGGTCCACCTTGTTGGGTGCTGCATCAGGGGGTCCAGGTCCTGGATTAGCTGGATGATCATTTGCCCATTCAGGCGGTACTTAGCGTATATTTGCTCTCTGGTTTGGCCCAGCAGGGTGACCCGTTGGCGGAATATCCTCTCCTGGATCCTGCGCCTGTTCCGTGCAGCTCGCTGTAGCCTTCGCCGCCTGACCACCATGTACAGTCCTGGCATTGTGAGAGTCCTAATGCTGCAGCTGCATCTCCTTAAGTGTGATTGGTCAGGCCAGCACCTGTTGCTGATTGGGTAACGGTTTTTCAAACTTTTTTTTTTTTTTTTACTTTCATGGTTACCACCTGCTTTGGGTTGTCCTTAAATAGCGCCTCGCAAACAGCGATTTTGGGATTTTTCGCTATTTGCGATTGTTCTTGAATAGCGATAGCGATTGTATTGCGATTTTGCATACTTATTCACAGATTCCGTGGTTTCTCGCTTTTCCTGATTCGCTATTGGGCTACTACCGGGATTCTGCGAATTCTATTGCGAATTCGCTATTATGTCTTAACGAATTCGCTAATTATTTTCTTGAATACCTTTTTTTAGAATTGCGATCGCAATTGCTTTTTCGCAGCTATTGCGCTCGCAATTTACCTTCATGAATCTGGCTGTATGTCTTTAAATCAGGTTTGAACACATGCTATTGATGTGTGTCTATTACATTAGAGTGCTATGTATACATTAACTTCAGATAATCAAAGTATATATTTCTCTAGACCTTTCTCCTCAAGTAACCCATCACATTATGCCTTTCTGGATTAATTCCCTGCACAACAACTAAAATGCTCCGAAGCCATGCTGCCTAAATTGTTGGACATTGCATTGATCTCTTGCTGAAGGTCAGACTTGCACCAAGAGTTATCTATGGTTTATCAGTACTCGAAATAAGGGATATTTATGATTTAGATATTTTGGTGTGAGTTCCAAGCATTCAATATGTCGGTGGCTGACATCTCCTTCTAGTATGTTAAGCACACTCGATGGTTCTGCACATGTTTAATGATCATAATGAAATATTAAGTGGATTCCTTGTTACATTTTAAAGATAATTTCAGCTTAAAGTTACTACCACTCTGTGTGATCATTTATTCACCCACATGTGCAACTATGCCACTGTGTGTGATGAGCACATCATTAATGTAATGTGCTCAGAGAATGGTACATTTATTCATGGGCTCAATGGCTGTGTCCTATGACAGTGTTTACATTTACATATAACGGGGAAAATATGAGCCCTTTGCAGTGCCCTGTCTGGATATACAATACAACTCCTCATTAAAGAGAAAATGGATCTTAGACAAATGTAACGTAGGATGTTAGGTAGGATTTCAATATGTCAATGGTAAGTAGCAAGCTGGTCAATGCGAAAGCACAGCGATGATTGCAACCTGTTTTACATCCATGAAACTGAAATGGATATGCATGGTCAAAGAGACTCCCCTGATAGCCCAGACTATGATGCTGCCACACGCACTCTTCAGATAATGTCTGGATGCTCTGACCTACAGTGAAATGGATAAAGCTGGGTGATTTGACATCAGGCTATGGCATCCTCAAGAACTGTCAAGCAACAGTAACAAACACTCACAGTTACTACTTTGAAAGATCTGTTTATTATTGAGGAGCTACAAAAAAAAGCATTGCCGCTAAAACATTTGCCCTGGACTTCGCTGTAAAGAGCTTGGGTGCAGATCCCGTGTCTGGTGTTCAAAAGTAATTTTGCTGTCAACCAACCTTTCAAGTTGTGTTACTAGGTTTAAAGTGGGTGGATCTTTGAGTAACAATAATAGTGTTTGTAAAGCTGTTATAATGTGTCACTCAAGTTTATATCAGAGGCTTGGCTCAATCTCTGCTGGAAAGTCTGACTGTGGAATTCGTGGCTCATCCTCACAGTTTCCGGGACACTCTTTGCAGTTGTGTACTCTCTTTAAACTTCAGGACTTTGCGCTGTGAACCAGAGCGTTACTGCGGTTCATCTCATAGTAAAATGGAAGCTTAGTTTACTGGCCCCAACAAATATTTGTTAATATTTGTTTGGCCTAAATATTCTAATACTGGAACGAAGGACACCAGTTTGTAAGGATTTTTCCCAGAAGATGGTAGTGCCACTTCATACTGCTCCATTTTGACATAGTGTGCCGCTCATACGCTTCAAATGCAAACTTCAAATGGATTATATTTAAATTCACTTAATGTTATTTCCACTATTAGAAATCAGTGGCTTTGAATTGTTCTATGCAAGAATTAGAGTTATTAGTCTAAATGAACACGTTGAAAATGTAGAGAACAGTTACCTTCACCCCACAAAAGCATTAACTGAGAAACAATGATTTTTCTAAATTAAAGCACTTTTAAAGGTTTAGTTTAACAAGCTGAAGGGCATCATTACTTTAAGACAGAAAATTGTTGATATAGAGTCTGCTCACAGTACATGGGAACTTTGCAGGTAGGTGGAAACATCTTTTTAATGGATTTAGACACCTGGTACTCCGTTCAGTATTGTTTTTACCTTCCTAGAAGATTAGCTTTGCATTAATTGATCTCAGCCAGTTATGCACAATCAAACATGGGTCCTACCACCAGACAGAGTGTTTTGAGGAACGTGGCATGTTAACTATACGTTGGAGCTACAGAAAAATAAGTAACCGCATTCACTTCGGAGCTCCCTCGGACCCCTGCCAGCACCACATCTTCCACAGAGTCGCCACCACCAAGGCCCTCGAACTATGTT
Source organism: Lissotriton helveticus (assembly GCF_964261635.1). Lineage (NCBI taxonomy): Eukaryota > Metazoa > Chordata > Amphibia > Caudata > Salamandridae > Lissotriton > Lissotriton helveticus. Next base: position 768,851,453 of record NC_136061.1, on the reverse strand, counting down.
GCACCATCAACTTCTCAATTGAGACCGCCAGCTTCCCCAACGACTGGAAACACGTCGCGATCAACCCCCTGCTTAAGAAACTATCCGCTGACCCAATAAACCTCAAGAACTTCAGGCCCATCTCCCTGCTCCCTTTCCCATCCAAGCTCATCGAGAAGGCCATCAACACCCAACTCTCCAAGTTCATCAAAGCCAACCATGTCCTGGACTCCTCTCCCTCTGGCTTCCGTAGCAACCACAGCACTGAGATCACCCTTCTCTTCACCACCGACAACATCCTCTCTCTCCTCGACCGGGGAGAAACAGCAGCCCTCATCCTCCTCGACCTCTCTGCTGCCTTCAACACTATCTCTCACAGCACCCAAATCAAGAGACTCCTTGACGCCGGCATCCATGACAAAGTCCTGGACTGGATAAGTTCCTTCCTTACCAGTAGAACACAGCGAGTCAGACTTCCCCCGTTCCTCTCGGAAACCACAGAGATCAGCTGCGGAGTGCCTCAGGGCTCATCTTTGAGCCCCACGCTTTTCAACAGCTACTTGGCCCAGATCACAGCCATCATCAGAAGCCATGGACTCAACATTGTTTCCTACGCCTATGACACCCAGCTGAAGCTCTCCCTCACCAACGAGCCCATTATCGCCAGAAACAGCGTCCACAATGGGATGAAGGCCGTCGCCACCGGGATGAGAGACAGATGCCTCAAGCTCAACTCGGACATGACCGAAGTCCTCATCCTAGGGCCCAACATCTCCACTTGGGAATACTCCTCGTCGTCTGCTGAGCTAGTAACCTCCCTCCCCCTCCCCCACACCCACAGAACATGCACGAAACCTCTGCCTCCTACCGGACTGTTCACTCACCATGAACCACCAGGTCAACGCCATCACCTCATCATGCTTCCACACGGTTCGCCTGCTTTGAAAAAACTTCAGATGGATCCTCGCTGAGGCCAGGAAGACAGTCACCCAATCACTCATCGGTAGCAGACTTGACTTCGGCAACTCACTCCACATAGGCGCCACCCAGAAACTTCAGAACGTGCAGAACACCGGAGCCAGGCTGGTCCTCAACATCCCCCACCACAGTCACATCTCTGACCACCTACAAGAACTCCACTGGCTCCCAGTCAACAAAAGAGTCACCTTCAAGCTCCTCACACATTCCTACAAAGCCCTCCATAACGCCAGACCAGCATACCTGAACCACCACCTCTCATTCCACATACTCACCAGACACCTCCACTCCACCCAACTGTCCCTCGCCACCGTCCCTCGGATCCGCAAGTCCAAGATCAGAGGAAGATCCTTCTCCTACCTCGCGGCCAAATCCTGGAACACCATGCCTCTCCACCTCAGGCTATCCCCGTCTCGGACACAATTCAGGAAGGATCTCAAGACCTGCCTCTTCGAATGAACTACAGCACACAGTCAGACCTGCACCCGCCCTTCCAGCCACCCTACCCCAGCTCCTTGAGCCTCTGATGGGTAAGTAGCCACGCTTAACAAGTACTGTTTTATTTATTGGTTGGTTAAATAAAAATTAAATAACATAGTGCAATAGCAAAACCAGGTGCAAAAAAATTAAAGAAGTATCAAAAACGGAAAACAAATCACAAAATCTCATGTAACGTTGGAAAGCAATTATTTATGCATGCAAAGTCATATATATTGTGGTGCTTTAGACAATTATCTTTTGGACACTTGTGTCACCAATCAAGAAGCTTAATAACGACCTCTTTTTTTATCTGGACTTGAAAAATGAATTACTGCTACTGCATCATACACAAATTAATATTCTATGAACCAATCATGTTCATGTAATAGTATGCCTATTTAAATGTTCTAAATAATTAAGAGACTCAAAGCACAGGAGCAAGGTGTAAAGACATGGGCATCATACACTATAAAGTTGTGAGACTTAAAACTGGTATGAGAGGTGACAAAAGAGACATAGCACTGAGTGGGACAGAAGTTTAAACTCAAAGTCGGACTTGAGAGTCAGTCAAGAATAAAATGGAATATGGAAGTTAGGTAGGCACACAGAGACTGGGTAGACCAATAGTTGGATATTTGCCATAAACACAGATGAAAATAGTTCTACACTTAGATGCGTTAACGCCACATTGAAATTCCATAATCTCAGAGGATCCCTACCTTACTGCAGCCTTAGTATGCATGGTTGGAGATATATTGGTATGTTGTTGTGCATCTGGGTATTTTTATAGTGCGGGGTCTGTCAACTATTTGGCCTCCTCGCTATTTGTACAGACTTAAATCTGCAACTGTGAATAATCCAGTTAGTTTATCGACTGTGGTAATATTACCAGAATCATAGTTGGTGTGGGTGGGTGTTTTGGATGGGTGGTTTTGCGTTATTGAGGTATTCTTTATAAAGGGGGCATATGTCTTGTGACTTTTCAACCTAACCTGTGGCAATGCCAAGTGTGTAGTTGGTTAGATCTGTTTGGTGGTTTGGGGTGAGAGTTTGGTTCTTATAGCCCTCCACCTAACCTTTGTCAGCTGTTTGCCTGAAGCATGGTCAATTCACACCAAATTCTTGCGGGTGGTACATGTGCTGTCTTCTACTGCCTATGTTTGGCTGGGTCAAGTGATTGTACTGTGGTGTTCTTTCTGGCTATTCTAGCCTGTGCTACAAGAGTCCTGGTTATAAGTCTGATCTTGCATTCATAGATATTTCATTTATTTTCTTATCTATTTCTATATTTAATGATAGATGCTGACTACCTAATATTACTCTACTGTAGTTGGGTCTTATCCTCTTTCCCTGGTTCACATGTTTCCCTGTCCAAGTTTTTAAAACTTCCATTTCTATCTTCTTATCTTTCCATTTTGAGACGTTATAGATATATTGTGTTCGGAGTTGCAGGCATTTGAGACCCTGGGAGTATAAGTCATGAGGTAGCATGATGTTGAGCGTGACTGTGGCGTGATTGGCGTGATTGGATATCCAATTCCCAAAGTGATGCTCTGCCTGCGCTGGACGCTCTCCTCCGTGTGTGGAGTTCTCAGTTGGGCATTTATTAACGCAGGAATTTTCAGGTTGGACATTTTACTTGTAATAACAGAGAAGGATCAGCTTCGAAAGAGAGTGTGAGTTATTGAGCTACAGAGTGGAGTTGTGATGGGGACTGACAAGATACAGTAGGTGAGTGACCCACTATGTATGTTGGTCTGATGACAAGTTGTGTGAAAGTGTTTAGTTGTGCTGTTGTCTGTAAGGGTGAGGTGAGAGTTGTGTTGGGGACGAGTTGGGGTTAATTGAGGATTTTTTATTGGGATATCCTACGTCTGAGGTGTGGAGTGGTAAAGCGAGGGGATATGGGAAGGGATGAAATTCAGTCATCTCAGCTAAGGTAGATATGGGTAAGTATATTTCTAAGCAGGAGGGATTTTTAAGTGGTCGGATTGTTTGACTTAGGTCACAATGTTATGTGAACTTCCCTGGTTGTGGGATATTATGTTTTTGGGGGTGGAGGTTGCACCGTGTGGTAGTTGAGTGTAAGTTACAGTGTTGGTGTCAGTCAGGTTGAGGATTCAGTTATTAATATGTTGGAAGGATGTTGCATTGTAACGAGACGTATATCCGTGTGTGAAGTGTAGGGTGTGTTGGTACACGTTGGTTTTGATTTAATTAATGTTGTTTCAATAGTTGCTTGTAGTTGGTGTCTAAATGTGTTATGTATTGTGGAGTTGATTAAGCTGCGCCCGTGTTGTGCACTGGGAAAAGGTGTGGACTTGGGTGAAAGTATACACAGAAGAAAAATCAAACACCGTCAATGTGAGTAAAAAAATGTTTACACATTTGGAGTTTAAAGAATAGGAAAAGATATGTACACCCAATCAAAATGTCGTATTTTCGCACCCAAATGAAGGGCACACTCTCTCGGCACATTACAAACGTTCTCGACAATCACTGCTATAGCACGTGACACCCTGAAAAGGCGGTGACAAATATGCACATCGCGGTGACATGACCGCTCACCACTGCTGCTCTTTTCAGCTGTAGAAATCTTTTCGCAAGTTCGATACCAAACAGAACGTTCCCTTTCGCACCCCACACTTTCGGAATGGCCTTGGCGTTCTTACCTGACAACATCTGGGCTCTGACCTTCACGCCGCCTCTTCAGAAATCTTTACAAGTCAAAGGACGGGGACATGTCCACAGCGTGAGATCCGCGCGAGCGCCGCGTCCTTCCCGGGTGGCTGCATCTGGGAACATGCTCCGACGCACCAGCCAAAGTTTGGAAATGGCAATCTTTCTTCCAGCTTCTCAGTAGGGTAAACAGCACGGCATCGCACAGTGTTACCCTTTTCCGTCTTCCCTCTGGGAGCAGATTACTAAGGATGACTAATATTAGCAGAGTTTTTCACAGACCACCATTTGGCTGGCCGAACAGCAGTGCATTATCTGCACAAGAGAGGTGCATGCCTGGAATGAGCCTACAGCCTTCAGTGCACTCTGTCTCTGCTGTTTGCACACTCTCGAGGCAGCGGCGTCAGAGAAGCCCTGGGACGGACGCCGAGCCCGCCAAATCAGAGTCAGTGCATGCACCCAAAGCATCTCAACGCGTCAGCAGCCCGGCTATCAGTTAGACAAGGCAGCTGGAGAGGCCCTTCGCCCCCGCCCGCCTCTGTCCCTGCTGGCTTTAATGTGCTCTGCTCTTCTCGTTGGAAAAGCATAAACTCACAATAACAATTTACAGGAGCGCTTGGAAAGGTTTACAGAATAGAAAAGAAAGATGCTGCAGGATATGAAACTCTGAGAGAGGGAGAGAGAAAGGGGAAAAGGAATGAGCTGGCGGCGTGAGTGTGCGAGAAGAGGAAGCGGAGGATGGCGGTTCAAGGAAGAGGATATGAGAGGCCAAAAAAAGAAGAGCAGACGGAAAACTTCAAAGGGAGGACGATGGCTTGAAGGGGAGAAAATGTAATAAAGAAAAGAGAAACAGATGGCGAGGTTGGAGACAGTGTGACAAAAAAGATAAAGACTAAAAAGAAGCTGAGAGTAAGGAAAAGGATGTGGAGTCTAGGAATGCCAGACAGGAATGAAGAAGGCAAACAAAAAGTGAACTGCCAATAGGGACAGATGATGTCAAGTGTACGTGGAGTAGATTGATAAACAGGCTGAAAGCACCCAGTGTTTGCTAACTGTCCCTCAATCCCAAAGGTAGATGGCCAACCATTAGCTTCTTCATAATGGCATAAGGACCCCGAGACTGAATACATACTGGAAGCAACACCGTGCCTAATGCAAACGCAATCACATCTCTATCCAACCAATGTAGCTTTTTTCTCCAGTGCACCACCACTGAACACTTGGAGAAATATCCGAAACTCACACTTCAACTGAAACATTGCACTGGCTCATTGACCCTTCGCTTGTTAAGTATGGCTCTCACCGAGAGCCTCTATCATTTTTTTCAGTTTCTTTAAGTCACAACTCCTTGCTATGACATCACAACAGTGGAGTACAAAACTCGTTATCAATTGTTGTGATGTCATAAACTCCATCCAGGCCAGGTGACGGGGCCCTCTGAGAGCTTGTCAACACCGCTCTGCTTCGACTGAAAGCAGAAACCACAGCTGCAGGAGGGGGAAGGAAGGCAGGGAAGGTAGTAGATTTTGGTTAAGGATAGCAGGTAACAAATTTATATTTTACATTTGCATCAGGGAGGAGAGGGCATGTCATGCCTAGCTTGCCCATTATCCTCTGCCTCTGCAGAGTAGTTGAAGGCAGGGCAAGATGATTTTGGGGGCCATATATAACATAAAATTATAGATGGGTAAAAAGTGAATTACGAGATGTTTTTCACCATGGGGTTCTGAGTGATAGCATCGACAACCCGAGCATCGCTCTTTATTGGACGTCACTCAGAACCCCTCGGTGAAAAACATCCCCATAATTCACTGTTACCTATCTATAGTTCTATATGTTCCACATAGCTATCCTAAAGAGCCATTAGCACAAATTACTGGATTCTAAATCTAGTAATTGACTGGTATGATGCTAAAATAGCGGGTGACAGAACTTGTTAACTGCTGTTGTTTCGTCATAAAGTAATTCCAGGCAAAGCAAAGTTGGTTTTGAAGGAGAACATGACATCCAGCTAAGTAACCAGTCGTAGGTCTGCGTAAAATGGGAAGTTAAGGGAGGATCTGGCAGGGAGCACAGATTGCAATTCATTTCGTACCCATGACTAGTCGAGGCATCACACTGTAGGGGTGTTGGAGCACAGGGGGCTGTGTTTTGAACAAGCCCCTGTGTAGCAATTATTCATGGTAAAATCTTCGGAGCCAGGAGAAGCCGACAAGGAGCGTTGGCTATGAGCGGCTCAGGAAATTGAGATGTTACAGCACGAATCCCCCTCTAGGGAAAAAGTGGCAGAGGCAGCACTGGAGGGTCGCCTGCTTGCTGCACAGGTAGGTGAAAACAGGATGTTGAAAAACAGAGATCTGCCAGAGCAAACAAAATCAGACCCCCAGAGAACAGAGTACTACAAAGAAGGTAGGCGGACAGCAGTTTTCTCTGAAGGGACGTTCAGGCAAAAGGGAAGATATGCACTAAGAAGCACATAGAGATTTAAAAATTCTGTCCACAGGGCCATAGTAGACAGGGAAATTATCCTGTAAAGATTGTTACTGTTAAAGCTGCTGGCGGTGGGGGTAAAGGAGTATGCCGGATGAGCCAGGGCAACCCAAATTGTCTTGTATTCGATATACGAGTGAATAAATTAGCAGCTCGCATGCAAAAAAAACAGAGGCAGTGTACAGACAAAGCTGTGAGTGACTCCTTCTTTTGAGGAAATGTTTCAAAGTCCAGCCTAGATCTACTATTGAAAATGACGTAGTGGGTCAGCAGGGTGCCCACAGTCTCTGAGAGGGTGAGGCAGGGAGTACAGAAAATGCCATATCTACTACGCTTACTACATCTAGGACTCCAAATTTACCCCATCCCCAGAAGTTGAAAGGGTGTGACAATCAGAATATTATGGACCCATGGATGGACGAGTAGACATATAGAAATAGATTTCAAATACTGGCCAATGAGGGGGGAAAGATCTATTGAGTCGCCAGAGAGGCAAGAGCTGGTGTAGGGAGTAAGGAGTGGAAATGAATGTTGACAATGGAAATCCACGTCACTCAGTGGGGGCCATAAGCATAGTGCACCAGCCTCCAGATGAAAAAATGCTACAAGCATTAGCCATGGAGGTGAGAAACGGTTTCACCATCTCCCTCACCAAACAGAATGAAATCTGAGGGATGTGTGAAAATCTGCGGGATAAACTTGACTTGTTGTCCCTCAAGAGCACAGACCCTTGAGAGCACAGTGGCAGAGCTAAAAGTGGCAGCGACAATAGATAGAGAGGAGATAAACCAAATAAAAATCAGGGAGAGAGAGCTCCAAGACAAACTTGAATCCTTAGAGAACAGCGCAATGAGAAGAAACATAAGAGTTCTGAAAGTACCAGAGAGAGGAGAAGGCGAGGAAATAAAGGAGTTTTTTGTCTCTTTAATGAAAGCAGCAGGCTAATCATAAAGCCCAGAGGAAGACTTTGCAAGAGATATTAAACGGATACATAGAGATCCATTCAGGAGTCACCTGATAGGACCAAGCCAAGGAAGATATTGGTGAATTTCCTGACATATGCCACAAAAGAGAAGATCTTGGCTAGCGCACTGAAGCAAAAATATTTTAAAGGTAGTGGGTTTACCTTCAAGGTCAGGTCAAACATCTCTCGCACCGCCTAGGCTAAAAAATGGAAGCTAGGGAAACAAATAGAGGACTTCAGAATCCTAGGTGATACAGCCCTACTGAAATTTCAAACTACACTAAAAGTAATGCACAAAACTAACATGCATAATTTAAGGGACCACAAGGAAGCACACAGACTGTTTGAGGCAATAAAGGGGGGAAAGTACGTCACAGGAAAACTAGAACATGTAAGACTAGCAACCAGAAGCAGTTTGCAGATGCCTTTCCAGTTTCCTTGAGTCTGCTGATTATGTTCTGTTTGTGGAACCCCATCAAAGGCACTCAAAGGGCTGGACTAAGCCACGAAGAAGCAGGGGAGGTTTATCCAGGGAGTGTTTATGGTAGGGGTAAGAGGAGCACAGGGTGGGGAGCATAGTGGAGAAAAATTATAAAAAGTCTTCAGAAACCTTTTATAGATACTTTTCAAGATATAGCCTGGCGTGTTTTTTAAGAACGAAGATAGGCAAACCCTAGTATTGAGAAGATGGTAGTACCGATCCGAATTCTCTCATGGAACGTCAACAGGCTTAGGACAGTTAGGAGACTTAACAAACTGATACAATACTTAAGAGATTCAGCAGCTCATGTCATAATATTGCAAGAGAACCACCTTACCAGGAAGGAGTGCTTAAACCTATTTTGCAAACAAAAATGAGTTCTAGATATAGTAGGCACAGATCAGAACTGCAGTGTGAGAGGGGTTGCAATTCTGATAAAACAGAAATTTGAGGCAACCATATCAGGGAGCGAGAGGGATAGGTTGGGTAGATGGGCTATTGCCAATGTACAATCACATGGAAAACAATATACATTGGTGGGATACTACGGGCATAATGTGAAGGACACAAACCTCTTAAAATCAGTCTCCCAGAAACTACTATTCTTCTCCTGCCCAATCATCATTGCTGGAGATTTTGACTCAATTATGGACAACAATCTGGATAGGTCTAATAATAGTAAGGCTAGTCTGTATCCTGAAATGCGGTAATCTTAAAAAATATGATGAAGCATTTGTGACTTTGTGACTTATGGAGGATGAGATCAGGGAGACATTGAGGATACACTTTTCGCAACAAGTAATATGGCCACTCTTCTAGGATAGATTATATATTATTAGATCGGGCCATTTATGAGGATGTCAGAATGGTTAAACATGTAACTGTCCACCTTTCTGACCAGAAAATAGGCCTCCTAGAAATGGAACTGACTATGGAGCAGAAATCTAAAAGGTGGACACTTGACAAGTCGCTGCTCTTACACTCAGAGGTGGTGGAACAACTACAAGTAGAAACCGAGGAATTCTTGAAGGTGAATGTTGGCTCAGCACCATTACCTATAGTTTGGGATGCCGTCGAGGCAGGCATTCATAAGGAGGAAGCTGATTAACTTCTCAGCTCAGAAATATAGGCAGTACAGAAGTGAGGTCGAGGAACTGGAAGGGGATCTGTGTCAGCCAGAAAGCCGACATTTAGTCCAGCAGTTGACACCTGAAGAAAAAAGGAAAGTGGAGAAAGAAATGCTAGCAAAGAGAGAACAACTCTCATTAATTCTGGAGGCTCAGGTTACGGCAAGGTGGGAGGCAATTAATTTGGCACATTTTGAGTATGGTGAGAGTGTAGGAAATTGCTGGCCTGGAAAGACAAATCGGATCAGGTCCAGAATGTCATGCATGAAAAAAGAGATGAGATGATAGGTTTAACTTCTTCAAACACTCAAGATATTGAAAATACTTTTCGTAATTTTTTCACAGAGCTGAACTCAGAAAACGAAACAGTGTCAAAGCAAATGGTGGATGAATGGTTGGCAGGTTATACACTTAACAAACGGACCATAGAGCCCAGCTAGATCAAGAGACAGAACTAGAAGAAAGTAGGCAGGCAGTTAAATCAAGCAAGGAGGGAAAGCAGTCAGCTTCCCAAATGAGCTCTGTAGGGCTTAGGGGAGGTAGTAATCCCCTTCTTGACAAACCTGTTTGGTGAAATATTGGGAAATGGTGCACCACTTGCACAATCATGGGGTGAGGCTGTTGTCCCCTTAATTTTAAAACCAGGGAATCACCCCAAGCTCCATGACTCAAATAGACCCATATTGCTTTTGAATAACGACAAGAAACATTTCACCAACATCCTGGTCAAGAGGTTGAGCCTGGTAGTGGGGATGCTGGTGCATAGGAACCAGTAGGGCTTCTTGAAGGGTATATTTCTCCACAAAGTGACGCACAAGCTAATCTGCGCCATCGATCTTGCCACTCATTTTAGGATCCTTATAGCCGTTGTCACATTAGATGCAACTAAGGCATTTGATACAATAAACTGGTTATACCATAACACAGTTTTGAAACTCACCAATATAGGAGAGAACTTTTGAATGGCGATTCAACGAATATTCTCCACCTCCACTGCCAACGAATATTCTCCACCTCCAAAATCCTTATAAACTGAGGCAAGACATCAGAGTTTAAAATCCTGAAAGGGACAAGGCAGGGATGCCCATTTCACCCTAGCTCTTTAATCTGTATATTGAACCATTGGCAAGAAACTGTAAGAGGTAAGGAAGATAGTTCAATTTAGGTATGACGCATGAGAAAAAAAGACCTCCCTTTATGCCGATGACTTTTTGGTATATCAGCAGACCTACAATTACCAGCAGTGGAACAGCTGGTTCGGGAGTTTGGGATGGCATGGTATCGAGATACGCAGAAAATGCCTCCAAGACAGAGATTATGGTCTGGAATAAGGGGGTCAAAAAGGAGATGAAATACCTTGGTATTAAAATTACACAGGATGTGGATAAAATACCAGAGTTTAACTTTAAAAATGTGATGAAGGAGGTACAGGTTCTGTTGTCTAGCTGGTCTCACCTACCTTAAACGATCTTTGGTAGAGCCAATTTTATAAAAATGACCATCCTGCCAAAATTCACTTTCCTCTTTGACTCAATCCCTTTGCATTTCAAAGAAGAGTGGATAGGGAGTCTCCAAGGCATTACTAGGTCTCATTCACCTGGACATCAAAGGGTCTATGTATTTCATGGAAGAAACTCCAAAGGAGGAGTGAGAACGGGAGGGATCGCGCTGCCAGACTTACATGTGTATACCTAGGCTTTTCAGTTGAAGACCGTAAATGTCTACTTAAAGAAACTGTGGCAAGGGGGAGCACTTGTGAAGCCAAGTTAAAGGATGTTAGAGGGGGCAAATCTCACTTGTTTTACAAGTTTGGGGATGTAACATTTTACAAAATGTAAGGCTGAAAGTGCTACAAGCAATGGCTTATTTATGGGCAACGATGAGGAGAGTAACAAATCTATCATATAATAGGAAGTATGCTCCAGTCTGGGAGTCCCCTGGAACACCTGACCTCTTTTCAGGCAAGTTAGGAACCCCTATCAGAGAGGCAAGGATAAAGAAGTGGGAGCAGTTTTTGCAGGATGGAGAGTGAATCCCATATGAAGACAAACAAAGGGCACCCCGGGGTAAAATCACAGCTTTTATGATTTGGCAGTTAAAAGGGTGGGCCAGGGACTGCAGGGATGAGGTAGGGAACTCGAAATAGCTTGGAGATCAGCTATGGAGGGAAAAAGAGAAAAAGAGGGAGGTCTCCTGCTGCTATTGGATGATTCTGGATAGTAAGGATGGAGACTCTGTGCTTCCAGAGGACTTGGTAAAGTGGCCTGCCGCAGCTACTGACGCAGGACCTATTGCAATTATCTATGTGATTACTCTCCAGTAAAACCTGCATACCTGGGAAGAAATCATCTTTTTTACCCACATAGAGCATTTTGGTTGTGGAAGAAGCTTTCAAAATTGAGGATAACGAACTCTGTATGCTGAAAGAAGTGTGGTGTAGAAAAGGTGGACACCCATCTTTTCATGGCGTGCCCAGAGATTCCGCAGTTCTGTGAGGAAACAAGCAGAATCATTAGTCAGATACTCTGGGATGAAATTAAGGTAAGCCTTGTACTAATAATTTTTGGCAAAGCAGATCCACCGGTGAAATTTAATAAAATGAACAACAAACTGGTGTTTTATTTGATCTTGTTGGCAAGGAGGGAGATCTGCCAGACCTGGATATTAAAGGATGCTCCCACCACTGCTGAGTGGTTGAAGTTGGTAAAATATATTTGAAATATGGACACCTCCTCGAAGTCTTTAAGAAGATCACAATTCTTGGGGCCTTTTGTCGCATAGTTGGAGGGAAATGTGTTTTGAATCGTAAAGCTTAAGGTCCTGTGACTACACCAAACCTTGAACTATGGATTAGTTCGGAAAAGGTCAATAACATTTTCCCAGACCTGTAAACCTAGGGCTCCCTGAGATGGAAACCCAGGGTATATTAATTATTAAATATTATGGGGCTGAAGGTGTTCGAGGTCGGAGGTAAAGAAAAAAGGTGAATGAGGACAAAATAAACAAGCATTGGGATAGCCAATTGGTTTCGCCTTTTGAACCTTACAAGTGTTTAGCCATGCAACAATTGATGTTGTTGCACCAAGGATATTGTGCTGCATAACGAAATACTTATAAGGTCCCAAAAGCAAGACCTTTTTGCCATGCCAATGCTTGTTGTGTTTTGGAGGCAGTTCTCATTTAATCATACAGAGTCAATAGGTACAGCATATTTAGCATGTGAATCCAATTTCACAGCAGACACTAACCGAAATATGTGAAGAGAACTGTGAGCAAATGCAACCATTATAGTCTTCACAATGTCACGCTATATAAACCCGAAGTGCTGATAACTCTCTCACAGTAGAAAAAAGGCCTTTTATTTACGTTTTAAAGACAAAAACATTAATAAAAGTAATTGTCATTTACAATGCCAATATCTCAAACTCGCGTAAATGCAAGACCTAATGCAAGACCTATTGCATTGCAAATGCTTGCTTAAGTATGTAAGTCTGGTCGTTAGTACGATATTAATAAACAGGATATGGTGCAGCTCAAGAAACCTAAAGAGGCAAGGAAGTTCAGATAAGGGACACTAGAGACAGGTCACCGAGGGACACAAGATGTCTACTAATGCCAAGACAAATGGACAAGGTGCCCTCGCAAGCGAGAGGCAGCTGGTAGCAGTGATAACCTTTTGTTGTTGAAGAAACTGACATCTCCATGCTGCTATGAATCTTACTTTCGCAAAATCTAATGAAATTCCGAGAACATTCATAAGAATAAAATAAAGCGATTTTGCACCCCCTGCTGATTGAACATTATGGGATCAATGACTTCAGACTAAAAGGTTTACATCGACCAAATGTGAGTGAACCGCTCAGTGTGAAGCACAGCGCTGCGATTTGTGAACAGAGTTTAATAGTATTGCTGATACACTGCCACTTTCTAACCAATCATAATTCAGTATTGTCCTATGAAGTAAAGAAAATGACGGAAATGAAAGCATAACGTGAGGCAGAAGTCTAAGATTAATATATAGAGCCATGGGTTATTCTATGACGTGCTCAAAACCCCTCAAAAAGAGACTCTGTGGCGAACATCAGCCTGTGATTAGTTACTCTTCTAGAGGTGATAGGAGGTATATATTTCACCTGTTGTAAAACACAACCGACAACAACTCGTGATGCAACCCACACATTGATATGTACTTCCAAAGTATTGCGAGCGGGTGAAACTATGCTTGTTGCTCGTGGCGAACGTCATCACACCTACAACACATTAACGCGTTGTTATAGATGTACGTTGAAACAAGAAAAGCTTGTTACTTTTAAAAATAGCTGATTGTCTTACACAGTGCTTAGTCCACCTTGCCAGGTTTCAGAGCGCTGCACAATGCATATTTAAAAACACAGTCAAGCACCTCTGGACTGTGGCAACATGTAAACATACATGTTAGCACTGATGTCATATATACAACATTTGACATCATTAGGAACAGCAGGTAAACAAGAGCAGGGTGAACGAGAGGCAGCAAAACAGCCAGGCTAGTGATCAGCAACAGAAAGAGACACACACAGCAAAAACAGACACAAATAGCAGACCAGACACATAGCAGAAAACGACACAGCAAAATCAAGCACATACAGCAGAAACTGACACGTACAATATAAACAAGCACACACAGAATAAACAAGCACATGCAGCAGAACCGAATGCATAAAGTAGAAACAAGCAAACAAATCTGAAAGCGTCAGCGATGTAAATAAAGGCACTTCGCCATCGCAGATTGGCGAAAGCAACATGGGATCCGTGGATGGGACGAGCAGAAAAAGCAAATGGGTGAGAGCACGCAATGTGGAACACTCGTGCTAGCTTACCCTAGCGGGAGCAGGAGCAGCTTTGCGCAGCCATGCTAATTACAAACAGATGTTCGCGCACCGCTGTGCGCTCCCGCAAGGTGGATGCCACTACAAGCAAGAGTGTGCTTGAAAAAGGAGCTGGCCGATTCCTAAAGGTCATCTCCTACACAGCGCATGCGCGCTGTCTAGGCGAGACCTAAAAAGGAACTCCAGGCTGCTCTGGCTAGCCTCTCAGAGAGTTGATCGGATTAGAACTAGAAAGCAGGGCACACAAGGCACTGAGAGTGATGTGGCATGAGGCCTGATATTGTATTTTAACATTTGGGACAGGGAGGAGAGGCCATGTTATGTATGGCACCCTCCCCCCCAATTACCCCTCTGCCTCTGCATAGCAGTTCCAAACAGGGGCAAAGTCTTTTGGGGAGCCAGATATAACATCTTCTGCAATGCATTAAGATCACAGTTTGAACGAGGTACTTCTATAGTTTAGATAAATGCTCATCTCACATAGCATAAGACAAACACAACTGAGGCATCAGTGATGAATTCTTTTTCTTTTAAAAAGTACTAACCAAATCACAGAAGTTTTTTAAAGGAATGGTTGTAGGATGAAGGAAAGGGAGATTAACTGTGCCACTGGATTCAAGCTAGCCTGACTGATGAGGGGTGATAACCCAAAACCGGTCCCAGGATGCTTGTTTCTGGTCCAGGGAGGACCTGGCTTCGCAGTTCCGGCTGGACTGTTCCCATGAGGAGCAGGATCAAGACTTATTTGCATATAGTTGGGTCTAAACTGGATGGCATTGCGAGCAAAAGAACAATGGATTTAACCCAGATCTCTTGACTGGGGGTGAATGTTTGATTTTTTTTCTGCATTCCGTCCATCATTTGTGTGTCTGTTGCAATAAGGTGGGCAGCATTTGCCTGTGACACATTAGAAATTTGCTAACTGGAGTTAGATTGAATCTCTCCTGAAGCACACACAACCTGTCGTCTTCAACACTTTGCCTAACTAACCGTGAATGGTCATGTTTCAAGGTAGAAATTACAGGCAAAACAGATCAGACAGGGTATTGATAGCGTTGATATAAGGGTACAGTCAGATATCAATATGATACGAGGAATGCTATGGCGTCACTATCACATGCCATATCAATACGACATGAAAGGTCATCACCGGGAAATGGGAGATTCTAAGATCTTGACATTGATATTTAGGGGTGCACCAAAAAAATCATACTTTTAGTTTCTCAGTTATTTAAAATTATTTTCTCAGTTAATGACATCCACTAGGACAAAAGCTGGTATGCATAATTATCTACAGGGCATTACTGTACAATGATCGAAGACTTATTGCAAGAGCAAACCTCCACCTGGGGAGTTTTATTCTTCAAAAAAAGAAATACATGTGATATTCCTTTGCACATGTATTAAAAACCTACAGCATTAAAGACATTTTAAAGAAAATAATTTATCCGTTTTAGGTTTTTGTAAAGTGTACTTATCACTCACCAATTACGTCAGACTGGTGTTGGGGTAGATACATATATAAAAAATGCAGGTAATAAGAAGGTGCACGGTGGGACCATGTGATGGGCTAAGTACGCCCATCAGTAAAGTATCAATTATATATCCAAAAGATGCCAAACTGTTAAAGAACAAAGCCTGGAAAGCCATGATGGAGAAGGCATGCTAGTCAGGCGACGGACCAGCTACATCCTAGAGTCAAATGTATCATTTGTGTGTCAATCCGCTCAAATTTTACAGAGTGCCATGCTGCAATTCTAAATTCTGTATATTTGTGGAAATTAGGAATATATATATATATATATATATATATATATATATATATATATATATATATATATATATATATATATATATATATATATATGGAACAAACAACTCCTCTCAAGTGAAAGAAGCAGAAGCCTCAGCGGGGATTAAGACAGCACCGTTTATTTAAAAAAAGGCGAATGCATTTCGGCCGGTTTGGCCTTCGTCAGCGCCTGCGGTGAATATGGAGGAAGTCCTGGCGTTCTGCAGTTCAAAATGCAACAAACCGCACTATGATAGGTGCGAGTAACAGCTCCGCCCCTCAGCGTTAATTAAATCAGTTCAGCTGGTCCGAGACAGTCTGCGGACTCCGTTTCCCAGGATGCAGCAGTGGCTCCCAGGTGAGTAATGCTCAGGGTCGTTCTTGGGGTAATTCAAGAAAATAGCGGGGGGTTGCCATGCTGCAATTCTAAATTCTGTATATTTGTGGAAATTAGGAATATATATATATATATATATATATATATATATATATATATATATAAATATATATATATATATATATATCAATTACCTACTGGCGATAGCCAGTAGGTATATATAGTTAGGATTGTTTTCCATAGGGAAATCGCAACATTCTATTGGGAATAACTTTGGCGCCGGTTGAGGAATCTTCCTGTAATTTTCCTTAACTTTGCCCCGCGGCGCTCCGGTCCTTCCCTGAAAGTTTGGAGGGGATTCGTCAAGCGGGGGCCGAGATAAAAGGGGGGTCCCAAAACGTGTTTCCCCATGTTAATTTCCATAGGGCGGTTGGACTCACTTTTAGCCCGAACGACTGAATGGTTTTCCACCAAACTTGGCAAAATTGTAGGGACTGGTAGCCCGATGTGCCTTTGCTATGTCTCAAGATATGTGCTGCAGTGGTTTTTACGAAAATTTACTTTGAAAAAATATATATTGGGCTACATTGGGCTATATATATGTTAGAGCCCAAATGTAGCCCAATGTAGCCCAATGTAGCTCAAAGATGGCCACCAGAGACAAAAAAAACAAATGTAGCCCAAATATCAGCCAGATGTAGCCCAACTATAGCCCAATGACAGAATGTCCCAGAGTGTTCTAAAGAACAACTAGAGCGCTAACAGTCTTACTTATGACAAAAGTATGGCACACCTGAAGTCATCTTGATTGGAATAAAGTGTTAACACTTAAAACATTTAATTTGCAAAGGAACAAAATGAGGGGGTTCATTTTGCCATAGGAATTATGATTAGTGCTGAAGAAAGAAAAATTAGGGCACATTTTTTTTGACTTCTCAAATCCTCTTATATTTCATTAAAAAAATTCTGATATGCAGTGTCTCAAGATGGCCACCAGAGACAAAAGAGCCTGTGCTTAAAAACTCTGTTAGCAAAGCAGGTATTTGAGATTTAAAAAACGTTTTAATATATAAAAACGTTATCCGCTAATAGAATTAGCATTTAAAAAACCTTGCGAATTCAATGAAAAAACCATAGGTTTCAGGCCTTATATAGTTAGGAATTAGCATTTAAAAAACCTTGCGAATTCACTGAAAAAACCATAGGTTTCAGGCCTTATATAGTTAGGAATTAGCATGTAAAAAACCTTTGAAATTCACTGAAAAAACCATAGGTTTCAGGCCTTATATAGTTAGGAATTAGCATTTAAAAAAACCTTGCAAATTCACTGAAAAAACCATAGGTTTCAGGCCTTATATAGTTAGGAATTAGCATTTAAAAAACCTTTGAAATTCACTGAAAAAACCATAGGTTTCAGGCCTTATATAATTAGGAATTAGCATTTAAAAAACCTTGCAAATTCACTGAAAAAACCATAGGTTTCAGGAGTTATATAGTTAGGAATTAGCTTTTAAAAAACCTTTGAAATTCACTCAAAAAACTATAAGTTTTAGTGGTGTTATAGTTAGCTGGACATTTTCCTCATACAAAACCATTGAAATTGCTCCTATATAATTAGTTGTACTAACTATATTTCGCGCACCCCCAATCCACTGCTGATGATGCCACATATTAGATCATTCATGACATGGTCAGTGACATCACTGATGACATCTCAAATGACATCACTGATGACATCACTGATGACATCATCCACGTGACAATCACATACACCTTTTCATACACTATTACAATTTTTCATCACTCTGTAAAATACAGAGTATCATATTTAAATCCATTGTCACAGCAATACAAGTATCTAAAAATCCACTCAGTGATTCATAAATGTATACACACATCTAATCACTTGCCTATGGATTCACTCATACATGCTGTCAATGAACAATAGAACACTATCAAAAATACTTATACATCTATATCGACATTAAACAACAGCACGCATCCTATTCACATATGAAGTCATCCTACTCACTTATGCAAACAATGGATCATACTTACATATTTACTTAGCAAAACATTTATACAAACACCACTTCTTCTATTCATTTAGATAGTAAGTCATACTTAGTGAATTATAAAATCATCATTACAAGTATACAGTTATCCATACAGTCACTCACACAATCATTGTGTCTTATGTATACTTATTTATATACAACAACTGACACATACACTGCCTTTTATTTTTCTAGTTTGTTGGACCTGTACCATTGAGAAATATATTTGCTCATCACCACACCCATAAAGAGATTCCCTCACCCAAACTGTTAGAACATGTAGTTTTAACTTCATATATCTACTGAATCAACTATTCACACATCTTTGGACAGTCACACACCCCCCACCGAACCACACACACTTTCACACTCCCATACAAATACTCAGTTAACTAATCAATAACTAATATAGACTTTCACATAGCTAGTAACCAACTGTAGAATCAGTTTACACAGCACCTGACAAAGTGATACAGATATTCACACAGTTTAGTCACTATCCACTATATTTAGTGAGACATTATAAATTGGTCAAGTAAACAGTCAATTACACTGCTACTAAATCCTCCATCCAAATATTTATTTATATATATCCACTTATTCTTCAATGCAAATTGCTATATATATAATGCATATTTAAATAACAAAGCAAACCACATTCACTGGATGATGTCATCAGTGATGCCACTGACCATGTCATGAATGATCTAATATGTGACATCATCAGCAGTGGATTGCGGGTGCGCGAAATATAGTTAGTACAAATAACTATATAGGAGCAATTTCAATGGTTTTGTATGAGTAAAATGTCCAGCTAACTATAACACCACTAAAACTTATAGTTTTTTGAGTGAATATATATATATATATATATATATATATATATATATATATATATATATACGCAAAAATGAAGCAGAGAACTCTGGTAGTGCCAAAGTTTAGGTGGAGAGCAGATCCTGTAAAGAACACCCTACAACACCAGTAACACTCTGAATCTGCTCACCTCAAATGTCTGTTTTTCTAGCAAAGTTTTTAAGCATAGGATTAGCACAGCGCCGAGATAGACAGGGACAAAGTCATTTGCCATTTCTACATCCAAGTGTTGAAGTATACGATTAGCACAGTGCCATCTACGCCAAGCTGTAAAATGAAAAAAAAAGCCTTTTGCCTTTCTAGACACATTATTACAGCTTTGGATTGGTAAAATACTATCCAAGTCAACCTAAAATGGATACATGCAACCCCAAACTTGTGTTTTGCTATCATTATAGCTCTTGAAAGAGGTTTAAGTATGTCCAGACACAATGGGGCACCCAATACAAGTCAAAACAATTCCCTTTTAGGCTTAGAGTGCTACATAAATTATGCTAAAATAAAGCAGAGAATTGTGGGCAGTTCCAAAGTTTATGTGGTGAGTAGCTCTTGTAAAGAGCACCCTACAACACCACCAACTAATCCTATATAAGGGGGCAGGGTAGGGGTAGCCACATTCTTCAATTAAAAGCCCAGGGTACTCACCTCAGGAGAATGATTAATACGTTGGGTAATTAGCAGTGCATGGTGAGGGCACAAGTTATAGTTACCATAGTTAACGCCAACCCCTGAAGCCCACGTCCTACTGCTGAGTGCAGCAGGGGTTTGGCTGCAGGGCCTGGCCTTACTGAGCGGTTTCCCCCCTCCAGCCTATAGTAGCCCTGGAGACCCCATACGCCGGCGCTCATGTTTATTTTGGGTGGGTGCACACCCGGGACCCCAACCATCCAGGAAGCTGGGGCCGTATGCAGCGCACCATGGCCCCTGCAGCCACAGTAGGCTCCTCGGATGCACCCAACCAGGTGCTACAGGAGCCAGCATTGCTCCCACCCGGCAGGAGCAGCTGTTTTTGTCTGCTCCTGCTAGGTGGGGGCAAAGTTTTGTTTCCTCCCCGCAAAAGCATTTAGGCGTTCCTGTGGGCAAGGCATGCCTGCTCCGACTTAGTGGGAGCTTAAAAATTGCTCCTGCCAGGTGAGAGCAAGCTGATATTTTCCTGCCCGTGCTAACCCGGGCAGGGAAACTACTGTGCTCTGGGGGTGGGCTCCCAGGACAAAGTAATTGAGCTGGCTCATGCGAAGGGCTCCTGGTGCCTTTCCAGCCTCAGGGAGGGAAGCTGATTGGCTGCCCTTCCTTTGAAGTTCACTGTGGCCCGGGGAATAGGGTTCTTGGAGCCTCTTAAGGCTAAGGGAGGGGTCCGCGAGCCTCCTCCCCTCTTTATAAAGTGACAGCCCCAAGGAATGTCCTTGGTGACTTAGAGGCTCGGAGAGGCACACTTGTCCACCTCCCCCAAAAACAATGTTTTGCACTACCCACAAATTTACCGCACAACATTTTTATGTGATGCATTTATGTTTAAATGTTTTAGACTTTCACACAATACTATTATTGAAGCTGCTAAAGTGTAGTACATTGTTTATTGTTTCAAATGTTTAAAAATGTGTTTATTTTACACATTCACATAATAAACTCTCACATTGCGGCTGAGGACTCAAATCAAATTCTAGTTCGTGTTTTCATATATATTACTATGACGTGTGGTGGAATATTGTGACAAAACCGGACTTTACCAATACAGGAATAGTGCTGAAAGGCACTGGCTAAACATCATTTTATAGTTGCTCATTTTTTTAAGTACCAATTTCTTACTGAGATGCTTTAGTAATGTGATGCATTTATGTTCAAATGTTTTAGATTTTCACAAATGACTATTATTGAAGCTGCTAAAGTGTAGTGCATTGTCTATGTTTACTGTTCCAAATGTTTAAATTGAGCACCAACCTGGAACATTTTGTTTTACCTGTTTCTGTGTCCTGTGAGGCCAGATCAATTAAAAAGGTTTGAATTTCTCCTATCTTTGAGTGCAAGCTCTCTTCCTTAAGGGAGTTTGGGAGGCTTGTGGAGTGTTTGAAGGCACTAATGGTATTGCAATACTTTGCACCACCAACGATAAGGTAGCACGCCAGCATAAGCTAGTGTTAGTTGGGTGTTTATTGTAGCGCCAAGATACTGTTGTATGTGCGAGGGTTGAAGATGCGATTTGGTGTGCTTTACTATGAATCCAAGTCTAGATTTGGGAAGACATGAATATGTTGTCTTCTTAAGTGTGCTGCTACTACTACTAGGCATTTGGTAAACACCCTTGGCGCTGTTGTAAATCCGAATGGGAGCACTTTGAACTGGTAGTGCTGCCCGTCTAGCACAAATCTGAGATATTTTCTGTGCACTGTGTGGATGGGAATATGGAAGTAGGCGTCCTTGAGATCTAGAGAGACAAGGAAGTCGTTAAGAACCAGCAGTGGAAGGACTTGTTGGAGTGTGACCATATGAAAATGATCTGACTGTATGTAAATGTTTAGAGGTCTGAGGTCTAGGATGGGTCTTAGAGATCTGTCCTTCTTTGGTATTAGGAAATATAGGGAGTATACTCCTTTGTTTTTGTGATGCTCTGGAACTAATTCTATTGCATTTTTCAGCAGGAGGGATATTACCTCCTGTCTGAGCAATGTTAAATGTTCCTGTGACATTGGGCGCTGCTTGGGTGGTATGTTTGGGTGGGTAGATGTTAGTTCCAGACAATAACCTGACTGAATTATTTGGAGCACCCACCTGTCTGATGTGACGTTTTCCCAGGCTGATAGGTATTGTTGGAGTCTTCCCCCGACAGGAGTGGAATGGGACGGGGGAAGGGGAAGGGAGTCATTGGGCAGGGGTAGAGGCAGAGCGGGAGTTGTTATTTTTACCTATGCCTTTGTTATTGTTACCCCTGTAACTCCCCCTCTGTTAGCCCTTGCTGTAAGTGGACTGTGTAGGGGCTTTGTACGAGGTAGAAGCTGTGTCTGAAGTATATCCCCAGGTGGCACCTCGATAGGATGAGCGACGAAATGAACATCTGGGAGCCTGCGACTGCAGGGCTCCCATAGATTTGGCGGTGTCTATATCCTTTTTCTTTTTTTCTAGTGATACATCCACGTTGGATCCAAATAGGTGTTGCTCATTAAAGGGCTGATTAAGAATGTTACTTTGTACCTCAGGTTTGAACCCTGATATACGTAGCCAGGCGTGTCTGCGTAGTAAAACGCTGGTGTTAACTGCCCTAGAGGCAGTATCTGCTGCATCGAGTGCACACCGAATAGAGGTGTTTGTGATGTTTTTACCCTCTTGGATAAGCTTGTTCGCTCTATCCTTGTACTTGTCAGGGAGGTGCCTCATTAATGACTCTAGCTCGTCATAATGTGCCCTGTCATATCTGGCTAATAATGCCTGTGTATTGGCGATACGCCACATATTTGCTGCTTGAGACGCTGTTCTTTTCCCTGATGCGTCAAGTAGCTTAG
The DNA here is from genome assembly GCF_964261635.1 of Lissotriton helveticus. NCBI lineage: Eukaryota > Metazoa > Chordata > Amphibia > Caudata > Salamandridae > Lissotriton > Lissotriton helveticus. The sequence goes on along the minus strand of NC_136061.1, from coordinate 768,828,851 downwards.
ACTCCTTATCTGGTGGTGCAGCCTCCCCTGATGACTGAGAGTTTGCTCTCTTGTGTGCATTGGAAACTACAAGTGAGTCTAATGGTACTGGACCTTTAATATATGCTGGGTCTGAGGGAGCAGCTTTATATATTTTCTCTATACGAGGGTTAATGACCCGAGTTCTGACAGGGTCCTTTAAGACTTCAGGGGCATGCTTGATAACTCCTTTGAGCATTGGTAAAATGAATGAGGACCTTTGTGCATTATCAAAGGTATCCATTAAGAAGTCTTCCTCAACAGGGTCTGTATGCATGTCCACTCCATGATATTGTTCAGCCCTGTGAATTAATTCATTAAACCCTATAGTGTCTTCTGGTGGGGAAGGCCTTGAGGGGTATAAGTCATCCTGAGTGACATTTGGGACATCTTGGGTGGTAAAATCATCCCACGGGTCAGGGGATCCTGTAGGCGTGGCTGGATCAGGTATGTTACCCCCCTTATCATCAGAGCTATCATCCCTGTCTGGTATGATGGAGGATGCTGGGGAATGCGGTGGTATGGGAGGATGTGGTGATGGTACAGGTGAAAGAGAAGGGGAAGGCAGTCTTAGGGGAGAGGTAGCCATGTCCTTCTTCTTTGAATGCGGAGCTGGAGCTGGTGTGTCCAGTGGTCGCTTTTTTGAAGCCAAAATGAAGTGTCCAGTGATTGGATCCTTAGCTAGAGTCTTTTGAGCAGGGTCTGGATAAGGTAAATCCTCTGCAGGAGGGTGATCTTTTGGTGCGGAGGAAGGCTTGGGCACCGAAATGGCTTGTTTTGGTTTCTTGACAATGTCTTTCACTGGGGAAGCAGGAGTCTTTTTCGGCTCCGAGGCTTTTTTCGGTTCCGGTTTGGTTTTTGGATCCAATGTTTTTTTTGGATCCGATGGTTTTTTCGGTTCCGGTGGATTTTTGGAATCCGAAGCGGGTTTGCTTGGTTCCGACCTGGGTTTCGGTGCCGAAGAAGTAGTGATATGTTTCGGTGCCGACGGTTTGGATGTAGGTGTAGTCGGTGCCATTGTCTTTTTCAGAGCCCGAGTCGCCTGGAGGCTTAATTGGCTTCTTAGCCGGGCCCGAAGGTGGGCCTGTAGAAGCAGAGTGCCGGTGTGTACCCGAGCCCCAGGGTGAGGGTGTGACCGGGGCCTTCTGTGTCGAGGACGGGTCGGGGTCGACAGTCTTACTTACGACCCGCTTCACTGGAGTGATGTCCTCGACCTCAGAATCTTCTGCCTCGGAGCTGCTGTCGACGTCATGTTGTTCTGGAACGTTGACGCCTTCTTCGAAAATGTCATCCTGAATCGGAGCTGAAGATCTTTGAGCCATTGTTCTCCTCGCTCTTCGGTCCTGTATAGTATTTTTGGAGTGGAAAGAGGCACAAGCTGAACAGAACTTTGCCTCGTGCTCCGGAGAGAGGCAGAGGTTACACACCTCATGAAGGTCGGTGTGGGGAAACTTCGACCCACATTGAGAACATTTTTTAAATGGCGTCCTTTCCATGAGCTGGAGTCGAGGCCTAGCTAGGCCCGAAGGCCGTCGACGATGACCGGAATCGAGATCCTCGATGTTGAAGAGTAGCGTCGACTGGAAAACGTTTGAAACTACGTTTTGGAAGTTGGTGAGGATTGCGCGCCGAGGGAAAGTGGTTACAACATGGAGCTCTGGAAACACATCCGAGCCCGGTGGCGGAAAAAAACAATCTGGGGATGGAGCCGATGCCCATGCGCAGTATCATCCAGAGGAGGAGTCACCTATCCTGTGACTTACAAAGACTTTTCTACAACAAAACAAACTGCAAACATCCGGGCCCAACACTAGGTGGCCATCTATGCATAGTGTGTAATCTGCAGCTCATATGCCTCGAACATTATATATATATATATATATATATATATATATATATATATATATATATATATATATATATATATATATATATATATATATATACATATATATATATATATATATATATATATATATATATATATTATATATATATACACTCTCTGAAATCTTATATTTCAGAGTGCTAGAAATAATTATACATTAAATATATAATCAAAGTAAACACAATAGTTGGATATTCCAGTAAATTCATTATCTGGATTACTAATGATAACGATTGGGGCTCTATTTCCTTACATAAGTGGTCTTGCACCTAAGTCTCCCAGTGATATAGGATTGTTCACTCTGTCATACATTATTTGTAACTCTACAAAAGGAAGAGAAATCCTAGTGTTACCTCAGCTCGTTGCCTTCCAGCAAATCAATTTCGTTTTTGCTCCAGGGGGATTGAGCAAGTCCAGTTTTTTCTTCGCACTGGCATTGCTTCACCTAGTGATGTCACGCCGAGAGTTGCTTATTACAGTCTGACATCTGATAAAGTGTTTTTACTGGAAGAGCTAGAAGGAGCCCAGCCGCTAGGTTTCTTGGCCAGACTCCAGGTTCACTGGGAAGAGCTGTACACACTCAGGTCCAGCTAAGGATGTGAACTGAAGAAACTTCCACGAAAAAATGTAACTTGGATCTCACGAGTCTCAGACGTTTATAAATTTAGCTTTAAGGGCACCAAACCCATTGTGACCAAAATCTTTCATATGCTTCCTGGAAGTCTAGTGAGACAGATAGCGCTTCATATGAGAAACTCAAAGCACAGAAGTAATTACATACCCTTCAACAGACCCATATAAAAATGGAATGGGCAATTAGGGTGTGCTCAGGGGTCAGGAGAGATTCAATATTACTCAAAAGAATATTTACTTCAGCCTTATAAAAACAAGTAAGATAGACCTGTCTCAGTTGCACAGGACCCATTCACAAAGGCATCTGGGAATGTAAAGTAGTAGTCCTGTAATACTCATTTACATACATACGTTTACATTCCTTCGTGAATTCGCCCAAAAACATCAATTAACTGAATACGTGGATATTCAGGGCATTTTCATACACAATTAGTACAATTAGAAAGCACTATGCTTCCTTTGCACTTTCTTTTTCCAGAGTAGGCTGTTATGGCGGAGATTCCCAAAGTGCTTTGAGAGTACTCCTGTAGCACTACTTCTCATACTCATTAATGCTTTTGTAATTTGGCCCAACTAGTTTCTTTTTGCCAAATAGAACTGTTTTCACGAGCTAATGCCAGAGATGTCTTAATGCATGGGGAAAGTGGGTACTGCCCAGGGCCCCCACCTTCCAAGGGCCCCACTGGGAAAGTCACTGGGACAGTAACAAGAACCACTCTTTCTCTCTCCGAGGGCTTCTGCGCTGACACTGTCTCTCTCTGCCTATCCCTGCCTAACCACTCCATTTTTCTATGTATTCTTTATATAGGTCACATATCTGTTGCTCTCTCATCTCTCTCTCACCCTACCATGCTTACTCCTCTTTACCCTTCTCTCTACTTAAACCTCCCCCTAATGCATTCTTTCCTCCCTCTGTCTTGCCTCTCTTTGTACCTCTTGTGGCCCATCCCGGAGGTTTAACCACCCTCATACACTGGACTTCAAGGAGAGAGACCAGGATGCCTTGCTGGATGCAGGCGCCTCAGTGACCTGCGCATCTATTATATTTTTTATTATACTTCCTAGTTTGGCTGTATCTAGGTGATGCGGAGAGGGATATTCCGGACACATCAAGTAATATACACTGTAAGTAAGGACTTTATCACTAAATAGCACTTGGGTAAAAGTGTGCTTGCAGGGTGATGTAAAATAAACACCCGCTTTAGCACTTTCACCTACTGTTTTCCCCCGTTTCTGAAAGGTAAAGGCATAAATCGGTATTGTTTGGAATAATCAGTTCTGAAAATTGGGCAGTAAATGTAAAGTTGGTCCGATTGGGGGCCCCAAAATATGTCTTCCCCAGGGCCCTAGGAATTCGTAAGATGTCCTTGGCTGATCCTTCTGCTTCCTACTGGGCATCCATGGCCACACTGCAGCAGGGGCGGGGCAGTGTGTGAGTGAATATCCCTGGTGGTCTGGAAGTGCTGGATGCAAAGCTCAGGGCAGGCAGCTCCTGGTGTCCCTGTTCCCAGCTCTTGCAGCAGGCCCTGAAGGCTTGAAGTGAGAAAGAAAGTGAGGGAGGGAGGGGGGAGTAGTGAGAAAGCGATGAGAGAGGGGGTACAGGGAGAGAGACTGAGAATGAATGGGCGGAAAGAGTTTGAGTGTGCGTGGGAGTGGGGCTGGTTTGCAGAGGTTTTAAGGCATGGGGGAAGTGGGCTCTGGCCCTGGGCCCTAACCTTTCAGGGGCCCTCTGATAGAGCCAGCTCTGTTCTGCAGATAATCTTGCCTTAATGATTTTACGTAATCCTTGAACAGATTGTGTTAAATACCATTTTCTGTTAATTCATTTTTAATGTGGGTGATGAGTGAGAATTTATCACAAACATTTTGCAGAAAAATGTGTTTATGTTTCATGCAACATCCATAAAAAAAGTTTCTTTTAGATCAAACAGGCCATCACATATGAGAAACGCGAGGGGGGCGCAGAGATTATTTGCAGTAATATTAGTGAGCTGCTCCTGTGTAACAATATTGAAAACAGATGTCATTGTCCCCGAATATTAGATGTAAACACATTAAGAATTTGGACAAGTATGCCAGTGCACTGTCAGTGACCAGGCCAAAGTGGGCACGAAAGATCTGAAATTGGCTCCAAAACTCAAATCTGTTCTGAACAGGGGCCCCAAAATACGTTTGGCCCAGGGCCCCCCAAATTCTTAAAATGTATCTGCCGGTTTGAGCATGTTTGCCAGGGTTGCTTTCGGTTCCCCAGTCCGACCCTGCAAACCACGAAACACAATTTAATAAAAAATAGATTTTGTACGTCGAGCTTGTCAAACAGAAATTGGCTTCGCAAAACTTTTAGTGATCTGGAAATACATCAGTTTGAAAAGGAGGGCTAGCCATGTCTGACACAACCTGCTAATCCACTTCAGATACGAAATAGGAAATAGCCAGGCGGAAAATTAGCTGCAGGCCTCGAATTTATCATGCTGATTAAAACACGACAAATACCATCTTGATCGAAAGTGCCTACAGCTATCCATAACAGCTAGTGGGGAAAAACATCTCCGAGGCCAGCCCTCAGGAAGAACCATCGCTCATGGCCTCATTCTGGTAACAAAATCCTCTGAAAGAAGTATTGCAGATGGTTCCTTTTGCAAACAAAGCAAGGCTTGCACAGCGTCCTTCTGTGAGTCACCTCCGAGGGTCTGGATTACTCATCTGTTGTTGTGAGTGAGGTACTGTGAGTCATGCAGGCTCTTAACATAGCTCTTGATACTCACTACTCATTTACACTTCCGGTAGAGAAGCACTCTTACTCTGACTCACCAGGCATGTCAAGGGACTTAAGGGATCAGTTGTCTTTTGGTAGGTGGCCCACAAGGTTCAGCGAAGGCTCTAGCCTCCACCACTGTGGCAGAGAACAGCGCGCCCTATGAAAAGCTCGCTACCTGCCTGGTGGACGTCAAAGTGCGGATTTGTTTCTAAAATACTAAATATTAATATCACTGACATGCAGGGACATGTCCGCTTGGCAGACCTGGACATTAAAAAACAATGAAAGTCGTTCCACCTAAACTAGGGTGGGCAGCTGTCACTGTGACTGGGAAGCACAGGCAGAGGCGTAGCAAGGTCAGGTCGTACCCGGTGCAGTAAATTTCCGGTCACCCCTCTGTCCACATTGAAATTATTTTAAAAAGGAAAAAAAAGATAGTTATACATATTTTTGCCATTTTGTCACCCACTTCCCCCCCCTCAGTGACATTTTGTCACCCCTCTCAGTGATGACACCCGGGGTGGCCCACACCGTCCTTCCTACGCCACTGACCACAGGGTCACGCGTGCTGTTCAGTATAGGGTTTCCACTTATAAATCTGGCTGAGGCTCTGCCAGTAGAAACCCAGCACCCCTTGTTCGAATGAGGCAGGGGAACCATGAGATTGTAACAGAAGGCATCTCCTATTTTTTTGGGTGGACAACCCAACCCCCTTTAGTCATTAAAGAGTTGGCAGAGGTAGGGCATCCAACAATTATCTCTTGACTCCAAACTCAGAATCTAAAAAGGAAACACAAATAGCCTTAGGCAGAGCGAAGGACACAGAACCAGTCATTGATCAACTTGCAGCTCTGGTAGAATAAAAAGTGGTGCAACCACATGAACTGAAAAATCGCCCCCTCCCCCAAAGTTCCACCACTCCCAAGCTTCCTGTTAGCAAATAGCACCTTGTGCCACCCAAAAGCAGCATAAGATTCAGCTGATAGTTACGAAATGCACACATCACTTAGTATTGATAAGATCTGGCAGAGGGACACTGATTTCTGTTTTGAAAAAAATGCTCTGGTTTGATTTGAACCAATATCAGATTTAGATGTTTGCCTGTGCAGGACCATTCTCTAACGAACAATAACAAAGCCGATAGAGCTGATTTTATATTTGCAGCGAAAAGCTTTGGTAGTCTAAGAAGATGTGTTGTGTTGTTTGTCATGTTTTGTAAGGTTGTCCATATAATGAGGTTTCTTTAACTTAATAGCCTCAACAGTGAGTGCAGGGTATTGATGTCCAGGGTCTGAACTCCATGTTCTCTGCCTACAAACTCATAGTCCACACTGGCAGTAAAGCGAGAAACGACTTCCTCTTGTCGGGCACCCTGCTATCCTTTTACAACACTACTTTGAAAACCTGACACACTTTGGGATTTGAACAATGAGTTCTCAGCATTTCCTCTTTTAACCTTAGCAGCTGGAAAATACAGCCGTGTGGTTGGAGAGTTTTGTGACACAACACCAGTAGAGTCACCTGAAGGCATGGCCACGCAGCACACATGAAGCAAAATCTGGAATGCAATTCCCTTGTAAACTTGACCAAATGGTTCATCTGCCTCCACCTGCACAGCCTGCTCTCCAGAGCTTCTAAAATAGATGGGATGTGGGGAGAAAACACGGTACTGAGAACTAAGAGATTTATGACTGCTGCCACTCAAAGGGCATAAAAATGAAAATGCTTTCTTGTGGCTGCTGTCTGTGCGAAAGTGGTATGTTGAGTGCCCCATGTGCTCGCTCACATGCCCATATGCAGCATCACAGCTCACCCAGGAGTGAATCCAGCACTGTCTTTCACCTGCAACTGGAGGGGTAAAGACAGAGATATTTTAGGGCTTTGGTTCTTAACCTTTTGACTGCTTGGACCTCCACTGAATCATTACTGGAATTCGAGGACCTCCACTGAGTCATTATTGGAAACCGGAAACCCTCAGCTAAAGCAATTTCTCTGATTTCAACCTCAAAATAATACACAAATATATAAAAACAGGTAAACACCAAACACATCCCTGAATATTGAAATATTCTACTTGATTTACAATCAAAAATAGGAAATGTTTTTAAATTGGTTTCTTTATTTGTATGCACTTTATGATTTGAATTTACTAATTTCAATATTCTTTAATTTTGTAAACCATTTGCAGACTTCCTGAGTAGGTCCCGAGGACCCTAAGGGGTCCTCGGACCACAGGTTAAGAATCGCTGCTTTAGGGCAGGAGTGAAGTGGGCAATTGCCCAGCGTCCCACCTAAGAAAGTGATTTTTCTCTTTATATCACCTCTATTTATCTATCCCAAACGCTTATCCTCTGTTTGCCTATTACTCCCTTAGCTTCTGTCTCGCTCAGCGCGGCTCCTCCGTTATGGCAGAGGAGTGTCACCCGCTTGCTGCAAGTGCTGCAGGCACACACATTAATAAAATGGTAATAAGTACCATTTTATTATAAAGTGTTCAAAGCTCACGAGGTTTCAGCGTGAGGGCAGTGGTCAGGGCTGATTAGTGCCATTGCACTATTAATTCAGCCCCCTGCCAGTGCGCTTGTCAGGTTGGCAGGCTGCCTACAGCTGGCCAATCTGACATGTGCATTCCGAGCCTGCAACCCCAGGGCCGAGAAACAGATGGCGGATTGCTGCCGCAGGCCCCCAGCCTCAAAATGAACACTAGATTATCCTGCTCCAGCCAATGGTTGGTTTCATTTTTCCACAAGGGAGGAAGTTCTTCCCTTTCCGTCGGACCATCCCTAGTCACCGCCAAGAAGAGCAGAGGAGCAACGGGACCCTGCATGCCAGCACAACAAATATGATGAGTTTATTAGGCATGGCGCCCCACCATATGTTAATGTTGCCGGCCACTACTGGTCTCGATATCTACCCAGTGTCTTCTTAGGGTTTTGGGGTCCAAACCATGACATACTTTGGGTGTTTTTGTGAGACCCCATTTCTTAGAATTTAACATATAATTCAATAGTGCAGGCTTGAATTAGAAGAAACTGGGTAATACATTTAAACTTTTGTTCTGAACAGGGGGAACTAAAACATGCCTTTCCTGAGCCCCAAAAATCCTTAAGATGAAACTGGACAAGGCAGGCTTCAGAAATGTGCTATCCACGAGTTGGATGCGGGGTAACACATTGGGCAGCTCTACTGTAAAGTGGGATTTGGTGAAAGTAGGATTAAATGAGGTGGGGCCAATATTTGGGTTTAGAAGAAAATCTGTTTCAGTCATCCCATTGCTTGGTACATTATAAGGGGATGGGGCACTCGAGGTGCACAACATTATGACTGCTACCACACAGCCCCAAAGTGGACTGGGACTACTTAACACTACACCTGATGTCACAGTAAAAGCAACAACATTCCCTATGTTTAACCTTTCTAAATTGTACATTTTAATACATGAACATGTCGTTTAGAAAGGTTGGGGTCTGTAATATCTTTCATCAACGAGGTAGCTGCGCCATTTTGTTCTATTTCCCCTTCTGTTTTCATTGCTTGGAGGGATTTGGTCTGCAGTCTTTTGCAATAAAAAAAATCTCATTCAATTAAATGTTTTTACATATTTTCAAGAAAACCACATCCTTCCTATTGGTAAACCAGCACACTTGACCAGGCACCCTACTGATAATGAATGAACCAAGTTGGTATGCATTTCACGCTGCTTGCTGAACCATGTTACCCATTTCACGCAGGTATGTTTTTCAGGGAAGAGGCATCAGTCAAATCATGCCACCAATATAAATCACCTCTGTGTCCTGCCCTTGATATAAATTAGAAGAAAAGGCAATTCCTTATACCCTTTAATGTTTAGTGTTGTAGTACCCCTTCACATACCACACCTGTCAATCAAGGTTAGTGCTCAAGGTTAAAGGTATACCTTGAGTACACTAGCATTCAGTCTAAAATGGCCCCCATGAGCATCACTTGCTTACCCATGATGTGCATTTTGGTAGCCATGTTGCAATCCTGTCAGAACGCGGTATTTACCTGCAGTTATGTCTGATTGTGGGTGCGTTCTTGTGTGCACGCGCTGCATTAATCACGTCAATCCTTAAACTCCAATGCAGAACAGCCAGCCACCAATCGGCAATGTCTGCCCTTTGGCAAAGACTACGAGTGTGTTGTCGGTTGTTAATTGTTTCTACGTGCACATGAAGTTTCATGGCTGTAGCTCTCATTTTTCCGACACACTCGCTTCCAAGAGAGAGAACGCTCCCACACAACAAAATATCACCTTTCATCTAACATAGGGCTACAAAGACATTTCTGGACTATGATTCACTGCGCTTGTGTCTCCAGACTCCGGCTTGTTCGTTCTCTGGCTTTGAGTATCACATATTCACATCGCAGGCCCAAAACGAGTTTTAAGTTCGGAGTTCTCAAGCGCTTCTGGCACGCGCACTCCAGCTGTGCTGCGCACGTTTGCGTCGTGAGTAGCCACTCGCTGGTCCAAACTCCTTCGAAGGTTCTGGCAGCACGTCAGGCCACATTTCAGCAGACAATCCCTTTCGTCGTAATATGCTGTCTGCTCATGAAGGCCTGCCTGCGCTCTCTAGAGGAATTACTTAATACAGCATTCTTAAAGCAACAGTACCCGCTGCCAACACAGCTCATCTCTGGGGTTCAGAGGTTCTCCCAAAAAGTCTCAGTCTGCATGGAACGCTGTTTCCTAGCTGGGGGTTCCTCCTACGGCGTGCTTAAACTCACCTTCTGTGGAACCAGACCATGCATCAGGCAAGTTGGCTCTTTCCACAGAATATTATAAAGCTAAGAAATGGCCTACTGGCAGCTTTCAAACTATCGTTAGCCAATCTTATGTGGAAACGTCGATTTATGTGAGTTTACAGCTGGCAAGCTCAGCAGCAGAGAAATATGCATTGCCTCAAGTGTACGGATGAGATCACGCAGCAAATAAATCTAATAGAATGAACGTCTAATTAGGAGGGGTGACAGAAGTGCTTAATTTGTTAAAGAAAGTGATGTGCAGAGGCCAAAATCATTTTTAGGAGCCTGCTGCCACATGCCAGGGGTGTCGAGTACCAAGGCTCTCTTGTCTTGATTCACTTCATACCTCTCTCGTCCACCATCCTCCGTTTCTTGGCTCTAAATCTAACATCTTTTTCATGCCAGCTTTTTCCATTTGACAATAATTTCTACTATTGTTCAAATCATCCATCTTTTTCCACTGTCTCCAGCTATGGATCATAATCTGATGCTGGTTCCCAAAATTGAGTGCATGGGGCGACCATCTGCAGCCAGCAGCACACTGTAAGCTCTGTGTGAGCATCTGACTAGAGCAGGGGTGTCTCGAGTAGATGCAAGAGTGCTGGATCTATGCCAGATTTTTAGGAAATCTCTATAGGTTCGATTTCAACACAATGAACTAAATGTATCCCATTTACACAGCGGTTATCTGACAATCTGCCATGATTTTTCACTCTCTGGCTTACACTAATGGAGCATCTGGTTTTTAGCAGTGGTCTGCCATTGCTGATGGACTGCCAGACAGCCTCCTGAGCGGATGTATGACGTTACAACGCATACTTTTACAACGCACACCTTTACAACGCATTTTTTACAACGCATTCCATTACAACGCATGCCATTACAACAAATTTTTAAAAACTACCTTTACAACGCATTCCATTACAATGCATAATACCTTTACAACGCATACCATTACAACGCATAACAGTACATTGCATGTATAGTAAGTATTGGATAGTGTAGGGGTAAAAATTACTATTCTAACTCCAGGGGGTGCAACAGTAGGGTAAGTGTTGGATAGTGTAGGGGTAAAAATTACTATTCTAACTCCAGGGGGAGCAACAGTAGGGTAAGTGTTGGATGGTAATTGTATGCGTTGTAATGGTATGCGTTGTAATGACTGCGTTGTAATGACATGCGTTGTAATGGTATGCGTTGTAGTGTCATGTGTTGTAATGGTTGCGTTGTAATGGCATGCTATGTAATGGATGGTGCGTTGTAAAAGTTGCGTTGTAATGGTAGTGCGTTGTAAAAGTTGCTTTGTAAAGGTTGTTTCCCCTCCTGAGCAGCACCAGAATGGGGAATAACATCAGCCTGAAATGCTTGTAATATCATTCTCATACCAGAGCTGAACCAAAAAGGGCTGGGTGTGGTTTTCTCTAGTGCTCATTTTTAGCACTGTTTCCTTGATATATTAGGTAAACATCATTACATTTTAGAGACTGCTAAAAGGGGAGTTCAAGAAACATCCCAGTATTAGGTTTGCCTTTAAGCAGAAACATTAGTTCACTGTAGCAGAGAACACCCACAGGAACCCAACAGAAATCTGTGTGCCACAGAAGAAATCCAGCCGCACTATAAATGTGTGGGCAACTGGCAATGATGCCCAACATCAACTTTTCATCAATAAATAACACTGGTTATAAACAATTAAACTTGGTGTACAAAGCCCAACACAGGCATTGTGCTTTCAAAATTGCTGACAACATTTTCCATAATGCTGGTAAAAATACTTAACTTCACTCTGATTCTATGTTTGTGCAACTAAAATATTACAAGGATTGCCACCTTAGGGTGTTCATTAAAGTACCATGGGTGCTGCTAAAATAAGACAGCAATCCTTCATAAATATAATTTGAGACGTTGCTGCAAGTCAGCTCTAATTGCCATGTACTGCTCAGAGTGCATCAATGGCACTTCCTGCTACCGGGGAGGTCTTTAGGAGCCTGAGGCGCTCCTTGAAGTGCCGAGAAGGTGATGCTCAAAATGGCAGGGCACTGTTCAGAAAGGAAGGAAAGACTCAACTATTCAAGTATCGGTTTACTTCCTTTGGCCTTTGAACATTCAACTGCATGTAGATACCTATCCCTATGTTTTTTAGAATGTTTTATGGACAATTGTCTAAATAAACCTAATATTGAGTACCTAATGTTGATTTGCCTCCTCAAGGCCTTTCTGTGACCCTCACTACTAAACAGCTCCCCACTACTCATACATACAAACAGGATTCTAATGATCGATCCAGCGGCTAAGGTAATGCCACGATCATTTGGAGCAGTAAAATGGGCCATTTCAACAGCAGACTGCATAGCCAGTGCATGAATCTTCTATGCACATCCTCTTTTACACACAAAATCCAAATGGCTCTTATGAATCAGATGAATATTCCTGAGGGCGAGTGATTACAGTAGAATTTGTTTTCTCAAAGGGGTTCATAGCGCTTTTCCAATACGTTTTTGGGATTAAGTCTGATTGTTATAAATTCATAACTGAAGAACGGCTGCATAGTGCTTGAAGCATTAGTGCCTACAAAGGCTTATCGTGCACTGAAACCTCCTGCCACCGAGGCTTAAATGTCCAGATTCATCAGGATGTGCCAGGGCCCTTGCTGAGGTAGGAACTGTGGCACCTCAGCTGAGTTTGCTAAAAAAGATTCTACTTTTATTTTTATTTATTTATTTAAAAGGTTTTATATAGCACTAGCTGGACCCAGGAGTATCATAGCGCTTTACAGGATAAGTTACACAACAAGAACAGATCAACGTAGGGCAATTTGAAAACATAGAATGAGGCATTTGAGTCGAACGAGTGGATTAGGATAAAGAATACTTCAGAGATCATGTAATGAGAATGAGGACTGTTGAATAAGTAGATAGAGAAGGGTTGAGTAGTTCGATTGAGGATGAAAGAAGGAGAGAGATTTTAGGAAAAGTAGTAGGAAGGAGTGAATAGAAGTGATGAAAGGATTAAATAGACAGAGAGTTCAATATACTTAAGGACCCCAATATTTGTTGAGAAGAAGCAGCTTGAGGTTTATTTTGAAGAGGGGGTAAGAAGGGTTGCAACGAAGATCTTTGGGAAGGGAATTCCAAATAGAGGGGGTATTACCAGAGAATGAACGAGATTGCGTCTTTTTATTTTTGAGCTGAGGGGGGATTAGGACAAGGGCGTTAGTGCTCCTCAGAGATCTAGTAGACCCTGCTTTTTGAAGTTTGTCTGAAAGGTACGAAGGGGTGTTTTGGTGAAGGGATTTGTGAGTAATGCAGGCAATCTTGTAGGTGGATCTGCCTTCGATTGGAAGCCATTTGAGGTTTTTGAGGACAGGGGAGATGTGATCATGTTGCTTACAGTCAGAGATAAGCCTGGCCACCAGGTTGAGAACAGATTTAATCATCGGGCAAGTTGGACTTCGGGGGAGCCAGTAAGGGTGGCGTTGCCATAGTCAATTCTGGAAAGGACAAGCGATTGTACAATGGATTTAAAGTCGTCAGCTGGAATAAAGGGCTTAATTTTTTTAAGGTGTTGTAGAGTGAAGAGAGCACCTTTAGCCGAGTTTTTTATATACGGGCCGTCTTCCTAATTAAAATGCCATGCCCCGGAAGCCGGAGTGAAGTTGGCCTGTTCCAGTGTTTTGTAAGCCTCTCTATTGAGAAATCGGCATAAAGATCCCATCAGATGTGCCTCACCCGCATCAATATGTTTATACCTGTCCTTGAATCCCAACTCAACACTCACACAACAAGAGCATTCTCGACAATAAGGAAAAATAGATTAAGTGAAATGGAGGGGGTGAAAGAAAGGGGATGGAATGGTGGGAGTAGGAGGGAGGAAGAAAGATGAAGGTAAAGTGGTGGAGAGAGGGGAAGGGTGGAAAAAGGGAGTTGTACTGCTATTAGGAAAATCAAAGGGCACAGCTCCTTCGCTGGACCAAGTTGCAGTCTCCTCATGGCTCATCCCTGCAGCCCAAATCATCCTCCATTTACTCCATCAGGTCCCTTTCTTTTTTCACCTTAAGTCCCCATCACGTTTCATTGATTTCTCTCTATGCATGGTCAGTTGTCCGCAGTTAGTGTCATTTTGTCTGAGTCTCGGCTCAATTAGTCTCCCCCCCCTCTTCATTGTCAGTCTTGAACTTCTGACTTTCCAGTCGCCATTGGTCATCTTCCAAGGTCGTGGAGCATCCTCCAAGTGTCCTGTGCTCTTCCAATCTCCCTAAAGATCTACCCCATCCCCCCCTCTGTCAATTTCTTCTCTTCTGCCGAGTGTCCCAGAGTTTGGGCCTTGCCCCATAACGTTCAGTGTCTGTATGTGTCTTCTCCCCATTCCGTGGCAGGTAACGCGGTCATTCCTCCAGCCAGTTCCAAGCTTCTTCTGGTGTGTTAAAGAAGTGAGTTTTGGCTTTTTAGATCGCTTTCAACTTGGCTGGAAAGAGGAGCATATATTGCATACGCAACATTCAGAGCTTAGCTTTGACAGAATCAAATGTCCGTCTCTGTTTCTGTTCTTCTTGGGAATTGTCTGGGAAGATCGTATAACAGGAGGATCCATCTTTGAGTTTCCCTATCTTCCTTGCTTCCCAGAGTATCATGTTTTGATCATGGAAGTTGAGGAGACGGAAAATGATCACCCTTGGGGGGGGCCGCATGTAGCGGGCGAGCTGTCAATGATCGGTGTGCTCCCTCTATGACAAAGCAAAGGAGACATTTTCCTCCCTGAACGTTGCTTTGAGCCACTCCCCCAGAAAGCGTATTGCATCGGTTCCCTCTATTCCTTCAGGGAATCCTGTAAACTGTTACGTCTTGCGCGTTTTTTGACATCATTAACCCTCTAGAGCAGATCCTTCGTGACTGCTTGCATTTCTTTGATATCTATTCATATTGATTTAGCGCATGGCGGTTATGGTTTCAGATTGCCATGTGTGACATTTTCCTAATTTCAGTGTAATTATAAGTGACATTTCAATGACTATGAGTAACACTCATTTGCGAGCAAAATTAAGCAACGAAGACATCCATTTGACCATTTGGGCCTGGGCTTCTGTTTTTTTGCAAGTATCCTACATGGTTTGGGTTTGCTGAGCTCTGTTCAAATGCTAGTCTTAAATTAAGGTAGCGCTGTTTTAACTAAAACAGTGTCTCCATAGAGCACTCCTCTGGGGTGGAGCCCCATTTATTTTTAAATTGAAGGTAAACAAAATTAAAACAATTTTCTTCACATTTATTTCAAACCATGTTACGCCACAATGGTATTCAGGAATATCATCATCACAAATTCTTTTGTTTATTTATTGCAAAATTATCGTTTGGATGCATAAATGCGACTTGCTTCAAATCCTGGTTTAGGATTAATGCTCCCAATGCATTTCGGGACCAAGCCCTTCACCAGGGGAACGTTCTGTGAAGTAAAACAGATAATGGTTCAAGGGGATCATGGCCTCCACGAGTTAACAAATTCAATAAATTATATGCACACATATGAAAGGTATCTAAATTTCTCAAGGGTGCAGTTCACAGCATGTTAGTAAGACTTTCAAGTGAACCATGGTGCATTGGCTGACGTTGATGTTATTATAAATAATGTGTCCGAATTAAGAGAGATAGTAAATCCAGCGTGTCATGTGCCTATCACGGAAAAAACGAGTGAGACATTCAATCTTGCGGTTAAAAAGTGCGGCGGTATAGCGTAAATATAACTTAAGAAGAACGGTGATATAAACAACTTATAGAAGTAAAGCCAACTGTGCGGGTTTTAAAACGCAACGAGTGTACTAATAGTGTGTGATAAATAAACCAAAAAGTGATACCCCTAAACTATAAAAGGTAGTGCTTGAGCGTGCGGTGAAAACTTATGCAAAGAATCGAGTGGTTCTTTATTGTATGCACCGAGTCAGGTACATTCTGCATAAATAGTCCATTTCACTCCGAACTCTAGGGGATACATGAAATTAAAATCAGGAAATGGTCTTACAAAAGTGATGTGATGGTGTCGCCAGCTAGGTACAAGTGAAATTCTTACCGACTACTATACACAGAAACTCAGAAACTTAGTAGGTGACCGCATCCCGGTCCAAGCAGCTACAGACTCACGCCCGATGAAAGCAGAAGTTAAACACAAAGAGCCAACGCCATTTTGAAATGGGAAGTATTCAGAAACCAGTTCTAAAGTCTACGGACTTGGTGGCCATCTTGTAGTGATGACTATCGGAACATGAATGTGAGTGAAAAGGAGCGTGAGTGGAAAATGAAAAGTGCACAGTGTGAAATAAATACATATTGGAATCGTCCCTGGTATTACAAGGTAACACAAACGTTGGTGTAAACCATTTGTTCATCATTGACACAAAAATAATGAATAAGGATTATAAATGAAAAATTATAAATGCGACTAATAGAAATCACTTTACCGGTAGCAACTAAATTCTAAGCGTTCATTAAGACCCTTCGGGTAACGAGCGTACAATTTTTTTATCCAGTACAGTTCACGCTGTAACAATTTCTTTCTGTTATCAACGCCTTCCTTCACAGGAACAACTTCCAAGACAAAAAATCTTAATTCACATTGTGCTTGTGTATGGAAAAATGAGCGGCAACTGGTGCTTTTTCGACATGATTTCTTATGATGCTTTTGTGTTCGGTTAATCGTGTTTTGATTTTCCGTTCAGTATTTCCAGTATTTCCCACGTGCACCTGCACGGGGACTTCAGGAGATAGATCAAGTTCTTAGAATCACACGTGGCTGTGGTAAATAACCAAACCGGAGTACCCATAGTGGCATGGGTCATTGTTGTACCTCTGATAATATTACTGCAATGTCTGCAATTCAAACAGGGTAAAGTTCCTTTGTATGTGATGCCTTTTGGTTGAGGTACTGTGTTTAGAAATTCTTTAAGATTTCTTGTACGTTGATATGCGAACAGTGGGAGATTATCAAAAATACCTTTGAAGTCAGTTTCATTCCGTATCATTGGCCAATATTTAAGCATGATTTTCTTGGTCTGGTTACTTTTTGTTGAGAACTTCCATATGAACACAGGTCTATTACTGGATTTTTCTCTTTTTTGTGTAGTCAGTAGATCTTTACGGTCAGTTTTATCAACTCTTTCCGCTGCTGATGCTAAAATTTGAACTCTCTTTAAAGTTTGTTATGATCTTGTAATTATTCAATTCATACAGTTCTTGCTTGGAAGAAATTATTTTTGTTCTCAGTAGTTGTGAATAGGGTAAGTGTCTTTTTAGGGCCATCTGGTAACAACTATTGAAGTGCAGGGTGTTATTCCTGTCTGTGCTTTTGGTAAACACATCAGTACATCAAGGTATGTGATTTTTTCCATACTCGTGGAGTAAGTGAATTGAATATGGTTATCGATATTGTTGATGTAATCAATGAATTCTGGTAATTCATTCGGCAAACTAGTCTTACATTCACCTGTTAGAAGAATGGGTAATTTTTCGGTTTGGCTTTAAGCTTGCCTCAGTGCCATTCAGGACAAGTCAATTGGTATTGTATACATATGCCATGCTCAATTTGCAAACAAATACAAAACATAAGCAAGGATCTCAAACTTTTTCTTAGGCGGCCATCACTCATGCTGCAGAATGTAGGGGTTCATGAATACAAAGGCTTAAAATTTTTGAATCCAAGTCATCCTTTTTTCTTCAATCAACCTACACTTCCTGTCTCCTTAGCTCACTCTTGTAGGTTATTTTTCATTCCTGCTATCTCCAATTTTCACTTTCCCCTTATTTCTGCCTGCCTTTTTCTTGCTCCCTTTCTATACTTCTCTCTTGCTCTGTAACCAAAACTTGGTGTAAGAAAAATAACTCTCGCCCCCAAAAATGAATTCTCTCCAAACCAACCACCTGCATAAATTAAGCACTGTATACGGGACAAAGATGAGTCACACGAGGTGGAAGGCCGCCTCCACTGCTACCCTACCCAGACCCACAGCCACTGTCTCGAGCAGCTCCCTGCTGCTGCACGGAGAGGAGGTGCCTTAGCCTAAGTAAAGGACCGCTGGAGCTGTCAGCTAGCTGAGTAAGAAGTAAAACTTATGGCAGCAGACAGTAGCACGCACCCCAGGGCAGTTTGGGCAAGGCATGCTCAGGCTGTGAGGCAGCACACACTTGGTCACAGCACATCAGCAGTCTCGAGCCTGCCTGCTGATCATGTGGTGCCATTGCAGGGCTTAGTCTCACTTACTTTGAGGCCGTGAATCACCGTGGGCAGCAGCCCCGTCACATGATCGCAGTCATTGGCTGGGGGGCGTCAGGCCAAGGAATGCAGAGGGTTTTTAGGTCTCACTGAAGCCATCCTGTTAGGGATGCTTTGGTGAGATTAAAGTAAGGGCTTTCAAAAGTGCACCCAAAGACGAATTGCCTACAGTGCATGTGAGCCCGGTGCGTGCACATCGCACACCATTTGTCAGCTTGTGAGCCTCGGCATCAGACTTCAAAGGCATCGGCTCCCCCGCCCCCGCATCAGACTTCAAAGGAAACCGCTCCCCCGTCACGCAATGCAGAGAGCTTGTAAGTCTCGCTTTAGTTTCCTGCTCTCTCTCCAGTCTTTCTACCTCTCTACCCCTACCGCTAACCAATAATGTTTCTGTCACTCCCAAAACATCTGCTTAGCACAACTATACGTACTGCTTCCCCATGACTTATTTTTCTCGGTATCTGAATAAAAGAGCTTCTTTGACGTCCCTCCCTTCCTCCACTTTTCTTTCTGCCTTATATCTTTTTCATCTGTTGTCAGGTGGTGTTCGTCCCGGCCTCGCGCAGTCAGTCACAGCTGTGTCTTGTGTCATCAGACAAGATGCAACTTCCTTGTTGTCATTAACTGGCAAGTGACAACTTTCTACATTTGCAAAGATCAGCCAATCGCTGGTTGGGCGCTGAGGTTAAAAAAAACAATAAAAAATGACAAGCATTGATTGATTCAGCGCATCCAAAGTGTTCTTTACGTTCTCTGTTCTCACCTAAAGATAAGCCTTGCTGCCGTCTCGGATGACAGCAAACTTGAGTTGTGACTGTACCTTCCCAGGAGCTCTGCCAACTGCCCCTTGTAGCATCGAGAGCTAACTCGACAACTACACCCCGCACCCACTCCACGGACGGCAGCAGCGTTATACTCTTTCTTCCGCTGTGTGAATGAGTGCGTGCAGGAAAGCCAGGCAGAAGCAGTACTGTACTTTATGGCAGGACCGGAAGACGGTACTTCGGTTACTGTGAACGACCCCAGACAACCCCAGATAAGTAAAATATATCTAAAACGCAATCTCTTTTCCAAGACACCCGAGCATGCAAATTCTCAGTTTACATCACACATTACAGACACTGACCACAGTACAGTCACTCCACACGCTACATATTACTAAATTCACCCACATTTTCACAGCAATTTTAAGAGAGAATGCTGAGAGCGTGTAGGTTTCTTTTGATTTTCTCTGCAAAATTCATACGAGTTGTCCGCAATTGGAGGGCATAACAATTGACACAGAGTTGCTCAGTATTTTATCCAGTTCGATAATTATCGCCTATCACAAGCTCTTGAGGCATAACATTAAAAATTTGGTTCTTACTGCACATAAGCCGTATTTTTCCCCAGAAATATTGGCAGGTTGGACCTGGTGATATTTTTCTCAAAACATCACTTGTAATGAGGGCCATGGCCGGTCTGCACTGGAGAGATGCACAGAAGAATCTAATGGGTAAAAGTTATTCAAAGCACGAGGAGTCCATTTTCCTTGGGTCAGTCAGAAGGGCAATTGAAAGTTTAATCCCAGTATGTTCGGTTATTTCCTTCACCGGCACCTCCGTTTGCTTAATCAGGTTGCAGCTGGGGAGCATGTTGACGCAGTCTAAATAATTAGGCAACCCCATTCTCGGCACTAACAGGGGCGTAACTTACACTGGTGCAGCAGGTGCAGTGGCACCAGGACTCAGAGGCCTGAGAGGCCCACTGAACCCTGATTATTGCTGCATTTAATAATTTAAACAGCAGCCTGGGGGGTTTCTTCCTTGCACCAGCACCCATGACACACTGGCTATGCCCCTGAATCGCAATTCCCCCAAAACTTCGAGGGGGAATAATTAGCATATGCAGTTTACAATGACATCACACTCAGTGATGTCATAAAAGTGACATCATAGGGAGTGATTTCACACCAATATAATATTCCCCATGTAAAAGCGAATGAGCTTTTATAAGAGTCAAAGTTGAGATACAGTCTTTGCTATCTAAATATATGTATGCAATGTATTCATTCATATCTAAATGACATATACACGTACATCTATCTACTTGCCTGTGAACGCAAACTAGTGGATATTAAGCAGATCTACATTTAAAGCGTAATCCATGCATTTATAAACAGTTGATTCACAGTATGACATAATTGGCAAGTGTGATATACATGATTTGAAAATACATATACAATTGATGAATGCTAATATTATGAAGCTAGGCACAGCTATCATTCACACTCCAAATACCACTCAGTGCCACATACACTCCAAATACCACTCAGTGCCACATTACATGCCACATAATGACACTGCAATCAATGTAACATAAACTCCAAATACCACTCATTGCCACATAATTACACGCCACATAATTACACTGCACTCAATGCAACATACACTCCAAATACCACTCAGCGCCACATAATTACACGCCACATAATTACACTGCACTCAATGCAACGTACACTCCAAATACCACTCAGTGCCACATAATTATATGCTACATATTTACACTGCGCTGAACGCAACATACACTCCAAATACCACTCAGTGCCACATAATTACACTATCTAACTATCTATCGCCCTCACTCTATCTATCTATCTTTCTATTGCCCTCACTATATCTATCTATTTATCTATCGATCTATCTATCTATCTAACACCCTCACTCTATCTATCGCCCTCACTCTATCTATCGCCCCTCACTCTATCAATCTATCTATCACCCTCACTCTATCTATCGCCCTCCCTCTATCTATCGCCCTCACTCTATCTATCGCACTCACTCTATCTATCGCACTCATTCTATCTACCGCACTCATTCTATCGCATCACCACAACATCACTCTGCACCACCTCAGCATCACTCAGGGGCACCACAACATCACTATGTACTACCACAGCATCACTGAACGCCACAGCATCACTCGCCGCCACAACATCACTCAGCACCACCACAGCATCAATATGTGCAACCATTCAACAACAACTGGTTCAAATATGTTCTCTCAATGTTTCAAGCTTTATTCCAAATGTCACAAAAAGATGTTTATATTTCACTTCTGTTCTTGGATTTTTGTCACAATAAAATACACTGAACATAATCTTCGAAAACGTTATTTACAAAAGTTTAAGCTATTGCCATTATAAATTACAATAACTTTTATTTAAGTATTAATTATTTAAAAAAAATTAAAAGCCATTGTTATTTGTAATATCAATACATCACATATTGCATTACAAATGCTATAGGTGTCACATTTGCCAAAGTTATAACTATTGGCATTGTAAATGACAAAGCTATTAATTTCGCTATTTTCAAAACCAACACATAAATAAAAAATGTGTCATTTACAATACCAATAGATCAAACTTTCATAATGCGAGACCTATTGTATTACAAATGCTTGTTTCCAATAGACGTGGGCCAGCACCAGGTGAGTCCCCACGAAGGAGCGCAATTGTAAGACGCCCTGTCCCTTCAAGGGATAAGTGAGGGGCTGCCCATTCATTCGCCTCGGCAGCAGTTAATGGGCCACTGCCCGATCACACCCCCTGCGTCCACAAAAGGTATTATTACACAATTGCGAGACAACCAGGCTGAATGCAAAAGAAAACAAATCAGAACAGGCAAGTGCGAGCACAAGTAGTAGATAAAATACCCAAGAAGTCTGAATGAAAAGAACAGCGCTGATCACACCTGTGTGTGTCGGGGGGGGCGCTAAATACTGCAGTGAAGAAAAAACAGGGAAGAGGAGTTGCCCCATTCCTTTCCTATTGTGCTAGGGTGTCACCTCGCCCCTACCCTCTTGCAGGGGCCCTTTACTTGGCACTGTACCTTTGAAAATATGCATGGGCAAATTAATTTGATCATATTGAAACTAGCATTACCTAAGCTGACAGGGTTTGTTTACCGCGGCGCCGTGCACGACCGGGCCGGGCAAGGCCGTCTGCCTCCTCAGAGTCCAGTCCTGCAACGTCACTCCCTCACAATTAGAAGGGGCAGTGACGGTCATCATTTTAGCCCTCTATTTATTTATTTATTTATTACACTTGTATGGTGCAACAGCTACCCTGAGGGTTTCCCGGCTCCTTGGATCCGTACTCTACCAGGAGGAGTAATAACTATTGGTTGAAGAGCCATGCTTTAATACCCTTCCGGTATCTTATGTAGCTTGGTTCTAGACGCAGTTTCAGCGGGATCGAGTTCCACAGAACAGGCGCCAGATAGGCGAAGGAGCGTACGCCCATTCGTACCCGTTTAAACCTCGGGACAACAAATCTTGCCTGATGTAGTGATCGAAGATTTCGGGAGGGGGTATATTTCTGAACCAGTTTACATAGGTAGGCTGGGGCTTCCCCTGTGTTTATTCTGAACATGTAACACAGTGCTTTAAATTTAGCTCTATTGCCCATCTTGAGCCAATGTAAATTACGTAAATGTTCAGAAACATGTGACCGCCCAGGGAGATGGAGGAGTACCCTGGCTGCTGCATTTTGGACGACCTGTAGCCGCCGCTTGATCTCTTTGTTGGCACCTAGATATAAGATGTTCCCATAATCTAATCTAGAGCCAATGAAGGCCTGGACTACGGTTTTTTGCGCCCCTTCAGGGAGTTGCCACAAGATTTTTCTCAGCCACTTTAGAATGGCAAAGCAGATCGATGCTGTTTTGGCTGCTTGCGCGCGCATGGACAGTTTGTCATCGATTATCACTCCTAGGTTGCGGGCAGATTGCACCGCTACCGGGGTAGGGCCCATTTCCGTGGGCCAATGGGTTTGTCTCCATAGCTCTTTTTGTTCTCCAAAAATGAGCAGTTCAATTTTTTCCCCATTTAGTTTTAATTTCTTGGTGTGCATCCAATTCGCCATTCTCTGTAGCCCAGAGCGGAGAGAGGAGGTGTTAGCTTCATCTGTTGTTGACAGGGAGAACACCAGCTGAGTATCATCCGCATAAGAGAATATTGTAAGGCCCGATTCTTATGCTATTTTCGCTAAAGGGGTTATATACATATTGAAAGGTAGCAGGCTCAAGATTGACTCCTGGGGTACTCCATATGGGGAGGTTAGAATATTGGAGGTATTATTTTTGGAGAAAACCTGATAAGACCTGTCTGATAGAAAATGTTCTAACCATTCCAACGCTGTACCTCTCACCCCTATTCCTTCTAGGGTCTTAATCAGAGTTTCATGGGATATGGTGTCAAAAGCGGCACTCAAATCTAATAGAGTGAGTGCCATCGTGCCGCCATTATCCAGGTCTTGACGGATAGTCGTAGACGAATTTCGTAGCGCGCCCTGCATCGCAAAATGTGATGCAGGGTGTGCTACGAAATTCGTTTCATTTATTAAATTGTTTACTTACCTTCAATTATCCATACTCCGGTTTTTAGCACCACCCACCCTGCCCCTCCCCCGCTCCGCCCCACTGAAACTCCCTCCACGGGCCGTGGCTGGGAAAGGGAGCTCCACTGACCCCAATACCGGGTAACCACTGCACCTCATCTCAATTAAGAAGCATGTCACACCTCGTAAATCAAAGCGGAGCTCTGTCATGGCCTGTAGAGGTTAGCCGCCCGTAGATATGGGCCCCAAGGTGAGGTTGATCCGGTGTGCACCAACCTCCAGTCTCTCAGGGCATCCGGGCCACTCTCTTGCCTCGGTCCCTGTGCTTCCAGGGACTCTCGGACCAGGCTGGAAACTCGCCTCATGAAAAAGGGGGCATCCGCAGTTTCTCTCACAGCTATATCAGAAGCACTATGTTGCTTACTGAGGTACTCCATGTCTCTGTTCTTCTGTCTCCTCATCTACGGGGTACAGCGGTTGCCATCTTGGTTTGGAGACTCGCGTCTCCCTGCTGCGTCTTTATTTCACCAGGGTGTGGTTTCTGATCTATTGAGACCCCTGGATCTGGGGATCTCGTTGTCAGTGTTAGCTGGGGGTATTTAGCAGGTGTGATGGAGTTTCTGAGTGCTAGATTCATTCTGGATTTTGTAGGGACCCAGTAGAGCACTAAATTGGAGCATCTATTCACCATCTTGCTGGCCACGCCCCCACGAATCAGAATAATTAAACAAGTGGGGGCATAGGAGGAATGCTCATTGCTCCCAATATGGGTGGCATGTTTCTCGTTCCACAGGTTTAGTGGAGTTTTGGTAGGAAGCGTTCAAGGAGCTAAGAAAGTTGATAGGAGAAACACAATCATTCCTGGATCTGGGGCAGATATACGCCAGAAGAAGTTAAAGGCTCAGTATTCATTGATGCTGTGATACAAGGCTTTGTATTGCAGATCTCTGTTGGACAAGGATCCTCCTCATTTCTGCCAGTGGCGGTCCACATTTATGGATCACTGTGACCTGGAAGCTGCATACTGAAGGCAATGGGAGAAGTGGCAAGCGTGTCAGTTTATGGGGATCAGTGGAGAAAAGGATGGACACGCCATTGGAGTATTCTGGACAAGAAGCCTGGCCAAATGAGCTACTGTGAATAATAATCATGCAAGCACACCTTTCAAGATCTTTAAACAGTGTGCTCTGGAACACTCTATTGTCACTGATTACATATGATTTATCAAGTAAAATATATACAACTAATCTAGAAGGTCCACTTACAGCAAATTAGCACTATCAGGCAGATAACAACAGATGAAGAAACCATGATGAACACGGAAATGTTCATTTTAGATTCTATGGAGCATCATGATTAGAGAGTTAAAACAAAATCCTTACTCTTCCTAATCCTCACCTCATCCCCTTCCCTATTAACTCATCCTACCCTTTCATTCACTAAATCCCTAGCACTTAACGTAGCCCTAATTCCAACTGTAACGCCTACTCTTATGCCTACCTGTAACCTTTACCTTTTTAACACTTGTATCCTTTTACTTTTATGTCAAATAATGTAGTTACCAATAACGAAAAAATGGGCTCTGTGCTATTTTTATTTCGTTGTAAATCTAGTTTCTTATTATTTTGGCGTGTATTTTTTTTGGGGAAAACACATCAAATGTATGTGATTTTTTAGAACAAATTTTGCTCGGCATACTTTTTCAAATCACTCAAACATGCAATAGGTTCTCAAAATAGGAACACTCACTTCTTCCTCATGTAGGCATTAATAACCCCTCTGAACAGTGCAGCTGAAACCAAAACTGAACAATGAACCTCATCACATGCCAGTGTCGGGAAGACTGGCATCATTTTCAACAATCAGACTCATAATTATGTGTACAAGTTTATGGAAGGATACCAGAATCAACATGTTCTCTCTCCACACAGAAATTACTAAGCAATTATATTTTGGTGTGGCCCAGTCTGAACCGCAAGCAGGAATGTGGTTTAAACTTCGCTAAGGTTGTCGAATTCCCCAAAGCCATAAATCACTCACACACGATTCATTACAAGCAACCTTGTGGGAATGATCAGAAAATGTCTGCTTGGCACATTATTAGTTCTAGAATCCCCATGGACTGGAATTCACGCCGAGCACTTTCCTATGCAGGCTCCAGGATGCTTTTTGATGGGGTGCAATAATAGAATTGAACTATAGATCTAACAATACAAGACCCCTCGGGTGACTTTCCAAACATGATCTTTTTAGGTTCAAAAAGGCATGAACGTCACAACAATTTGATTAATCTCAGTTCCAGCCATTCGGTTCCACCTCGACAGACTAACGTTTTCATAAATAATTTTTCCTAGAATTGATGTCATGAGTAACTTTCATATAACAATGTAGATAGTCTGACCCCAGGACCCCAAGTTAGCAAAAGTCTGTAAGGGGCTCCCCAGGACCATGGCACTCAGTTTAAATCCATTGTTAAAGGTCTGAGCGATCTCAGCCGTTTATGAGGTTACAATGGTGAACACAGCTTAACTCGGAGTGTAGACTCACTTTAGAAATAGATGGTTTTAAGCAGCACCCTGCTTACAAATCAGAATCTAGTGCTACATAAATATGATGCATCCAAGTATTACATAGTACTATCTACAGACTTCATAGGGAATTCATAGAGTGCATATTGTAGAGGTCACACAATACTTTACATATTGTCCCTCAAATATGCGCAAAAAGAGAGGCACTCAAGTCATAATAATGAATGTGGAACCGATGGGCATTGTTGATTCAGATTTTCTTGGGAATTACATTTCTTATACCCTCCCTTAGGGGAGCACGAGTAGGGATGAATGGGGGAAGGATCAGACTCCAATGTGGCCTGCTAAGTAGGTGGTACGCTATTCAACACCCAATCCGAAGGAGGACAGCCTTAACTGCCTCCTCTGGAACCTGGAGTTTACATTGAGTCTCAACATTCCATTCAAGGACGTAACACCTAACCATTAGGGGAAAGGGAAACTGGAACATAGAGAAGACACCACAAAGGGATGTTGTCCTTCTACCAGACCACATGCTTGGCATCCTTTAGCCGTAGATTCAAAATAAACTCTCACTTCACCTGCTGGAATGTAAAGACACAACAAGTATATAACAGTGATGAGTGGAATGCTTGCATTAATCTCAACCACTGGTAATCACTCGGTGCGCATCCCAATCCACTCTGTGCCATTGGAACCGAGCTATACCTGGCTGAAGGGCGAAACCAGTCTTATGTTGCTAGTATTTCAGTTAAAGGAGGACCTGTCCTGGCAGTTCGGGCTGGACTGTTGCAATTAAGAGAAGGGTCAAGACTGATTTGCATACGGCTGGGGCGAAACCCTGTTTTTGCATTTACTGGCTGGAGCGTAAAGACAGGCCTAAGGGCTCGCCTTCTGGTACGCAGTCTCCAGTTTGACAGAGCTATTCGATTTCGCTCCTGAGTATGTTTACCAACACCGTTCCAATATTGTCTGTCGTTTTCCTGGGGAAAGAGAGACAGCCAGATGTATTGTTGTTGTGCCCATAGGATTCTATGGAAAGTCCTGATCCAATAAAGTCACACAAAATATAACGGCCAGGCTTTGCATGGAATCCGAGCACCAAATAAAAACAGGAGCAAACAATAGTCGTAAAGATAATTATGTGATTTTCCTATTACAAGTAATACGTGTAATGGCTGCAAATTACCACGCAGTACGCACTTTACGCTTCTGAATGTGGAAATGTGTACTGGAGGGCGTGTTTTAAGTACAAACAGACCCCCTCGCCCCAACCCCCTTGCTTGGGTTTACGCTAAAGCACTGTGCTAAATCGTTTAGTGTCATACAAACAAAACATTAGTGTCATGGGTGGTGGATGACACAATCAATGGCAACACTTTGTACATATTGGCTCCAGGCTGCTGTGCGACTTGCACAATGCACTGCTGAATATTTTCTTGCAGTGTTGCCTGATGCTTCGTACATCTAGGCCCAAGCTTCTTTGTCTCATACCAGAAATTATATCCTTACCACCTGCCACTCACACACGAGCATGTCAAAGTTCTGGAAAGAGCGAGAAGAGCCAACCTAAACGTGCTTGAATCTGCCAGCATGTGGAATAAGATATTATGACATTGGGATTTCCAGCAAAATAAACCTCTGCCTGTCTTAAGCACAGCATGGGGTACTGTAAAACACACAAGCCCTAGAAGCATTTGACAGAATGCTAACCTTGGCAGGCAGGAACGCCCTGCCTCTTGGTAAGGGGATACTCGTGCAGCCCGTTATAAGCGTGCTCAGCAGTGCCAGTTCAAGACTGCCAAGTGCAGGGAGGACAGGGAGATTAATAATTGCTCAGCAAATACACCAAAACATATAGGGAAACAAAAAAAGCTGCAACAAGCACTTCTTATGGCCCAAGCAACACTAAAATCAACTAAAGCCAAAGCAAACCGCACAGTTTCCAGAGATAACTTCAGTCTGACCAATCATTTCTATTAACAAATACACCAATTTTGCACTTTTTGAGTTGAGGCCAAAAAGTGCATGAATAAAATAGTGGTTTAGTCCATAAAACACGTTGTGATGGCCGCCCAAAGAATCTGTTTCCAATAAAAGCGCCCTCTGAGGCCTGAAGCAGGACCTCCAGCATGTGAACTGTGAATTATGTATTTTCTCTGACGCTTCAGCCCATTTGCTCCAACTGCAGTCCAACTTTACTGCACTTCCAACCACAAACCGTTCTTAATGCTATCCCCAGATTGCTGACGGATGGAAAGAAATACACCTCCATACTGTACCAGATGAATCCATGTCACTGGGGACAGCATGTTCTCATCTCCAGGCTTCAAAATAACTGCCTGGTACTTTCATATTAAATAGTCTTGAGTCACAAAAACTAAACCAATTGGACCAAAGTGGCTTAAATTGGTGAGTGTGGTACTTGAAATGCGGGTCCTGGTGACATGGGATCTTCTGCCAACCCTAATGTTAATCTTGTCTCTGTTAATGCAACTTGGTCCTTTTGTCATGGTCATCAAGATAATATTTCACACACTTACCATTAAACATAACAAAATTGATATCACTGCTTTACTACACTGAATAAAGTGAACCTAAACAACTTTTGTCCAGCTTCTACATGTGGACTGTAGACCTACGACAACGGCTAGGTAAATCTTTCTATAACTGAAAATAAAGTAATGAAGGACTTCTACCCTCCTCAAGCGAATACTCACCAAGCATTCAAAAGTTCAAGAAACCACTGTGCCACAAGGCTGCTCTGGTCATTTGGCTCTAGGACTTGGAATAGGCACCCTGGTACAGCTGTTCAATCTCACCCATCAAACACCAGGTTAACTCACTGAAGTTATTGAAGTTGACTCATTCACTTGACATTCTCCCTGCTGATAGACTACGGTCAAATTCATCGTGTGAAGGTGTGCTATCACAGAAACCTCAGAACTTCTTGAAAAGACAACCCCATCTACCAATGGCAATACTAAATCAAATAACATAACAAACATGGAGACGTGAGCAATAAAGCTCAAGTTTCTCACATTAGTATGTTAAAAAAAAAGTACATATATCAATTACTAAATATGTTAAAATTATTATTCCATTTGAGGCACTCTCATTTCTTCAAGTTTTTCACCCATTCACGCTCATTCATACCCAAAGTCATTCATGAGCACATTCAGACTTCTGTGTCCTGAAGATAGCTTTTACTCTCTCTGGAATGATGTGAAGGAAAATTATCTAATACTTTTGTGAGCTCACCAAGAAGCAACCACGAAGCTAACTAACATCCACCACATATTGACATTGTCTGTTTATGACTCGCCTACCCAAACATAGTTATCGCATAAGTTAAAAAAAATGAATAATAAGCTTGCTGCATAGAACCACAGCTTTTGAATCTATGCTGTAGAGACTGAATTTTACGTTTGTATTTTACTAAATAACAGTTGGGTTAAAAAAATAAGACGTTTGTGTGAAGTTGATAGACATACTTTGTCAAGATTTGCTCCTGTTCTATTCTCAACCAACTTCTCCAACTGCATTATTAATGTAACAGACTGGATGAGAACCAAATGCCTAAAACTCCGCTCCGACAAGACGGAAGTGCTGATCTTCAGGAACAAGAATTCAATTTGGGACGCCACTTCTGGACATCAGAGCTAGGACCACAAACCTAGGAATCATTCTGGATGACAAGCTCAACATGACAGCACAGGTCAATGAAGTCAGCTCCTTCTGCTTCAACATTCACTGCATGCTTCGCACGATTTACAAATGGCTGCCCTGGAACTCCAGACGAAACCATCACGCAAGCCCTCAACTCAAGCAGATTAGACTAAGGCAACACACTATACGTTGGGCTCTTCAACCATCTCCTCCACTAACTCCAGACCATCCATAACGCTGTAGCGAGATTCATCCTTGACCTCCCACAATGCACCCATGTTGCACCACACCTCAGAGAGTTCCACTGACTCCCCATACACAAACACTGTCAATTCAAATTCCTCACGCATGCATACTAAGCACTGCACAACACCGGTCCAACATACCTGAACAACCCCTTCACTTCTACTAACCCACCAGACACAACCTCAACCTCAACGCACAACCTCTCTCACTCGCACGCTCCCACCCCCCACATCCTCAAAAGCTGAGTAGGAGGTTTAGCATTCTACATTGCACCCAAGACTTGGACCAAACTTGCTCACGTAATCAGAGATGCTGTTTCAATTCTTGAATTCTGCAAGAAGCTGAAGACCTGGCTCTTTGACTAACTCATAGGGGCTGACACCCAACACCTTCAGTCTTAAGCGCACATGCCCGCTCCATCGACTGGATGCCCTCATGGTTGATTAGTCATATTAGACAAATCCACCTAATATAATGTAACAAATGGCAATTTTAACTTCTGCACAATTCTAAAATAAATTTAAAAAATGAAATGGTAAATAATATACGCAAATTTGAATTCTGCTTGGCATAACTTTCCATAGCCAAGCAGGCCTGAAGAGAGTGTCCAACTACACACTACCTACCCACAATAGCAATTGCTAATTTCATGTGTTGCAACCGTTCCTTACCTACAATGTCTTCATATGTGTTCTCCTCTAAAGTGCTCTTGGAACCAGATCTGTGCTGCCTGTCGGTGCCATTCTCAGTAGGTGAGGGCGGGCTCAATGACTGAACACTCGAAGCATCCTCAAACTCCAGGGACTTTCTGCAAGTCAAGAAAATTGTGTAATATTAAATCCAGATGACATGAGTAATGCTTGATATATGAATGTCAAGGTGGTTTCACTTTCCGAAGACAGAAAGAGGGAAGTAAATTATAAAACAATGTAATTAATGATAATATATTCAGAGTAATATAGCACAAAAAAACCATTTACACTCTTGTATGTCATTTTTAGGTCCGGCCTAGAAACAGCTTCACCTGTCTTGTCAGTCTCATGTTTGCTAAAAACAATCATTGTCAATGACAACATTAAAGTTTTGAGCTAAAAAAAAACACAGAAATTCATCAGTTATATACAGCAGCCCTTAGTTAAATATAACTTTCGCACTGACCTTGCCCTGCATATGACTTCACATATGACATCAATT